>NC_091010.1:6707272-7310000 GCF_041146395.1 Eulemur rufifrons | reverse complement strand
TTATGAATGAGGCGATGAGATTAACTGGGCCGTGACGCACACTAGCACTGGTTGGAGCTGGCGGGTTTGACACATGCGGGTCGGGGGTAACCATGCTGTGTTTTTGGTCACTGTGGGTTCTGTCCTAGGTGGGCCTGTGGGAGGGGAGGATGCACCACCCCAGGCCCCTGTCAGACCCTACTTAGCCTCCCTCTCCCTGGGCTCGAGCCTGGCAGGGACAGGGGTGAGCCTGCCCCATGTTATCTGCCTCTGAGCCAGTGCACCTGGCCTTCAGGTGTTCTATCCTGTGTAGGAGAGGGCTCAGGAGGAATTCCCAATGTCAACAGTGCCCAGAGCATCTGAGCCCCTCATATGATTTTTCTGCAAGAGGGGACACCAAGGATGAGTCTGAGACTCAACCAATCCACATAATGAAAACTCTTCTTAATTAACTGGCTTTGGCCGGGCGCGGTGGCTCACTCCTGTAATCCCAGCACTCTGGGAGGCCGAGGCGAGAAGATCATTTGAGCTCAGGAGTTCAAGACCAGCCTGAGCAAGAGCGAGGCCCCGTCTCTACTAAAAATAGAAAGAAATTAGCTGGACAACTAAAAATATATAGAAAAAATTAGCTGAGCATAGTGGTGCATCCTGTAGTCCCAGCTACTCAGGAGGCTGAGGCAGGAGGATCACTTGAGCCCAGGAGATTGAGGTTGCTGTGAGCTAGGCTGACTCCACAGCACTCTAGCCCGGGCAACGGTGGGAGACTGTGTCTCAAAAAAAAAAAGAGTTAACTGGCTTCACTGGAAAAAGTGACAAATTCAGACAAATTCAGAGCCTGACTGAAGTGGTTAAGAGCCCATTCTGCTTGTCCAGAATCCCAGTTCTTATGGCTGTGTGACTCTGGGTGACTCATTCGACCTCTCTGTGCTGCGGTTCTCTCTTGTGTAATAATGGAGCCAGCCTCACAGCGTTCTCTGAAGATGAAATGAGTGGTTAGCCAAGTGGTGCTTGGCACAGAGGAAGTGCAATACAGAGGCTAGCTCTTGTCCCACGAAGGCTCACACATATCAAAGTCTTGACGTTTTTCAGGTGAAAACCTTATGTTCTCAAGAAGGAGACGGGACGGGCTGGCATCAGCCATGCCTGAGCCTGCAGAGGGAGTTGGGATTGTCACACCCTTTTCCTGAACAAAGCCTGTGGGCTGTAGGGGGTGTGACTTCCAGGAGAAGGCTCAGGCTCTTAGGCCTGAAAGACACCTTGGATGGGACCTGTGGTACCCAGAGGCAGGGGTGTAGGGCGTGCTGGGGAGGGGGCAGGGAAGAGAATGTCTTGTGAAGGCTCGTTTAGTGTCAAGTAACGGGAATCATTAAGTCAAAAAGCCACTTTATGAGGATGCCATCCACTCTCATGGAGCTCAGGATGGTTGGGACTCTAGTCCCGGGACTCTAGTGCGGCAGGCACCAAGAACTGGAGGCTGTCGGGACCCTCCCTTCTTTCTGCTCCTCTCTGGTGCTCCCCTCTGCTGCCCGGACAGCTCTGCCTCGTCTGCTTCTGCCACCAGAAGCGTCCCATACCACCAGCTCTCTCAGGGAGAGCCTCACTCGGGGTTTAGCCAGGCGGAGGTTCCCCCAGCCAGACCCTCTGGGGGCTGAATGTGATTGGCTCAGCCAGGCACCTCCCCCCCCCAGGGACTGAATGTGATTGGTCCAGCTTGGGGCAAACACCTCTGGTCCAATCAGGTGTGGCCAGCGTGGCTGCCCTGGCCCTGCCCTGCCCTGGGGAGGAGACACCACAGGGCCTGTGATCTGAGCACACACCCAGAACGTGCACCTCCACCCCCAGACCACATCAGAGGCAGAGAAGGGCACAGATACGGAAAAACTAGTCCCTGCTGAGGCAAATTAAACCCAAGGATGATACTATGTTCCTTGAAGACAGAGGCTTTAAGGGACTTGTAACATTCATTTCAAAAATGGTAATACAGCTGCATTCTGGGGCCCACTCCTGCACGCTGTCAGCCCTCCTTCAGGGAGTTCAACCTTTGGCTATTTTTCTCTCCAGAACTTGGCCAAAACCTTCTATGGCAGCTTCTGCGAAAACATGGGGTATGCCCGGCCTGGCCTGCCCCCAGGAAACTCATGGGCCCTGGGGCCATGAAACACCTGGTGTCCCCATGGGCCGTCTCAGCTGCCCACCTGAGTCCAGATCACCCTCCCAATGACAGCAAAACTCTGGCTTCTGAGTTTGGATCCCCGGAGCCTCAGCACCACCACCTGCTGTCCAAGGGGATGGTGCACTGAGAGCTGGCCAGCGGCCCGGGGCTCTGCAATCTCAGTGTCCAAGAGCAGCGGCTCCATCCTCGCTCCCAGCCCGAGCTGTTCCCTCAGCAAAGCCAGGCTCATCTGCTCTCTCCGTCCCAGAGCAGGAGGCAGGGTGATGGGTTGGGATAAACCAGGATCCATCCCCCTAACTTCTGGGAAGGGCATTTTAGAGAAGGGGCTGCCCTCTACCCAGACATGGGCTTTTAAACCCCCTTCTTCTGAGCCACCCCAAGACAAAGCAAGGCATCTCCTTGGAAAGCAGCAATGACTGGTGCACTGGAAGCCTCAGGGTCTCTGCACTCTGCTGGGTGGACCCGAGGAAACTGGGCTTGGGAGTCGAGCTGCGCTAGCTGCTGCTGCCTGCCATCTGCTCTCAGGCCTCTGAGCCGAGAGCACGGCCCCTGCCGGGCTAATCTGCTTCTTCTCAGAGGCTGGCTGTGTGCAGGAGACGGGCCATTGCTCTTTAGCATGCTTCCTTAGGACTTGGGCACTGCTCCCTCCCTCTGTGCTGGGTGCCTCCAGGGCTCCAGTGCTGGGCACGTTGTCAGACAATGCTGGGGCTGTGGCTGCCCAGCCCTGCCTGGCTCAGGCGGGTGCCCCAGATGCCACAGCAACTCCTATGCTGAGATGCCTCTGCTGCTGGCTGGGAGAGGAGGCGTGCCAGCTGTTGGAGGGCCGCCAGCCCAGCCTGGGCCATGCGGGCTGGAGGGCACTCATCCAGCCTGAGCCGAGGGTCCAGAGAGCATGGTGGGGGCTGTATAGGAGGAAACTACCCAAGCTGGGGGCCTTCCAGGTCAAGGGCTGCCTGGCTGCTGCCAACAGGCAGGCGTTCCTTGGGGGAAGGCTGTAGCCTCTGGTGGTCTCATGTCTGCAGCCAGCAGAGAGGAGCAGCCCTTGCCTTAGCCCTGGAGACCCTGCTTTGGGACTAACACCCCGGCAGGATCACTGTAGCATGGGGCAGGGGAAGCCACTTAACCCCTCTGTGCCTCGTTTTTTTTTATCTGGATATGGGAGATAACCATCCTAATTCTGAGTGCATAGGATGGTCCAGGGAGCCAAGGCAATGATGCATGGGAAGGCAGTTTCGAACCACTCTCAGAACAAGGTCATTGGCAGCACACCATGCTGTCTGAAGCTGCCTCCTGCTGCATCAAAGTGGCCTGGCAAAATGCAACCTAAGAGCGGAGAGGAGGGGAGTGTCAGGAAGTGAATTGTGCGGACCCTCCCCTGGGCTTTGCCCGCCTCGAGGCCCCTCCCCCTCCCAAGGTCTGGCCGGGCAGCGAGAGGGCTAAGTGATTGTGTAATGGCCACATCTGTCAGGGCTGGCCAAATGGTTGTTTCAGGAGTCAGGGAGCTAATGGCCCTGCAGCCGGAGAGAGCTCTTCCTAAGTGGGGCACTTTATCTACCCTGGAATGTAAGAGCAGCGTGGCCCCAGGCCGCAGGGACTCAGAGCACAGCTGCTCTGCTAGCAGCCTTGAATTAGCGCCCTGTCCCCATTGGCTGCCTCACACTTGCTGTCAGAGGCCAGCCTGCAGGTGGCAGCCTGAGGTGGCCGGTGGGGCTGGTTGGGGAGAATGAAAGCCCAGCTGGGGATGTCACCAGACCTGGCCTTGAATCCAGGATCCCATACCACCCAGTGCCTGTGGGACCTTAGCAAGTCCCTTGCCTTCTCCAAGCCTCAGTTTCCTCATCTGCAAGGCAGAGGTGATGAGGATGAGGTGGGGTGAGAGGCCAGGGGCACTGTCGGGGGAGCGAGGCAGAGGAGGGTGTGAGCTGTCCCAGACAAGGGTGAGGAGCTTCAGACGGAGGGAGCCAGAGAAGAATCCTCTGGGCAGAGAGAAGCCCCTGCAGGTGAGAGGGGCGCAAGATCCTGGCGACTCGGGGCACCTGGCGTGCTGTGCACCTGGGGTGGCGCGAGAGACCTATGTACAGAAGTCTAACAACACCTCACACGTTATAAAGTGGGTTCTGTCTCCAGGAGGCTACAAAATATCACAAATTCTCCAGTTATTGAATAGTTTTTTATTTTTAATTTTTTGGGTACATTATAGTTGTGCATATTTATGGGACACATGTGATATTTAGGTATTAGCGTGCAATGTGTAATGATCAAATCAGGGTAACTGGGATATCCATCACCTCAAACATTTATCGTTTCTTGTGTTGGGAACGTTCTGAATCCACTCTAGCTATTTTGAAATATACAATGAACTATTGTTAAGTGCTGTGCTACCGAACACCAGATCTTATTCCTACTATCTAACTGTATTTTTGCACCCATCAACCAACCCCACTCCCCGCCAGCCTTCCAAGCCTCTGGGAAGCATCATTCTTTTTCAGCTCCCACACAGGAATGAGAATGTGTGATTTGTCTTTCTGTACCTGGCTTATTTCATTTCACACAACGCCCTCCGGTTTCATCCGTGCTGCTGCAAATGACAGAATTTCCTTCTTTTCTACGGCCGAATAGTATTCCATCGTGTGCATATCGCCACATTCTCTTTATCCGTTCGTGAGTCGATGGACACTCAGATTGATGCCGGATCGTGGCGACTGCGAACAGTGCTGCGGTGAACACGGGAGCACAGTTGTCTCTCCAGTGTGCTGGTGTCCCTTCCTCTGGACGTGCACTCGGCCGTGGGGGTGCGGGATTGCATGGTAATGCTGTTTTTGGTTTTTTGAGGCAGCGCCCTACTGTTTTCCATGGTGGCTGTACTAATTTACACTCCCACCCACCGCGTGTGAGCATCCCCCTTCTCTGCATCCTCACCAGCAACCGCTTTTTGTCTTTTTGATAACAGCCACTTTAACTGTGGATACATTTTTAAGCCTTTTTATTCTGAAATAATTTTAGACTCACATACAACTTGTAAAAGTAGTACAGAGTTCCCAGGTACTTTTCCCCCATCTTTTCCCCCAAAGAACATTGATATAACCATAGTATAACGATTAAAACCAGAAATTGACACTGGTACCATAGTATTAATAACCTACAGACCTTATCTGGATTTTATAAATTTACACATATCCTCATTTTGGGGGAGGAGGGTGATGATTGTATGAAATGTCAGCACACGTGCAGATGTCCACATAGACAGACGCAGGTAACCATCATCACGGTAAGGATGCAGAATTGTTCCCTCACCCTGAAGAGACTGTCTCATGCTACTCCCCCTGCCCCCAGCCTTAACCCCGGGGAGTCACTCGTCTATGCTCCATCACTATACTTTTTTAAATTTTAAGATTGTTAACATACATGAGGTCATACAGTGAATATATACTTTAAAAAAGAGTGTTAAACATGATGTGTTATTTATGATTTAAAACTTTAAATATAGAGAGAGACATTAACCATATACAACATACAGTAGTCAGCTTGGGCTGCTATAACAAAATACCACAGACTAGGTGGCTTAAGCAAAAGAAATTTATTTTCTCACAGTTTTGGAGGCTGGACGTCTGAGAGCAGGGTGCTGGCAGTGTTGGCTCCTGGTGAGGGCTCTCTTCTGGGCTTGCAGACAGCAGCCTTCTTGCTGCATCCTTAGTGGCCTTTCCTCATGGGATAGGGGAGAGGGAAGGAGGGAAGGAGGGAAGGAAGGGGTTGGGGGTGGAGAGAGAGAGAGCTGGTATCTTTATAAGGACACTAATCCTATTGGATCAAGACCTTACTCTGATGACCTCATTTAATCTTAATCACTTCCTTGGGGGCCCCATCTCTAAATACAGCCACACCGTGGGTTAGGACTTCAATATATGAATTTTGGGATGGGGGAGCTGCACAAATGTTCAGTCAATAACACAACATAACTTCTAAAAAGACTTGTTTTTACCCCTGAATCTAGTTCTGTTAGGTAACATACAGTGACACGAGGCAGAGGAAATTATTTTTTAATTTTTAAATTTTTTATTGTGGTAAAATATACATGATATGAAATTTACCGTCTTAACCATTTCTAAGTATATAGTTCAGTAGTGTTAATTATATTCACATTGCTGTGCACCCGTCACCACCATCCATTTCCAAAACTTTTCATTTTGCAAAACTGAACCTCTGTCTCCATTAAATGATAATAACTCCCCATTCCCCCTCCCTGTAACCACTGGCAACCATCACCCTACTTTCAATTGTATGAGTTTAACTACTCTAAGCACTTCATATAAGTGGAATCATTCAATATTTGCTTTTTTTGACTGGCTATTCACTTAACATAATTTCCTCAAGGCATGTATGTTGTAACACGTGTCAGAATTCCTTCTCTTCTTAAGGCTGAATAATATTCCATTGCATGTATGAACCACATTTAGTTTATCCATTTATCTCAGATGGACACTTGGGTGAGTCGCTTCCACCTTTTGGCCATTGTGAACAGTGCTGCTACGAACACGGGGGTGAAAATGCCACTCTGAGACCCTGCTCCGGCTCTTGTGGGCATATACCCAGAAGCGGGGTTTCCGGGTCACACAGCAGTTCTCTTTTTAATTTTCTGAGGAGCTGCCACGCTATTTGTGCAGCGCCTGCACCGTTTTACCTTTTCCACCATGGTACACGGGATTTCGATTTCTCCACCTCATAGCCAACACTTGTTATTTCTGGTTTTTTTTTTTTTTTTCCTGACAGTGGCCATTGTAATGGGTGTGAGATGACAGTTCATTGCGGTATTGATTTGTATTTCCCTAAGCATTAGTGATGTTGAGCATCTCTTCACGTGTTTATTGGAGGAAATTGTTTTTAACGTAGAAAAAACCTTGCTGATGGGGATTCTGCAGATGATTGAATAGGAGAATGCAAAATTGAGTTTGGTGATGTCTTATTAACTTTTTGGAACAATTTGTCAAGAGGAGATGGCATGCCAGCCTGCTTGCGTTGGCACAGGACTCTGTGGCAGCCATAGCATAGCACATGGACTCCTGAATCTTCTCTGCATTTGGGTCCTTATGCTGCACCCTCCTCACGTGGTGAGGGGCAAACAAGGACGTGTGGCAAATCACGCTCCACGTTCCCTCCCCACTGCCGGCCTTCCCTCCTCTGGCCTCTCTCTCTCAAGGCGCCCTCTGCTGCTGGGTTCTGTGTCCCTCTAGAGATATGCGTATACACGCATCCCCCTTTTGTTTCTCCTCTTTTAGAAATGATTTTTTAAAATAATTTTTTTATTTCAGAATGCTACAGGGGTACAAATGTTTTGGTTACGTGGGTTGCTTTTGTACTGCTTGAGTCAAAGTTATAAGTGTGCCCATCACCCACAGTGTGCATTGTACCTGTTAGGTATGATTTCACTGTAACCCCCTTTCAGACAAATAGTGACATGTCCTATACACTGTTGGGTCTTTGCTTTTTTCCTCTTAAATACATTTGGAGAGCGCTCCATAGCAGGACACATGGTTTTGCTTCTGGAAGGTTCTCTTGGAAGGTCTCCATTCCCCCCTTCCCTGTACTTAACCTCCAGAAACTTCTTCCCTGTTTCCTCCCTGCCTTTGTCCAATGCTCTTCAACTGGTTTATTTCTTACACAGATGAACACCCCGTGCCCAGATTGGCCCAGTGACTATCGGAGTGAAAGCAGCAGGTTGTTGGTAGCAGTGTGCCTAATGATTTTTATTTTTCCCTGCTTTAATTCTAGTTGGCAACTTAATTTCTCCCTTTCCACTTTTTTTTTTTTTTTTAAAGATAGTAAGGGCCAGTGGTCTGGTATAACACCCGCACTGCTGTATTCTGTTGACATTAAGCATGCACTGTTAGCTGAAAGTGTCATGCATTAGCTGGTGTTTCCAAGTCTATCTTTGGCAGGAGAAAGTTGATGTGGGGATGCCACTATCACGTTTGGAAATTACGTCTGTGGGCAAGTTGATGTATTTATGTCAAGAGTCAGTGTAGTCCCAAGGGAGAGAGCAAAAGGAGCTGGGGCTGGGGAGGGAGGAGTCGGGAGCACAGGTAAGGCCAGAGGCCTTGGGAACCAGGGCAAGGGTCTGAGTCTTGCCCTGTAAGGGATGCAGGGAAAAATCGGAATATCAATCGGAATATGCTGGGTGGACTTTGTCTTTCATTATGAAAATAAAGGTTATTTATGGATGCCATCTCTGTGCCAGGCATCCTACCAGCTACTTCTCATCTATTATTTTTTAAGTGACCGTAACTGTTTAAGACTGGTATTATTTTATGTTCTCACTTTACATCTGAAAAAAGTGGAAGCTCAGAGGGTTTAAGTGACTTACTGAGAGTCAAGCAAATGGCTAGAGATCGGTAGAGCCAAAATTTCCACTTCAGTCACCTGATGCCAAAGCCTGGGCTCCTTCCCTTGCTGGCGCTGTCACTGTCGTCCTGAAGAGAGGCGTGGTCTTCAGTGAGTGCCACGCTGTCCTGAGCCCTCCTGCCCTGCTGCAGGGAGGAAGGCATCTTGCTGTCTGCAGTGCTGTGGGTGGACTGGATTTCCTGCTCTAAGGTAGACGAGACGGCTCTATTCCCTGTCTGCTAACATGGGGAGCCAGGCACCCCATTCCTAGCACCCTCAGCTGCTGAGGGAGCCACGCCTCTTTCTGGGAGCAGACTGGGTGTCCCAAGCACAGAGCGGAGCACAGCTTCCCCGCGTGTGGGGTGCGTTGCATTCGTGCTATGGCAAATGCTTAGATGGTTTGTGTGTGCATCAACATTGCTTTTATGTGGATATGCATTGGTGTTAACATGTATTAAGAAACAGATAACAGGCACAGCAATCCTTTGAAATAAAGTTCCTTTCCGAATACTTTGTTTGAATAAAAAAGTGAGTTAAAGAAAAAATATTAAGTCAACTGTGGTCATGGTAGTATTCAGCCAAGGCAGCCGAGTGGACAGACTGAGCTGGAGAGAAGGCCGTCACCAGGCAGCGGACAGCTGTGACTTCTGTTTGCACCTACTGGCAGCTGCACAGTCAAGCGGGACCTGCGTGGCCAGGTGGCGTCCCAGGAGGAGACTCCACACTGACCTCAGCCCATTGCAGCTGCTGACAAGTCCGCACAGACATCAGACAGGCCTGGGCAGTTCATCTCACTGGGACTTCCTCCTCCTCTCTGTCCCCTTCTCACTCCTGCCTTGTGTCCACCAGCTCCCAGCTCTGGGCCAACCGCACCCCACCTCCACCAGCCAGGGTGCGTGGGTACCTTCTCAGGTGAGCGGGGCCGGGGTGTTCAGTGTGTGTAGGGGAGAAGGGAAGCCAACAAGAGGTGCTGAAGCAGCAGGGGCTGGCCACAGTGGGCAGCCATTCGTACCCCTGGGCCCAAGTGCACCAGGGCTGGAAGGCCCTGCAGCCAGTGTGCCCTGTCGCCTGGAGAGGGCTGCTGGACAGAAGCCTTGGTTCCCGGGAGAGGAAGACAGCCACGCCGAGCCCCCAGGGTCCAGCCCGGCGGCCAGGGGAACATACTCCTGCCCCACCTCCTTCCTGCTGATTCCCGCCCGTTCTTCTCTGCCTGTCGATGCAGCAGAGTGGCCTGGGGACTGTGGCGAGGGGCACCAGAGGCCAGCTGGAGACCGGCAGCGTGCCATCCTGCTGGTGCCCTGGGGCGCTGATCTGGATTCTGTCCCCAGCCTGTCTAGGGTGGTCCTCCTGCTGACTCGGCGAGGGGAGGGAAGCTCGACCCTTGGCCAGCCCTCCCCTGGCCAACTCGGAGGTGGGGGTGGGTAGGTGCTGGAATAAGATGTGGAAGGAAGCGTGTGAGTTCGGAAGGTCCTGAGCAGAGGGCCTTTGCGACACCTCCACTTGTCTTTGGGGCCCCCGAGGCTGCCTACCACCCCAGCACCCTGGCTCTATGAGTTTCCGGAGCTCCAGCTCACGTGGTCTTCAGTGACTCGTGGAAATGAACGGCACGCCCGCTCTCTAGCGTTCATTAGTGTCTGGATATCTGGACAGGGCTGGCTGCCCAGTGTGGGTCCTGGGCCAAAGGCCCGTGTTCCTTCTGGGCTCCCTCTTCGCATGGACTGGGCAGAGTGACGGCTGCTCTGGCATGAGCCCCTGTGGGGCGAGGAGGATGGAGCCCCGAGGACAGAGGGGACCCCAGTTGCAGTGTGCATTGGACTGGAAAAGTGATCTGACCCTTGGCTCCTGTTTCTCTGTGGGCAGACGAGTGCCAGGAGAGAAGACGCGAGGCCTTGAGTCAGAGGCACCCAGCCAAGCCACGTGCGATTCCCGGCCCACAGAAGCTGCAGGAGAGTAAGTATTGTTTTAAGCTGCTAAGTTTTGGGATAATTTTTTATGCAACAGTAGTGGGGGACAGTGTCATTAAAGTTTGGACAGGAGGAGCAGCACCTGGATGTGAGTTGGCAGTGGGAAACATCGGAGTCCTGCCTGTGACTCCAGGAGTGGGACAGGGAGTGCCACCTGCCCGTGGTGGGGCAACGTCCAGTGGCCTCACTGGTCTCGAGCAGTTAGTGCTTGGTGCCAAGGCAGAGAGCTGGCAGAAGACTCTACTGGGGTGGGGGAGGCTGGGGTCCCCTTTCCTTTCATTATTGACTGAGCTCAATGTCTATTTTATTAATAATACATGCCTGATGGTGATGTCTGTGAACGAATGTTCGTCTCTCAAGTCTAATTGTTCTGTCGGGCATCCCTCCCGTAGATCCATCATTCCGTCTCTGTTCTTTATTTAGCAGTTTTATTGCCAGCGATTAGTAATGGCATCGGTTGGAGTCCCTTTTTATGGGGAAGATTCATCTCTGTTTACTCAGTGGGGTGAGTTTGGAGGGTGGGGTTTATGGGGCAGAGTCTGGCCCCTGCTGGCCTCCCTCACCGGGTGGCCCCAGGTCCCCTGTGCCTCCAGCACCTCGGGCTGCCCCCTCTAAGCACCAGCCCTCCCATCTTGCAGGCTCGGCTCTGCCTGTAACACCCTCTGAGTTCTCCTCCCTGACCCTCCCAGCGCCACCTCCTAACATCTAATTCTTAGGAGGTTTTCACAGCTGGGAGGTGTTCCTATAGCAGACCTGGGGCTGTGGGGAATTTGCTGCTGCCACCATGAAGTCTAAGATTCCCCATTGCCCGTCCCACTATTGCTGCCCACCCCACCCAGGTCCCAGGCATGGAGCTTTCTGGTTTTGCATGAATCTGACCTTCCATTGCAGTGGTCCTCAATGACAGCTATGCCTCTGGGCATTGCCCGAAGCCTGCAGGACCCAAGGCCAGGGCCGAGGTGTGGGATTCTCATCCTCATTATAACCTGCCTGGGCACAGGGCATCTTTCCCAATGCACCTATTCCCTGTCTGACAGAGAAGGGAGAGCAGTAGAGGAGGGGCAGGCTGACGGCGGGGTGTGGGGAGGGGCACGCCTGTGCGGATGGAAGTGTCCGCATCTGCCTGGGAGTGGGGATGAGGTTACTGGGCAGGAGTGGGCTCACCCTCCGTGCAGGACGTGGGCCTGGCCAAGCATGGGTCCTCTTGAGCTGGCCTCGCGTGCCTGCCGCAGGACTCCTCCCTGCTTCCTCACACTGCGCAGTGTGGACAGCGTGGCTGGGCTCTCCCTTGAGGATCCATGGTGTCGGCAGAGCCAGTTAGGCTTTGCAGTTGAGAAACCTGGGACTTAGGTCCTACTTCCACTCGACATGAGCACAATGACCTTGGCGTGCATGGAACTGCTTGGGCCTCAGGTTTGTCTTCAGCACAATGGAGATACCTGTAAGGGGCTCGCTAGGCCCCTAAAAACTGAGCCTCCCTCTTCGAGGCAAGGAGAGCTGGCCGGCCAGAGCATTCAGCCTCAACTTCTGCCCTGCAGAATTCCCTTATTGTGCTCTTACTAACCAGCTGCTGCCTCCACGCTGTCCCCAAGGGATGCTTCTCCTCTTTTAACTCAAGCACAGATATCCATCTTTCCCCTAGCACAGCGGAGCATAATAGAAGACAGCTGGAGTATTCCATTGCTCTGATTATCTATTGCTGAGTTATCTTATTGCTGAGTGACAAACTGTCCCAGAATTAGTGGCTTAAGATACCAGCGCTTTATTATATCTCATGGATCTGTGAGTCAGCAGTTTAGGAATGGCTTGGCTGGAGGCTCTGCACCAGCTCTCTAATGTGGCTGTCCTGGGGTAGTGGCTGGCGTTGGAAGGGTGAGGGTGGGGCAGATCAGGGCTGGACCAGCATCTCTTTCCTCAAGTGGTCTCAGGGGCTCTCCCTGTGGTCTGCCCATGTGAGATAGTTGGGCTTCCTCACAGCATGGCATCCTCAGTCTTCTTACTTGGCATCCCTGGGTCCCAAAGAGAGAGATGGCTGGGTGGAACCTGTATCACCTTTTCTGACCCAGCCTCAGAAGTCATGTAGGGTCACTTCTGCTACACTCTGTGAAGGGAGGCAGTCACAAAGGCCTGCCAAAGGGCAAGGGAGAGGGACACAGACTCTTACTCTTAACAGGGGAATGGCCAGTTTCCAGGACAACATATGGAATGGGAAATGCTTTTGCAGCATTTTGGAAAACACAGTCTGCCACATTCATCCTACAGAGAAATGGACTGCAAAGAGATCTGCGACCTGGGGCCATCAGAGCACAGGGTAAATGCCCCTTCTTCAGCTTGGAGACAACAATGACTGCATCCTCTTCCGTCCCACCCCATGGCTTCCATCACAGGCAGCAGGTCAGTAATCTCCCAACAGGGACCATCCCTGTCCTCAGTCAAGGCCTCAGAAAGTGAGGTCTGAGAGCCAGGTAGGCCTGTCTCCGTGCCCCAGGCCTTCCTTTCAAGATCTACCTCCTGTCTAAGGACCTGCTTCTTTCCCCATGATTGACACAGGAAACGCCCCCTTCCCCCAGCTTCGTCTGCCAAAGAGTGCTGGTCCAGTAGGGGAGGCGGCTTCATCCTGGGGCCCACAGAGGGTGCTGACCCTCTCTTCTGATGATTCCATGGGAAGTGAGCAAGGAGAAGTTCTTATTCCTCTGTTGCTCTGACACTTCCCCCCCCCACCCCACCCCGTGAGGTCCACAGCCTCCCCTTCCTGCCTGGCTCTGACTGTGACCTTCCCACATAGCCCAGGGCCTGGGTGGGTGGGGTCTGGCTGGGCTATTGAGCTGCCCCCTGGTCTCTGTGGGTTTCAAGGGGCCCTAGACCCTGCTTTGTGGTTGGAGGTCTGCCATCCGATGCTGACCCTTGCTCCTGTCCTTCTGCCTCCCTCCCTCCCTCCATTCCTCCTTCCTGCTTTCCACACACACATATTTACTGAGCTCTAACTATGTCCTAGGTGCTTTGGCTATAGCAGAGAACAGAACAGACAGAGATTCCTGCCTTCTACCGCTTGTATTCTTGTTGGAGGGAAAGAGACAATAAATAGTAGACATGATTTAATCCTAAATTATATGTTACTGTGGTTTGGATGTTTGTCCCCTCCAAACCTCATGTTGAAATTTGATCCGAATATTGGAAGTGGGGCCCAGTAGGATGTGGGTGTGGGTCATGGACGTGGATTCCTCATGAACAAATTGATGCCACCCCGCAGGTGAGTGAGTTCTCCTTCCATTAGTATCCCTGCGAGCGATTGTTGGAAAGAGCCTGGCACCTTCCCCTCTCACCATGTGATCTCTGCACACACGGGTCCTCTTCTCCTTCTGAAGGGAGTGGAAGCAGTCTGAGGCCCTCTCCAAGTGCAGTTGCTCAATTTTGAACTTCCCAGCCATCAGAATCATAAGCCAAATAAACCTCTTTTCTTTATAAATTATCAGTCTCAGGTGCTCTATTATAGCAGCTCCACGTGGACTAAGACCCATGGCGTGTTAGCAGGTGACCAGCCCTGGGGAAAGTAGCAAAGAGGAGCAGAGCCTGGCAGTGCTGGCATCATGGACACTGGGGTGATGGGAGATGAAGCCAGAGGGTGACAGAGAGGTGGGGAGCCCTCACGGGTGGGGGTGCTGGGCCATTGCATGGGGTTTGACGCTCCCCATCCCAGGAACTCTAGGAGCCAAATCCCTTCGGCTGTTCTCACACCAGACGCTGGGCAGTCCAGGGCCTGCCCGGGAGCTTCAGGTGGAGCACCAGCCTACATTTCCCAGTGAGCACTTCTCACAGAGAGTGAAAGAAGGTTCTCTGCCCTAGGCCTGAGCCCCAAGCCCTGGGCACTGCCCTAGAAGGGGGACTCCGTGCTGGGCCACAGCTGGGGCGGTGCCTCCTGGTTCTGCCTCAGGAGCAAGGCTGCTCCTCGGAGGCTGTGGACACTCCTGTCAAGCTTGTTTCTCCGGATTCTGCTCTTGGAGTTGGCTCAAGGAAGGAGGGAGATACTTTTTTTCAATTAAGCCATATTCGCCTGGTCATCTGAACCCATTTCCCTTTCAGTCCTTTGGCCTAGGAGTTATCCTTTATTAAACTCGGGCTTCCCTGCATGTGTGAGGCTCCAACTGCAGCTGCAGCAGAATCCCAGGCCTCCCCCAGGTGCGGGGGGGCCCTGCATTCCTGCAGGTTTTCCTCTCACGGCTTTTTCAGGCCTGCTTGGTGGGAGGAAGCGCAGTGAGTAGTGACCTCCTTACTCTCCAGGAATAGGAGGGACTTGCCCCCGGCCATCCTGCTGGGCTCATGGGGCCATCTCCCATGCTTCGAGTCTGCTGCAGGCAATCCCTAGATTGCAGGGTCTCTGCTCAGCAGTGAGGGGCTGTGGCCAAGGAAACCAGAGAGTGATAGTGGCCGTGCCTGACACTTCTGAGCGCTTAGTGGGTGGCAGGCACTGGGCATAGTGACACACCTAACCCTCATAATCATTGTATGAGGCTGGGATTAGCATGATGCTCATTTTACAGATGAAAATATTGAGGGTCAGAGTGGCCTGCTCAGTCGCTGAGTAAATAATGCTCCAGTGGGGATGTGAACCCAGGCAACATGATTCTAAGCTTGTACCTTAGCTCTTCACATGTGGGGCCTCTCCTTGGTAATGCCCGTGAGCTGCCTCTGTGGGGTGGGGTGTAGGTAGGGATTTTCTACCCTGGCATGGTTTGGCCACACATCTTCAGGGCTCCCCTTTGGGAGAGGAGGATCTACCTTCTATCAGACTCCCTTGACTGAGGAAGGCCAGTTACATGTGGACTCAGCCAACATCTTGATTCAATCTCATGAGTGACCTTGGTACTGTCAGAATTTATGATTTTGCCAATCTGATGAGTTGGTGAGGCCATTTCATTTCAACTTTAATTTGCTTCATATACTTTAGAGCTCTGTTGTTAGGCACATTTAGGATTGTTATGTCTTCTTAATTAACTGACTCCTTTATCATTCTGAAATGTCCCTATTTATTCCTTGTTCTAAAATCTTTTACTGATCTTAATATGGGCACTCCAGTTTTCTTTATTTTTTTAGTCTTCTGCAACTTGAATTTATTCCATTCCTGTGAACATAAAATCAATGAGAGTTATTTGTGTTTGTGTGTGTAGTTTCAGTTTACTTGTATTTCTTGCTGTATGATATTTAACTGGAGGAATGTTCTATATTCTGTATTTCTATTACCCTATTGATTTATAGTTTATTTTGTTTTGCTTTAATTTTTGCAAGTACAACTAACCTCTGAAACCATTTTTGTACTAAGAGTACACAAAGTTTTAAGCATGGTATTATTTCTATGGATATTTATTAATTTCCTGTTATTTGTACTAAACCACCCATATGATAGGCCTAATCAGTACAGAATGTGTGCAGTGTGGTTTCGCTAGGGAAGTTTCTGTAGTAGACAGATGGGAGGGAGCACATTGGTCACATCTAATGGGCATGAGCACAGTGTCTGAAGCCATTCAATGTCGCTTAGTGCGTGAGAAGAAGTTTACTCAGATATCTGCCTAATAATTAGATTTGCTGTGTAGCTGCTAACATCTCAAATTTACTAGAAAACACCAAATTGCTTCCCGAATTAGTTAAAAGTTCAGTTTTAAGTTCTATAAACTTGTCAGTTAAAAGTTCTATAAACAATGTCACAATCTCTTCTTTACCCCCATGTTCTTTAAACAAGGTATTGTCAGTTGTCCATCTATATCTGTCCCTACCTGTGCATCTGTCTATCTGTCCACCATCTATCATCCACCCACCCACCTGTCTAGATATCTAGGTATTTTACTAAACTGACGAACAGAAAATGTTATTTCATTATAGTTGACAGAACTCTTTAACAATATATATAACACGTAAACAGCAAGTGCATAGCCCATAAAACTCAACCCATTATCTCAAAGTGAACACACCTGTCTAATCACTACCCAATCAGGGAAAATAAAATCAAATTACCATCCTGCAAATGCCTTCCTTGGTCTTCCCTCTCCGTGCTGCCCTTCCCTCTGCTATCTGGCTTGTAACTTCATAAAGAATTTTTACTTCTGAAAAAAAAAAAAGAATTTGTACTTCTTTTGAATGTCACAGAAGGGGAACCAGACATTTAAGTCTGGCTTCTTTAGCTCACCTCAGCTGAGACTCTCCTGTGGTGGTGTTGATTGCAACCATAGTCCATAGGGTTTTTTTTTTTTTTTTTTTTTTTTTTTTTTTTTTTTTGTTGAGACAGAGTCTCACTTTGTTGCCCAGGCTAGAGTGAGTGCCGTGGCGTCAGCTTAGCTCACAGCAACCTCAGACTCCTCGGCTTAAGCGATCCTACTGCCTCAGCCTCCCGAGTAGCTGGGACTACAGGCATGCGCCACCCTGCCCGGCTAATTTTTTCTATATAGATTTTTAGTTGTCCATATAATGTCTTTCTATTTTTAGTAGAGACGGGGTCTCGCTCTTGCTCAGGCTGGTCTCGAACTCCTGACCTCGAGCGATCCACCCGCCTCGGCCTCCCAGAGTGCTAGGATTACAGGCGTGAGCCACTGTGCCCGGCCCATAGGGTTTTGTGTTGTGAGTTTCCAACAGATGTTCCACAATGTCTGTCCATTCCACTCATCAATTTCATCTGCATTGTTATCAATCTTGTGTTCTACAAAGAATGGTGCTAGGAATATTCTTTTACCTGCCTTCTGGTGAGCGCATGTATGCAGTTCTCTTAGACACAGACCTTGGAACAGAACTGATGGGTATCAGGTAGGCAGGAATCAACTCTAGCAGATAATGCCGCAGAGGCTGCATGAACGTTCACTCCCATCAGCAATGCATAAAAGTTCCCTTTGACAATGCTTCACATTGATAGTTTTAAAATTTTAGCGATTCTGATGGGTGTGTAGTAGTACTATCTTTTTATAGTCAGGTTTTTCTTTTTTAGGAATAATTACAGTAAAAATCACCCTTTGTAGCTTATAATTCTATGAGTTTTAACACATGTATAGTTGTGTAGCCACTACCACAATCAAGATACAGAACATTTCCAGTACCCTCCAAAATTCTTTTGTGCTGCCTTATAGTTAAACGGCCTTTAAACTCTGACTCCTGGCACCCACCTATTTGTTCTCTGTCTCTATATTATGGCCTTTTCTAGAATGTCATATAAATGGAATCATATGGTATTCCATTTTATAGGTAGCTTGTTGAGATTGGCTTCTTTCTCTTGCCAAAAATGCAATTGAGATTCGTGGGTGTTCTTTCTTTTTATCACTGAGCAGCATTCCTTTGCACAGATGCACCAAGTTCATTTATTTATCAGTTGGAGGACTTTTAGGGATTTTTGGGGTGAATAAACCTTATTTGGTCATGATGCATTATATATACTCATTTTATATAATTACATGTCATATAAATTAGTATAATAAATGCATATAATATATATTATATGTAATAGGTTATATGTTATCTCTCTATTTAATTATATATTATTATATATAACTTCATATTATATAGTTACATAACCATATATAACTATATATAAAATTTGTTAAAATTTTGGTAAGAATTTTTACATCTATATTTATGAGAAATACAGGTCAGTATTTTTCTTTTTCTTTTTTTGGTAATGTCTTTGTCTGGTTTTGTATAAGAATACAAAAAAAAGCAATTTGCAAAGGTTTTTTTTTTTCTTTTTTAGGTTTTTGGAGGAGTTTATGTAGTTTATTTATTTCTTCTTTAAAAGTTTGATATAATTCACTAGTGAAGCTATTTGGACCTGGGGAATTTCTTGTTAGAAAGTGTTTAAACTACTAATTTAATTTCTTTAATAGATGTAGGGCTACTTGGGTTACATATTTCTTTTTGAGGGAGTTTTGATAGTTTGTGTCTTTCTTTGAATATGCCCCTTTTCCTCTAAGTTGTCAAATTTCTTGGCACAAGGGACGTGAATAATATTTCCCTTTGAATTCTTTTTTTTTTTTTTTTTTTTTAAGAGACAGAGTCTCACTCTGTCTCTCAGGCTGGAGTGCACAATCATAGCTCACTGCAACCTCCAACTCCTGGGCTCAGGTGGTCCTCCCAGCTCAGCCTCCTGAGTAACTGGGACCACAGGCGTGAACCACTGTGTCTGATCCTCTTTGCATTCTTTTAATTTCTGTGGAATCTGTAGTTACGTCCCTTACCTCATTCCTGTTATCGGCAATTTGTGTTTTCTCTTGTTCTGTTCTCATCAGTCTGTCTATAGGTTTACCCATTTTTTTTGAGCTTCCTAAAGAATCAGCTTATGGTTTCATTGATTTTCTCTATTTTTTTTTTTTTTTGGTCTTTTTAAAAAAATTATTGATGTTTATTTTTTCCTTTCTTTTGTTTACTAAGAATTTCATTTTGCTTTTCCTTTTTTAGTTTCTTAAGGTAGACATTGAGGTCATTGATTTGAGACCTTTCTTTTTTTCTAATAGGGGCATTTAATACTATTAATATAACTATCCTTCTAAGTGGTATTTTAACTGCATCCCACAAATTTTAGTACATTGTGTCTTCATTTTCATTCAGTTAAATATTTCTAATTTCCCTTTAGATTTATTCTTTGATCCATAGGTTATTTAGAAGTATGTTAGTTTCCAAATATTTGGGCATTTTCTAGATATATTTCTGTTATTGATTTCTAATTTAATTGTATTTTGGTCAGAGAACATATTTTTTATTATTTGAATTCTTTGAAATGTATTGAGACTTATTTTATGGCCCAGAATATGATCTATGTTAGTAAATGTTCCATGTGCACATGAAAAGGTTTTTTATTTTTATGATGTTGGTTGAAGTACTATATAAATGTCAATTATATCAAGTTGGTTGATAGTGTTTTTCAAGTCTTCTATATCATTCCTGATTTTCTGTCTACTTGTATCAATTATTATACTAAGAGTTGAAACCTTTAACTATAATTATATATTTTTTTATATTTCTTCTTTTCATTTTATAAATTTTTTGCTTCATGCATTTTGAAGCTTTGTTTTTAATTAGGACCCTTTATCACAATGTATTCACCGTCTTTATTCTTGGTAGTATTTATTTGTCTGAAACCCACTTTGTTTGATATTAATGTAGGCATGTTAGCTTTATTTTGGTTAGTGTTAGCATAGTATATCTTTTTCTATGCTTTTACTTTTAAAAATTGCTTGTGACTTTATATTGAAAGTGAAAATCTATTGACAGATTATAATTGTGTTTCTGTTTTTCTATCCAATTTGATTATCTCTTTCTCTGAATTGGGTTGTTTAGGCCATTTCTATTTAATATAGTTACATATTTGGGGTTTAAGTCTATCATCTTGATATTTACCCTATATCCTGTTTATTCCTTCTTTCTCTTTCCTTTGTTTTTGGATAAATTATATTCTGTAATTTTATTTTACTCCATTATTGGTTTAATCTCATGCTTTGTTTTTTTAGTGGTTGCTCTAGGATTTTTAATTTAATCCATAATTTAAAACAACCTCCCAATAATATTATCACACTTATACATCATAAGAACTATACAACAGCATTCTTCTCTTTACCTCCTTTTGTCTTTGGACTATTTTGACATATATTTTACTTCTGTTCATATAAATCCTACACTGTGGCCAGGCGTGGTGGCTCACGCCTGTAATCCTAGCACTCTGGGAGGCCGAGGTGGGTGGATCGCTCGAGGTCAGGAGTTCGAGACCAGCCTGAGCAAGAGCGAGACCTCGTCTCTACTAAAAATAGAAAGAAATTATCTGGCCAACTAAAAAATATATATAGAAAAAATTAGCCGGGCATGGTGGCGCAGTCTGTAGTCCCAGCTACTCGGGAGGCTGAGGCAGGAGGATCACTTAAGCCCAGGAGTTTGAGGTTGCTGTGAGCTACGCTGACACCACGGCACTCACTCTAGCCTGGGCTACAGAGCAAGACTCTATCTCAAAAAAAAAAAAAAAAAAATCCTACACTATATTGCCATTACTTTTGCTTTAAACAATTATCTTTTAAATATATTAAATGTAAGAAAAAAGTCTTTTTTCATTTACCCACATATTTACTATTTTTAGGTTTTTTTAATTCTTTAGTGTACAGGGTGTCCCAAAAGTCTCCTTACAAAGGAAAAAATTTGTAAAATTTTATAATGAATATTTTGTACATAAATGTACATTTAGCTACAATTTCCCATTTTCCCTTATGTACAGTGACTTTTGGGACACCCTACATATCCAGATTTCCAGATTGACATCTGGTCTCATTTTCCTTCTGCCTGAGGAGCTTGCTTTTCTATTTCTTGAGCTACAAATCTTCCAGAGATAAATTCTTTTAGATTTTTGTCTGAAAGACTTTATTTAACCTTATTTTTGGAATATATTTTTGCTGCGCAAAGAATTCCAGGTTGATGGAGTATTTATTTTAGTACTTTAAAGATGTTGCTTTTTTGTCTTCTTGCCTGCATAGTTTCTGGTGACAAGTTTGCTGTAATTCTTATCTTTGATCTTTTAAATGTAATGTATCTTTTTCTATGGCTGCTTTTAAAATTTTCTCTTTATCACCAGTTGGCATGGTTTTCCTTAGATTTATACTGCTTGGAGTTTGTTGAGCTGTTTGGATCCCTGGATTTATATTTATTATCAAATTTTGAAAAAAATCTACCATTATTTCCTCAAATTTTTCTCTTCCCTCCTCCCCACCACCTTTGATTCCAATTAAGTGTATATGAAACCTCATGATATTGTCCCACAGGCCACTGATGCTGTTAACTTTTTAAAAAGTCTTTCTCCATGTGTCTCATTTTATGTAATTTCCATTGCTATATCTTCTAGTTCACTGATTTTTTTTCCTAATTGTCTAATCTGTTAATTTCATCCAATGTATTTTTCATTTCAGATTGTATTTTTTAATCTCCAGAAATTATATTTGAGTTATTTTTTATATCTTACATTTCTCCCCTCATCATGCTTATGTTTTCCTCTACATTCTGGACTATATGGAACATATTTAGAGCTGCTGTTTTCATGTTCTTACTGCTAGCTCATCATTTCTTCCATTTCAGGATCTATTTCTATTGAATGAATTTTTCCCCTGGTTATGAGTTGTATTTTCCAGCTTGTGCATGCCTGGTGATATCTTACTGGATACTAAGCATTGTGATTTTTATATTATTGGTTGCTGAATTTTGTTGTATTATTTTAAATGGAGTTATATTTTGTCTGGTGAACAACTGAGTTACTCGAAATCAGCTATATCCTTTAGAACTTATTTTGGTAATAAAATGTTCTGTAATCTGTGCTGTGCAAAATAGTTGTCACTACTCACATGTGGCTTGTGAGCACTTTCTATTTGGCCAGTGCAATTGAGGAACTAGACTTTTAATTTAATTTTAAATAGCCACGTTTGGCTAGTGGCTACCATATAGGACACTGAAGCTTTATAGGCTTACTTTTGAGCTTTTTAAAGGGTAGATCTAGGGAGCCTTTATTCTAAGATTTATTTAGCCCCACCACTAAGGTGAGACCCTTCTCCATCCAATGCCCTGTGTCTTGTGAGGCATTGCCGCTCTGAAGATTTGGACGGGAGCTATTCCCAACTTGTCCGAGTGCTGGGCCTTGTTCTGCTCATGCATTGCTGTGGTTCTTTTCCTGACATTGGTAGTTTCCTCTCATACATATATGGAAGCCAAAGACTGGAGGAGACCCCTCTGCAGATTTCCAGAGCTTTCCTTCTCCTAAGCTAACCGCCGCCGCCCCCCTCCCCAAGTATCCTGCCCTGCAAATTCTGGCTTTCTGGGCCTCCTGAAATGCTGACCTCTGTGGCCACAAAGACAACCCCCCAGGCTCTGCTTGGGTTCCCCCTCCCTGCACTCCAGACTGAAATTGCCTGCAGACAATAAGCTGGTGGAATCACAGGGCTCACCTTGTGTGTTTCCCTTTTCTTCAGGATTCCAGTCCCGTGCCACCTGTTGTCCAATGTCTAAAACTTCCTGTTGTCTCATGAAGAAGAACCCCTGTTGGCAACAGGGACTGTAGAAGAGGCATGCTACACTATGTGTAGCTTAGTTAGTTATTGTGGTTAATTTAAGTGATTGGTGAATTCAGTTAAGAGCTTATTCATGGAGTATGATAAAATCATTTTTAAGCAGATTCCTTTTGATAACCAAATTCCCATTTAAAGTCCAAAAGCAAATCAGAATGGCCTAGTTGTATGGGCCTACTGACGTCACCTTAGATGAACACATCTCACCTGGCTTGCTGGAGTCTCTGCCCAAGGGGCAGAGAGAAGGAATCACTCTGAGAGTTTCACTGGACCTAGTAAATCTTCTCCAGGGCCATAAACATAGGGTCGGATTTACTTAGAAAAACCCTTGGGGTTTGTTGAACTTCTTGGATCTCACTCCCACTTTTCATAGTAGCTGTTTATTGATTATGGTTCTATGTAAAGTTATTTCAGATCTTCAGATTTTTGTCCAGATGGAATCACAAGTGTTACAATTTTTTTTCTTAAAAACAAAAAAGGTAGTGGGCAAGTTGGGAGTGGATCAACCTAGCAGTAGTGGCATTTGAGAATAAATTAATAAAAAAATTTAATGTTACCATTTACTGGTGATATAGAGAGAAAAATTCCAGCATAAATAATGAATGGAAGCATACTTGACTAGAAAGGTTACCAGCCTTTTGATCTGAGCCACGCAAAGAACCTTAGTGTACACATTTCTGTGTACGATAACACAACATCAAAAGCAACACAGCTTTATGTAGAAACGTAGGTCACTCTTTTCAGCCATACGTGGAGAAGTAATAAAGGCACTCAGGGAAAATTAATCTGCAGGTTTATATGGACTGCATGGAGATCATATTCTGTAGTGTGGTGAAAGCTATGTCCTCAATGGCCCTATGTATAGACACAAAATTTTTTTGTAATCTTTAAAACCAAGATTAAATTCATTTGCTTAAGTCCTGTTGTATAAACAAAAATAAAAATAGAAAAGAAAAGAAAATGAATGATCATCTAAAGTTTAAAATTCCTAAATCGTTCAATTAATACAATTGGGGGATACTCCATCACGGTTTCTGAGAAGTCCAGGGCTGTTTCAGCTAAACCACAGGGCACACAGTTTGCTTCACCTAAGTGGTCCTGGGTTAGTTCAATAAAATAAACATGTATAACCACATACACATGGACATGATCTTTGCTAGTTAGATTACTGATCAAGTCAGTCTCAGAGAAGTTTATGGTGGACTTCGTATCTTAGTCCATTTTGTGCCGCTATAACAGAACACCACAGACTGGCTAATTTGTAAACAACAGAAGTTTATTTGGCTCATGGTTCTGGAGGCTGGGAAATTCCAGATCAAGTGGCTACATCTGGTGAGGGCCTTCTTGCTGTGTCATAACATGGCAGAAGGTGTCACCGGGTGAGAGGGCAGTGCTTGAGAGAGGGAAGGGGCCGAACTCACCCCTTCTCCAGGAACACACTCCCTCGTAAACCAACCCACTCCCAGGATAACAGCATTAAATCCCTCACAAGGGCAGAGCCCTCAAGACCTAGTCATTTTTTAAAGGTCTCACCTATCAACACTTGCTGCATTGGGGGATGTTTCCAACACATGAACTTTGGGGGACACCTTCAAACTGCAGCACTTAGCATCTTCTGCCAATATCGTGGAGGACTCAGATTAGTTTCAAATATGACATGGGCATTTTGGAGGGAATTTATTCCTTCTTTTTCTCACCTTCTGGTGGCATCTGCCACACCGCTTCCATACATAGAGTGTAAAAGGCAAAGGTCTTTCGCAGGGTGGGGTGGGTCAGCCCTGTCAGCGAAGATAATATGCTCCGGGAAGAGTGTGGCCTGGGTTTTTTTTTTTTTTTTTTTTTACAATTGTGCTTAGCTGGGGTCAACTGGTTTCAAGTTTTTGGAACCTCAAGAACATGCTCAAAAGAAGCTGCTGGAACTTTTTGGGGCATTAAAAAAATCTCTCTGTGACTTATCCTAAAAACCATAAAAGACACTGGTTTCAAAAACTCATAGAAAAATTTATTGAGATACGAAGATGTCAAGCATTCTCTGGATGCTCTAGAATTTTTTCTTAAATTTCAGAATATTATGGGGTTACAAATGTTTTGTTTACATGGATTACTTTTATATAGTTTGAGTCAAAGCTATAAGTGTGCCCATCACCCAGATAGTGTGTATTGTGCCCATTAGGTATGAATTTACCCATCCCTTCTTCAAGGGATGGGTAACCCTTGAAGAAATCAACCCTTACCCACAGGCTTGATTTCCATTGAATTTTACTACCATATGTACACATGAGTGTTGATCATTTAGTTCCAATTTTATAGTGAGTACATGTGGTGTTTGGTTTTCCATTCTTGTGATACTTCACTTAGGAAGATGGTCTCCATTTCCATCCAGGTTGTCACAAAAGGTATTAGTTCACCATTGTTTTATGGCTGAGTAGTTCTCTATAGTATACATATACCACATTTTATTAATCCACTCACATATTGATGGGCATTTGGGTTGTTGCCACATCTTTGTGATTGTGAATCGTGCTGCTATAAACATTCAAATGCAAGTGTCTTTTTTTAATAAAAAAAAAAATGGAACTCTTCATGAATTTGCATGTCATCCTTGCACAGGGGCCATGCTAACTTTCTCTATGGCATTCCAATTTTAGCATAAGTGCTGCTGAAACGAGCACTCTAGAATTCTTTAAAGCTCCTTGGTGCTTGGTAATGTTCAAATCCTATTAACAAATTTAAACCTAGATGTGTGGATGCTTTAGGTAGTGATGCTATTTATCTTTTAGAGCCACTTTTACTGTGATAATATTTATTTCCCCATCTATGGGACTAAAATTATTAACGGAAAGATTCATTGGTGTGAGCAGAAATGGGAAGAGAGATAAAATAGCTACCTTAATTTACTCTCCTGGTCCTGAAGGGTAGCACCCCTGATTTTTCTTAGGTGACTCAAAAGTTAAAATCCTTCTATACTAACCTGGCCTTCCCACTTGGCAACAAAACAATGATGAAATACTTCAGGAAACTATAGTCTGATGTTGAGTTCTCCCCGTGGTAATAAACACAGAATTCAGGAATATTCACCACATTTGCTTAATACAATTTGCCTAATGTCCTCTTCCTAAAACCAAATAATAATTTGGTTCTGATGTGGGTTTTGGATGTCATTGTGAGTGCCAGTAAGTCCTTTCAGCTGCCTTTTGTTGGCAGGTGTGGAATTTCTCATCAAACAACATTAGTGAAGTGTGAGTACTTACCTAGGGGTGGCATTGTGGGACACCTATTCTTGGGCCTCGGGTCCATGAGACCTGTCTGTGGGGTGCAGCCTGCCTCCCACACGGGTTGGGGGAGCAGAGCACCCATTCCGGCTTGGGACTGGAGCTCACCTACGTGGTGTCCAACAACCAGTTGGGAAAAGTGAAGAAGCAGTCAAAATGGCTTGGGTTGCTGTCCCCAAAGACTATTTTTACTGGCTTCAACCCAACAATTTAAAACAATTCTACTGAATTCAGTGATGTTCACTGGTTGCCTACTTTGTGCCTGGCCCTGTGTCAGCCGCTGGGGATGCAGCAGTCATGTGGACAGGCAAGATTCCTCCCTCCAGACTGACCACTGCGTGGGCGAGGGAGACAAAGGGGTCAGTAGGCAGCTATGATATGTCCAGTGATGGGGGGTATGTGGTGCTGGCAGACTCAGAAACTGAGGTGCGGGCTCAGGAGTCAGGCATCAGGGACTGCCTCCCAGAGGACACGGTGTCTAGGCTGGGGTACCTTAGGGTACGTAGGAGGTAGACAAGAGAAGGCTGTAAGGTTTGGACCTGCAGGAAGTAGATAGGGGAGGGCAGGGAGAGGGCGAGGCTGGAAAGGCGAGGAGACTGGGAGGGAGGGCTCTGGTTATCTGTCGCTGCGTAATAAAACACTCCCACACCTCGTGTCTTTCACAGCTGTGTGGCTCAAGAGTCTGGCAGGGCTCCATCAGCCCCTGGCTGGACCTAGAGCCCCGGCTGAGCATGCCGGGCTGGCCGTGCGTCTCCCTCTCTTCCGTGTGGTCCCAGGGCCTCCCCAGGCCATCTCTCCACACCGGCTGGCCTGGGCTTCCTTACCGCGAGTGACATAGCGTACCTGGATTGCCTGCGTGGCGGCTGCAACTTCAGGAGTGTGTGTTCCCAAAGGCCAGTGGAAGTGGCCTGGTGTTTTCCCATCTCCTGAGGGAGCAGGTCAGAGAACTGGCTGCCATGTTTTAACACAGCCACGGAAGAAAGAGCATGTGCAACAAACAGGGTGGAAATGGCGCGTTTGGTCCCCTCAAAGAAGCTCAGGGTGGCTGGGGCCTGAGGCAACTGTAGGGACAGGCAGGTGATAGGGCTGGAGGGGACAGAGGTCCCAGTGTGTGGGGACCTTGCACGCTGTGTCCTGGAGCCTAGCTCTATCCTGCGGTGAAGAGGAAGGTTCTGGCAGGTTCTGGGTCAGGGTGATGCACTGGGGAACGGTGACCCTGCGGGGAGCCGTCTGGAAGGAGGTTGTACTGGAAGTGGGGGCACTGAGAAGGTGCCGACAGCAGTCTGGGTGAGGGGTAGGGGGCGCAGATGGATGAGGGATTGATAGAGACCCGGACGCAGAATTGACAGAATTAGGGGCAAGAGCCTGGGAGCAGGGTGGGCGGCACCCAGGACTGTGGCTTGGACCACCAGGCAGTGCACAATCTCTCCACACCCTTGCCAACACTTATTATTTTCCTTTTTATTTTTTTAACAGTAGCCATCCTACAGGGCGTGAGCTGGTATTTCATTGTGGTTTGGATTTGCATTTCCCTCATGGCCAGTGACGTGGAGCATTGGTCAAGAGGTTCCAATCAGAACGCAGCCACCTTCTGGGAAACCAGCACACCAGGCGGCAGAGCTGCGGGAGCTGCGTGCGGCCAGGACAGACGGGGAGGCCCCGGCGCTCACGCTGCCCTGTGTAGCCGGCCAGTCCCCGCGCAGGGACGCGGGTCACAGGCGCGGACAGCGGCGTCGGCCTGCAGTCTCCGCGAGAAGCAGACCGCTTGATTGACGCCTGGCTTGGCTGGTGACACTTTCTGTTTTCCTCAGTGAGGAAGAACAACAGGCTCAGCACAGAACACCGAGACGGACGGGGCATCCCGGCGTTTGGGAGCGGGAAAGCACCGCACAGCAGCCCGAAGTTCCGGACTGGGAGAAAGACATTGAGCGGTGGACAGCAGGAGGGCAGGCGCCCACAGCAACCCTCCAGGGGCGTTCTGGAGACGGGGGAGGGGTGGCCTTCCGAGAAGGGGGAGGAGTGGCCTTCTCGAGAAGGAGGAGGGATGGCGTTCTCGAGAAGGGGTCGGGTGGGGGTCCAGGAGGGGAGCGATGATGGGGAAGGACCTGGAAAATCAGGGTCAGTGTGGCAGTGCCCAGAGCAAGCCAGGGCTTGAGAAAAATGCTAAGACAGTAAAAAATAAATAAATAAATAAATAAATTTAAAACTGCATTTTGGTAAGTGCTGAGCACAGGAAGTGTGGCTCTCTGCTTGGGGACGATGATGGTCAGTGACGTTCATCAAATGTCTACTTGTGTTGGTCCTAAACGGAAGACGCAGGCAACATCCATAGCTTCCACAAGCAGCACGCTCATGCCTCTCCCCCCCTCCTATTAAACACAACGCTAGAAATAGTGTTTGTTCTGGGCAATCTAGATGAGAGAAATATCAATTCAGAAGCTGAAGGACTTATCAATAAAGGTCTATCCTACTAGACTACACTGGTTCAGTTTTTGTGCTGATTAGAAATGCTGATGAACAATTAGCTAAATCAATGCACTTTGATATGGCAAGACAAACCTATTAGTATTTAATATGTCATCTTTAATAGACAGATTAAAGCTGGGAGATTCTGGTTTCTTCCTAAGTTGATGCACCAAGAAACTTTGTGTTTCTTGACTTGGCTCAGGTGCCCTCTCCTGAAGGAAGCCCCTTTTCCTTCCAGGCAGCCTTCGGTGCTCCTCAGAGCAACCTATTAACTTACTTCACACATGGGCTTGTAATTGTCTTTCTTCTCTGTTAGATTTGAACTCCTTGAGTGCAGAGACAGGATCTTATCATGTTATCTTCAGCACCCACCTAAGTGCCTGGCACATTGCAAATGTTTGTAAAAGGGAGAGAGGAGGAAGGAAGGAAGGGAAAGAGGGAGAGAGAGAAGAAAGGAAGAGAGACAGAGAGAAGGAGGGAGGAGGGGGGAAGGAGGCACTGACGTCCCTCAGGAAAGAAGAGGACATCCCTGGCCAGAGAGTCGGGCTTCCCTGGGTAGGGACTCTCACCTTGTGTTCCGTGGGGCATAATCTTCCAGGAACAGAGGCCCTTTGCTTGTAAGCGAGCGAGGGCTTCCTTCTAGCTGACTTGCTGGGGGAAAGTCTTTGTGTTTTTAGCTCTGCCCACGGCCCTGCCAATATTGCTTCTAAGAAGATGACTGCTTCTCCAAATAAGTTCCTCAAAGCAATATTTTTCTTTGTGCGGACATAGGTACTATAACTCTGGTTATTACTGAACTGAGGGATTCTTCTTTTGTCGGGCAATTCTTTTCCTGGGGCCCTGAGAATTTTTAAATGAGACATTATGTTTCATATTTTAGTAAGATGAAAATAAAGTAGAGAGGATGCTTGAGGTGCTTTGGTGGCAGAGTCAAAAACACAACTTTGTTCTTGTCCCTTGCACCCAGTGAGTGACTCAGGGGAGCCAGATTTCTGGGACAGTGGCCTGCCTGCCCTCCTGGCTGGTCATCCGGCTGACTCATCAGGTGGCCAAATTGAATGGCATTGGGCTGGGTGTGTGTGTGTGTGTGTGTGTGTGTCTGGTATTTTCCACAATGAAAGCCAAATTGTGGCTATACTTTTTGGGAAAAAAAATAGGTACAAAATCCTGAATCCAAATCATGACGTGGAATGTCCTCAAAATCCCTCCACGACCGTCAAAGCCTTAAGGGTGCAGTTGCCACACTCTACTCCCTTGAGGTGATTCAGATATTTCCCTCCAGATCCCCAAAGGTTGGGGACTTGGGGGCAGGGGCAGGACACAATTTCCTTTGGAATGCAGGGCACAAGTGCAGGTCACTAAATCAGGGTGGTGAGGGCCTGACTCAGCTTCCCCATCCTTGGCCTTCGTCTTGGGTCTTCCTCATTTTTCCTCCCCAGAACTGGCAGAGAGCCTGGCGCCTAGACGGCAGAGGCAGGGAGTGCAGGAATGAGGTGGGATTCGGGGCTGCAGTGGATGAGGAGGCAGCTCCGGCCAGACCTGACCCCCGCTGCCCACAGGAGGAGGATAGGAGTCCAGGGACAGAACCACAGCTACAAACCTGTTTCACGTTTTAAAAGGTGGCCTGTGAAGAAAACCCATTCTATGCAAATAAACATTTCTGCGAGATTGCCTTGGAGGTCCTCCAATTCTTCCTGAGGGGACCTGGAAACTGGCTACAGTGTCTGAGGGGGGCTCAGAGGTTTGGGTGGGCGCAGGGGCAGAGGGACCCTCAGGACCAGGGATGGCCAGGACACGGAGGGAGGGCGGGGAGGAGGGGAGTGAAGAGGATCTGGGGAGGGGCGTGGAGGGGATGTCACACAAGCAGCGCCCTTCATCAGAGGGGAGCCCAGGGGGCCTCCAGCTGTGGCTGTCTCAGGATCCCCACTTCCTTTCAGACTCTAGGGATCTCAGATGGCTAAGCGTGTGGTGTTGTGTGTGTGTGTGTGTGTGTGTGTGTGTGTTACTTGTTCTGGGGCAGGGGGAAGTAAGCTCTTCTGGGTTTATCTGGGGATGGGGGTCCGTCTGCTGCAATTCTCAAGAAATGCCTTCTGTGGCAAAGTCCTCCAGGTCATCTGTGGAGATGATGCCCAGGCCTGGAGCTTCTGCACCCTCCTCTTCTGGGCCCTGGGGAGGCCCCTGGGGGTGCCTGTCTGCAGAGTGCTGGGTGGGGTCACCCTGAGGCCCCGGGGCCAGCTGGAGTCCAGCCTCGTGGGCACTCTGGGGCCTGGCTCGGGCTGCCCCCGGCGCTCGAGGGCCCTGCCTGAGGAAGGTGGGGGCGGAGAGCTGAGAAGAGCAGCGCAGGGGCATCAGGGCTGTCACGGGCACGGGCCAGAAGCCGGGATACAGCACGTAGGGAGTGGCCGGGGCATCCGGCAGGGGTGACTCAGGGGAGGCCCCCTCGGATGAGGGGATGGAGACCTTGACATACTTGCCCGTCTCTGGGTCGTAGAAGGTCTTGATTTTCACCTGGAGTGGCAAGTCGAAGAGAAAGTACTCTCCAGACTGGGGGTCCTGGAGCACCTTCTGGGTGGCAGGGTAAGGGGACAAGGGCTTGAGGGACTGGGGCCCCCCAGGCTGCCTCCCGATAGGCTCCGAGAAGCCGGACACGGAGTGGCGGTGTAGGGGAGGGGGCACGGAGCGCACCGCGGGGAAACTGTGTCGGGGCCTCTCTCTGGGGGATGGCGGCCTTTGCTCTGTCCACTCCAAGTCCTCTGGGCAGGGCTTTCCCTCCCGGGACTCGCCATGCTTCTCTGACGGCTGGTCGGTCTTTCTCCTCTTGCTTGCCAGCTTCTTTGCCCGCCGCAGGGCCTTCTCTGTCTTGGGTGGGACTGCGGGTGGCTTGCTGGCAGCCCTCCCCAGCTGAGGAGGGAGCTCCGGCCTCCCAGGGGGGCCTGCAGAGCTGGTGGCCACGTCTGGCAGTGAGTCTCGTGGAGAGAGCGCCCGGAGGTCTTCTGCCGGCGGCTCAAGTTGAGGGTCTGAGCTGGCCTCCCACACGAGGGCGTGGGTCAGGTCCTCCCTTCTGGTGACCCTGGCAGGACCGGGGCTCGCTTGAGGGGGCTCCTCGGGCAGCAGCTCCAGCTCACTGGCATCAGGGGAGCACACGCTGCTCTCCTCCAGGGAGCTGGGGTTGGGGGAAGTTGCCATCTCACCACGCACCGGTCTTCTCCCGGGTGGCCCTGCTCTGGGCGTAGACAAAAAGTGACTATTGGCGCCTTGCGTCTGTTCTTCCCAACAGGTTCCAGGTTGCCACGGGAGTGGCTCGTCTTCTAAGTCACCCTCGGGTAAAGCAATTGTTGGGATGCCCCGAGGGGCAACCGGCTTCCCTGAGTCTGTGGAACTGCTCTTGCCATCGCGTGCCAAGACTGTATGAGCTGCATCCAGGGGTGGCTTCATCCCGTCCCCCTCTCTCCCAAGAGGCAGAGATGGGAAATTTCCCTTTGGGACTAGTCGGGAGGTCTCCATCCTGGCTGTGCTGGACACCTGCCCGGGGTCCTCTGTGACATCACAGGCCAAGAGCTTCATGTGTGTGCCTTGCATGTTAGCAGGTGTCAGCGTGCCAGGCATTTCCTGGCTTTCAGGGGCACAGAAACCAGCATCCTCACCCCATCCTGGCCTTGGCGAGTCCTCCTCTCTATGGCCACCGCCGAGCGAGTCTTCGGAGGACATGGTCCTCAGGAGAGGCAGCATGATGGGTTTTATTACCGGGGTGGCTCTGAGCGTGTTGTCTTTAATCGTAAACAGTATGTGCTTGTTCGTAGCGGAAGACGAGGGGGCAGGGTCTTTGGCATGTGAAAGGGAGGTACCCCTATGTCCCCCAACCCAAGAGCCTCTCGAATTAGCTTCTTCTGCTGACGCCTTCCTGGGCCTTCCTCCAGACACATCTTCCCCTTCTCTTTGCAGCACCTCCCCCTCACTGGGCTCCTCCGTGCGTGTGCGCCCAGCGCCCGAGGCGCGGCCCTGCGGCTCATCTCCCCCCATCACCTTCTCCTTCTCATCCTTCTGACGGTCACCTGCACTCACGTCATTCCTCCTGTCTTCCCGCTGGCTCTCGGTAAACCACGACTTCTGCTGATCATCAAACGAGGCAAAGGATTGATCTGACGAGCTGGTGCTGAATTTGGCCCTGCTTTGGAGGCCCGGCATAAAATCAGACTGGGTGTCGCTGTAAAACACATCTTCCTCCTCAGGGGACAGGGGCCCCGGGGAGAATTTCTGGCCCGAGTGTGGGTTCTGAAGGCCCACCTCTCTCTCTGGGTCTGTCTCCTGCGAGATGGATCTCGAGGGCCCGTTCTCTAGCTGGCTCTTCATTTTCTCTGGGGCCTCAGCGGCCTCAGGCTCCCTGCTGCAAAGCTTCAGGGAGAGGTGCTTCCTGGGGCGGCGCTCCCTGGAGTCTGGACGCCATCCGGCCCTGCCGGGCCCCGGCTCGGACCCTCCGTGGGCGTCGGCGTGCTCGTGACTGCTCCTCTCGGCAGCCTCGGCAGCCTCGCCGTTGACACAGAAGGGGGTGTTGGCGATGACTGGAGGTGTGCCAGGGGTGAGATAGCTGTCTTCTGGGGACTCGCTGCGGTCGGCTGTAGGGTCCTCCTGGGCACCGAGCTGTGACGCAGTAGGGGCATCTGCAGGTCTCTCCTTAGAAAGCTCGTTTGGGGGACTTTCCTCGAGCCCATTGGGAAGCACGACGCCATTGCTCACGGGCTCTTGCTTCCCACCAACCTTCCCTCTGCTTTTCTCATCCAGGCCTCGCCGGAGAGGTGAGGGGCTGTATGTGCTCTTGACACGCTTCCGCACGTCCTTGAGGTTGAACAGCAGGCTAGGAGCTTTGGACTTGTAGCTGTCTCGAGACTGGCATTCACTGGGCTCCTTCTCTTGGTACCCGTTTAGCTGTCCTGGGGGCGAGGGGCTTGTCTCCATGGGTGGACTGTCTGACGGATCCGGGGCGAGCTTGGTGGGTATGATGGGCGTCAGGAGCTTGCTGATGTTGAAAGGGGGATTGTAATGCTCACCGGGGTCCACAGGCATGTCAAGAGTATCATTTTCTGGAAATTGCCCCTGGGGGTTGTGCTTTGTGTACAGAGGTGGGCCTCTCCTGTTGGTCTGTTTCTTTTCTTCTGTGGCTTCTTGTAGACTTTCTTTCCCTCTTTTGCCAGTCTTTGGTTTCCTCCACGGGGCCTGGGTTGGCTTCACTTGAGGGTCAGGCTGGGAGCTGGGAGCTTTTCCCTCCATAGCAGACGCCTGGGCTCCTGGATCCCTGCACCCCCAGGGTCCGGAAGCCGACAGAGCCCCTGCAGCCACTCTGCTCTCGGTCTGACTGACTCTGGCCTGGCCTTGGCAGGGCGAGACTTTGCGCTCAGGAGGATGGGCTTCTCGTAGCAAGGGCACGTCCTCGTAATGTTTGGGAGCTTGGCTTTCTGGGACAGTTTCAGCAGCGTCCTTTCTCTCGAGCAGCTTTGGTTGGTGGGCGTTCCAAGACTCAAAAGCACTATTTTCACTGTGTAGAAAGGTCCCTTTGTGAGCCCACTCCTTGCTTCTTCCAGCCTCACCCAGGGCTGGCTTGTGGGGTGGGGAGGGGAACTTGGACTCTAATGAGCTGGCCGCATTGTCAGGCGCTGGGAGGAAGCTGCTGGAGCCGTGACAGGCCATTTCAGGGTTCTTGGGGGACTCCTGTTCTCCGTGCTTCCTGCTGCTCTGATGGGCACTGGAAACTTCAGCGGGCACCCTCCTAACTGTCAGAAAGGCAGAATCGAAGCAGAAGTTGACACTGTTGTCTGGAAGAGGAGCAAATTTGGGGGGATTTTTCAGAGCCGGGGGCTTGCTGGTGGTAGGCCTGATCTCGCAACGTTGGCTCTCAGTCCTGTTGAAGGACTGGATTAGTGATGACACTTTGGAGATCGGCTTGTTGCTGCTTCTCAGGCCAGCAATCGGCACCTCCAGTCTCCTCTGGGCTGGCGTCAGCGGGGGGCTGCTTTTGGGGTACTTTTCCTCCCCCTGAACATACTTAGGTAGCTGCTGGAAGGTGGCTGCCCAGCCTGCATGCTCCGTGCCTTGTGATGGTAACTGGCTCCAAATGCCACTTTTCCTGTGGGTGTGGCTCACTGTTCCCTGGTGGAAAGTCCCAAACACCTGGCGAGTGGTATCCGGGGACAGGGCCAGATCGGAATCCTGGAAGGATGTGTCCTCCGAGATGCACAAGCTCCTGAACGCCCGGTCAGTGAGGCTGCTCACCTCCCTGTCTGCATCGTCCAGCACGCTGCCGATGCTCGAGGAGTCACTGAACCCATCCGTGCACTTCTTGTTCCCCTGCATTATCTGTCAGCTCTAGGACGACTGTCCCCGTCAGTCAGTGGGCGCCTTTGGTGATGATTCTGGCAAGGGTTGGATGTAGCCTTGTTCCCACAAAATTAGAGCTTTTCGTCAACCAGATGCAATTACCAAGCGGGTTTATTTTTTCTCTGCAAAAGAAAGAACAGTGTGAACAGGATATCCAATTTAGTAGCACTATGCAAGACTGCATGCTGGTCTGGGTGTATAATGGTGCCTGTATGGTTAATTTTATGTGTCAACTTGGCTAGTGTACTGTACCCATTTTTGGTCAAACACTAGTCTAGATGTGACTGGGAAAATCAGTAGACTTTGAGTAAAGCTGATTAGCCTCCATAATGCAGGTGGGCCTCGTCCAATAGGTTGAAGGCGTTAAGAGAAAAAAAGACTGAGGTCACAGACAACAAAAGCAAAAATAGACAAATGGGATTACATTAATTAAAGGCCGGGCGCGGTGGCTCACGCCTGTAATCCTAGCACTCTGGGAGGCCGAGGCGGGTGGATTGCTCAAGGTCAGGAGTTCGAGACCAGCCTGAGCGAGACCCCGTCTCTACTAAAAATAGAAACACATTATATGGACACCTAAAAATCTATATAGAAAAAATTAGCCGGGCATAGTGGCGCATGCCTGTAGTCCCAGCTACTCGGGAGGCTGAGGCAGTAGGATCGCTTGAGCCCAGGAGTTTGAGGTTGCTGTGAGCTAAGCTGACGCCACGGCACTCACTCTAGCCTGGGCAACAAAGTGAGACTCTGTCTCAACAAAAAAAAAAAAAAAAAAAAAAAAAAAAAAAAAAAAAAAAAAGCTCTACACAGCAAAGGAAACAATCACAAAAATGAAAAGGCATCCTACAGAATGGGAAAAAATAGGAGCAAACCATGTATGTGATAAAAGGTTAATATCCAAAGTATGTAAGAAACTCCTACACTCAGTAGCAAAAAACCAAATAACCCAATTTAAAAATGGACAAAGGAACAGAACAGATATTTCTCCAAAGAAGACATGCAAATGGCCAACAGGTATATGAAAAGTTGTTCAATGTCATCAGGGAAATGCAAATCCAAACCACAGTGAGCTATGACCTCAGGCCTGTTAGGACAGCTGTTATCAAAGAAATGAAAGATTGCAAGTGTTGGTGAGGGTGTGGAGAAAAGGGAACTCTTGTACACTGTTGGTGGGAATGTAAGTTGGTGCAGTCACTAGGAAGAACAGTACGGAAATTCCTCAAAAAATAAAAAATAGACTACCACATGATCCAGCAATCCCATTTCTGGATACATCCAAAGGAAATGAAATTAGAATCTCAAAGAGGTATCTGTATCCACGTGTTCATTGTGGCACTACTCACAGTAGCAGACTAGGAGCAAACTAAATGTCTGTCCATGGATGAGTGGACAAAGAAAACACGATATATGCATACAGTAGAATATTATTCAGCCTTGAAAGAGAAGGAAATTCTGACATTTGTGACAAGAGGGGGAACCTGGAGGACATTATGCTAAGTGAAATAAGACAGTCACAGAAAGACAAATACTGAATGCTGTCACCTATATGAGGAATCCAAAAGTCAAACTCATAGAAACAGAGAGAACCAGAGACTAGGGAGAGGGGGCAATGGAGAGTTTTTTGTCAAAGGGGATAAAGTTTCAGTTATTCAAGGTGAGTAAGTTCTGGAGATGAGCATGATGACTACAGTTAACAATACTGTATTGTATACATGAAATTTGCTAAGGGGGTAGATTATGTTGTGTTCTTATCACACACCCCAAAAGTAATAACTAAAGGGGGTGGGAGGAACCCTTTGGAGGCGATGGATAGGTTCATGCATAGATTGTGGTGATGGTTTCATGGGTGTGTTCTTATCTCCAAACTCATTGAGCTGTACACATTAAATGCATACAGCTTTTTGTATGTCAATCTTCAAGAAAATGGCTTAGAAAAAAATAAAAGACTAAGGTCCCCCAGGAAGAAGGAATTCTGCCTCTAGAGCATCTTTGGACTGGGGCTGCAGCGTCAGCTCTTCCTGCGTGCCCAGCCTGCGGCCCGGCCCTGCACAGTTTGGACTTGCCAGCCTCACAGTGCCGTGAGCCAGTTCCTTAAAACGGGCCTGGAGCTCAGATGTGTCCTTTTGAAGAGTCCTTCCCTGAAAGTCCGCGGGGTGTTCCCTCCTCAGTCACCTGTCTCACAGTGCACAGTTTATCTTCTTCATGGTACTGAGCACCATCTAAAGTTACATTAATTTCTTTGTTGCCTATCCCATCATTGGATTGTTAGTGCCAGGAGCTTAGGGATGGCTGGGATGTCTATTCGCTGATTTGCCTTGTCCCAGAGCCACCCCAAGAGGATCCAGTCTCCAGGGCCCGCATCACCTGGGCCTCTTAACTCTGACTTGCCCTTGTGTGTGGCCAGTGGGAGGTGGGAGCCTGGAGGGATGGGGAGCAGCATCTCCTCCCACCCCCCTTGCTGCGGCGTGGGGACCAGGCAGCACTCTGCTCCTCTGTCACTGCGGCCCTCGCCCGGCCTCTGGCTGGGTTCCAACAGCACTCCCTTTTGCCTGCGAGGTCTTGGTGAGGCTGGCTCCCACTCTCTGAGTGTCTCTGCAACCCCGGGGTCCCCTAACTTTGCCTACAATTCTGTCTAGCCCCTTCATTACATTCTCTTCTTTTTTTAAAAAAATTGTGAAATATATGTAATATAAAATTTCCCATCTTAACCATTTTTAAGTATTCCATTCAGTAGTGTTAAGTGCATTCCCATTGTTGTGCAACCAACCTCCCAGAACCTTTTCATCTTGCAAAACTGAACCTCTACACCCATTAAGCAATAACTCCCCATTTCCCCCTCTCCCTGGCAGCCACAATTTGGCTTTTTGTCTTTATGAATTTGACAACTTTAGAAACCTAGTCAAGGTGGAACCATACAGTATTTGTCCTTCTGTGACTGGCTTATTTCACTAAGCATAATGTCCTCAAGGTTCATCCATGTTGTAGCATGTGTTAGACTTTCCTTCCTTTTCAAGGCTGAATATCCCACCGTGTGTGTGTGTGTGTGTGTGTGTGTGTGTATGTTTGTGTGTGTGTGCCCCACATTTTGCTTATCCATTCTTCCACTGACGGACACTTGGGTTGCATCCAACTTTTGGCTACTGTAAGTAAGGCTGCCATGAGCGTGGGTATGAAAGTATCTCTTTGAGAACCTGCTTTCAGTTCTTTGGGGTATATAGCCAGAAGTGGGACTGCTGAATTATATGATAGTTCCATTTTTAATTTAGTGATAATCCTCCAGACTATTTTCCGTAGTGCCTGTGCCAATGTACATTCCCCGCAACAGCGTGCGAGGGTTCCTCTCTCCACATCCTGCCAGCACTTGTTATTCGTTTGTTTTGATCGTGGCCGCCCTAATGGGCGGGCGGTGGCACATCGTAACATGCTCTTCCGGATCCTGTCTGAGGATGCTGCTTTTGGGACCCTTACTGTTCCCTCCTGGGCCACATACCTCTAACGCCTAGAACAGTGCCTGGCCTGGGACAAGGAATAAGAAAACGAGGGCATAAAAAGTTAGACAAAATTGCAAGTATTGACCCTGGAGTGGGCCCAGGTGGGGGTGCCTGGGTCAGTGAACATGTGGCAGGGTGTGGTTGAGTCCTCAACTGGCAGCTGAAACACTGTCAGACAGTGGCCCTGCACACAGCAGCAGGAGCTCAGGGGGCTGTGCTCGTCCCTCCTGGCTTGGCTGGCCTTGGCCACGAGACTGCCAGCACTCCGGGGGACGGGAGGTGAGAGTGTTCCCACCAGGAGCAGGGCTGCACGCAAGGAGCCCAGACCCTGCCTGGCTCCACCTGGCCTTGCTGTGACCACGGCTGGCTGGGCAGCCTCAGTGTGTTTCCCCACCTGCATGGGTGCTGCGTGATTCTAATCACTCTTTTGTTTCCGGAGAATGGGGGTCACGTGGCCCTGCAAGGCCCCATGAGGTTAGGGACAGCGTCCCCACACAGGGCTGGTCACCGTCGGTCACAGGGTTGGTTGGAGCTGCTGGGCTGCCAGTGCTGCCCTCTGTCCTGGTGGCCAGCCGTCTTTGGGTCTGCTGTCTCCTGTCTCTTGACCACGGCACTCTGGTGAGTTGCCAGTGCTGACTCGTGGGCAGGCGGCTTGCTTTTGTGAATGACAGCACAGAGCTGTGGCTCTGGAGAAAGGACAGGACCCTGAGTCCTAGCGGACTGAGTGAACCAACAAGGAGCCGCTGACCTGCTCCGAGATGGCCTCTCTGCACCTGCCCTGCAGCCCTGGGCTGCCAGCTCCCCGGGAAGCTCGTGCTCATGTGCTCTTACAGGGCTGCGAGCGAGCGAGGGGACAGCGTGGGCCCACGTGGCGGGCGGAGGCAGACCCTGGGGGCTGGGCGAGCACACACCCTTCCCTTCGCCCGCAGCCACTAGAAAAGCTGTCCTCAGCCTCCCACACAGCTAGTGTGGCGGGGGACAGGGCTCTGGTCGCAGGGAGGGGAGCAGCAGAATTCTGGGAAAGTGCTGGCCTTTCTAGTCCAAGCAACAATCCTTGTCGTCTCTGCGCAGTCGGTGCCTTTCTTCTTGCTTTGAATGCAGAGCAAAGCCTGAAGCAGAGTCCGTTTCTCTGCTGCTGCCGTGACAAAGGCGGCACTCGGACGGCTTAGACACTTCTCCCGGTTCTGGAGGCTGAGAGTCCAAAAGCGAGGTGCCGGCAGGGTTGGTCCTTTGAGGGCTGTGAGGGGAACGCGCCTTAGGCCTCTCTCCTTGGCTTGGGGACGGCAGACTTTACCTCATGTGTCCTCACGTTGTCACTGCTCTATGCTTGTCCCTGTCCAAATCTTCTCTTTTCATCAGGTCATCTGTCACACTGGATTAGGGACCACCTAATGACCTCATCTTAACCAATTATATCTGTAACAGCCCTATTTCCAAAAAAGGTCACGTTCCAGGGTACTGAGGGTTGGGATGCCAACACTGAGCGCCCTAAGCCTGAGGCGTAGGCGATGGCCACTGAAGGCCAACTTGCTGGGCGCGGAGCGTGGGCAGATGAGGAGCGCCAGGCCCCGGCCAGCGATGCTGAGCTGTGGGCCCGTGATAGCACCACCCGCTTGAACTTGTATTGCTGGGGCTGTGGGGACCTTAGTGGATTCGGCCCTTGAAAGTCAGGTTTTCTGCCTTTCGAGATCCTACCAATATAGTCAAAAGTCTCCTGGTGTCCCGAATGCTGGATTTTTCATCTTGGCAATGACCAAACTCAGTGATACTGGGGTTTCTGCACTTCCATATTAAGGAGAAAATAGGATGGTTGAACACCCATGTTTAGAAGCTTAGAGTCAAGTGAACAACCTCTACCCGATTAAACACCCCTGACTATTAGCAAGTAAGTATTTGCTTTTTTTTTTTTGAACGCTCAGCTTCCATCCTCCTCTTTTGGGTAAAAGCACTTGATACCTTTTGGGAAACTTCCTCCTGCTGTGCTGTTTGGTCTTGGTGAGGCTGAAAGTCAAGGTGCCTGCCAAGGCATCCCGGGCCAAGAGCAGATGTGAGACCCAGGATGGGCCCATCAACCGCGATGACCCTCCCGGAGTCACGCAGGCTGGGGGGAAGCTCAGGCAGTCTTCCCAGCACCAGAGCTTCTGGGATGTCCTGGGGGCTGCCTGGTCCCTGATCTTTCCTAGCCTGAACTTTGGCCTTTATCCTGAGTTTGCAAGACCTCCAATTGCCTTTTAACACTGCTTAATTTCTGCTTCATTTGTCCATTTCCTGTTACTGTGCTTGTGGCCAAAGAGCCCTAGCTGATCTTGAGTTTTAATTATAATTCCAAACTGTGATGAAGCATCCGATCTTCAGAGCATTCGGAAAATAACCACATTACTTCTGCTGCAGGGAAAAGAGAGCCACCTCCTGCCCTTGCTAGCTTTATTCAGATAATTTCTCAGTTCTGATTTAATATACCTGGAGTCTGATGGGAAAGCCATAAAGCTGGCCTCACTCCCCACAGCCCCGCACAGGGGCACCCTTCAGCACAGTGGCCCAAACCGCAGTTGTTTCTAGAAGCCAGCTCTTGGGTGGGTTCCATACCTGTTACAGCAGTGAGGGCTGCTGCTGCCTGCCTTGCTGGCTTTTCGGGTTTGCAGTATTAAAACTTCTTTTCATGCTTATATTCACTGCCCATCTAGAAAGAAGAAGAAAAATAATTTCAGTGGAACCCAACTGACCAAAGGTCCAAGCCCGTGGTCAGTGGACAAGAGATCTTTAAATGTCAGTAATACAATGATGCAGTTGGCTTTCAAAAAAATATTTTTTTTAAATCCACACTTGAACTCAACAAAATTTCTATATAGCCATTTTTGGTGAAAACCAACATAGAGTCAATTTATATCCATTCTAATATTCATTAATTTGCTCATGGTCCAATAAGTCTTCAAGAACCTGTTTTAAGCCTTTGGGATTTCTAATATGAGTGGCCCAGTTGTGAATTACTTTATGGTATAAAATCTGACCAAAGGTCCTTTTCCCACTGAACTGACAACTTGGGTTTTGCAGCAGAGGGAACTGGAGTGGCCATACTCAAGTCCACTCATCAAGCTGTGGCACAGTGTTCGATTTATTGCTGGCAGGAGGCTTGCCTATCTATTTTGACAGCTAAAAGAACCAAAAAGCTGCCCAGGAGGATTTTCAGAATGCCCAGAATGAAGTGCACACTAATTAAAATAAATCTACTGTGCAAATTTTAAATTCAGACCACTGGGGTTTCCATAAGACCTTCCCCAGCTCGTAGCTCCTGGATATGAATCTAGTCCAAGGTAGTTTATTAATGATATTAATAATCATAATAGAGCAAATTCGTGAAGTCAATTTCGTTGGAGAATCACAGAGGCGCTTTGTGTCTGCCACCATAGGGCGCAGCCCCTGCCCCGACTGCCGGGCTGGCTCGGATGGGCCTCTGCCGTGTCCCCACAGCCTGCTGGCTTTACCCTTCCCACAGCTCCTGCCACGTCATCACAGCTGGGTAGTGCAACCGTGTGTTTCAGACACTGACGATTCTTGTTTCTCTCCTCAACTAGAAAGAAAGGTCCCTGAACCCAGGAAGGGATCTTACATGCTTTTGCATACTGAGTTCAATGAATAGGAGCTCAATAAGTGTTCATGGCAATGCTCCGAATTGGGTTATCTTTATTATGATTTTTTTCCCTCAAAGGCAGACTGAAGCACAGGAAAAAAGGAACAAGACAAAAGCATTTTATTGAGGAAGATTCCCGGCCTTGCGTCTTACAGCCACCTGAAAAACTGAGATGGACCCGTCCGAGTCACTGATCAGCCCACGCCACCGCCTGCAGCCCCACGGAGCTCTGAGGATAAAATCCATCTGGTGCTGCACGTGGGTGAGACGTAGGTACAGAACGACATGGTGGCATTTACCTCGTGAACAGTTAGGGGGCCCGTGCCCCTGTGCTCCAGCTCCCCCCAGCCAGCTGCCTAAGCCACTTGCTGTTGTCGCTGCTGAACTACGTGGTCCAGAGGCGGCGGGAACGCTGTCTTGCTCACCACTTTGAACCGTCTGAAGGAAGCGAACTTGAATTGGTGGAAAGTCCGGTTTGTAGAATATTAACACTTTCCAGGAAAAAGGGTGCGGCTTCCTTCAGGAAACATGGCCGAGGATAAATCACATGTGGCTAAGCTGCGTTCTAAACAAGGTCCTGGAATCTGGTCTAATGAGTACATGGAGATAAAAACCAGTATTTAGTCACGGCACGGTAAACTCCCGTTCGTGTCTGTGGCCTTCAGAAACAGCTTTGATCTCTTAAACGCCCCATCTGCTCCTCCCGCCGTCATTTCCCACCCCCGCTCCTCCCGGATGATCTTGGACGGGTCATTTGCTGTAAATTCTAGGCTGCATCCAGACTCTCGGCCACTGTCGTCTCGAGCTTCACTCATGCCTGGACCCCTCGCTTCTGCCTCCCGGCCTGGCTGCTCGTCTCTCCTCTTCCTCTCCCCAGCCGCTGGCTTCCTCGGCCCCCAGCCCAGGGCCTCTTCTCTCCTCACTCCGCAGTGACTCCCCACTCTGTGGTGTCCTGGAGATCTGCACGCTGATGCCGCCTCCAGGCCCGGCTCTTGTCCGGCTGCAGTCCCCCCTCCGACTGCCCACCGGACAGCTCCATGCCCCAGTCCCGCAGCCCTTCAAACAAACCCAGGAGCTTGCCGCAAGCCAGTTTTCTCCCTGGGATCCCGGACGCCTGGGAGTCACCTGTGACTTCTCCCTCTCCCTCCTCCTGTGCCTCCCGTCCATTTCCAAGTCTTCTCCCATACGCTGGTCTCCATGGTCGCTGTGTGGCCTACACTGCTGTCCTGTCTCCCTGTTCATTCCTGCACTGCACCCACATACTGCTTTTAACAACCAGATCTGTTCATGTCACCCTCTTGCTTAGAATCCCTCAATGGCTTCTCAGTTTTAAAGAATGAAAATCAATCTCTTCAATGCAGAGCCTCTTTCCAGTCTCATCTTGGACTGTTTTCCCCCACACACTTGGCTCTCCAGCCACACCGGCCTTTTTCCAGCTTCTTCAATAGGCCGTGCTACTTCCTGCCCCAGGGCCTTTGCACATATTGTTCCCTCCCCTTGGAATCCTTTACTTCCTTATTTTCCTTGCTACCTGGTTAACTCCTACATAGACTTCAGAGACCAGTTTACATGTCCCTTCAACAAGGCAGCTTCCTCAGGCTATTTCAAGTCCCCTGTGATATACTTTCATAATAGTCTATACCTGTTTCTCTTGCAGCACTTACCATGATTATAATTAAGTATTTAACTGAGTGGTTTGTTGTTTTTGTTTCTCCTGCTAGTATGGGGGCTTCACGATGGTGGAGTCCAGGTCTGCCTGGCCCTGCAACCCCTGCCCCTCGTGTATTGACAGCACAGGGCACAGTGCAAGAGGCATCTGTTAGTAAACAAGCAAACCCCTCCACCTCTGTCCCGATATTATTCACACTACTGATTGGCTTAGCAGGGTTTGTTGTACTGACAGTCAATTACAATCCAATAAGTACAGAAGTATCACTTCTGTGATACTTTTAATTTTAAACTAGTGAATTTGAATTCAAGTGGATTTTATTTGCTTTTTGATTCCAAGCCCTAAAATATAGAAAATTTGCCTGTGGTAAAAGGTGGAAGCAGGTGGACTGGATTATTCTTAGAGACTGCTGGCAGACTGGGGAAGGCGTAGCTGGCACCGGCATACACATTTCAGTCAAGACTGAGTCTCAAGGTGAATGCCGGTTAGCATTTACATCAGGGAGAAATGAGAAGCGACTTCATGACTTCTCCACTTCCCAGTTTGTCCCTGTCACTGCTCTCAGTGCTCCAAGTTGGGGGTAGCTTTGATGCCCTCTGGAGGGCCAGCTTCCAGAAAACATTTGTTGACATTAGCCTGGGTTCTGTTCACAGCCACAGTGCGGATAGTCATTACATGATGATTATCTAAACTATGGGTGTCAGCAGGTGACACGCTGCTCTGCCCTGTGCTGTGTGTGCAACCCTGCAGAACTCAGCAGCACCCTGCTCTAGGGACCTCCAGCACTGCATCCGCTAATCTGAGCCAAGCTTGCATCAGGTCAAGCCGGTTTTGCAAAACACCAGCGCACATCAGGAAACAGGATCCCCAGGCAGGAATTAGTGGAATGAACCTCCCAGTTCAGCCCCTGGGGAGGGGCAAAGGGTCTGTTGCCATACTCACTATAAATATGCCCACGGGGTGAACTGGGCACGTATGCGTGCTTCTGTAGCCTTGGGGTGGGGAGAATTATGCTCAAGCATGTGTTTTGTCTTGTCCTTATTGCAGGGTCATCTTTTTGAATCAGAATATATCAAACCAATCAAATCTGAGCATGCCTCGCCATGAATAAGCTTTTTCTCAAGATGAGCACTGAAATACCCTTTGCACAGTCATTGCTGGGTTCTAACTCTTCCAAAAGGTTTTCCCACGTGATGCTTTTTTCATGCCACACCACATGAGGCTGTTGAACTATCATGGACCAGGACGTGCTGCTTTTTGCAGACATAACTCTCTCTCCCCTAGTCCCTTACAGATGCCTGGGCATGACCCTCAAGTTCCTCTTTGTGGGGGGCTTGGCCTGTGGTGCACTGAACAAGGAAGCTACAGGACCCACCGTGTCCTGGACTGGCTCCTCCGAGTGGGAGTCCCTCCGCCTGGAATGTTCTTTTCTGTCCCCTGGCCACAACTGGGGACCACTTCCTCCTCTGCTCTCCTAGTCCTTGTAGAATCTCATCCCCCCTTCCCCCTTAGTCCATCTCTCCCACTAGACTTTGAGATCCTTGGATTGGGGTCTCTGGCCTGGCTTGTCTTTGGCCCAGTGTCTTTTGTATGCTGGTAACTTGTAAATGTTTTCAGCTGCTGTTGCTGAGTGCAGCTCTTGGGCCACAGAGTGTGATGGCAGAGGTTTGCTGCAGGTGTTCAGGGTGCCGGTGGAGAGAGGGCCAAAGGCTCTGCACCCCATGGTCTCCTTGTCTTCCCGGCCTAAGAGAGTCACGCAGCCAAACTTTTGCTGGTGGGACCTGGATCCTCATTCCTTCCAGGCTGTGAGGACAGGAAGCGGCCGGGGGAGGGGACTCATGCATATAACTCCTATGTGCCAGGTCCTATTCCAGATGCTCCACATACACCTGAGGACTGTGACTCTGGAGGCCCCAGCTCAGGGACCATAATCACCCATGTGGCTGTGCACTTTCAGCTTCACTTCTGAGATGAGACCACTGAGCCTCAGAGAGGGGAGGAGTCTCATAGCTGGCGAGTGACAGAGCAGGGCTTGGGACCCGGGACCTTGGAGTCAGCCCACGGCAAGGGAAGGAACAGCTGGTGGTCTGGCATGGCCAGACTGCCACACTGAACAAATTAAAAATACAGGATCTTTAGTGAAATGTGAATTTTAGATAAACAATAAATACTTTTTTAGTATAAGTATGTCCTATGCAATATATGGGATATACTTATACTAAAAAACTATTCATTATCTGAAATTCAAATTCCACTGGACTTTGTTTTCTTATCTGGCAACCTAAGGGCCTCACCAACTTTTAGCAACCAAAGTGGATCCACAATCAGAAGAAGCCAGTATGGTGAGTCAATACTGGGATGACACAGTGACAATGATGCTTATGTGTCCATGTCACCCTGCAGTTCATGACACACTGTAGCATCCACTGTCTTGTTTGAGTCTCATGACCCCTTCGAGGCAGGCTGAGTAGGCCATGCTGTCACCATTTTCTGGGTGGAGTAATGAAGGCACAGAGAGGTATAGGACATTGCTCAGTGTCACGAAACATGTAAAGAAAGACAAGAACTGGGGCTGGGATTCAGCGTGCGCTCACCACTGGACTACACTGTGCTTTCTCTAGATGAAACCCCGAGCCTCTGGCCTGCGGGCTTGGGCTCCTACAGATGTGTCCTGGGAGGTGTTGCCAGCCCCGCTCACGGCCCATGGGCTGGAATGCGCAGGAGAACGGGGGATTCAGGTGGAGGAAAGAAGGTTTTCATTTCCTTCCCAGGGATCTTCTCAGCTCAGCTTTTCCAGACAACCACCAGGGTGGAACTGTTGATTTGACCACTAAACACGGGGCTGCTCCTGTCTGGGGTGCCCTGGTGCTGCGGGGTGCTCAGGCAGCCGGGCTCTGCAGAGCTGGGACTGCCTGGGCTCCTGAGCTGCGGAGATGCCGTTTCATTCTCCATCTCTGCCGACTTTCCACAGGAAGCCATTGGGGTTTGCTCTGCTGCTAGGTTTGACCACTTGCCTGTAGTGTGGTTTTGAGCCCAAGATCTTTGGGTGAATTTAATTACCTTAATTGAATGGTGTTTTCACTTCTTAGTGAAGGGGAAGCAGGAAGACAGTGGGGATGACGGGGTTGGCTTTATCGCACCCAGAAGGCTCTAACAGATTGCAATTGATTCCTCTTGCTCTTCTTTCTGGGTTGGCTTTCTGAGCCATTGACTCGGGCCTGCTCAGGAGCAGTTCAGTGCAGTGAGTGGTGACAGCTCCTTGTCTGTGGTGCCTGGAGACCCTGTTCCAGGCCACAAATGCACATTGCACGGCACACACAGCCTCCACCACCCCACACAACACTGGTTGCTTTGCTCGGACCCATGACTTGCTGGTTAGTTTTCAGGCAAGCTCTTGACCTCTCTGTGCAATTGCCAATAGCCCTCCTGTTTCAGCGGGAATGTCCTTGTCTATGTTCTACGTTTTATGAGGTGAATGTCTTAGCCATCTCTGGCTACTATAACAGAAATACCATGGGCTGGGTGGCCCAAACAACACACATTTACTTCTCACAGTTCTGGAGACTAGGAAGTCCAAGACCAGGGCACTGGCAGATCTGGTGTCTGGCGAGGGCTGTCATCCTGGCTGTGGATGGACACTCTCTTGTGTGTCCTCACATGGCAGAGAGAGAGAGTGAGAGAGGGAGGGAGGGGAAGGGGAAGGGGAAGGAAGCTCACTAATGTCTCTTCTTATAAGGGCACTAATCTTGTCATGAGGGATTCCACCCTCATGCTCTAATCACCTCTGCGAGGCCCCACCTCTTAACCCCATCCTGTTGGAGATGAATTTTGGAGCACACAGACATTCTGTCCATAGCAGTGAATGATGAAATGGCAAAAGTGACTTCTTTGACTTCCTCTGTCGGGGTGCAGAGGAGGAGTGTCTGTGAAGTGGCAGCCCCAGGTCTACAGCTGCACCTGCCTGTGCTCACTTATTTCTCAATAATACTCGGCAGGAGAGGCCTCCTCCCCATCTCACAGGCGAGGAGACTGAGGCTCGCTGGGTCAGTCGCTTGTCCTTTGCTTACCGCCGTGATTGCTGGGGCAGGGCCACACCAGTCCTTGGCCTGGGTGCACTTGTGTCCTGCTCAGCTCTTCCGCCATGTGGCAATTGCTTTTCTTTGCAACCCCTCTTGACTTTTGGAAACCAGAAATTTTAAGTTCATTTAGATTCTACTGGAAGAAAACATGGGATTTCGAAGCCAAACTGGAAGCTCTTTCCTGCATTCATCCATTCAGCAGTGACTCATTGAGCACCTATTAGTACTACGTGCCGTCCCTGTTCTGGGGCAGCAGACACAGCCATGGGCAGGGCTGGCCTGGGCCCTCTCCCTCTGGAAGCAGATGAATCCTGGGAGGGTGCTGCTTTGTAAAATCACATTTACTTCTGATTGGCTTCCATTGGGCAGTGCCTCTTATGGGTGTAAAACACAGCTTTGATTTGCACACGAGTCATTGCACATCTGGTTTGGCCATTTTGGCTCCACTGGTCTGATATTTGGCACCCAGGGGACAGGGTGTCAGCCTGCAGCCCGGCCTGGCTTGAATGGCCCACAACCCAGGTGCTGGCCCAGGCAAGCCAAGGGCTCTTAAACTCACCGTGAGACTCCTGTGCCCTGCGGGGAGCAAGGCTGGCTGTGCGCAGCCCCAGGAGCAGGATGTGGTTGGTGTTGGTACGGGGGCCCTGGTGCAGCACCGGCCTGGCAGGAGCCTGAACCTTCCACAAACCATGTCACATGCACAGAGGCCTTTGATCCCTGTACACCTCAGGGGTTGTGGCTGAAGAAACCAGCTTGCCTGGGCTTGCCTGGGCTCGCCAGACCTGCAGAACTGGCTGTGAGCGGAGGGCCCTGGTAGTTGCAGGGGCTGCACACATTCTGCTGCCCTCAGGGACAGTGTGGAGGAGAGACGCTTTCTCTGCTGACTCTGGCCTGGGCAACTGGTCTTCTGTGTCTAGACAGGTCCTTCCCAGGAGCTTCTGAATATAGCTCAGGCCTGGGCCAGAGCCGTGTCTGCAGTGAGAGGCCAGGGAGCCTGGCTCAGGAAAGGCCCGGTCTGGTCTAACTCAGGCCACCCTGCACGCAAGGGTGCCCGACACCTGGCATCACAGACTCAGGGAGCGGCCCCAGTCGTAGGAGAAAAGAAGAGAGAAGGAGAATCGGGCTGGGCTTAAGGAGTCCCCCACAACCTGTCCCCTCCCTGCTTCCGTTCCTCTTCTCTGATGACTAGGACAGGCCAAGCAATGTTTAATAACTGGCTCTCTGGGGCAAAAACACTGGCTTGTAGCACAGTTTCCTATGGCTGATGTGACATCCGAGGCAGAGCTGGGACAAGGTGTGCCCTGGTGGGCTTTGCACGGTGCAGGGGGCTTCGGCACCCCTCCGAGTCTCAGCAGGCTGTGGCTGCACTTGCCTTTGCTTTGACAAAGGTACTGGGGCGGAGGCTCACTCCACGAGGCTGACCCGAGAGCTGTCAGCTGTACATCCTCACGCTGTTTCTGACCACTTCTTGCAGGTAGAATGTTATCTGGGCTCACTCCTTGGAGCTCCTGGTGGCTAGACGGGCTGGACTTGGCCAGGGCAGTTGGGTCTCTAGATGCTCCCTCCCACCAGCAAGGAGCTCAAGCCTGGCACTGCCAGCATCTCTGTGGTGCTCCCTCAGGTGCTCTCTGCAGACGCCGAGGGGCCCAGCCTCAGTGGCCAGGTGCCCCCCGAATGAGGGGCTCTTAGCTTCTCCTTGGAGGCTTAGAAATGCTCCAGTTTACTTTTATAGGAGCAACTACGTTGGCATCAAAGGTGAAAGTAGGAGCAGAAAAGATCTGGAATGGACAGCAGGTGACCCCAAACAACTCTGCTGCCCGCTCCGTCACGCCTTTCCCAGAGCTGGGTGAGTACTGGTCCCACTGCCCTGCCCGGGAGGGGCATCGGCTGATGGGGAGGCTGGGAAGACAAAAGGGTTAGATGAGCAGAGATGGTTTTGCTGCCCAGCCTTTGACCCTCGGACCTCCTTGTTAGACCCAAAGTGCAGGGCCACGCCCGCTGCCAGGCCAGATCAGGGCAAGCACCAGGGGAGGGACACACAGCTATTTCAGAGATGCAGGAGCCACAAAACTGGTGGGTCCATCCGGGATCTTGGTGGGACCCTAGCGCTGCCTCACATTCGCTGAATACAACTACAGGACACCAGGCGTGTGGGCCTCGGGTTTCTCACCTGTAAGTCGCAGCTCATGCTGCGCACCCGTGGAGCTGTTCCTAACGGGGCTGCTCAACCTGGCACGTGCCCTTGCCAAAGTCTCCTGGGGACAAAATCACACCTGGCTGAGAGCCGCTGCTTTGGGACCTGGGAGCGTCTGGCTCTTTGCTTATTTATTCACCCGTGTACTCGTGTGCCCGTCCTTCCCACACTTCCCGGGAATCTTGCCCTGGCTTCCGGAGATGGCAGGGCCTGACACAAGAGAGGAACTACATAGGCAATCTGGGCAGTAGGGATTGCTGAGACCTGGTTCTCAGGTGGCGCCACAGTGGGCACGTCCCTTAGTCACTACACCTGTAAAATCGGGACAATGACAACTGCCCTGCCCCAGGATGGCTCCCCACTCCAGAGAAGGAATTTCCGTGGAATTGGTCCTGAGGTAGGCACTGCTGAGAGACTCTCAGAGCCACCCAACCCACCAGGTCCTCCGTCAACCCCAGCTGGGGGACGCCTGTGCCACAAGGAGGCCCAGAAAGCTCTGGAGCTGCAGCCCTGCGCTTTACCTGCCCGCCCGCCGGGCAGCGAGTGAGCGACGCCTATGCCCTGTGAGCTTCTACGCGTCTTCCCGGAGCGGAAGTTTCCCCCCACACGCAGTAAGAAACATATCGGCATCACAGCACACATCACTGCTCAGAGACACGTATGTGTCAAGGACAATTTCAGGAAGCAAAACTTGCCCTTCTTACCTATACTGCTCTAATGATTTCCATCCTATTCTATTCTACTCTATTCTATTCTTTCATTTAGAAAACTATTTGCAACTTAGTAAGTGATTCCAGGACTCAGTAATGACTTATGATTTGCAGTGGCATTTTCAGGCTGTCCCTAATTAGGCCCCATAGAGCGCTGCCCTGTTTATAGTCAGGTAGATTTTCATCCGGATGGAGAACTGGAGACCCGAGGACCAAATGCAGTGACGGGTGGGGTCTGACCAGATTTTCGTGGGGAAGAGAAGGAGACCCCGGCTGGGGTTGGGTCCTTGGGCGGGGCCTTGCCTTTCTGCTTCTGGGCTGTGACCCCAGTGGCTACACAGTGCCTGTGCCTAGCACGGGGCCATTTGTTTGTTAGATGAATGAATGAATAAGAGAAATTCCCCTTTACTGAGCACCTGGTATAAAGGCACTTTATAACCCAGTGCTATTGATTAATATTTATTGATTATTATTTAATTAATATTCACAGCTCCATCATGAGGCAGGAATTACTCTTGCTCTTTACAGAAGGGGAGCGTGGAGCCTAGAGTTTAATACCTGGTGGTGTGGGGCTCGAACCTGGGGCTGCTGCAGAGGGATCCCTGCCTCCTGCACTTAGAGAGCCTCCTCCAGCAGCTTCTGAAATGCCTGCTGCAGGTAAGATCCTCGGCTCAGCACCACACTGCCCCTCTGGGGAGCCCCCTGCCCCTGGCCACCCTGCATCCCCTACTCTTGGCTCTATCTTCAGGTCTCCTTGTAGCTCGTCTTGAGACACAGGGTGTCCTTTTGTTCCCTGCACCCAACATGCTCAGGATTCCACAGCACGGGGGCAAAGGCCTTGAAACACTCCCCTGCCCCTTACCTAACGGAGCGCACGGTTCTCTAGTTAAGAGCTTCAGGACCAGACAGACTTTGGACAAGCCACTCAATTTGTCTGAGTCTCGGTCTTGTTTTGGTAACCGTGGGGCTGGCTAAGGAGCGCCCCTGTGAATTCCTATGGCAGCCCTAGCAGCTGATGCCTGTGGAAACCCTTTTGGATCAGGAAGTGGTTGTTGCAGGGTGGTTGTAACCTATGGACCGAACTCCACCTTGGAGGGCCTTGTCCAGAGAAGAGCCCACTTAAGGGGCTCCTGGAGGAAGCGGCACTTGAGTTTGTTGGGGATGGGGGTGGGGGTGTCCCTCAACAACCCTCCTCTCTCTAGCCCCTGGGAAGAGAGCCAGGCAATATCGGGAGGGGGGCGTGCCAGGCTTGGCAGAGAGACGAGGTTCAGGCAGGACCCCCCAGAGCCATGGAGGGCAGGGGTGCTGTAGAGACCTCTAACTGTCCATGCTCCCAGTCCCCCCATGTGTAAACTGGTGCCACAGGCAGAAAAGCAGAGCTGGAAGCGCCTCCCCCAAGCGTTAGCACTCTACCAGGACCCCCACATCCACCCTGCCACACATTGTGCACCCACGACCTTGCTCGATGGTCACAACTGCCAAACTAGGTTGGGCTGCTGCCAAAGGAACTTTAGGTGGAGAAAGTGAAGGTCAGAAAGGCTGAGAAATGAGTTCAAGGTCACACAGCTAAGAGTAGCAGAGCCAGGATGCAGGCCCAGGTCTCTGTGGGATGAAGTGACAGCAGAGAGACAGACGACAGGGTGGTCTTCCAACTGCCACCAGGTTCATGCAGGGTGAGGAGGGGGGGCAGCCCCTATCCTAGCACCTTCTTTTCTCTCTCTCTCTGCCATTGTCGTCCCACCAGGGAGCATTTGCTTTAGTAAAGCCAGAGAAGGCAGGACCGACTCTCCTGCAGAGGCCACACCCACCTGGATGCCAGGAAGCTGTGTGCGGAGCACCCCTGGGAATTCCTACGCCTCCTGCCCAGGTCAGAGGCCAGCTGCACCTGCATCCCTGCCGGAGGAGGCTGGGAGGTAGATGGCAAGCGACTGCTGTCTTTTCTCCAACCCGCCAGGCATCGTGAGGCGAGCTCAGCCAGGGGAAGGGCAGGACAGGGCAGGAGCCTCCTTGCTGTGGAGACACAGTCAGGAGAAGCTGATCAAGCCTCCTTCTTCACGGAATTCCTCATGGCAAGAAAGAGCGTTCAGAAATGACCACCCAGGTTATCCTTCTGGAATTTAAAGCTGAAAGATGCTCCTCCAACAACCACGGTTATTTAAACCTGTGGCTGTGTTGATGTGAAAACAGCTCCTTGGAGCACCTGGTGCTGTGTGTGAGAGCAATACCAGAGCCTTGCCACCCTCTCCTTTCCTAGGGCAGGGTCCTCCTACTTTTCAGAGTGCCCTGGGGCTGGTCAGACAGGGCTGGGTCCCACCTGCGAGTCCTAAGACCACACCTGCAGAAGGAGCTCCAGGTCTCGAGTAGCTGAGGTTGTGCTGATGAGTCACGGCGTCTTGGCTGCGGGGCTCTCATGGCTGTCAATGGCCATGGCTTCTGCTGTGTCTGCCCTCGTCCTGCACCTGGCTCTGTGGCATTGCCGTGCGGTGGGAGCATCACTTCCCTCTAGGGCGAGGCCTCCGCCCCAAGTACTGAAGGTGCTCAGACCTGTGACCCTCTTTGGCACAGAGGGGAGGTAATCATGACATGTGACTGCCTGGCGGTCACTGTGACTGCAGGTTCAGCCCTGCGGGGCGCCAGCTGCTCTCTGGCTGAGCAGTAAGCACAGATCGGCCGGGCTTGGAAGCACTGGGCTTTCTCCTTGGTGGCCTCTGAAAGGTACAGACCCAAGCCTGAGTTTAAGCAGCAGAAAAAATATCGCCAAACAGGACAATCGAGTGGAGAAAGCAGTTCTTGTATTTGTACCATATACCTGGTGCTTTTCATACATTTGCTCATTTAATGCTCGCAGGACTCTTTGAGGTGAGAGCTGTTCTTATTCCCATTTGACAGAGGAGGAAGCTGAGGTCCGGGGCTTGCTGAGAGAAGGGAGAGCTGGCCTGTAAGCGTGGATTTGCCTGTCCTGTAGTCCCAGCAGGCTTCTCCTTGGGCAGCTTCTGGAAGGTCTAAGGAGCTGGGTGAAGCCCGTGTGCCTCCCTGGGCTTGCTTGGCTCTTCTAGGAGGATTTTGACCTTTGTCGCGTGGCACGGCCTCCTTCCTAGAGAATCTGCTGGGGCTGTCAGGGGTTCTGGAGATGGGGAGGCAGTTAGGATAAGCCCTGGGCTTTGGCCTCCGATCTCGTTAAAATCTCAGCCCCTCGTTAACCGTGCATCCCCGGGCAAATGGCTTCAGCTCCCTAAACCTCAGCGCCTGCCTCTCTGAAGGGCTCACCAGACCTCCACGCTGGGTGAGGGAGACTAAAGCCAGACAGACACGTGGAGGAGCACAGCCAGCGCCTGCCATGAGGGAAGTGGCTCTGATCCGGCCCCTCAACCTCTGCAGCCTTGGGCCTGACCTGCCTCTGAGAGGGGCCAACAGGGCCAGGCGAGGGGACAAGCTGGTGGTGCTTCTGTGGCCTGGCGGCCTCAGGCCAGGGCACGCCAAGGGGCAGCTCCACCATGACCCGGCTGTGACCGGCCCTTGCAGATGGGGCTCGGTGGTGCCAGGTCTGAAACCAGGCTGCAGACAGGCTGGGAGCGGGGAGGGCAGGGCAGCCTCGGGACTCCTTTAGCGGCTTCCTCAGCCATCTAGGAGCCCCCGTTCCCCTGCCCTCCTCAAGCCTCAGGCAGAGGCTTTGAGATGGCTGGAGAAGGGGGTTCCTAGTCTGCTAAGGCAGAGACAGACCCTGCCCGCAGCCCAGCCTTGCAGTCCCTCGCAGCTCAAGCCCACCTGTGGGGGCCTCTCAGGGAAGGGTGGAACAACTGAGGCAGAGGAAGAAGGCCCAGAGGGGGGAGGCCCTAGGGAGCCCCTGGGGTCCCGCGGAAGCCACCTGTGGGCACCTCCGTGGGATTTGGAAGCCCTTCTGGGGCCCTGGCTGCCTGAGCTGGGCTCACGTCCTACTGGGCTGACCCTGACCCTCAGGGATCCACCATGCAGAGAAAGGAGGATGTCGAGGAAGGCCCCACCCACTGTCACATGCCATGGTCTGGAAGGAGCTCCCTTCCCTTCATACTACGGGAGGTCTCTCAAGTCCTGGGGAGAAAGCCATCTGGGTCGTGAGACCCCCTTGCCAGCACACTCCCCCAGGCCGTCCCTCGCAGGCACAGAGGGGAAGGCATTGGCACCACGCCGTCTCCAGGCTGCCCCTGAGAACCGCGGTCTGCTGAGGAGCCTCTCTGCCTCCACCTGGCATCAGGAGGCCGTGTATTACTCACACCGTGTGCGTCACGCACGCAGCCCCTCCAGGGTATGCTCGAGTGACTTACGCTGGGGTGACACATCTCAGCACCAGCATGGGCTCCACACACTCGTTTCTGGCTCTTTCCTGACTGTGCCTCCACTGAGCCCTGTCCTTCCCCCTCTGCACCCCACCAGCTCGTGTCGTGAATCCCTGGAACCAAGTAGAAATTAAGATGTGTTTGGGTTTTTACAATTAACCATTAATAAATGAAGCATAAGGTTGAGTTAAGGGCTCTGGACTGGCTGGGTTTGGTGAAATGGGGCTTAAACCCTCAAATGAACATAAGACCTAGACCCACTCCAGCCTCTGTGAGCCCTGCTGGGGCGCACTGTGTGCCTGCAGGGTGGCCTTCTCTTACAGCTTTAACCTCCCTCCCATAACCCTGGGCAGATGGAGTAATGTCCCAAGAGCCAATGAGGAAGACGGCCCAGTCCTGGCACCGCTGGCAGGTTTGAGTTACTGAGATTTCTGGCGGAGGCTGGAGGAATAGGGCTATTCAAGATGTGGGGCTTCCCCTCTTGAGTAAGGGTCTCCAGGGATTCTTTAGGGCCAGGAGCAAAGAAGCAGAAAACGCAGACACTTGTCCATGTCCTGGCGAAAAGGCATCAAGGCAGAGGATGCAAAGTCGGCGTTGCCTTCCCTGTCTCCTTCAGATAGTTCTCTCTCCCTGGGTTTCCAGGGGACCCCAGCCCCTCTGCTTCTAGGACGCAGCTTTCCACCAGCCCCCTTCCTCCCAGCGTGCACAGTGGCTCCCTTCCCAACGAGCTTCTGGTCATGCAAGAGCAGGCACAATTGTTCCACCCCAAAGACCCAGGGGCAGATGCGTATTGGACTTGGTCACCCAGTGATGGCTATTTATAAACCACCCCGATAAGCACAATCTGCCCAGCTCAGCCCAGGCCACACGGACACTCTGTGCATCTGGTGATTCCACAGCTAAACTAACCCTCCCAGCACCACAACAGCAAACTGGGCATCTCCTATACCAGCCAGACCTGAAAAATGGGCCCAGGGCAGGGGCAGGAGGTGCTGGTCCAGCCAGCACCTGGTCCTGAAGCGGCTGGCCCCCAGCCTATTCCAAGCAAGAACTTTCACTGCTTTTTAATACATTCTGTATTGAATAGACCCATGCCAAGAAACGTTCTTATATTGCAGGGGTCAGCAAACTTTTTCTGTGAAGCGCCACGTGGTAAATGTTTTCAGTTTTGCAGGCCATGTGGTCTCTGCTGGTGCAGTGTGAAAGCAGCCACAGACAATATGCAAATGACCAATCCTGGGTGTGTGCCAATAAAACTTTATTTACAAAACCAGACACCCAGCCTACAGGCTGTAGTTTACCAACCGCTACCATACTGGGAACTCCAATGCTGGAAAGCCGGGCCTCCTTTAACAGGCACGTTTGTTTAATCTGCTCTCCAGGTTCCTACCCGTAGGGAGGTGTTCTAAAGTCCTGAATAGTAATTCTCCTTTCTAGCTTGCCACACACAGTCAGCACTGCTCTTCTCAATCAATGACCAATTCTCCTCCACCAGAAAAAAAAAAAAAAGAGAGAGAGATGACTTTAGAGTTTTCAAGTCCACCCTGCGGGGGCGTCTGCTTGGGGACCTCCTGGGGTGCGTGAGAACAGGCAGCCGAGGAGGATTTGTTTTGGGGACACACGTGCTCACAGAGTCCATGAGCCACAACGTCCCAACCACCAGTTTTTCTCTGTTACAGCTCGTATGACCCTGCCAGGCCGAGACCTGGGGGAGACCAGAGAGCCAGCCTCAAAACCTGTGACCATGGGGTCACCCCGGTTGGCAATGCAGGGCCCTGGGCACATCCACAGGCGTTGTGCTCACTCGGCCGTGTGGGAACAGAGCACCCTGGCAGACAACATGTAAGGACAAAGTCTCGTGTGTATGTACCACATCCACTGTACACGGTCCACGAGGCACGTCCAGCACACCGAGAACCCCCACGCCCAGCGACCCTTGACACACACGCTGCCCTGCACAGGGCCTGGCGCTGAACAGCACCCCAGCACACCACCTGCCCAGCACGAGTGGCCCTGCTGCCATGAGTGTGGGCCTCCCTGCCCACGCCAAGGAGCCAGACAAGTGTCCCGACTGTACCTTCCGCTCTCCGCGGGTCCCGGCCGTTCACCCTTCAGGCTGCCCCAGGAACGAGAGACCCAGCGCTGCCCAGTGGCCAGAACTTCTTCCCTCCTCAGCTGCGCTGCCCAGAGAGGAGAGGAGAGTGGATTCAAGCCCCAAGCCTCCTGCTTCTCACAAACCTACCCGTCTGAGGAAAATCAGTGCCCAGAAGCCTGCCAGACGCTGGAAGTCCGAGAAGCTTACCTAAATAGAGACCAGCCGGGGGAAACCAAATGGAGCTCTTGGTGGGGAAGAGGCAAACAGTCCCACTGCAACACCCGCGTGGTGTCAAGTAACAGTCAGATTAAACAAACAGCCTCAGCAGCTATTTTTACATCCAGATCAGCCACGAGTAATAGATAACTCTGGGAGTGAGAAATTGCTGCTGCCTGCCTGGACCCTAACCATGATTCCAACGTCAACCCAGAACGATTTCTAAAGCTATTCCAGCACCTAGAGTCAAATAAAAATATCCCAAGGTGGGAAGGGAAACATTTGTTTAGGGAAACATTAAAAACAGGAGAGTGTGTGCCTTGGAGCCAGCGCCCGGAGGCCTGCTGATGTCCCGGGGCAGAAATAGCCCGTTTCATCATCGGCTCTGGACGACCACAGCCTGCATTCCTCGAGTAAGGAGCCATACTCTGCCGTGCTTTTGGAGCAAAATAATATGCCCAGCTGCAGGCCGGGGGAAGGCCAGGCTGGGTTTCAGGGTGAGAGGTGCAGAAGGATATGGAATAGTCGGGGACGAGGCAAGGTAAGTGTCCACTTGGTGAGCCTGGCCGTGGCAAGTTGTTTGCAAGGTCCAAGTCCAGTGGACAAGTCCCGTTCTGCCAGGCAAGGGCTCCCCCTTCCATCTTTGGGAGGGGCTGGCCCCCACACCTCTGAGATAGGCTTGTACCTGCCCTCCCAATACCTGCTTTCTGTCTCGGCCTGGGGTCACGAGTGCTCCCCAAACTGCCCGCAGACCCCCAAACTTCCTCCACCTGCCGTACCTTCGCTCGTGCCGTGCCAGCTCCCGGGTTGCCCTCCTTACCCTCCCAAGCTGGCCCCATAAGAGTCTGGTCACTGCCAGGATTTAACGCAAGACTTTTTCTTTCTTTTCAAGAGCCCTTTCTCAGGCTCCCCTGCCCTGTGACCTGAGAAAGTGGAGGTGACTTGTCCCCTTGGGTACCCAGCTCTGTGCAGTGCTCAAAGCCCCTGGAAGTCTGCAGTGCACTCTATCTCTAGATCTATTTGCAGACTGCCACTTCTGTACCCCGTGGTTCCTCAAGGGCAGCAACCTCTGTCTAGCCCCAACTCGGGGCCTGGCACTACCTCCAGCCTTGAGCCCGCTGGCGGCCAGAGTCACAGGGACCTGGGTCTGTGCACTTTTGTCCAAACCAAGTCAGCAAGAACAGCTCCTCACTGCCCTGCAGACCGAGGTGTCACAGCCCAACCAGCCGGGGCATCCAGACCCTCCCCCTCCCCGGAGCCGAGGGACTTGCTTTTTGCCCTGAGAGCTTCAGGACGTCTCTTCAGGGACATCTGCTCACTGCTCAACACTCAGAGCTGGTTTGAGGGAGCCCCAAAGGGAACCCCTCAATTTTACCCGCCCACCCACATCCCCTACTTGTCAAAACACACAGCAGCCAACTTGGCAGATGAAAAAAATCAACTTAAGATGTGAGCCAACATTTTAAAATAGTACCCAGGACTTGGAGCCCTGGCTCTATTATTTCCTAGCCATCTGACTCGGGTCAAATACTTAACCTTTCTGAGCCTCAGTTTACCCGTCTCTGAGGTGGAGAGCTGCCCATGCTCTGTGGGTTGAGGATCAGAGGAGCTCATGTACACACATATGTTCCTATATTGTGAAGCTTCCCAAATATTAGTCATTTATTTGTTATTTTTTTCCCCATTTTTCCCAGGATTTTTGACACATCTTCAACCATCTGTATCAATATTTACTTAATATTTTTCTTTAAAGAAAATTTAAATCAACTTGTTTTTTTTTTATTTTGAACAGAATTTTATGGGAAACAATAATACCTGAGAAATCATGGATTTCATATTAATTTTTTTTCCCTATTACACATTGAAACAAATCTGTAGCCAGTTCCTATGTCATCTGTTTGACCCCAAGCATTCTGTCCCAGATGTTAGGAAATGTTGCGTTACTGAGTCTCACTTTGTGGAGGAGGCTGCTTCGGGTGTGCGTGACACGAGCACAAAGATTCAGCAGGAATCTGAGTTTCCTCACTTGCCTTCCGCCCTCCTCGGTACCTTTTTTCCCCAGCCCACTCTTAATGCTTCCCAGGTGGAGAACTTGCCCTCACGTCTTGTTTGGGATCCCAGAAGTGGCAGGAGCTGATGGTGTTTGCTGGGAGTGGCTGATTGAGCAAGGAACACCTCGAAGATGAGGATGACGAGGGGAACATTCAAGGGGCCGGGCGGCAGCAGGCAGCACTGTCCATGACGTCAGCAGGAGGGGTCAGGGGAGAATAATAAAACACAGTTGGCCCAGCAAGGACCTGTCCTGGGAGCAGGCAACCCTCAGAGCGTGGCCTGGGCACTTGCTGACCCCTGCAGAATCTGATTTCTCCCGGGAAAATGCCTCCACCTGTCCCATGCTACAGACCCCCATGTCTGCACCAGTTACAGTGGGTACACTGGTGTGGACCACCCCTGGCAAGAACACACAGCCAGAGAGCTCAGCCCAGGCCCTAGATCAAGAACTCGGGGTCTGCGTGGCCTGGGGCTGGCATCTGTTCAGGTGACTGGCCAGGAAAAGTGACCACTCTCTCCCGGTCCAGGAGCCGTGAGCTGCATGGAAAGAATGTGAATGAAGACACAATTCTAAATGTGGAACCGTGGGTGCTATGTGAGCCAGCGCTCCCTGGCCGTCCAAACAAACAAGGAGGCTTGCACACTCTGCAGGAGCATAAATAAGGCTGTCCTCAGGCAGCGTGCTCACCGTGTCCCATCCTTGCTGGGACTTCACTGGCTACAACCCTCAGCAAGGCCTCTGGAACATCGTGAAGGCAGCGCATCCGCCTAACAGCGTGGGTAAAATTGGTCTAGCTAGTGCAGCGACGCACATGGTGATTGCTAACTTAATTTTGCAGCAAATTAGAAATGTTCTGTATTAATTAGAAATGTTTGAAAGCTGGCAATGAGGGCAAGGCAGAATGGGTCCTGCAAGCCAGTTGCTGGTTCTGGGTATCTGAAGCTCACGTCCCTGCAAATAACACGGGCCACTCACCTGATTCTTCTACCCCTGTGTCCTGGTTATATACAGCTCCTCGCAGGGAGACATTCTGCACTAGGGCCCGGCTTTCTTCACGAGTCATTTCCGCAAACTTCTTCAGGAGGTTGGCGCACTTCCCTGGCTTGATAATATTAATAGTAATCAGAACAGCAGCAGCATGAACATGCTCGTCACCTCCCCCGGAACGCTTGCTGGGCGGCTGCACAGTCCTTGCATAAGTGAACCTCCACACTGTACACCTTGATCTTAGGTCCTGGCATGATTTTGTTCTGTCCCCATGAATTGCTACCTGTCAGGGAGCCAAGGAAAGACAAGACAAAAGGACCTGATATTCCCTGAGCACCCACTGTGTGCCAGGGAAACACTTTCTGTGCTTAGTTCCACAGAACCCTCATTCTGTCCTGTGTGACAGCATCCAATGCATCCTCTTTACAGAGGAGGAAACTGAGGCTGGCAGTGGTCCCGGGATGCCACGCAGCTAACCGTGGCACTGAGGATGCAGAGAGGGTTTGCCAGCCTGCCTGTCCAGCCAATTTGTTGTCCTTACGTCCCCAGCTCACCACTCTACCAGCCCGGGTTCAGGACGCAGCCTCCTTCAACTCACAGTGTGCCAGGGCACCTCTTCAGCTGCTGGTTTGTTATGGGAGCCGTGGGGATTCTGTGCCCCAGTGTGGGCACAGTACATGGTGTCCCCAGGGCTGATGGCAACATGGGCATCACCGGAGAAGGGTGCTCTGGGCTCAGGCCCAGCTGGGAGGCTCACCTGGTGAGGGGCTGTGCGGTCGGAGCCCTCCTCCAGGAGCACCGGGCTGGTGCCCACTGGAGGGATGCTGCCTGCTAATGCCCGTCCAATGCCTGGCTCAGAGGGGCTGGGTTTAGCGGGGAGGGCACTGTTTGTAGCTCACAGCTTGAAAACAGCCCATAGACCCAGGTCACTGAGGCCCCTGCTATAGGACTGCCATCCTCTCCATCTGACCAGCCTGCTGCCAGGATGGTGACTGTCATAGTCACCCGAGGGCCACCCTGGCCAGGGGCCTCTCCTCAAGGCCTTTCCTTTAGGATTATTTGCTTAGGACTTTACAATAAAAGGCTTAAACAAAAGAAACAGAACCTGCAGTGTGAAATGAAGACAATCGAGTTTAATAAAACACTACCAAATACAACAAAGCCATGGCAGCCAGCCGGGAGGTCTGCCTCCCGGTGGAGCTGGGTCTGTGCGGCTTGTTTTCCCCACGGGGGCTCCTGGAGACCAGGTCGAGTGCAGCTGCCCTGCAGAGCACCGCTGACACACAGGAGTTTGCAGCTCCGCATGCCAGAGTCTTTGTTGCAACTGCTCAGCTCTGCCACGGTGGCAGGAAAGCAATCAGAGACTCTCTGAACAAATAGGAGGGGTAAACACTGTAAATAAAACTTTTAATTTCAGAATTTAAATTCAGAAATTTGGATTTTATATAATTTCCACATGTCCCAAATATCTTGTTTTGATTTTTTCCCTCAACTGTTGAAACATGTACAAACCACATTAGCTCACAGGGCTGCACAGACCCCGAGGGCTGGATTTGCCGGCCTCTGCCCCAGAGCCACTCTGTCCACTTCCGTGGACACCAGCCCCACGTGGTCACTGAGCGCCTGCAACACGGCTCATCAGAATCGAGATGTGCTGTAAGTGTAAAATGCACCCTGGATGTCGAAGACTCGGTAAGAAGAAAACCCTGTCAAACATCTCAGTGATATTCTATATTGGTGACATGTCAAAATGATAATACTTTGCATATTTTGGGCTTAATAAAACATATTATTAAAATTTATTTTTATAAGCTTCTTTTTGCTTTTGGAATTTGGCTGCTAGGAAATTTAAAATGACACACCGCGTGTCCATTGGCAACCGCTGGGCTGGCTGTGCCCCGGGCCACGCCCCTCGCCCCCACCGCTAAAATGGGGCCACTGTGGCCCCCCCCTTTCGCGGCACCACGCCCACCCCGGGATCGGGCAGTGGTGCCCCTGGTGAGAGGGTCTCAGCTTCTCCGTCGGCAACTGCTCTGCGTTCAGACGTTAAATAGGAACATGGGCAACTGTTCCTAGATCACTGGTGTTTTATTCGCTTCTACCATTGTCTAGAAAATATCGGGCCTTAAGAAATCAAGAATGAAGAAAAAAGTGCTGTTTCCATTTTCCGAGTGCCCACTAGAAGCTGCACGCGGGGCTGGCGTCTCACACACAGCGCGCATTTGGTCCTCACAGCCACCTGGGGGAGGCGTTCTTAGCTCCATTTCCAGATACAGAACAAGCTCAAAGCTGTAAAATCTCTTGCCCCAAAGTATGCAATTGGCAGCCGAGCTGGTCTCAGAGTCAGGTCTCCCTGTCGCCTCAGACCACTTTTTTCCCTGGTGCCATAACACTCACTTTCGGTGGAAGCAGGGCCTGCCTGGAAGAACCAGAGAGGTGGTGGAGGGACCCCACGGCAAGCCTGGCTTTAGGGGAAGGGGCTCCACAGGCAGGGCTGGAGCGCCAGGCACCCCAGGCGCCACCTGCTCTCCTCCCCGCTGTCTGTCCCACACCAACTTCTGCAGGGCTGGCAGGGCTGCTTTGGTCCCAGAGGCGGACCAAGGTAAGAATCTCTGGCTCCAGCCACACTGGCCTCCTTGCCCGTCTTTGTGCATGAGGCTCCATTCTGCCTCAGGGCCTTTGCACTGGCCCTCTGCTTGGAGCACTCTGCCCTCGATCTTTACACCGCTGCTTCCTTCTTGACATTCAAGCCCCAGCTCAAGTGCCACCTCCTCAGAGAGGCCTTTCCTGGCCACCCCATCTGGAGGCCCTCACCCTGGCCCCAGCTGGCCTCTGTCATGCCCCTGTTGCATCCTTCGTGGCCCTGGTCACTACCGGAAACCCTCTCACTTCTTTGTTCAGAGGTTTATGCTGCCTATACACTCCTTTTCTGCAGAACACAACTCCTAGAGCACTGCTTCCGGCCTGCCTTGTTCTGTGCCTAATGCGCAGGGAATAAGCGGGGGACGCTGACCCCACTGGGGGCTCCTTCCTGCCTTGCCCCTCTCCTTGCTATTCCACCTCAGAGTGTTGGGCTTATCTCAGGCAGTGGCTCTCAGATCCCCTGGAGGGGAGAACAGTGATTGCCGGCCCCTCCCGTGGCATCCGACGCAAGTGCTTAGCACAGGCGGATACGCATGCGCAGGTGCAACAGGCCAATGAGAGCATTTTGTGTGGTTGTCTTGGCTCTATCATGGCAGGGCTGGAGAGCAATAGCAGGTGTACAATGACTGAAAAACCTGGTGGCTTGGGGCTGAGGAGGTAGCTCGTGGAGGGCCAAGAAGCTGGGCACCTCCCCACCACGGAGTACTACACAACTGTAGAAAGGAACCAGGAACATCTGTCTGTCCATGCAGGGAGAATTCTCAGCACAAGGAGGAGAAACATGGGTACAGAATGTTTACAACTCAAATAGGTGAGGCTACAAATGTATGTGTATTTATATGTATTTGTTTACGTGAAAAGAAAATAGAATAAATTTTTTAAAAAGTTGCCTATGGGGAAGGAGAAACAGGCTGTTGGGATTCAGAATAGGACCCAGACTTCTCTGAATCCGCCCTTTTTTGGGTTGATTTGACTTGGACGCATGTAAGCACCTTACAGAATTCTAAAACTAAATTATATCAAGGTTTTAAAAAAGGCAGTTCCTAAAATTGAGAGTAAATGAAAATGAACTTAATGTGTAGGTGGCATAATTTCACAGAGGAGAATTATATCAAATGATTTTAAAATATAGTAATTTGATCTAATTCATAATATGAATATACCCTAACACAAAATTAACTGTTAAGTAAAATCTTAAACTCATCTGAGAAATATAGGTAGACATAGATAAAGCAAATTAGTAAGTATGTAAGCACCTTACAGAATTCTAAAATTAATGTCATTTGAAAGCAACATTTTTTAGTGTTAGAGAAAAGAGATACAAATATGTCAAAATGTTAAGTATAGCCCTGTACTCCTATATTTGAATATCAATATGAACTCTTGATTACTTTCTCTTAAACAAGAAAATTATTTCTTAACTGATAAGATCTACAAACAATAGCCAACGTGATAGCAATGGACATCGTTTGCACCTGGATTTTTGTCTCTAAATACCGTTTCTTATTAAAAAGCACAGAAAATGCACAAGAGGAGTCTGCAACACTTTGTCATGCCAGAAAGGCAGGCAGCCAGCAAAACTCCTGGGATCATGTTAGAACTAAGGAGCTGATTTACAGAGGCCCCCACTAGTGGAAGATGGAGTGGTTTGTACATCAGTAAGAATAAAAGCCACAATGAATAAAAAACATTGAATATGTTTAACTCACGAGTTCATAACGATACTGAGAAAATAACAGCCCAAACAGCGCTCCGAGGTCCTTTGGTGGATGCCGGGAGCAGCTTCATTCTGCTGAAAAGTGGGACAGGGTCTGGGACTAAGCCTGACTGTCCCCTAGGAACTGAGCCGAATAGTCCAAGGCAGCACGTGGCAGTGAAGGAGGCTTTCTCTAACAGATAGAGAAGGAGGGCGGAACTAGAATATCAGAGGTTTTCAAACCCCCATGAAACCATGGCTCGGGGTAATAATTGCCGATGGCTGCTGTGAAAATTCACAGGAAGTGTTCTTGCCGAAACACCAAACCTCAACCAGAGTGTCTGAACCTGGATTTAACTATCAGACACCAGGAAGAACAGAGCCGGAGGAAGCCTGTAAGTGATACCGCAGAGGAGCAATGGGCAAAATCTGGGAAAACTGGACAAACCTGTGGACAACTCTGCAGAACAGGAACCAATTTCTATAACAAACAAGTTGTTGAAAATAAGGCAGGTGAGACCTGTGGCTTTAAAGCCTCTGGAGACATGTTGACCAAGTGCCGCATGCACACCGTCTTTGCATCCTGATCCCAGCAAATCATCACATTTGTAAGACAGCTAGGGAACTTTGAACACTGAGTAACAAACGATATTGAGAAATCACTGCTAACGTTTTAGGCCATAATAGTATCATGTTGAAAAAAGAGGCCTTCTTGTACAGAGAGACCTACGCTGATATTTATGAAGGAAACAGGATGCCTGGGGCTTCTGAGCAATGCAGTGCATGGGGAATGGGTTGCGGTTTAGGTGAAGCAATATTTTGAAGTTGGGCATTTGTTATACCATCTTCTGAACTTTTGTATACATTTGAAATGGAAAATTCCCTAGGGCAGGGAGGACAGAAAGAGAGGGTCAGGGGAGCTGACAGGGAGCTGGGAGCCCCGGGGCAGCAGAGAGCTGCAGCCAGGGAGGCAGAGAGCGTGGGTGGGGCCCTGTGGGAGCCAGGGTGAGATCTGAGACGGTCCCTCGGGCCACATGGCAGAGGAGGTGGCCATCCTGCAGACTCCAGTCTGTCTGGTAACCTCACTTAGGGTTATTTGATATAATGTGGCTTCAGGGAGGCCAACATCTCTGCAAATATTGGCAAGTACATGAAACATCAAAAACAATTAAACGTCCAACTATAGAGGTTGGTTGCCCAAGGCTGCCCTTACAGACTAAAATATTAAAATAGGAGAAAATATTTATAGTAGATTGTTAAGTAAGCAAGTAAAAGCGGAGTTTTTATATGTAAAAACATATTTTCATGTAAAGAAAAAATATAAAAATGTATTTATATTAAAAAGTCTCAAATACTATATTGTCAAGTGTTAAAGGAAAAAAATAGCTAAAACCACAAATATAGTTTTGTAAGTAGAATACATATGCGTGTGTGTTGATTTCTCCTTTAAGAAGACAACAATGCATTTTCATTAAGGTGCTTTGCAGCAGGGTGAACACCTGGTCCTACTTTTGACAGGAGACACTTGCCATTCCTCACCCCACAGGGCTCCCTGAGACTTCCCTGCTGGAACCACATGAAGGAAGGCAAGTGGCTGATTTCACCCGGGAGGTCAACGCCCCTAGAATGGATGTATGGGATGGTGGGGGGGGGGGCTTTAAAATACCCCAGTGCAGCTAGAGTCTCTCTTGAAAGCCCGGAACTGTCTATTACACTTTCTCCCAGGGCCAGTGAGTGGTCACTCCCCGGTGGCCAGTGCTGTGGCCTGGTGACCATGTCTGGGGCAAGGAGCTGCTTCCTAGAGACTTGCAGGTCCCGAGGTTCCTTTGTGGGCATTGCCTTTGCTTCAGAGGGTCACCTCGGGCCCCAGGAGGGAGGTGGGGTACTCAGGCCTACGATGGGCCGCCCAGCTCCCGGACCTGCCATTTGGTCAGAGCTGCTGGGTTTCCTGTTGGCGGACGGAGTGTGTCAAGGCCACCCCCACCCCACACACCTCAGCTCCCCAGAGGAGGTTCCTCTTTGTTCTCTTGCCAGTTTTAAGCACAGAGTGGGAAACGGATCCTCACGGTGGGACCAGGCCCGGCTCTGGCACTGTGCGAGGTCGGGGAAGGCCAGACTGTGCACCCTCAGATGAGTAGGTTTGCAGGTCATCGTCTCCCCTTGGGGTCAGTATCTGACATTCAGGCCTTGACTCCGCAAGACTAACCCCTGCTTCCAGAAGCTTCCAGAGAATTCCAGAGGCCAGAATTCAGGGAGCTGTGAGGCAGTCACATGACTTCTTGGGCATCCACTAGTTACTGTCCTGAGAGGCGCGGCGCGGTCGGCTTTGCAGAAGGCTTCCGGTCACCGTATGGCGCACCGGTTCCCAGCACAGCCCGGGCAGCTTCCACACCACCCCCGCCCAGTCCTCCCCTCCTGCTTTCCAGTGTTGGGAGCAGGGCCTTGGAGACGTATGGGAAGTCACATGGCGAGTCCAGTGGATAACAGAGCTGGTGCCAGAGCCAGAGCTGGGCGCCCAACTGCTAGGCCAGGGGCTTTCCCGCCCTTGTCCACTCCGGGCTTTCACGGAGGGCCCGGCACACACCTTTGCTTGCTCGCCCCTGGCTCTCAGCTCCAAATGCCGGTGTTGCCTGGTGCAGCCCAGGGCCAGATGTGGCCCCAAAACCCACAGGTATGTTTTGTCCTAAAATAATTCGAATTGCTTGGCAGCATTCAAAAATCAAGAGAATTTTGCAGTGATAGCTGCATTTCTGGCTTTTAATGGGCGATTGGGTACCACTGGGTGGCATTACCACGCGGGGCAGGGGCAGGACTTGTGTGGGGCTGCCTGTGGACGGGGCCTGCGCCCTCCTGCCGAGTACCTGCTGTCTCCCTTCATTTTCAGAACCTGCCCGGCCAGAGACTTTGCACTTGCTGCTCCATCCCCAGCTTCAGCTGTGCTGGGCAGCTATCGCTGGACCTCAGCAAAGCCAACCTGCCTCCCTGTCTCACCTTAAGCCAGCCAGAGTGCGGGACCCCTGACACCCAGCCCTGTCTCCCTCCTTGCCGCTGCCTGTGGACACGCGCAGACACTCGGAGGACTGGATGCCACTTTGAATTGAACTCAGTCGCAAGAGGACATAAAACAGGAAACCTGGAAGTGTTCTGCTCCTGTTAGTACTAAATAAGGCTTATCTTCAGAAACGTGTACCTGCTGTGAGCAGATACTTCTCCATGAAATATGAAATCCACCTACATTTATTAAAATCGCCCGCGCGGTTGTGGGAACTCAAACCGAGCGGCTCTCCGTGAGGGCCTCATTATTACCGTGGCATTACTTATTTATGTCCTACCCTAAGACAGACATGATGTAATCCAGTAATTAAGATGGTTACGATTGAATATTTATTAAGCACCTACAACAAGCCAGCCACCGATCCAAGTCCCTACCCTCAAGAGCTCCCATCTCGCTGCACGGGGAGCACAGCGCCCCTCGCAGGGAAGCAAGGGGGCAGTTAATGGATTTTATCTTCCCTGAGCAGCCTGAGAAATGAAGCTGATCAGAAATTGAACCCAGTCCGTCGTGCTGTTCAATCTGAATGAAATGAAAACGATCCATCGCTGGCTTGGAAGGCCATGGGCCAGCAGAGGGGCTGTCCCCAAACGAGGAGAGGAACAAGTCCTCCCAGACCCTGGGTGAAGCTCTGCACTTTTAACTCATCCCCGGGCTGAGATTGGGCAGCCCTTTAGGACGTCTCACACACTTAGCTCCTCTCTGACATGTCACAAGCCAACATTTGCTGGGTCTCCACTGCGTGCCAGGGGCTGGGGCTACAGAGGGGAACCAGGTACAGCTAGGCCTCCCGAAACCCCTCCCAGCACGAGGCCCCGAAGGGCCCTTCCTCCACCTGCCCTCTCTCCAGCTGCTCCGCCACTGCCTGGGAAAGCTCGCTGGGCCTCCCTCTCTCTGGCTCTCTCTCTCCCTCGCTTCCTGCTTCTTTCCCGAGACTGGGCTGCTTCTCTCCAATGGGACCTGCCGGCACCCTGATCTTTCTGCCTCTCCTTGGCTCAGGTGCGGTGCCCGGAGACTGTCTGTAGAGGAAGAGGAATGAATGAATGAAGCACAATCGTAAATGTGTGCCTGGCATTGACACACAGACTTCTGTGACCAACGTTCTTTGCTTACAATTGTTCCCTAGCAGATTATTTCTGTGTTTGGGAATATGAAACTGACACACCGGGCCTCACATCCTCAGCCCCAGCCCTGAATCCGACACTTGGTTCAAATAAAGCCCACTTTATTGCCAAAGGCACCCTAGTTGTTTCCACATTTTTTTATGTTGTCATTTTCTTTTTTAATTGTGGTAAAATACACATAACATAAAATTTACTGTCTTAACCACTTTTAAGTATAGCACATAGAGTTCAGCAGTGTTAGGTACATTCGCATCACTGTGCAACCAGTCTTCAGCACTGTTTCCATCTTGCAAAAACGAAACTCTGTCCTCGTTAAACAGCAGCTCCCTGTTTCTCCTGCCCCACACCCCAGCCTCTGGCAACCACCGTCTACTTTCTGTCTCTGTGAATTTGACTACTCTAGGAACCGCATATAAGTGGAATCATACAGTCTTTGCCTTTCTGTGATGGCGATTTCACTTAGGATAACGTCCCCAAGGTTCACGTTGGTGTGTCAGAGTTTCCTTCCTTTGTGAGGCTCCGTCACATTTCACTGTATGGAGACCACATTTCGTTTCCACCTCTTGGCTACTGTGAGTAATGCTGCTACAAACATCGGTGCACAAATATCTGCTCGAGTCCCTGCTTTTGTTTCTTTTGTGTCTATAGTCAGAAGTAGGATTGCCGATTACACGGGAATTCTATGTTTAACCTTTGCAGGAAATGCCATACTATTTTCCACAGTGGCTGCGCCGTTTACATTCCCACCAGCAGTGCGCAGGAGTTCCAATTTCTGCACGTCCTTGCCGACAGTTGTTGTTTTCCGTTCTTCAGACAGCAGCCACCCCCATGGGTGTGCGCTGGTATCTTAATGGTGGTTTGGATTTGCATTTCCCATCAGTGATGTTGAGCATCTTTCCAAAATAGTTTTTAAAGAAGCATCTGAACATGCTTGATGGGGTTTTATTTTAAGAAAGCCCTCATGCTGGACACGCCGTGCACTTGGTCACTGTCCTTGTATGTTCCATGCAGATGGGATGGGCACATGTGACCAAGGGCGAGACCCGGGGTCCTGGCTGTGCGGCCTCTCCCCATTCCCGGCTGCGACTGCTCCATCACCTGCGGCGCACTCCACACTGCGACGTGCGTCCCAGCTCCGTGTTTCTGACTGAACGGGTCTGGGGCAATGTTCTGTCCCTGGGGGAGGTTACAAAGCCTCCCAGGGGAGTCTGAGGTGCGGCCAGGCCAGGGTGGACGCCTGCTTTCAAGAGTGCTCTGGTCTCCTTGTAGGGTCCCTTAGGGTCAGATCAGGGACCCGAGTGCCTGCGGAACAGTGGGTGAATGCCTGCTGCAGGCAGGCTCCTCCTGGTGCAGGTGATGCGGCTGCACTGTGGAGTCCACTTCAGGTCCTGCTTCCTGATGCCACCAGAAAGGTTCCACGGAGGTCTCGCTTCTGGGCCTGCCTCACAAGGCATTCGTTTCCAGGCTGCAGGATCCCTCTTCTTCCTGGAAATGATGCTGTCGCTTCTTACCCATGTCCCCACTTGGAGGGACATGAACATTTGCTTTCCCATACAATTTTTTTTTCAATCTGGAACTAGTCATGAAGCTGCAGCATTTCCCAAAGGTCTCTGGAGCCTTGTTACAATGCAGATTACCAGGTCTCTATCTCCCCGTGAACTTCTAATCTGGTAAGTCTGGGTCAGGGCCCAGCACTACCCTGAAGTGTGCAGAATGGTGGCGTGGGGTCGGCTTCCCTCGGGCGGGACCCACGGCCCTGCCTCACCCTATCGATGCTGCACATTCTGGGGTGCTTCACTCTTCACCAGAAGTTCTCCTCGGGCTAAGTTCTAACAAGTTCTCACAAGTTCTCTAGGTGTGGGTCCCAGGTCAGCAGCATCAATACCTTGGAGCTTGTTAGCAATGCAGTCCCAGAACCAGAGACTCGGGGTGGGCCCAGAGAGCTGTGCTTACCAGCCCTCCAGAGTGTCCTCCTGCAACCGCGAGTCTCCGCAAAGCATTTTCACGCGTTGCCTTGCTCTGCCCTCACGTTCCACAGGTGGGACTCTGAGCCCAGAGGGCAGCTGCAACTCAAGCCTGGGGTCCTGACTCCAAATCCAGACGCCCCGTGAACTCCTTCCCCGCAGAGTGCAGGGTCTGTAAAGACGAGGACCTGGGCCAAGGGTGTTGGAAGGGTCTGCTCCCTGCTTCCGTTATAACTTCACCGCAAGGGGCGTGGAGAGCCAAGAATGCGAGCTATGACATGCACACCACGCAGACATGCCTTTCACGGAAGTTAGAGTCGGTTTGGCCAATAAACACATGAACAATCCCCCACCTAAGGACACCCCCCAAACAAAAGCCCCATTGACTAGGGTGTAAGAGTCTCAGTTACGCTAAAGAGGAAGAACTCTTTAAAACAAAGGATTGCATAACTAGGCAAGTCAGACATAAATGGACATCACTGCCACCAAGGACATCAGTGAGAACTGCGTCTACCAGACAATGGGCTGCCATTGACCATAGTTTTAATTTGGAGCAGGATAAAGCCACAAACCGAGGCCACACCCTCGATGAACTATTTTAACAGTGATTGCTGTTGAAATGCTAGGTCAGCCCAGAGGAAACCTGCAGAGTGGCCCGGCTTGAAAGAGAACAAGACTTAAAGCAGGGCTGTGACCTCAGGGGATGTTTTCCACCTCCTTTAGGGAATGTTGGCTGCCATGTCCCTCCCCGCCCTCCTGGATGACAGATTGAGAGGCGGTCAGAGGAGAGGAAAGACCTGGCATCTGGTTTCAAATCCCAGTTTGGCCTCCTACTAGCTATGTGGGTGTGGACAAGTTATTTATCCTCCCTCTGCCTCAGTTGTCTTACTGAGAAAGTGGGTGTAATAATATTGACCTGGCATTTTTGTGTCTATGCTAAGTAAACACAATGTATGGGAAACCCTTAGCTGCATACCTAATGTGAAGTTTTCAGGGCCCTTGTCCGAGGTTACCCGGGGTGTGGACGGCAAACCCCAGTCCCGGACTCTTTCTGCGGCAGCACAGTTTGGTGGGACCAGCCCTCAGGAGACCACAGCAGGCAGGTGAGGAACCCCGCTCCTGTGGGGTGATTTCACAGCATTCGGACGCCACCATCGCTGCCAGGAAAACCCAGTTCCCTGTGTAAAGCTCTTGAGGGTGCTGAACACAGGCCTGTGGACACACCCCTCATGCAGTCAATGTTCCTGTGCCCCCCGGTTCTGGGCATCAGGGACCCCGAGATGCGCAGGCACAGGCCGAGCCCTACCTGGGCTCAGCACACTGCCCCCTGCTGGCGGGCGGCAGACCCTGCAGGTTGTACCGTGGACCCCGCAGACTTGGGGACGGAGCTGAAGAAGGGTTATGACTGCACCTGCCTAAGCTACAGGGAGCCGGAGTGGGCCCAGGAGGCTTCCTGCCGAGGCGGGCTCAGATTTGGCGACCACAGGAGGGGTGGGGTGTTGGCATGGCCTGCCCTCCCGGGAGAGCATGTGTGGACAGGGGATGAGGCCCGCAAGCTTAACCTGGTGAGGGACCCAACAGCTGGTGAAATAGCAAGGAGTATGGGAAAGCTAAAAGGGACAGGAACCGGGGTCTTACTAGGGTGTGACAGGGTCCTCTTCTTGCCTTTCCTCCTCCCTCCTTCACTTCCTTTCTTCGTTCTTTCCTAATAAAATGTCTTTTTCTCATTCTAGACAATTTTGTGGTGAAAGCAAGAAAGCGGGGGAACAACCCCAGGCAGGGGTGTTGACAATGGGGCAGAGGTACATGGGGACATCTCTGCACTTTCTGCTCAATTTTATGGTGGATCTAAAACTAGTCTAAAAAAATAAAGACTGTTAATAAAAAAATAAATAAAAACTCCACCCATAATCTTGTGTACCATTTGAATACCAATTCATTCATTGGTTTATTTAACATATTTTACTTCTTATTTTCTCCACATAGCTATGATCACACTATCTGGATAATTTCATAACTTTCTTTTGTTACTAAACTTTATAAAAAGAATTTTCATGTTACTATGAATGCTTCTGAAACACTATTTTTGATGGGTTAATATTTATGATATGGGCTTTTGATGTTATTCAACTCTTTACAAAATGCCATGATAAAGATTTTTATAGGTAAGACTTATATAAGCTTATCGCCTACAGTATATTTGCAGATGTGTAATGACTGGGTCAAAGAGGTACACATTAGTTGTAGAGCAGGAAGGAAAACAGGAGTAACTCCATGACAGACTGGACCTCTTAGGAAAGGCCTAAGTTTTGGTTTCCCCAACGCAGGCCCTCCCCCTCCCCGGAATGCTGCTGGTAACAACTGAGGGCCCTGGCTTGGAAACTGGCCAATCAGGAGCCAAAGCTATCGGCCACTTTTGAGGGAACAAATGAACTAAAAGGGGGGTGGGGGGGTGTGCCCGATACATGTAACCTATCGATAAGTATAAAAGCTTTGTTTCCACCCCAGGGCGGGGTCCGGGCTCGTGGAGAGACCACTGCGCTGGTGCTCTGAGCCTTGCACCCTAGCCTGGGCTAGAAAATAAACTCCTTTGTCTGTTGCAGCCTTGGTGACTCTGCCTATCTGTTCCTGGGACTGAGGGAAACCGGTTCTTACATAGTAAGCTCTCTGTGCACACATGTTGCCAAATTGCTTCCCACCACAACCAGCAGCGAGTTAGCCTGCCTGTTTGATCACATCTTCGGCAGCATTGGACGTTTCTATTCGTGGGTCTTTGCCACTGTGAGCGGGAGGAAATGGAGCCCCACGTGTGCAAAACTTGCCTAGCTATGTCAGAGGCCAGGCAGAGGGTGCAGAGCAGCCTGCCCAGCGAGGGCACAGCAGGGGGAGTGGGGGAGTGGTGTTTTTAGCCCCCCTCAGGGCAGGGCACCCTTCCTGGGCTCCCAGTTGCTGATGGTGAGACCAGAGGGGACGGGCCTGGGTGGACGCAGCCCCCAGCTTCTCTGGAAGGCAGCGCAGGGCACCCCATGGCAGATGGCAGAGTGCAGCTGCAGCTTAGGGCAGAGCTGGCTTGGAGTCCCTTCTCTGCTGTGCTGCTGGCCATATGACTGTGGCCAAGAGGTCATCTCCCGAGTCTCTGTTTCCTTTAATATAGTGTGAGGTTGACATGTTCCCAAGAAGAGCTGAAATGATGACGTCCCCACGGGAGAACGTAAGTCAGGCCGGCCCCTTCTTCCCTGTGCTTCGTTTCCAAATCCCCCAGCAGCCGGGTCACGGCCTGTGACAGGAGCTCACCCTGAAGAGCACTTCAGCCTGGCCCGGCGGCACCTGCATGTGGAGTGCTCCAGGTGCGGCTTGGGCTGGGACGGCGGGAGCCGGGAGCCGCAAGCAAGTAGGATTTGTCGTTGGGGCAGGGGCTCAGCTGTGTCCTCCTCTGTGGCTCTGACAGGGTCCTGGGAGCATCCAGCAGCCTGGGTGGCCTGCCGTCATTCTCCCTCCCGCCTTTGGGGTGAGAGTGTGAGATGCAGGCTGGTAATTGCTCAGGAAAACAAGACTCCCTTTTTAATCAGGTGCTAAAAGTGCTCTCAGCGGCCAGAGGTGGGGCTGCTGACAGGAGCAGTCTCACATCAATTGTGACACTTCAAAGAGCAGAGGTAAGATTACTTCTGGGAAATTAGTGCCCCCCACCCCCCATTTTCTTGAACCATTTAGTGAGGTCAACCACAGAGATGGGAAACATTGATGTGTCTGCAACACAGATACTGCTGAGATCCTAGCTGAGAACTCAGGCAAGTCACCTTCTTGGAGTGTTGGGTTCAGTTTCTTCATCTGTAGAATGGGGATAAATCTACTAAAACTACCTCGTAGGATTAGGAGGATCGAGGGAAGGGAGAAAAAGTCATGGCATTTATCTTGTTGCATACTTCTCATGCTCTATTTCATTCGATCTTTTCAAAAACTCTAAGAGGCAGGAAGCATCATTAACGAGGATTTGGGTCTGTGCTGCAGAACAGCCCCAGTTCCCTTCCCCACAAAACACTCTGCCAACGCCGGGGCACAGGCTCCCTCGCAGCGCTGTCGTCACCCGGGGATGCGGAAGGAAGCTGGCCCTGGGAGCCATGGACATGTTTCTTTACTCCTTTGTGCTGAAATTCCTCCTGCTGCAAACAGAACGGATTGATTTTAGCTTCTACCTCCTAACAAGGTTGCTATGCTGGCTACTGCTCTCAGGCCAAAAGCACTAGGCAAATTACAAACCCCTCCTAACATTGGAAGCAAAGTGTCTGGGAAGTGGAAGCATCCCCCAGGGGCTGAGGTTGCACAGCTGGGGTGCTGCCTCCCCTCTGCCGCCTCCCTTCCTGCTCCCTGGTGCTCCTGATAGCATCCTAGGTCAAGCCTGTGGCTAAATATAGCCGAGCTCCCAGCTGGGCTGTCATGGGGCTGTCAGCAGCACCGTCCCAGGCTTTCAGACTTAGTGTCAGGCTTCGGCTTGACAGCCAAGCTGTTACAAGGTGGGGATTTGGCTTTCAGGAGGAGTCTCACCTCCTCCCCACCCCAATTTTCGGCTCACGGACAGACCCCACAGAGTCACCTGGATGGCTCGTGGGGAGTGCGTGGGGGACGGAGAGAGGGCTGGTCCTGGGAAACTGCCCAGGGTCCCGGAGCATGTGGCTGAGCTTCGAAGATCGAAGTCTCTGGCTCCACTGCCCCGATGGCCTCTGGGCACCACCACAGGCTGGTGGGAGCTGCAGGCCCGTCAGCAGGGCCGGGGTTAGCCGCTGTCTCACCACCACAGCTGGAGGACTTGGGAGCCATTGAACCTCTCTGGGCTACCCGTGGCCTCATCTGCAAGAAGGAACAATGCTCATTCACGCGCACCATTACGGCAAGTAAAGGGAAGAGGGGATGTGCCCACTCTGGGTGGATTGTGCTGTTGAGTCTGCCATGGGCACGCGCTTTATGATCAGCCCTGCCGTGCAGAGTCCAGTCCGCTCAGCCAAATGCTCTGACATCTGTATGCGCTGAGAGCTCGAGGCTCGGAAGAGTGGTGGGCTCAGGGCGCACAGCCAGGAAGCAGCGGAGACAAGACTGAAAGCTGTGCTGCTGGGACCCAGGTCTCCCCCTTCCCGTCTGCCAGTCCATCCTCTTTCCTCCCCAAGTGGTGGCCATTCGTGTTGTTCCCTGGTTTCTTGGTCCGAGAATTCTCAAGGAGGATATTAATCGAGGCATAGAGGCACAGTGGGGCCTGAGCAGGGCTGAGGGGGCAGGTTGAGGGGTCCAGGGCTGCTGCTCTGCCCCATCTACAAACTCCAGGGTCAGTGGCACCCTGGGATCTGTGCAGCCCACAGCCTGAGTGGCTGAATGCAGTGGCCCCTCTAGGGCCACCTGGCCCTTGGAGACTCAGCCCGGCAGTGGACAAACTTCTTCCTCACCCCTCTGGGCCCACTGGCTCCCAGGTCAGGGGGAGGGACCGAGGTGAGCTTAGTGGACGTGATTTATTTCCATTAGCACCTGTTCCCTCTATCCAACGGTGCAGTGCAGTAGAGTTTACATGGATTCAAATCATTCACTTATTCTAGAAGTAACTGTTTTGTAACCACCACAGGCCAGGCACAAGACAGACAGGGTCCCTGCTCTCCTAGAATGTACGTCTGGGGACTGGGGCCAGGGATCATAGCGAGGAGAGCAGAGGGCAGACGGGGCCAGGCCGCATGAAGCCTTGGCGGCCAGGGCACAGGTTTGCATTTTGTTCAGTGTCACAGGATGTCAACAGTGGCTTTAATCAGGGTCCGTAGGATTTGCTGTATGTTTTAGAAAGACTTCCCTGGCTGCCGAATAGCAAACGGAATGTTGTAGGATGAGACCAGGGCAGGTGGCCGGCCGGTCAGAAGGCCCCTGCAGGGGTCTGGCCAGAGTGAAGGTGGCTCAAGGCTCAGGGAGAGGAGAGGAGGGCTCATCTGGGATAGAATTTGTTGTTTTCTATATTTTCCAAATTCTTAATGAGTGTGTTACTCGCTGAAGGCTTGCCTGCGAGGTTGGGGAAGACTCCCAGTGCTGAATGCTTGCTCTCGGTGGGAGTGTGGGGAAGTCACTTATGGTTGCGTGAAATTCGGGGACACCACAGTGCAAGGGGCTCGCACATTCCACAGCTAGCGTGTAGCGACTGAACTGGGTCTATGTGCCAGGCACAGCCCTGGGTGACGGCCACGTGATGACTCAGTTTAATAACTGCAGCAATCTTAGGAGAGTACTACAGTCATCCAAGTCATTTGCTTGAGGTCACCTGGCTAGTAGCCTGGGCATCCGGCTCCTTCAGAAAATCAGTCCCCACCTCAAGCCACCAGCTCAGAGGGGACCTTGCTCAAGCCCATTTCCGAGGGATCAGGTCCATATTTGGGAATATGATAGCTTTGCAATTCCCCTTATGAGCTGCTGAAAGCTAAGTCAACTGTCCCAACTCCTGTCCCCAAAACAGAAGATGAGCCTTTCCCTGGAGAAGGCAAGGGGTAGCTGGGCTGCTTTGCACTGTCCAGGGCCACAGACAGAGCTGGAGCCCCTGAGCCCAGAGACCCCAGTGGCATCTCTGAGCAGAAGTGTTACCGCAAGCTCAGCCACTTGTCCACGAGGCTGAATAATGAGGACAAGCAGTTTGAGCAGGGAGGAAAGAGAGAGACTCCACTTTGCCGGCAAAGAAGGAAATATGGTAGACCTTCGTGTCTCAAATCCCAAATTTCCTGAACATAGGCAGAAATACAGAGCTTTTAATGGGAGAGTTCTCAGCTTCAGGCAATTACTGTGGTTAACTATTCTAATCCTCTCATCTCTGCCAAACACAAAGCTTGTGAACCCTGCTATCGGCCCACCTAGGGGGCCAGAGCCACTTCAAGTTTTAACAAAAGACTTAACATGCCTCAGGGTTGCAGGCCAGGCTGCAGCTCCCAAAAGCCTGGCGGAAGTTTTAAAGATACAGAAAATCTTTTTGCCTTTTTTTTTTTTTCAGGCCATTCCCTCTGTTACAAGAAGGGCTGTCACTCAGAGTGGCTCCATCTAGATGTCCCCATGCAGTGGCTGTTCCAGTTGCCAAAGAGAAGGGAGGGCTTGTGAGGTCAGCTGACAGTTGGCTGCACCAGTCAGCATCACCTGAGGGCAGGGAGGCTCAGGAGATGAATAGGACGTTGGAACTTCGCCCTGGTGTATCTTTGCAGGGATCACTGGGCCAGCTCTGTGGCCATAAAGGCCTGTTCTCCAAGCTACGCGGGACGTGCCAGCTTGGAGCCTGGGATGAGCTGCCACGTGTGTGTGTGTGCACGCACATGCTGAGCGTCTGTACGTGTGCAGAACCATTTGCAACCCCCCTGTGGACTGTGACACAGTCAGAACAAGGAAAATGGCATCTGGGGCAGGAATGCAGGTTAGGGAGCAAAAGGGCGTTTCCTCAAGGCCTGCAGTGAGCAGGCACGTGGCGCCTGCCTGTGAATCAGGGACCGTAATATCTGCCTTGCAGAAGAAGAGACAGGCTCCAGCGCACGCCAGTGCGCAATGGCAGGGCGAGCTGTGTACCCAGCTCCCAGGGCAATGCCCTCGCCGGCTGCCCCTTTGGCACCCCGCGGCCATGCGCTGTGCTAACTGGCTGCTTCAGCAGCCTTCGAAGGCCAGCTTTTGTGCCGGAATATATTGCCACATTAATAACTTCAGAACATTTCAGGCAGCATCGAAATAGTAAATTAGGGCACGATGGGCCATATATTCCGCACAGAGAGCTGAAGTACCATTTTATTACATGTGCCATGGAATTAAAGGCTTAATTTTCTTTTAAAAGATGGCGATGCATCATTTCCTGCAGCTAGGTAAAAACAGCAGAAATGATTTATCCTTCATTCCATGTAAAAATAGGAAACCAGAACCCCAGATTTGGCACTTTGTCATTCATCTCTGCCTGGAGGGTGCTTGAGACTTTTACCTGCCTCTGACGTGAAGGACACAGCCGGCCCTGGGTGTGGTCAGGCAGGGGAGATGGTGGTGGCACTTGCCTCGGCTGTGGCTGGAGTTGGGGGACGTGGTTCCCTCACTTGGGCTCCCAGGGCAGACAGGCTCGTTCAGTTCCCGGGTTGGCCCCAGGCCGACTCTGTGGCTGAACAAGTCACCTCCCTGGAGCCTGGCTGTCCTCATCTACAGCACAGAGTGATAGCAGGACCTCCTGGTGGCTGTTATAAGAGATCACAGGTGGGAAGAAAATGGAGGCCAGCAACTCTTGCACAATCGTGTAATAATATTTGTAGGAAGAAATCAGTTTTAGAACAGCTTTTTTTTCCTGATAATGAAAGTGATTTATATTCATTGAGAAGAATTTAGAAAATACAGAAAATAACAATGAAGAAGATAAAGAACATGGCATTATGTTGCCCAGAGATGGTCAATGTTACCTTTTCTGTTTTCAGCATACTTTTAAAAAACAAAATTAGGTTCACATACATTTAGAATTTTATAATCTGATGCTCTGTTTTCCCACTCAATATTGTAATACGAACATTTGCCGCATCACTAACTACTGTCCACAGACTTCTTTGTATGGCTGGACTCCGTTCCTTCGAGTAAATGTCATGTCATCTGCGCCAATCTCCTGTGGTTGGAACTTCATGTTCTTTCTTTTACGAACACTTTAGGAAAACCTTCCCCTGTAACTAACTGTAAGAGGTGGATATTACTAACCCATTTTACAGGCTGCTGCATTAGTTTCCTGCGGCTTCTCTAACAACTCCCACAACTGGGTGTCTTAAAACAATGGAAGTTGATTCTGTCATGGTTCTGGGGCAGAAGTCCGGAATCCAGGGTGCTGTGGGGTCATGCTCCTTCCCAAAGCCCTAGGACAGAGTCCTTCCCTGCCTCTTCCAGCGTCCGGTGGCTTCTGGCCTTCCTCGCTGTGGCTGCACCTCTCCCATCTCTGCTTCCGTCTTCACACGGCCTTCTCCAGTCTGCGTGTCTCTGTGTGTGTCTCTTATAATGACGCCTTGTCACTGGATTTAGGGCCCACCTGGATAATTACGATCTGCTCATTTGAAGATTTGTAATGTAATTTCATCCACAAAGACCCTTTTTTCAAATAAGCTCATTTTTGCAGGTTCTGGGGGCCAGAATGTGGACGCGTGTTTTTGGGGCCACGCTTCAGCCCATGGCAGCCAGGAACACGGTGCTCTCTGCCCCCCGTCACGGGGCTTTAGGGAGCGGGGCCTGCCCCAGGCATGTGGCCGAAGCATATTTAATTTGTCTGAACATCTTTTTACATACATGGGAGTCATCTTTTAATGTTTTTAACGAACTCTTTGTGGGAAGACGCCGGCTCTCTCCGCCTCCCCTTCCCAGGCGTGGTGGCCCTTGGAGGCAGGCCTGCAGACTCATCCTCAGACCTGCTCTGCCAGCAGGGGCAGGGCTGCCTGGGGCCACCTGCCCACCCAGGCACAGTCTCCCCAACTTCCTATGGGTTCCCTGGCTCTAGCCTCTGTTCTAACAGGGCACCAACACTCACAGTATGGCTTGAGCCCCCTGGGATTCCTGCTGTCCCAGCCTGCCACTCACCCCGTCAGACCTCCCAGGTGTCAACAGCACCACCTGGACCCAATCCACCTCCCCCAGCCTCGTCCTTCCTGCTTCTGGGCTTCTCTGCTTCCCTGAGGAGACCCTGCCGGCTCACTGAGCCCATGGATGAGACCCTACTGCGCCCTCCTGGGCACTTGGCCCTCCCGTGGGGCCGGAGCTGCTGAGTGGCTCAAGGGAGGCCAGGGAGACGCCAGCTCCAGCGCAGCCTGCGCGCCTCGCTGCTCCGTCCACTGCTCTGCAAATCCGATTAATGCAGGAGAGTAGTTTTGGGATCCCCCCAGGGATGGATATGAGAGGGTCTGGCTAGCTGCTTCCCTGTTTCCTACTGTGGGTTGACTGTTCACCCAAGTAATCCCCCAGGTAATTCACAGATCACCTTGATTTATGGCCTTCACACCTGTAACCAGGCCTGGCTTCAAACCATCCTCCGATCCTCTCCTGGCAAAGCCTGTGTCACCATCAGGCATGGGAAGACCAAGTGGAAGACACATCAACCCCAAGGGCCTGGCTCCCCAGCAGCAGCACTGTGGGGCCTGGTGCTCACAGAAGGTGGGTAAGTTCAGGTGTGACTCAGGACGCGGCCCCGAGGGCCTGGTGTGATAGTGTAGGTGGGCAGGGGCTCTCAACCTTGGGTGGCATCGGAGTCACCGGGAAGGGGGGGCTTGTTTAAACGCTGGCAGCCGGCCCCACCCCGGAGTGTGTGATTGATCAGGTCTGCAGTGAGGCCTGAGGATTTCTCTCTCCAACAGGGCTCTGGGTGACACTGGTCCCCCAGTGAGAACTGCTGGTGGGGGCAAAGGCCTGGCTCAGAGCAGGCTCTGGAAACACTGGTGCCCTCCCTTCCTGTCCACACGTGCGCCCGAGCACATTCCTAGCCCTTGGTGGGAGGTGGGATTCTGAAAGCCTTCATGGCCCTCAGGGATGACCTGGAGGCTGGCTGAGGGGGGTGGGACGGTAATGTCTCCAGGCCAGTGCCGAGCTGCAATCATGGGCCTGGCCCGTGCCCACGTCTTGCTGCATACTCTGCCTCTGGGGTGCCGGGCAGAGCTGGAAGAGAGGGGTCGCAGCACACAGGCTACTTGCTCAGCCCCTCCCGCGGGGTTTTCCCTGCTCTGTGTCTGCATGGCAGTCTCCCCTGTGGAGGGTCTGGGTGAGCATGTGCCCAGAGCCTCTTGAGGAGCTGGTGGAAATAGGCCATACACTCGTGTGCATGGGAAGCGCTGTGGTCAGCCGTCTGTGAAAGGGGACGGTCTCCTCCCAGGCTGGACACATGGTGGACACAGGCCTTCCCTCTCGCCTTCCTCTTCACCTGCTGTGGAGCTGTGTCTGTTGCAGAGTGTGCGCGTGCATGAGTTTGAGAGTGTGAGCGTCTGTGTGTGAGCACGCGCGAGTGCCTGAGTGAGTGCGTGTGCTGGGGGCCTGTTGTTGGTTTCGTGTTGGTAATGGGGAGAGAGGTGCTGGCTCCCGGTGCTCGGAGGGAGCTGGGTGCGGGGCAGGCACTCACCAGGGGGGCGGCAGAGCTGTTCCTTGAGTTTGACCATGAGAGTGTGGGGTCTGTGTTTCTAGTCTCCCACTTGTATGAGAAACCCTAGACATGCTTGGAGCCGCTCCACACTGCAGGCTGAGGGGGGGTCCAGGTCAGCACAGGTGCCCTGGCTTTGAGGTTGGGCAGCAGCAGTTCTCAGAGCGGCCTGTAAGTATGTGCACTGCAGTGGGGGCAGGTCTGGGGGGGCACGAGCAGAGTTGGGTGGGACGAGGAGGCTGCTCTAACAGCGTGGCGGGTACAGTGAGGGCCTGACCTGCAGCAGCAGAGACAGAGGCCCCAGAGGGAGCACAGTGGACGTGGGGGCAGAGGACCACCGGCTGGCCTCACTCCCAGGTGCTCGGGAGGACTGGGGAGGTGGGTGAGTTGTGCGTGTGTGTGGGCGTGGGAGGGAGGAGGACCCAGTCCAGTTCTGTTCAGCGGGACAATGAGCACAGCCCAGGCAGAGGAGATGGCATCCCCCTTAGACCTGCAGAGACCAAGGTGGCATCTGACCACCCTCCTTCCTCTCGTCTGAGGGTGAGGCCCTCAGGGGAGCCCCTGCAGGGACAGAAGGTGGAGCCCCTTATGCCTCCAGGACTCTGTGGGTCTCTGGCCCTCCTTGAGCCAGTTCCCATCCTGGAGCCCCGAGTCACACTGCTGTCCTCAGGCAAGGTGGGGCTGGGGCTTCCAGGAGGGGGGCGGGGGAGCCCAGCATTGATTGAACACCTACTAGAGGGCAGGCGCCAGGCCGGGAGATTTCCCACCAACCTACAGCTACTCTGAGACTTAAGGATGGTTATACCCATTTTAAAGATGAAGAAACTGAGAGGAAAAAGTGACTTGTCCAAGACCACGTAAGAAGCGTGGAGCAGCACCCTGTGGCTCTGTAAGGAGGCGGTGGGTCCTCTTCTAGAAATGATTCCTGCAAAGTACGATTCTATGCCTCCTCCACCATGAGCTCAATCCTGGAAAGGCCATAACTCTACTTCTGCAGGAAGGATGAGGCTTGGCAAGGGGACTGATAAAGACACAGGCTTGGTGTCAGGCTCAGAATTTGGGTCCCTTAACCACGACCAGCTGGGCCAGAGCCCAGAGTCCAGAGGGTTGGACTAGCGGGTCTGTGGGCTGCAGGCGCCTGGGCTCTGTGAGTCCCGCACAGGCTGCACGAATGTCCCCGTGAGTGTCTAGTCTCAGGCAGACAGAGGCCAGCCCTGTGCAGCACATGGATCCGTGGCGACCACTCCATGTGTGTGACCAGGCACACAACCAGGGTGGACTGGGCCACTGAAGCTCGGGCAGACTTCCTCAAGAAGAAAGGTTAAAAAGGAAATAAGACGTCCTCTTACAGGGATTAGAGCTTTGGTCACAAGTACTGTCCCATTTAACCTCCAGTAGCTGGTGAAGCAGGCCTGTTATCCCCATTTTTGCAGACAAGGAAATAAGACAGAGAGGTTGAGTTATGTGCCCAAGGTCACACAGATAAGGAAGGGATGGAGCTGGGATTCGAGGCTCGCTAAACCTTATCCCTTCTGAACCCGAGCAAGTAAAAACCTGCCACATTCTTCTTCCAGCTGGAGCCACGCAGTTAGAAATGGACGCCTACGGGGAGAAGAGCCTGAAGGCTTGCCGGACTCTGCGGCCAGCTCATGATACGGCCACTGGTGTGACGGAGCCCAGGCTCCAAGCTGGAAGCTGGGCTGGAGGCCACTCCTGCCATTGGGGAAGCCTTCTGCCGGCTCCCAGGACCCTGGGGCAGAGAGCAGGGCTGGGCTGAGGAAAGTGACCCTGGTCTAACCCAGCCACTCATGAGTAGGGTCCCTGTCCACCAGCATCCCTGGCACTGTGCACAGCTTCCTGTCCACTCTCCGTGTGACAGCCTGAGGCTGACACACCGCCCACTAAGTCCCTCCCACCTGGCCCTGCCAACAGAGTGGGAAACACAGAGGAGCACAGAGGCCCACTCACCGTGACAGCGTCCCCCTTGAGGTGGCAGGAGCGTGGCGGGCACAACCGCCCACAGGCTGGCTGCGGGCTTCGTGCAGGGCGCCCGCCCTGGGACTCACACTTCCTTTCTCAGAGCGGCAGTGAGGCAGCAGGAAAGAATCTGCTCCCACCCACCCGGGCCTGCCCTTTGCCCACGACACCAGATATGACTTGGAAGCCAGCTGGACATTCCTGCGTTAGGCCGTTCAGAAGGCGACCACGGCCGGAGTGCCCCGCTCCACCCCCGCCTAACTCTCTTTGCTGCAATGCTGGGTCCCCTGGGGCTGCGCCTCTGACCTTGGTGAAGCCCTCGGTTGACCCCGTGCCGCCCTTGGCTCTGTCGTTTATAAATAGGCCCATTTCTCATCTTGCTCCAGCCCAGAGCTCCACACCCGAGCAGCAGATGCAACCTCGGGATTCCCTTTCCAGCCAAGGGCAGAACAGGACCCGACCAGCTCGTGGGCCTGAGGGATGAGGTCACAAATTCTCCTGCAAATAGCAACTTATGCTCACAGTCAGAAACCCAAGTCAGCTTGTGTGTTACTGCTTTCCTGTGGCTGCCGTAACGTGTTACCCAAACGCTGGGTGGCTTCAAACAACAGAACTTATTCTCTCACAGTTCTGGAGGCCAGAAGCCCAAAGTCAAGGTGTCCGCAGGGTCATCTCCCTCTGAAGGCACCAGCAGCACATCCTTCCTTGCTTCGTCTGGCTTCGGGGGGCCCGTTCGTCCCTGGCCTGCAGCAGTGTCACTCGCATCTCTGCCTCTGTGGTTGGTTACTTCCTCCTCTCCTGTCTCTCTCAAATATCCCCCTAACTTTCTCTTACACAAGGATACTTGTCATTGCATTTTGGGCCCAGCACAATGGGCTTCTCATCTCAAGATCCTTAGTTACACCTGCAAGGACCCTTTTTCCAAATAAAGTCACATTCACAGATTGCAGAGATTTGGACATGGATAGGTGTTTTGGGGGCCACCACTCAGGCCACTGCAGCTTGTTTTCACGAGTGACATTTCTCAAGACGGCCACTGACAGGTGGGTGACATCAGGAAGCTCGAGAAGAGGACCTGTCACAGAGGGAAGTGGAGATTTGGGGTGTCTGCTGCTCCGCTGTCTAGGGCACCCCGGGCCAGGTGGATCTGCGGAAGGCGACTCTAATGGTGGACTAGCGCTGACTAATGCCAGGGCTTGGGAGCAGGCTGGGTGTCGCCTTGGGCTCGGCTGTGGATGAGTTTGTGGGTCAGCGTGCAGCTATCGGCTGGATTAGTGAATCGTCAATAGATCCGGTTGAGCTGAGACAGCTGGAGTGAGCAGACCACACAGGGATGCTTGTGACTTTGGCTTTCGTGGTGACGTGGTGTGATTTGTAGCTTGGCGCTCAGCCACCACGCCACTCACAAAGCCAGTGCAGCTGTCACTGTGTCGTACTCTCGGCTGAGTGAAGATGACCTGAGTGTGGTCTCCTGGGGCTGGCACTCTGGAGTCACGTAGACCCCTGGGTCCATCCCCTCCATTGCGTGTGGTCCGTGGGAACTGGGAGAGGCTCAGACAGTTTTCTCCCCAGTACAGTGGGAAGGAGCAACCCCCTCACAGCACTGCTGCAATTGCGAAGCCAGACGCCATGTAAGGGCCGGGTCCAGGGCCTGGCACGTAGCAGGTGCTCATGAAACGGTTGTTTTGATCGCCCACTCACCCACACAAACCCGCACCTTTGCACTGCCCCCCAGCCTCCCCCACATGCTACCTGCCTCCCCAGTGCTCCCGCCGCCTCACCCAGGGCCCTGCAGCAGCTTCCTGAACTCTCTCCTGCCTCGGGGCCCTGCTGCAGGCCCACTTCACAAAGCACCTTGCCACTGACTGCTCTGATTTCGTCACATTCCCTGCCTCAGTGTGTTAATGATTTCTCACCCCTGCTGGATAGAAATCCCTCAGAATCGGCCCTGCCCACTGGCAGCCTCATATCACTGTCACAGCTCCTCTTTCAAGCCACACATCCCAGCCCCAGGAGCCCTGCTCAAGGCTGCTGTTTCCCCTCCTACCTCTCCACTCCTTCCCGCTTCCCTCTCTCCTTCCTCCCCTCCCTTCCTCCCTTCCCCGTGCTCCTGTGGCACCTGGCACCTGCTGCCCTACCTGCTCCCCGTAACCACACTGCCGAGCCGCTTGACGGGTCGGGTCCTCTGCTAGGTTCTGGGATTTCGCAGCAAACACAGAGCTCCAGCCTGTTCTCCTACCAGACCTCAGAGGTCACTGTCTAGGGCACAGGCTCTGGAGCCAGAGTGTCGGGATTGAACTGTCTGTGTGACCTTGGGCAAGTCACTTCACCCCTCTGGGCCTCAGCTGTCAAGTTCTTCTTCTTTGGGTTGCTGTCAGTTAAGCCGAGGATGGTGCTGTGCGTGGTGTGTGTGGGTGTGTGTGAGCGTGAGCCCTTATCATTCTGGAGTTTCCAGCCCAGCAGGAAGTCAGACAAGATAAACCACCATGACACTCTTTGATAAGGGAAGTGTGGGGTGCAATGAGAGCACAAGGAAGGTCACCTTGCCAACCGGGGGCACTGGATGTGGCAACCACCTCCCTTGAGAGGCCAAAAGATGCTCAAGGACAAGAACTATGTCACAGTCATTAATATCTTCTAGGACCCGGCACCCTGTGGGCTGTCACGATGCAGCTAGGGTCTGCTGAATGGAGGAATGGATGGAAAGATGGGCGGATGAATGAATGGAGAGACAGAGGAATGGATGAGTGGATAGATGGATGGGTGGACAGATGAATGGAGGGATTGATGGATGGAAGGATGAATGGATGAATAGATGACTGAAAGGATGAACAGGTAGATGGCCAGATGGATGGATGAATAGGTGAGTGGATGGATGGTTGGACAAATGGATGGATGGATAGATGGATGATGGATGGACAGAGGGACAGATGGTTGGGTGATGGATAGATGAATGGAAGGATGGAAAGGTGGATGCATAGATGAATGGACAAATGTTTGGATGGATGGATGGATGGATAGATGGACAATGGATAGATGGACAGAAGGATGGATGGATGGGCAGATGGATGGCACTGTGATTTCTGGCATATTTGGACTTCACTCACACTCTCACTGTTGCAAGCAGATGGACAAAGCCATGTGTGATGTGAGGCTTCTGTCCCTATTCTTCCCCTGCATTATTAACTTTTAAAAATTTGCTAGCACATCCTCAAGTCTCTTTCTTCACTTGGTATGACAACTTGTCCTTCAAGGTAGCTGGGGTTTCAGGACAAATTTCTTCCCCATCCAATGTCGGTTTCCAGCCCTTTGGATCAGGAGGGCCATACCCTACCAGACTCCCTGTCTTTGTGGGAGCCCACTGGTTCTGGAGTAACCTCTGTAGCTCAGAAGCTTCAGGCCAGTTTACAACCTCATCTACAAGGTCAGCCGGTCACCTCCCAGAGGCTACTCCTTGTTTTAAAGCCAGGCCTTTCAGCAAGACAAAAATGCCACCCACATTCTCCAGACCACATTTCGTACCTGGTTACAGGAGCTCCTGGATGCCAGAAGCTGGGTCCTGTTTCATACCAGTCCTGTAAGACCAGTAGAGGCTTTTTGGTGGGTCCAGGCCAGTCAGAGACCTTTGAGACAGAACCGACCATACCTAGATCACACCTTGTGATCTCCTTGACTCTGTTGCCTTACCTGTCACCCACCTGCTGGCTCTGACCTTGGACTTGCCTCTTAGAGGTGGTGTCCCACCCTCCCCCACCTGGACTTGATGTCTTTGGTCACTGGCTTGGATTATGGCCTCAGCTAGATCCACGTGGCTGGACTCAGTGTCCAGTCTGTCTCTCCCTGCCTCACCTGCTCTGTCTTTACTTCTTCACTTTGGCACCCATGGCTTAGAGGGGACCCAGCCTACTGAGAGGCAGCAGGGGACCGGGCAGGGTGCTCTGGCTGCGGTACCCAGTCAGCCCTTGCTAGATCCTTGTTAGGTGTCCTATCTTGGGTGGTCCCAGCAGGAACCAAAACAAAGGGCTGATGCAAGTAGTGCATTTGGGCAGTGTTGCAGGGATGCCAGGGAGAGGACAGGGAGCGGGCACAGAACAGTGAGAGGCAATTCCAGGGTGGACTGTGGGGTTACTCGCTGCTAAGTGGGAGGCTTGGTGCTCCATCTGGCCAGAATCTTCTGTAGGGCATTTTGAAATACCTTCCAGAACTTTCTTCCTGGAGCTCAAGTGGGGAGTGGTTCACCTTTTGGCTGCTCTCTTCCCACAGGTCATGGGTGGCCCCGGGTATGAACACCCCAGCACTTGGGGACGGCAGCCATGGGAGTGCTCACTGGATTCCTGCCGATGTCACCATGTGCCCTGGCATCAGGGAAGGTCTGAGATGGAAAGTGAGCGGCATGAGGGGTGGGGGCCAGGAGAGGGAGGTGCAGGCCCCGAAGCAGACTGAAGCCTGCTTGTCTGTCATAGGTTCAGGCAGCAGCAGCTAGACCAAGAGATCTGGACAGACAGTGGTGCTCAGAAACGCTGTGTGTGCCAAGCCCACACATTCCTTATAAACGGGGTTCTCCACTGGTCACCTACTGTCACTTCCCTTGGGGCTGGTAAGTTTCCACATCACCCAAACACTTCCCAAACCTTGGACTTGGGCTGTCCTGTGTACAGAATTTTGTGTGAAGATAAATTTCCATTCTTCTGGGGTAAATGCCCAAGAGTGCAATCACAGGGTCATGTGATAATTGCATGTTGACTTTTTAAGGAACTACCAAGTGTGTTCCAAAGTGCCTGTACTATTTTATATTCCTACCAGCAATATATGAATGATCCAGTCCTCTGCACCACTTTGAAAGATTGTTTAATTTTGGCCATTCTGATAGATGTGTAATGATAGCTCACCATGGTTTCAATTGGTGCTTCCCTAAGGGTTACTGAAATCGAACATCTTCTTGTGTGTCCTCTCTGGTGAAATATCTGGTCATGTTCTTTTGTCCATTTCCAAGTTTGGTTATTTGCTTTTTATCCCTGAGGTATGAAAGCTCTTTATATGTTTAGATAGGAGCCCTTTGTCAGATATGCAGTTTGCAAATATTTTCTCCAGGTCTTTTCCTTCTCTTGACCTGATCTTCTGCAGAGCAAAAGTTTTTTAATTTTGACGTGGCTCGTACCATTTTTCTTTTTATAGCTGGTAGTTCTGGGGTCAAGTCTGAGAATCCTTTGCCAAGCCCTAGAATTTCAGTGACTTACTCCGATATTTTTCTAAGAGATTTATGGTTTTGTGTTTGACATTTAAATCTGCAATCCCTTTTGTGTTAATTTTTGTATAAGACATGAGTCTTAGGAGAGGTTCGTTTGAATGTCTGATTGCTCCGGCACCATTTGCTGTAAAGGCTACATTTTCTCCATTGAATGGCTTTTCTACCTTTGTCAAAAATCAGTTGGGCATTGTCATAGGCTGAATTGTGTCCCCTCTGAAATTCATATCTTGAAGTATGTATATCAGTATTCATATACTGATATCTCAGAATGTATTTGGAGATAGGGCCTTTATATTGGTGATTAAGGTTAGATGAGGTCATTAGGATGGGCCCTAATCCATCATGACTGGTGTCCCTGGAGCAGACTGAAGGGCTGAAAAGGGCTTATTTCTTTTTCTTACCTTATTGCAGTGACTAGAACTTATGATACTGTGTTGAATAGGAGTGCTGAGAGCAGATACCCTTACCTTGTTCCTTATCTTGGCAAGGGCGGGTTCAATTTTTTCCACTATTCAGTACGGTGTTAGCTGCAAGTTTTTTGTAAATACACTTTATCAACTTGAGTTGGTTCCCTTCTATTCCTAACTTGCTGAGAGTTTTAAAAAAGTTGTTATTACCATAAATGGAGGTGGCATTTTGTCAAATATTTTTCCTGTGTCAATTGATATGATCATGTGATTTTCCTTTTTTAGCCTGTTGATACAGTGGGTTACATTAATTGATTTTCAAATGTTGAATATGTCTTGCACACCTGGAATAAATCTCACTTGGTCATGGTGTATAATTCTTTTTATACATCATTGAATTAGATTTGCTAATCCTTTGTTGAGGGTTTTTGCATCTAAATTTGCAAGGTTACTGGTTTATAGTTTTCTTTTCTTGTGATATCCTTGCCTGGTTTTGGTATTAAGGTTAATTCTGATCTCATAAAATGAGTTGGGGATTGTTCCTTTTTCTATGTCTTGCTGAGATTTGTATCAAATTGATATAATTCTGTAAATGTTTGGTAAAATTCTCTAATGAAGACATTGGGCTTAGAAATTTATTTTTTGGGAACCATTTAGTTACAAATTTCAATTTCATTAATGATTATAGGACTATTCAGTTTGTCTATTTCATCTTGGTTGAATTTTCTACCTGTGTTTTTTGAGGGCTTGGTACATTTCTCATTGTCTGTAGCATGCCTTTACTACCTGTTTAAGGGCTGCAGGATCTATAGTGAAATCTCTTGTTTTCTTCCTACTATTGGTGATTTGTGTCTTCTCTCTTTTTATCTTTGTCAGTCCTTCTAGAGGTTTATTAATTTTATTGATTTTATTTAGGAAGTAGGTTTTTGGTTTCATTGATTTTTCTCTGTTGTTTTCCTGTTTCAGTTTCATTGATTTTTCTTCTTGTTTTTGTTATTTTATTTCTTGTGCTTGCTTCAGATTTATTTTGTTTTTCTTTTTTAGCTTCTTGAAGTAAGAACTTAGATTATTGATTTGAGACTTTCTTTTTTTCTGATGTAAACATTTAGTGCTACAGATTTCCCTGAGGGATTGTTTCATTGGATATAGAATTTGAGGTTGACAGTCCTTTTCTTCTAGCACATGAAAAATATGTGTCACTTCTGCCTGGACTCCATAATTCCAGATAGGATATCTGCCATAATTCAAACTGATGTTTCCCTATAAGTAAAGTATCATTTGTCTCTGATTTGAAGATTTTTTTTCTTTGTCTTTAATTTTCAGAAGTTTAATTGCCATGTGTTACAGTGTGGCTTCTTTTTGACTTGTCCTATTTGGGATTTCATCAGCTTCCTGAATCTTTTAGTTTGTTTTTTACCAAATTTGGGAATTTTTCAGACATTATAATTTCAAGTACTTTTAAGCCCTACATCTTTCTCCTGTTTTGTGGGGACTCTAATGATGTGAATATTAGATCTTTTGTTAATGTCCAACATGTCCTGAGGCTCTGCCAATTTTTTGCTTCAGTCTAGTTTCTTTCTGTCCTTTAGGTTGAATAAATTCTATATATCTGTTCTCAAGTTCATTTATGCTATCTTCTCTCATCTCTACCCTATTATGAGTTTTTAATTTTTTGTGTTTTTCAGTTCTATACTTTTTTTTTTTTTTGGTGACTTGTATTTCTTTGCAAAGATTTTATATTTTTTCATTTGTTTCAAGAGAATTCAGAACTATTAGTTGAATCAATTTTATGACAGCTGCCTTATAATGTTTGTCAAATAGTTCCAATATCTGATTCATCTCTGTATTGACATTGGTTTATTGTCTTCTTACTTAAGTTATGATTTTCCTGGTTCTGGTAGGAGTAGTGATTTTCCATTGTATTCTGGATAGTATGTTAGGACACTCTTGATCGTATTTGCATCTTCTATTTTGGCAGGCAGCTTTCCTGCTTAGGTTTAGCATGTAGGTTCTGGAGGGCCTCCCTGGCTCTGCTGATGTCGCTGATGGGGTAGGTAGGCCTGTTACTGTAGACAGGTGTGGCAGGCAGAACAATGGCTCCTCGAAGACGTCTACATCCTGCTTTTTGGAATCTGTGGCAAAAGGGAACACAACAGATGAAATTGAGATTGCTAATCAGTTGGCCTTAAAATAAGAAGATGACCTTGGTGGTCCCTATGTAATCACAGGGTCTGTAATAGAGGGAGAGAGAATTGGGAGAGGTGGCAGCGCCGGAAAGATTTGACTGGCTATTGCTGGCTTTAAAGATGGAAGGGGCCACGATTAAAGGAATTCAGGTGGCCTCTAGAAGCTGGAAAAGGCAGGGAAACAGATTTTTCCCTGGTGCCTCCAAAAAGGAGCACAGCCCTGCCAAAACTCTTACTTTAGCTCAGAGAGACCTGCAACAGGCTTTTGACCTACAGAACTATAAGATAATAAATTTGTGGCTGTTTCAAGACACTAAGTTTGTGGTAATTTGCTGTCACAGCAGTAGAAACACGCTTGAAGTCCTGACTCGGAGGGGATGGGGTGGGGGGAGGGGATGGGGGTATACCTACATGGTAAGTGCGATGTGCACTGTCTGGGGAATGGACACGCTTGAAGTTCTGACTCGGGGGCATGGGCAATATATATAACCTGAACTTTTGTACCCCCATAATAAGCTGAAATTAGGAAAAAAAAAAAAGAAAAGGAAAGAAAACAAATACGGCAGGTGTGATGGGGGAAATGTGTTGGTCCCCAGGCAGACTGGCCCCCTGCTGTCAGCTGGTGTGAGACAGGAGGGGGTTTCTTTCAGGGCTCTGCTGGTGCTGCCCCTGCTGCTGCTGGCCTGTGTGAGGCAGGAGGTGGACTGGCCCACCCTGGCCCTGCTAACCACGTGTGGCCACAGCAGGCTCACTGCTGCTGACACGTGTGAAGCGGGATGGGCTCTCCTCTTCCCAGCTCTGTTGGTGCTGCGGCTGTGGGAAGAGCCTGCTGATACCCTACGTCCTTATCCGGCCTTTTTTTTTTTTTTTTTTTTTGGTCTACTGGTAATTCTGGGTTCCAGGCATCTAGTCTGAGATACATGGTGATAAAAAGAAAGCCCAAGAAACTCACCATGGTGATGTTCTTTTTTAACTTCTTAGAGCCTCCATCCTCTTCTCTGACTTGGACTTTGGCTCTCGGGGCTGTCCACAGCTGTCACTGGGCACGTCCCTCATTTCTGTCTTGAGCTTACTCATGCTGTCCCTATGCCTCATCCTCCTTAGCCCTGGTTGGCCCCTTGCTTTGCCGGGACCCGTCTCAGGCAACATGGAGGAGCGTGAGGCAAGTACACTCTCCACATCTTGGTGTCTGGACAAAATGTCTTTATTCTTATTTCACATTTCGCTGTTCCTATGGACGTAAAATTTCAGGTTACAAATAAATTTTTCTTTTAGGATTTTTAGGGCATTGCTTTATAATCTTGTAGCACCCCATGTGGCTAACGCATGGCCAGCAGTATGGATGGCTTTCTCTCCTCTGTAGGAGGCCCAGTCTTATTTTCTCTTTCTGAACACTTTACGGTGTCCTTGTCTATCCTGCACCCAAGCCACACGGTATTAATTACTGTAGCTTTCCAGTAAGTCTTGAAATTTGGTAGTGTAAGTCCTTAAACTTTGTTCTTTTTTTTTCAAGGTTGATCTTGCTAGTCTAAGTCTTCACATTTCCATGTAAATTTAGAATCATTTGTCTTTTTCACAAACATAAAACCTTTCAGGATTTCATTTGGGATTGAAATAAATGTATATATAGATCAATTTGGAGGGAGTTGATATGGTAAAAAGATCAGGGCTTTCCATCCAGTAATAAGGTATATACCTTTATTTCTCAGGTTATCTTTTATTTCCTTCACAATATTTGGCAGTTTTTTTTAAATAGTCCTGTACATTTCATGTTAAGTTTGTTTATAAATATTTCATAGTCATGGTTGTGCATCAGTTTTTTCATTCTTTTCCATTTTCTGAGTGGTTATTGAAATCTCACCAGGAGCTCTGGGGCCCTTTTGAGGGCCTGGGTGGCGACAAAAACAGGTCTCATGAGGACCACTTTGGCAGTGTAGCTGATAGCACTTTATGGGTTTTGAGAGGTTGTAAGCAGGAAAAAGGCAAGTTTAAGGAAGAATCTTCAGCCATGGTGTGTGTGTGCTGGGGCGGGGACACCGGTTTGGAGACTTGTCCCAGGAGTGGCCTGGCCTGGATGCCTTTATAGCAGGGATCTCTCACTCGGGAGGCCGAGTCAGCCATCGGGATCGCTGCTCCCCCAAGCTGTGGGCAGCAGAGGCCGTCCCTTTCTCAGTGCAGGAAGAATCCCAGGAATTCCTTCCTTGCTAGAAAACAGGCTCAGGAATGGTTTGCTCCCCACCGCCAGTGTGAGGCTCTGTGACCTTTCCTCGCCCCATCTGGGTGGCCAGTCCTCTCTCCAGGGACTCAGGCCACACGGACTGTGCCTCTCTGAGCTGGGACCCTCACCGCCAGCTCAGCACTGCTGCCCGACATCGCACGGCCGCCGCGCGCTGACGCTGGCTGTGCCTTGTTTAGCTCATCACGCACCCTTGGGCCGAGACCGGGGGCTGCTGCCCTTTCTTTGGAGAGGTCTCCTGGGGACATAACTCAGTTTCCAGCAGTCACCATCCAGTGGCTCCTCCACTTCTTGTCTCTGCCTAGAAGGACACTGCACCTGGAATCTGGTGGATTCTCATATAAATCCAGATCATATTCCATTGAGCCCATGCTGGAGGATTCTGGAAGCCGGCAGGGCGTACTTTGCTTTTGCTTCTCTCCTGCACCAGAGAGGGAGAGAAAATAAAGAGCCCGCAGATCCACCAGCAAACGCCTACCTGTTCTTCCAGGGGGCCAGACCTGCCCTCAGCACAACCTGGCTTGAACCGGTGGCGATGCCTAATCATTTTTCATCGCCACTAATGAAAACAGCACTGCCTGTGGCTGGGTAGTTCAAAGTGCCCAATAAATGAATTCTGGGTCCCAGATGAGAACTCTAGATCTGGAAAGCCCTGGATCAACTAATGACACACCTTGTGCAAATTTTAAACCTCCCAGTAATGTCCATGAATGTGGCCTAATGGTACTACGGAGATTTTGGGGTTGGTACATATATTAGTCACTGTAATTAAAATCCTGGAGTTATATTATATGTTATTTGTATGGCAGTTTGTGATGTGTTTAATGCTCCCAGTTTCAAAATTATTAAAGCTACTGTCCCTGGGCTGGCCAAAGTGATAAGCAAAGTGAGAATGTGATCCTATTCCCTCTGATGGGGCAAGGGGAGGGGATGCACGTGGGATTTTCTTATAAAGAGACCAAATGCCAAATAAAAGAATTCCAGCTGTGCTACAGGAAAGTTGAAATGGTTTGTTAGGATCATTAATATTGCAATGAAAACTAATTAAACCTGGAGCTAGAAGGAGTTCATTAGTGGTTTGGAGCCAAGGATTCTGCTTCTGCAGAGTTGCTATAGCACAGTGGAACTTGGAAAGTTGTCAGCTGGGCTTGGGGGTCACGTGGCTCTCTCCTTTGTGTGGCCTCCTTTTGTGGGCTTGTGCTAAGGACAGGTGTTCTGCAGACGCGAGCTAAGATATTTCCCCCTGGGGGTATGTGAGGCCCCCTCAGCCCGTCTCCCGCAGGGGCCTGGGCATTGCCACACCTGCCTGGGTTAGGTGCCCTTGCAGCGTACTGAGCATGTGCTTTGAAGACGGGCGAAGAGGGGGTGGCAGGTTTTCTTTCCAAGCAACTGGACTTGTCCCAAACCACTAGAGATAAAACTAACCTGCAGCTACCGCAGCAGTTCCGAGCTGCTCAGGTGCCTCCACACACACCGTCTCATCTGTCCCCCTCAGCAGGCCTCACAGAGTTGCTTTGTCGTTTCTCCCCGAAGTTGGTTGCCTGGGAGAGAGCAGGTTGCTTTGTCTCAGGCTGGGCATCCTGGAGGCGACTCTGAGATGGAGATTAGCGGGCAGGAGGTTCATTAAGGAGGCCCCCATGGCAGGGAGGGTTTGAATCAGGTGTGGGCAGAGGGACACACCAAGCTGTGATCCCGCCCAGCGGAGACTCAGCCAGCACCATGGGAGACTTGGGCTGCCGGGGCCCTTCAGCGCTGTCCTGGGTTGGGTTGAGGTGGCCAGATCTTCGTCCTTCTGCTGTGATTGGTCATTGGATAGGGGCCACCCTGGGAAGGGCAGGACCTTGGGCCAGGTGGCTCTGTGCTGATGGGCCCCCTAAAGGGACTGCCAGCTGAAGACCACCCACCGACAGCCCCAGCCACTGAGAGCAAACACAGGGGCTCTGGGCAGCACGTCACCACCGTCCTCTGCAGTTTGGTTCACCGTGATGTCTCTCCACCCTAGCAGAGTACTGGCATGTAGTAGGTTTCAATAGATACCTGCTAATGTCAATAGCATTTTCCATTTCATACAGAGAAAACCAAGGCTTAGGAATGTGAAGTAAACAGTGGAACTAAAATTAGAAGAAAGGTCCCGAACTCCAGAATCCCCACCTCTTCCCTTATCTCTACTCATGAACAGTGAAGAGGGACACCTGGATGACGGTCATCGGGCCCCTGGTGCAAACAAGATCAAGTTCATCTTTCAATGCCCAGAGAGGACAGTCAGATTTCCCCTCCTTCGATTCCTTTCCCTGAACCCCCAGCCCAGGCCGTCCTTTTGGTGGAGGATTGACTGTCACTGCTTTCAAGAGGAAGGACGAGGGCTTGTCCGTCAGGCTGAACAAACTTGGCCTTGAGAATGAGGAACCCCCATCCCGGCCCCCGAGCGAAGGCCAGGCCCTGCTGTCTACACTGCAGGGCAGCTTTGGACAGTCCAGGGGCTGCCTGGAGCCGGGGTCTGAGCAAAGAGGGCAAGAGCCTGTGGGCGGCCTCGGGGTTTTGGGGAAGTTGCCCTGAGATGCCTGTGGGTTGTTTGTTGCAAGGTCTCACTCCTGTGTTTGCCTTTTAGGCAAAATCAAAATAAACAAGTAAATCTGATAGACAAGTAAGGCAAAATAGTGTTTACTTTTCTTGATTTTCTAGTCCTTGAATCCAGCACTTTCCAGTGTGTTGTGCGTAGGTTATGGATGAGCCAACGTGTTGTTCTCTTTGGTCCTGGGGACAGCGGGCGGGTGTGGGAAGGACACCTGGTCCCCTCCAGCCACAGGCAGCCTCGTCTGTTTACTCCCGTGTTGTCCACATGCCACAGCCTGGACCGGGCGGGGACAGACCACGTACTTCCCTTTGCCATAAGGAGCTTGTTCTGCACGTTGGAAGCAAAAAGCGCTGTGCGTCTCCAAGAAGGAGACAAAATCACTTTTGCGTTGTGGTAAAGATCTTTCGCAGAGTGCCAGTCAGATCCCATGTCCCAAAGGAAACGGCCCATGTCTACCAGCTGTCAGACCCACGAGAGCCCAAGGCTCCTGAGAGCACCTTGCTGAAGTCCCTCATTTTGTAGATGAGGACACTGAAGTCCAGGGAGGTAACTGCCTGGTCAACGGGCATAGAAGTGAGGTAGGTTTAATTTGACAGCATTAGTAACCCTGCTCATTACCCTGGAATGATCCCATATGAGCTTGTGAAAAATGGTAATTATTTAATTGCATATTTTATCTACATACTATATTTTATATATTGTATAATTATCACTATCATCATTAATGGTGGTTAATTCTTCTGTAGTTGAAGGCAGTCAGTTGAAGTGAGTATTTTAACATCTTTCCCTTTTCACTTCAAGAATAAGCCTAGGGGCCGGGCACGGCGGCTCACGCCTGTAACCCTAGCACTCTGGGAGGCCGAGGCAGGAGGATCGCTCAAGGTCAGGAGTTTGAGACCAGCCTGAGCAAGAGCAAGACCCTGTCTCTACTAAGAAAATAGAAAGAAATTTTATGGATAACTAAAAACATATATAGAAAAAATTAGCCGGGCATGGTGGTGCATGCCTGTAGTCCCAGCTACTCGGGAGGCTGAGGCAGGCGGATCTCTTGAGCCCAGGAGTTTGAGGTTGCTGTGAGCTAGGCTGACACCACGGCACTCTAGCCCGGGCAACAGAGTGAGACTCTGTCTCAAAAAAAAAAAAAAAAAAAAAAAAAAGACTAAAAAGACTCAGCCTAGGGACTCTTCTGCCACAGGCAGCAGAGAGAGGGTGTGAACAACAGGCTGTGGGACACGGCTCAGCAACCCCAGTTCTTCACGGGTCATCATTTCCCACTGCTTGGGGGAGGACACGTCACCAGGACATTGCAGGTGCTCTGCCTGGAGACTCAACCTGACTTTACTGTTGTCCCTCAAATGCCGTAGCTTCAGAGGAGTGGAAAATTCTGCAATCAAATCTGAATTTTCTTGTCTCCCTTTCAGGGTTATTGAGATAATTTATAATGTTTTGGGTTAAGCTCAGCTGCAATAGAATAGAGAAATCCAAGATCTCAGTGGGTTTTTAAAAAGTCTGGAGCCAGGCAGGCAGCACTGGAAAGCAGCCCTGGGGTGTCGCCATGGGGCAGACCCCCCTCTCTTCTTTGCTCCTCTGTGCAGCTTCCATCCTCAAGGTCACTTTGTGGTCACAGTCGGTTGACAAAGCTCCAGCCGTCAGGTCGGCGTCCCAGGCCAGCCGCAGGAAGGAGGCAGCCGGTGGGGACTGAAGCCTGCTTTTCCCAGTTGAGCCGGTTTCCAGCATTCCCGGGGGCCAATTCATTTCCACTCCCGCAGCCAGACTCAGTCCCATGACTACCTTTAACTGCAGGGAAGAGAGGTAAATCAGTGGCCCCCAACCTTCTTGGCACCAGGGACAAGTTTCATGGAAGACAATTTTTCCACGGACCAGGGGTAGAGGGGTGTGGGGGCGGGGCTCAGGCGGAGATGTGAGCCATGGGGAGCGATCGCAAATGCAGGTGAAGCTTCACTAGCTCACCCACCACCCACTTCCTGCTATGTGCCCCCCACTTCCTAAGTTTCATGGAAGACAAGTTTTCCACAGACAGGGGATGGGGGAGGTGGCAGAGCTCTGTGGCCCAGTCCCTAACAGGCCATGGACTGGTACCAGTCCGAGGCCCGGGGGTTGGGCACCACAGCAGTAAATAAAGATTTTAACTGGTGCCTTTTCTCCTAGTTGGAAAACCAGGGCTCTATAACCAAGAAGGGAAGGAGAAAAATGGCTGGTATAGATGACCACTGTCTCTGCCATAGGATTGCACGTGCAAGCCTTTGGCAGAACTGCTGGCACATGTTAGGTCTTGTTTATTTAATAATTGCCTATGGAGTGCCTACACCTGCTAGGGCAGAGGTTACAAAGGTCAGGTTGTCCCTGTTCTCAGGACACTCTCGAGCTAGTGCCCAGCCAGCGCGCAGAGTTATGGGCATTCTGCCAAGTGGACACAGCATCTCTGAGCAGATCTACTTCCAGCTCACCACACCCTTGTGGTTTTCGGAGCATGAAGCCACAGAGCCAGCCAGCCAGGGTTCTGGGGCGACAGTGCTCTGCTGTCATGAGAAAGTTTTCGGGGCTGCTGAAAGAGACTTCTCATGATGGGCAGCGGGGTGTGGATGGAACAGTGCGGGTTGGGAGCCTGGGAGCCCTGGGTTCAAGCCCTGCAATGTTACTGGCGTCAGCGCTCAAAGTGCTGAGCCTCGGGTTCCTGGTCTGCCGGGTGGGGATGGTGGCACTTACCTTGCAGGACTGTTGAGAGGATCAGTGCCTGGCCAGATGCTGCTCTGCTGTTACACCCGCAGGACCAGCAGGACTGCCCACTCTGGCAGCATGGCGGCCTTTCGATCAGATTTACTGGAGACAAAGAGGAGGAAGAGTCAGGAGAACTCCACGCTTTCACCCTCATACACAAATCAGTGTGTTCAATGACTTATATTAAGGATCACAAAATAAACAAGTTGTTCAGCCATCCATTCTGTACCTCTCAATACTAATGGTAAACAACATTTCTGGGAGCCCACTGCTTGGCCTCAGCAGACCAGACCAAACCAAAATGCAGTCACTCATGCTAAGCGCCAAAAAGTCAAACGGAAACTTTAGGGAGGGAGGTAGATCCCCAAATAGACCAGCTGTTCTAGGAAACAGGAGATTCACAGAAACCAATCAGAAAGAGGAAAGTGACCCGTAGTAACCTGACATTAACCAATTTCTTTCTCAATTGTTCTGTCTCCTTGTTTCCACCTTACAGAGACGAGCCATTCTGTCGTGTCCAGCAGAACACTCATTCTGTTTTTAGAATTATGCGTCTCCCAATTCAAGAATTGCAAATAAAAGCCAATTAGGTCTTTAGATCAAATTTGTTGCAATTTTGTCTTTTGACACTAATACCAAAAGACCACCCAATTTTAGGTAAAGCTAATGAACAATAGGAATCTTCAAGGTCCCATTGGTCTTCCTGCACTTCACTTGTGTAACGTGTCTGCAGCCAGATGCTTTCCAAGAGTGTGAGGGTCTGGGTGTGCAGGCGAAGCCCCCACTAAATGAAGTGGGAGCCCTGGGCAGGCTGTTTCCTCTGATGGAAGTGGGGAGCACGTTCCTTTGGAATGGCCTCAGCAGACACGCCCAGGAAACCTCCTGCGTCGGGGGTATCAAAAAAGCCCAGAGCTTGACTTTTTCAATGGTTGAGCCCATTATTTTTCTGAAGCCAACTAAAACTCCTCCCTACCCGAAACGGAGTTTGCCTAGCTCCAGGCAGCTTCCCAGGGTCTCCTTCCCAGCTCAGGAGCCGCCTTTCTCGGAGTGTGGTCGAGGGACCATCTCCAGCAGATCGACCCGGCACAAAGGCGGGGACCCCAGCCCAGACAGGGGGATCAGAATCTCTGAGGCCAAGCGTGGAAATCTGCATTTTAATGACTCCCCCTGGTGATTCTTCTGCACACCGACAACGACAATGTTTGAGCTGGTTTTCGACCCTGTCCCTCCTGGATTTGCTGGGCTCTTATATAAGACTTGGTGTAAAGTATTCCATTAGGGATCCCCTGCTGTGCCCACTTTCTCTCTTTGACACTCACAGGAAGCCTCTACAGAAATCTGCCATCTCCTATCCAAGTACTAACCGGGCCCGACCCTGCTTAGCTTCCGAGATCAGAGGAGATCGAGCACGTTCAGGGTCAACATCTCTAATCATCAGGGAAATGCAAATCAAAACCACAATGAGATATCACTTAACTCCAGTGAGAATGGCCGTTATCAGAAAGTCCCAAAACAACGCATATTGGCGTGGATGCGGAGAGACAGGAACACTCATACACTGCTGGTGGGACTGCAAACTAGTGCAACCCCTGTGGAAAGCATTATGGAGATATCTTAAACAGATTCAAGTAGACCTACCATTCAATCCAGCAATCCCATTATTGGGCATCTACCCAAAGGAACAAAGGTCATTCTATAACAAAGACACATGTACCCGAATGTTTATAGCAGCACAATTCACAATTGCAAAGATGTGGAAACAATCCAAATGCCCATCAATTAATGAATGGATTAGTAAACTGTGGTATACGTATACCATGGAGTATACGACATCTCTATGGTTCTCCTGGAGAGAGTTGGAACCCATTATATTAAGTGAAGTATCCCAAGAATGGAAAAACAAGCATCACATGTATTCACCAGAAAATTGGTTTCCCTGATCATCACCTAAATTCACATCTGGGAATGATACCAATCGGATATCAGACTGAGGTGGGGGGTGGGAGGAGGGGATGGGGGTATGCCTACACAATGAGTGCATTGCGCACTGTCTGGGGAACGGACACGCCTGGAGCTTTGACTTGGGGGGACAGGCGGTACATGGGCAAAGTATGTAACCTGAACTTTTGTATCCCCCATAATAAGCTGAAATAAAATAAAAAAAAATAATAAAAAAATGTAAAAAAAAGAAAGAAATCTGCTATCTCTTCTAGGACACTCAGGCTTGCTCCAGGGCCAGCATGAGGGTGAAGCAGGGAGGGTGTCTGGGTTGCAAAATTTAGCAGGGGCTCACTCTTCAGGAGGCTCTGCTCTCAGGGCTGTGCTCGGAGACGGCGGCGCCTGGCAGGGTGGGGGGGGCCTCCTTCCCTGCTGTGCCCCAGGCACTCCCTGGCCCATCCCGTCTCTGCCCCGGAAAGCCCTCCTTCGTGGGTGCTCCTGCTTCTGCATAGCCTTTTCTTATGCTGCAGAATCACCCCTTAGTCTACACCTGACATTTCTAGCTAATTCATTCAGGTGCTTGGTGAAATATTCAGTTTTGCTCAGCACTATCTACCATTTCTTTTTAAGGGATCTTGGGTTTGTGCAACATAAGCAAGCCTGTGTCAAACATATTTAAATTGTCGTAGAATCTTAGAACTGAGAGGAGTGCTAAAGATAGTATCATGGCTCTCATCTCTCACAGTTATCTACCTGCCTTTCTATCTAGATCTGCTTTAGCTGGGATCATGTGGGCCAGCTAATCTTGCGTCATGCTTTTCCTTCTCCGTGGACGTAATCTTTGGTGTTAGGCCCGGGTTTCATTCCCGGCCCTTCCCCCAGCTTGCTGTAGAATCCACATCAGAGGCTCCCAAACATCAGTGCATCGGCTGTTCTTGGGGGTGCGGGGGGATTGCGATTCTGTATTTCCAACAAGCTCCCAAGTGATGCTGATGCTGCTAACCTGGGACCACACTTGGAGAAGCCCTGTTTTAGGGAAAATACTGAACTTCATAATGAATCCCAGTTTATCTGTAAAATGAAACAACTCCTTTATCACAACTCCTGTACAGATTAAATGAGATAATGTGTCAAGAGTGCCCTCATATAACAGATGGTCCAGATGTGGTCCCTTATTCCTACCGCCTACCTACTGCAACGACGCCCTGACATCCTCAATGCTTGGGCTTATGCCTTTGGCCTCCAAACTTCTTGAGTCAGGCTCTCCAGGAGAAGAACTTGCGATGAGGAGAAACTGGGGAGGCAGAGGGAAGGAGGGCAGGAAGGGTGTCAGGCAAGGTCCTGCGGAGCTCAGCCTCCCCGCCTCCACCTGCCTCCCAGGGGCCCTGGTGGGAGAGTTCTCTCCCAGAGGACAAAAGGGCACAGGGGAGCCACGCACTTCCAGAGTTGGCAGAGTGACGTTTTCCTGTGGACTGAAAGGACCACGAGGTCAGCAGCCATCTGGAAGCGCCCCCTCACCCTACAGTGGCTGGCTGGAGTAGGGGACAGTGCAGATAGGGACCGGGCCTCAGAGCAGGAGCTGCGGGGGACCCGAAGATGACGGTCAGGAGGCAGCAGCAGCCTCAGGAAGCTGCGGGGTGGGAGGCTCCAGCGAGGGCAGGGGACTAGAGAGACTGCAGAGCAGCACAAGGGGAGGGTGTCAAGAGACCACATGGTGGCAGCAAGGACCCCTCATCCTCCTCCCTCCTCCCACCAGGCCCTGGGGGATACAGACGCAGCAGGAGGGACATGGAGGGGAAGAAGGGCCAGACCATGCCCCACCTCCCCGCTGGAAGGAAGGGAGAAAATTTTAACTGGGTGAAAGACAGAGATTTTGATTTAGAGTGGATGAGACTTTCTAATACCTGAAGACTGTATTATCAAACACCTGAAAGTAACTGACAAGCTAAGAGATACGCCCAAATGTTGCTCGGGGTCCAGGAAGGGAGATCAGACTTTCCACTGCTAAAGCCAGAGGCTGAAGGGAAAAAATAAAGGTCATTTTATCTTATACCTTTGAGTCCAGCTCATTTAATATACCAATTATACATGATTTTTAATGACATCAGAATATTCAATTTGCCATAATTTATTTAGTTATCTCCCTATTGTTGGATAGTACTGGAATTCTAAATTGTGTTCATTTCCATTTATTTATTTATTTATTTATTTATTGCTCCTAAAAATAATCCTGTAAAACCTGTAACATAAATGTTCACAGCAACCAAAACAACTGGAAACTGGAAACAACCCAAGTGTCCTTCAGTGGGCGAACGATTAAAACACACTGCGGTATATCCATTCCACGGATCTGAATCAGCAGTGACAAGGAACAAACTGTACATGCAGCAGCTTGGATGATCTCAAGGGAATTTTGCTGAGTGAAAAAAGCCAGTCCAAGCGGGTTGCATGCTGTCTGATTCCATTTATATGACATTCCCGAAATGACAGGATGGTACAGATGGGGAATAGATTCGTGGCTGCCAGGGCTCATGAGTGCTGGGAGGGAAGTGGGTTTGGCTACAGAAACACAAGAGATCCCTGTGGTATCTGTGCTAGGGTGGTGCTCCCACTAATCCACACAGGGATAAAATTGCATGGAACCGCCCCCCCCCCACCCCAGCACGAGTACACCTAAAGCAGGGGAAATACGAATGACACGGACGTACCAATGTCCATTTCCTGGTTGGGACATTGTCCCACGGTGATACAAGATGCTACTATTGGGGGAAACTGGGTGAAGGGTGCAGGGATCTCTGTGCTTATCTTACAGCTGCACGTGAATCTCAACTATCTCAAAATAAAATGTTAAACATAATAAATTTGTCTAATAGAAAGCATGAATCAATGGGAAAGGTGTACTAAGTAACTAAAGGTAAAGGTACTCGGGAAAAGGATAACACTGTGTTTATTGTTCTTGTACTTATATCTTTCGGTGTTGTTCTAACTTTTTAATTTTAGGATAGATTGTAGAAATGACATCATTGAATCAAAAGGAATAATTTTTAAGGTTCCTAATACACACTCTCAAGTTGTTTGCACAATTTATTTTCATCCCCAGAGTTTATTTTATTGCATCCACAGTGGTATTGAATAGTCACGTTCAATGTCAAAAACAAGGACAAAAATAATTCCCTTCCTCGTTGCCAGTTCCTGTGGTCCCGAACCCCCGGGCCGTGGACCTGTTGGGAACCCGGCTTCACAGCAGGAGGTGAGTGGCGGCAGGTGGGCGAAGCTTCATCTGTGTTTACAGCTGCCCCTCGTCACTGGTATCACCGCCTGAGCTCCGCCTCCTGTCAGATCAGCAGCGGCATTAGATTCTGCATTATGGTGAGTTGTATCATTTTTTCATTAGATATTACAATGTAATAATGCTAGGAATAAAGTGCACAATAAATGTAATGCGCTTGAATCATCCCGAAATGATCCCCCACCCTTCGGTCTGTGGAAAACTCGTCTTCCAGGACACTGGTCCCTGGTGCCAAAAAGGTTGGGGACCCCTGCTCTAGACAATATCTCAGTGTCGTAATTCCCACCCCATTGATTACTAGTGAGGCTGAGGATTTAAAAACATATTTATGATTTATTGCCTGTTTGCCTTCATATTTAGCCCACATTTCTATTGGCGTTTTGATTCTTGATAAGTTTCTCTTTCTGATTTGTTAGAGTTCTTTAAATAAGAATATCAACCCTTTATAATATCTGTTGAAAATACTGCTTTCCAGCTTTTATTTTTAAATGTGGCATTTTTGCCATAATCTATATAAGAGACACATATATAGATTATGTGGTTTAATCCATCAATATTTTTCTTTGTGGCATTTTTTTATTGCTGATCTTAGAAGTGCTTCCACTATCCCAATATCAGTAATTACTGGCATATATTTACTCCTTTTTTCTAAGGTTTCCTTTATTAATGAGAATACCGTTTGATGACTGATCCATTCCCTTCCCCTTGGGTGCCATGCTCCCTTTATTATCTTCTTAGTTCTATATATTTCTGAGATTTCTTTCTGTCCTTATTTAGTTTGTTCCATTGATCTGTTTGCAAATTCTTCTGCCAATAAAACACTTAATTGTTGGAACTTTTAAAATACACTTTAAAATTTGGCAGAACAATTCCCCCTGCTTTTAAAAAATGCTTCCAACATTTCCCACTTGTTTATATTTTAAAGTTTAGAATTATTTTATAAATATGTTTTATTAAAGAATTCCACTGGCATATTGATGATCACTGTATTAACTATTTAATTGGAAAGCAATGAACATTCATTCATTTATCTGTGCCTATTTATGGAACTCTGTGGCAACTTTGCAATATACTTGCATTTTTTTGTCCATTTATTAAAACATTGCTTTATATATTTCAATAAACTTTTGTCATTTATTTATGTTGATTACATACATATATTTTAATAGTTATTCTGGTTGTTTTATTCTTTAAAAATCCGTTATGAAGAAGTCATTTTGTTATTAGGCCTTTTTAGCAATTATTGCTGGTGTTTAGTGATATTTTTGATTATGTTGATTTCTCTTGTGACCAACAACTTATTGATTTAAATAGTTTTTTTGTCAACTCTCTTGAGCATTCTTAGTTTATAGCCACACTGTCTGTAAATGACATCATGCTGCATCTCCTCTCCTGGAATCATTCCACTTCCCTCCAACTACGCCTTCTTCCACCTACCGGAACTTCCCAACGGGTGCTAATACTGCTGGTAGTCAGCTTCACTGCAAAGGTAATGAAGCTGTGTAGCAAGGAATTAGGTATTATTTTGGCTTAAGGTTGTCTTTTGCCATTCCAAAATATGATTTTCAATTTTTTAAATGATAAGAAAGTCACCTTTGCATTCAGTTTCATCAAATGTCTTTTCAGTATTTGTTAACATCCTCATTTTATAATCCATCTCATAGGTATGTTACTAGATTTCCTAGTGTTTAATCAGGTAAAAATCACCTTGACCAAGGTAGAGATTATTTTATTGTACTATCATATTTGATTTGCTGGTATTTTTTGCCAGCACTGGCTACATAATTTGCAAAGCCCCGAGCAAAAGGAGAATGTGGGACTCTGTGCTCAAACTTTGTTAAGCATTTCAAGACAGTGACAGCAGAGCATTAAACCAAGCACGGGGTTCTTGCGCAGCCGCGCGGGCGGCATGTGCAGACGCTGGCCCTCAGCTCTGCTTTCACGCTTTGTACATGAAGTTGAAATTGGCCCATGGCTGCTTTTTGGTGCTACCTTGGTCAGGTTTTCATATCAGGTTCATGTTCATTTCAGAAAATGAAAAGGGTGGCTTGCTGTGTTTTCGTCCTCTGGTAGACTGTGTTTGGTATGGGAACTAGCTGCTCCTCAGAGATGTGAAAGGGGACCTGGAGGCAGGGCCATGTGGCCCCGGGGCATCCTTGAGAAGTTATTTTGAAAGATTAAAAAAAAATTTTCAATAGGAATATTGTTCCCCCACCCCACCATGCAGATTCTGATTTTCTAAAGCCAATTTTAATTATTTGGTTTTTTTTTTCCAGGAAATTGGTCAATTTATCTGGATATTTATACTTTTTGGAGTAAATTTCTACGCAAGTTTTCATAATAATGTTTGCGATTTCCTTACACTTGGTGAGTCTCATTTCACATCACTAGTTACCTTTATTCATGTCTCTGTCTCTTTTCTTGATTCGCGTTAGCAGAGATTTCTCTGCTCTGCAGGTCCCTGTATTCTCACCCAGCCCCGCCCCGCAGAGCCAGTCTGAGGAGGATTTTGCTGTCACTTCCCCCTGGCACGGGGCCTTCTCTGATGATTTGTCTTGGTGTAGTATTGAGTTAGCTTTTAGCTCTACTGTTTCCATCTACCTGTTCTCCTTAGTCTTGTTTTTTTTTTTTCCTTTTTTTGTTTCCTGGCAACTTCTCATGTTTTTGACCAACTTTCATTTTTTTACTGTAGCGAAAGCACTTTAGATTATAAACCGGTTTCCACTTCCACTTTGGGCCACGCTCCATATCCTTTGAGATTCAATGTTTCTGTTCTCATTGTTTTTCCGCAAGAGTCTGTAACTGCACTTGTGGCCTTTATGGTTCAAGACTTAGCCAAAAGCTCCCCCCTCAACTTTATTACTTTTTAAAAAATTTCCAGGGGGCTAAATTTCATTTGTTTATTTAAACTTGATGATCAACTTCTTGTTCTTACTGTACTTTGTTTTAGGGTATTGAATGTATAATTTCTGCCTTTTAGGTTTTTGTTTATTCTTTCATGAATGCCCCAGGGTGCTTGGTAAGTAGGAGTATTGTCTGCAGAGCACAAAGTCTAAATTCTACCTGTTGATCCAATCTTACTGATCATAATTCTCATAATTTCTATGTCCCTTATTTTTTATCAACTGGGTTTTTCAGCAGTTAAAAGACGTGTGTTAAAACCTCTGGCCATAATGATTTCCCTGCCAGTCCCTCGTCTCCACGCTCCTCTCTCCCTTCTGATGCTGTTGCCCCGGCCGTGGAGTTTTGTGAGCCCGCGTGTTCCCTGTGAGTGGTTTCTTTCACTGGCGTCGCTGTCACCCTCTAAGGGGGCTTCTCTAGGGCTGTACACCCTGTGCTCGTCAGCGCACTCCCCACCTTTTAGGGTCCACTGATTTGTTTCTGGTTTAGTTCCTCATTGTCTAACCCCCGCCCCCACCAAATTCCTTGTGTGTCCTGAACACAGCCCCTTGCTGGCCCACTGCCCCCCCACCCCCCCCCGTGCCCAGCACAGCCCCTGGCACATGCCAGGCACCCAACATACGTGTAGTCCAGGAGCGGACAAGAAAGGACCCTCGAGGAGAATCTGAGGACTCTGCACTTCCCTTCCCTCCCCCGGGTCGGGGTGGGAGAGCAGCTGTGTGGCGCCTCTGTCTCTGTGTGGCGGCAGGAAAGCTCCAGTGTCCACTGAGCTCGCTTCTCTGCCAGTTTACGCTCTGCCACTGCTTCTCGGGTCCCTGCAGGCAGCAGGACAGAGCAGCGGCCAGGCCAGGAAGCCGGGGTGGCCGCTGAGTGACCCTGGGGAGGCCAGCTTGCTCTTTTGACCCTCAGCTTCCTCGTCTGCTGTGAGGACGAGTGACACTGGCTGTCTTCCAGTCCCAGCCTTGAGGGGACAACAACAATAAAAATGCCACCTGCCAGAAGGTTGTTAACTGACCGTGGGTGGGTCTGAGGTCTTGGGATTGTTGGCCGTTAGCTATGCCAGATGCCGCCCCCGGGCCCCAGGAGAGGGACATAAGCGCTGTCTTGGCACCGGGGACTGACCCGACACTGGGACACCATGACTCATGTGCCCATTAGCGTGTCAGGCTGTCTGCCCTCCACAGCGGTGGCAAAGTGACAGCGATGGTTATCCTCATTTTATCGTTGGGGATGAGGTTAAGAAGCGCGTCCTGTGTCACGCAGCGAGTCGGTAGGGAAGCCGGTTATTAATATCTTCAATTAACTCGGGGCCTGCTTCGGAGAAGTCCACGTCCTCTTGCCTCTCCGAGATTTCTTGTTTGCATCCGCAGCATCGCCAGCGGCACAGAGACCGCGTCACGCCGGGCACTCACAGGCCGCAGGCGTCGCGCTGGTTCTCAGGGAGACGCAGGACAGGACTTTTGATTCCTGGTCTCAGAGGGAAGAAGCCCAGGTGGGGCCTGGACCTCGCTGGGGTCCCAGAGGAAGGAGACAGTGTCGGAACTGAGGACACCTGGAGTCCCCACGTCAGACCCCCATGGAGTGCCCTAACTTATAGCCTTGCCTGGCCCAGCCACCCCCGTCCCGGACACGCCTGTCCCCAGACCCCTGGACCTGACTCCCTGCAGCAGCCTCTCCGAAGACTGCGCTTCTGCCCCGACCGTGGGGGGACAGGCCTCTCCTGCTGCCCTCGGTTCTGCCCTAAGTGTTACGGCAAGGTCAGGTTGTGAGCCCTGACTGAGAAGGGGCCTCCCTCTGGGCCCAGTGTTCTCAGGACCACCCTGGTGGAAGAGGACATCCCTGCCACCCCACACAGTACCTTGACAGCAAGGGGCTACTGTGCACGTCCCACTTCCAGGCTATGTTTGTTTATTTTCATGCCACGCCGGCAGCTCCAGAGCCCGACAGACACCGTCGGGCAGGCCCGGGGAGCACAGGCACACTCTCAACGCTGCCAGCCCCCGGCCCTGAGCAGCTGGGCCCAGCCCGGCCGACCCAGAGGGCCGCGGGGATCTAAACTTGGCTTTGCAAGGACTCCTGGCTGAGCCGCCCCAGCAAATGTTGGATCTCAACTCTTCTGAAGTAAGAGGAATACTTTCTCGCTTCCCTGGGGTGCCCTGAAAATGAATTATTTACTATTTGTAAAGCACTTTGTAGGGTTCAGTATCATTACACAAGGACCACAGGGCCCAGAATCAGCCCTGGATGCCTGACAGGGTGGTTGTTACTATTAAGCATTTATACAGCACTTTACATTTGCCTAGTGCTTCCCAATCAGTTATTAGTTAATTCTCCCAGCACTCCGGAGCTGTCAGTGCACTTCGGTTGCTATGTTCTTTCTCCCTTCTGGAAATGAGACTGGGGAGGTCACGGGAGGCCAGCAGCCTTGCCCAGGGTCACCCAACACGGTGGCTCAGAGCTCAGGACACATCTGTGCAGGCTGGAGTCGCTGGCTCTGCCTTTGACCTGCCAGCTAGCCACCTATTCCACTGCTTACAGCCTTGTCATCAACCACCCAACCCCCAGCACCCTGCAAGGGGTCGCTGTCATCTATTACTGTGTGACACTCCCAGAAGCACTCTCAGTTTACCACCTACTGGATCGTGGAGGATTGAGCACTGACTTTGGAGTCAAAATCTGGTCGTGCAACTTACAAGAATGTGACCTTAAGCAAACTTCTTAATGTCCTCGAAGCTCTGGTTCTCCATTATCAGTTAGGGAGGGAAAAACCACCCAGGCTGTTGTGAGGATCACAAGTATTAAACAGAGAGAACGTGTCATAAAATAAAGGCTTACTGCTTGCTAGCTCTAAGCCTCTGCCGACTGCCAGGGCACAGACTGACTCTCGCTTCAAATATGACACAAGTAAGCCCAGGGGAGATGACATGAAGGAAAGTGTTTTGTTTTTCTTTCTTCTTCTTTTTTTATTTTAAAGAGACAAGGTCTCGCTCTTGCTAAGGCTGGTCTCGAACTCCTGAGCTCTAGCAGTACTCCCGCCTCGGCCTCCCAGAGTGCTAGGATTCCAGCGGTGGAAGAAAAGTTTTTGATCAAAGTAACCCAGTGGGACTCCACGCATTTCCTGCCTTTAGCTGGGGGAGCCTCGGAGTGGAAAGTTGAGAAAAATGCAAAGCTAAGACTGTCACTATTTCCTTTACATATTATTAGCAAGTTCAACTGGTTGAATCCTCACTGGTCTTCAATATGTATATATTTTTTCATAGTTTGCTACTACGGAGCAGGTACAGTTTTAGGAGTGAAGGATTTGGCAGTGAACGAGAGAGACACAGTCTTTGCCCTCATTGAGCAGAGAGCTAAGGGAGCACCAACTCGGGGAGCTGGGGAAGCATGTGCTGGAGGAGGGATGTTGTGTGCAAATGGCCTGAGGGCTGGGAGACTTCAGAGTGCCCGAGGAGCCAAGAGGAGACCACTGTGGCTGGAGGAGAGGAGAAATGGCAGGGGGACGGAGAGGGGGAGGACACCAGGGCAAGGGGCTGGGATTTCATTCTCCAGGCAGCACCACCACAGGGCTGTGATCGCTTGGGTTGCAGTGAGGACCATCCAACCCTCAGCAGCTGAGAATCTGAGCCCTAGCTCTGTTGGGTTGTTGATCTCTCGGCTCCAAGAAACACAGAGTGCATTTTCTGAGAACACGTCAGAGTATGTAGAGTCCAGCCAGGTGCCCGGGAAGGCCCTGCAGACGGGCTGCGTCTCGCCCAAGCCGTTGGCGCTTACACAATAATCGTCACTTCAGAGACAGCCTTTCAGAGCCCTCACATCTGCCACCTTCTGTTAATTCTCATAGAGATCCCACAGGCTCAGGGAAATGAAGTGACTCGCGTGGGCTCCCCAGCTGCCAGGTGCTGGTGTTGGGAGCTCACTCTGGATCCTGAGACTGAGAAGACCCGGCAAAGCCACAGTTGTCCCTTTCCTGTCTCCCTTTGTAGGCTTTGCTCCCAGACTGGCCGTGGAGGGCTGGCCAGTCTTTCTTCCTTCCTTGGTCATCTGGGGAAACCATGTTCCATACCAAAGTGTTCTCCCATCTCAGAGCTAAGACAGATACCTGTGGGTCCCATGTCCCCTTCCAGGGGCTCTTAGATGGGCTTTGGGTGTAAGACAATCTGCTTGGAGCTATCTAAGAAGGATGTCCTGGCCAGCTGGGCCTTGCAGTCTATTGGGAAAACAAGACTCAAATGATTTGGAAATTATATTTATAGAGTTGTAAAATGCTATGGCTGGAAAGAACCTTACCATCTTCTGGGCCACCCTCCTCACTGTTGCTCAGGATAACAGCTACAATTACCAGGTAATCTTTAATTAATTACTAGATGCGTCATCCTGACAATGCATGGCTAGGAATCTGTGCCCGGCCCGAATGGTGATTTCCTTGAAACTCCAGTAGTAAGAGAACCCATTGTTGAGAAGCTTGTGAGAAAAAGAGGGTTGAGAACAGAGGTCATAAATGAACCATGAAGCATTTAAACATATGTTTTTTACTACAATAAAAGAAAGGCAGCATACTAAATAAAGACAAAAGCAGTGGCCTCTTACACATCGTAATTTTGTAATAGCGTGAAGTTTATAATTAATTTCCATTTGCCATCTCTTCCTCTCTAGAAACTTTTGATATCTCTTCCTCACAATTTCAGCAAAATGCTTGTAAAATCTCTTGGCTTGTGTTCAGAGAACATGTTTAAAGGGGATCATATTTGTGAAGTGTTTTCATCTCCAGGAACTCTTCATGCCCTGGGCTCCCCACCTGTGTTGGACAGAGTTTTTACTAGCAAGCAGCAAAACCCATACTAGTTAGTTTATCCAAAAAGGGAATTTTAAAATCATATTACTTTGTTTACAGGATCTCCAGGGAAACCAGGCAATGAACTTGGCTGCCACACAGCCAGGAAAATTGCTCAAGTATACACAGAACTGTTCGAGCAAAATGTCACTGATGCCACCACCCATTGCTTGACACCCATGGCACCAGGGTACTCAAAAATCCCATCTCAGCAGCTCTGAAGAGAGTTGCTTCTGCAGTTGAGGTTTCTGGAAGATAGCATGTCCTGTTGTGGGGCCAGAACCTCTTGTTCACTTCCTTTTCCAACGCGTCAGCTTGGTGGCCGCTAGGTCACATGTGGAGCTCTGTCTGCAGAGGAGTCTGGGAAATACAGTTTCTAACCTCGGGGTCTCTACACCATAGGAAGTCTAGTGAGAAGGGCATTGGCTGAGGGCCAGCTTGTAGGATTTGTCACACCACCCACTGTAGCAAATTTCTATGCTTCAGGTGACAGTAGGCATCAGCTAAACCGCCATCCCATTACTCGCTCTGACTTTTCGGACTAAATGTTTTCCTGAGTCCCTAACAGGACAGTAGTCTTGGAAGCCAGCTCAAGAAAGCTTCTGGCAAATTCTTTTTTTTTTTTTTTTTTTTTTTTTTTGAGATAGAGTCTTACTCTGTTGCCTGGGCTAGAGTGCCGTGGCATCAGCCTAGCCCAAAGCAACCTCAAAGTTCTGGGCTCAAGCAATCCTCCTGCCTCAGCCTCCCGAGTAGCTGGGACTACAGGCATGTGCCACCATGCCCGGCTAATTTTTTCTATATATATATATATATATATATATATATATTTATATATATATATATTTTTTTTTTAGTTGTCCAGATAATTTTTTCTAATTTTTTAGTAGAGACGGGGTCTCGCTCTTGCTCAGGCTGGTCTTGAACTCCTGAGCTCAAACAATCCTCCCACCTGAGCCTCCCAGAGTGCTAGGATTACAGGCATGAGCCACCGCGCCCGGCCTACTTCTGGCAAATTCTTGAAGCTCCCATTAACATGGTAGCAGCTAGGCCTAGTCAACGTGACCATCAAGGTTACCAAAAGACATGGGGTAGAGAAACATGATATATTAATAACATAATCCTAGTCGCTGCTACACAGGAAAAGGAGACAAAGGTGCCATGCCTCGCCTACTCGGCCAGCGCTGACTGCCTGTTGGGACAATATGGAGGTCTTTTCTGTCAGTTTCAGGCTGAGCTGTTTAGAAGTCCACCCTGGAGAAACAGATCTACATTTTTTCTGTAGAAATAGAGGCATTCTATTTCTTTTCTTTTTCCCCTTATGGATAGATTTACCTGGCTACCATAATAATCTACTTTTACTAATCATGAGATTGTCTGATTTAATTGTTAAGAAAGCCACCAGCCATTTTTAAAAGCTAGTTATTTTGATCACGAAGACATAGCCAGGGTGTTTGGTCTGTTTTGTAGTCTTCAGCAAATTGTATCGAGAGAAAATCCTTTTGTGGCATTTCATGTTCTAGGTAAATGTAACCATTTGTGTTCTAAACAAAGGCCTCCCGGGACCTTCCTGGGGGGAGTGTGAGAGCCGGTGTGCAAGGGTGGGCGTGCACGATGGCTGTCTGGTTTCCAGGATACAGTTATGTGCTTTCCTTCCATTTAAAGGGAGTTTTCCAGGAAAAACATTTGAGCCAAAGATGATATGAAAGGTACTATCTTTACTACTCAAAGAGCTCATGCAGATTTTGAAGAACATTAACCCCCCCCAATTGAGGCATGGAGACAGAACAACTCACAAAAGAGGAATCAGAAAGATGAATGCAGCACAGCCCCAGCACCAGTTAAAAAATTAATGCTGCCTCCCAACGGTTAGTCTCATATGGTGTGAATCGGCACTATGCTTTGGAAAGCAATTTGGCAAAATGCTTCAGGATTCATAAATATGATCCTGTCTGTGATCCAGAAATCCCACTCCTGTAAATATTTCCTAAGAAAGATCACAAATAGGGGAAAACAGGTATTTGAGTGCACTACATAAGCAAGCTACAACTACACCAATAAAGGAACGATTTAGTGTATTTTCTAGCTCATAAACTAATCTGCAGCCATTTAAGAGCTGATTATGAAGCCTCTGGCACATGAAAACAAAGTGGGCAGGATTTAAATGGTGTGTACAACATAAAATATATGCATCGCCCCAAAGACCAGAAGGGAATACACAAAAATGATGATGTTAAGCAAATGGAATTAAGAATAACTTTTTTTTTGAAAAAACAACTCTTTGTTATGAAAAATTTCAAACATACACGAGACAGAGAAGGTAGTAAACTCTCACCCACCACATCGATTGCACAATTACTAGCTTTTTGCGGTACAGATGGTCCCTGTCTTACGATGGTTTGACTTAATAATTTTTTGACTTTATGATGGTACAAAATTGATATGCATTTAGTAGAAACTGTACTTTGAATACCCACACAAGTATTCTGTTTTTCACTTTTAGTATAGTATTCAATAAATTACATGAGCCAGTCAATACTTTGTTATGAAATAGGCTTTGTGTTTGCCCAACTGTAGGCTAACGTAAGTGTTCTGGGCAAGGCTAAGCTATGATGTTGAGTAGGCTAGGTGTATTAAATGCATCTCAGCTGATTATATTTTCAATTTATGATGGGTTTATCAGGACATTACTCCATCGTAGGGCAAGGAGAATCTCTATATGCTTCATATATATTTAAAATATCTAATAGACAATTATTTTTTTAATAGCATAACCAACATACTATCATCACAGCCAGCAAGATAATTTCTTGTGCACTCGTGTGTGTGGGCTTTTAAAAATTTTTGATGTAATTTTAGACTTAGAAAAGTTGGAGGACTAGTACAGGGAATTCCCATACACCCTTAAACTAGAGTGTCCAAAATAGAGCAAACCTCATTTGCTCTATTTATCCTTCCCCTCCCATGTACATACACAGCTTATTTTTTTCTAAACCGTTTGAGAATAAATTGCAGACGTGATGCCGCTGTATCCCTAAGTACTACGGTGTGCATTTTCTAAAAGCAAAGACATTTTCTTGCATAACTTGAGTCTAGCGATTACAGCCAGGAAATTAACATTATACTATCAGGGGCATGTGACCTATGTACTTGCACACGGCCCTGTGCTCAGAAGGGTCCCATGCCAGCTTTAATGTTTTGCTGTTGCCATCTTGAAATTCTTGATAATTTTTGAACAAGGGACCCACATTTTCATTTTGCACTGGGCCCACAAATCATGTAGCTAGTTCTGGATATAATACTATTATCTACTACACAGGTTTTATTCAGACTTGACTTGATGGCAGTCTTATAGCAAAGGGGGTCCTGATTCACACATTGCATTCAGGTGTGTGTCTCCTTAGCTACCTCTAATCTGGAATAACTCCTCAGTCTTCCTTTGTCTTCCATGACATTGACATTTTTGAAGATTATAGGCCAATTATTTTGTAGAGTGTCCCTCAGTTTGGGATTTCTGATGCTTTCTCTTGATCAGATTTAGAGTGTGCATTTTTGGCAGGAATATTGCAGGAGCTATGCTATGTTCTTCTCAGTGTATCACGTCGGGAGGCGTGTGACTTTAATTTGCACAATTACCGGTGCTGTTAACTTTGATCAGTTAGGAAACCGTGAAGTCGCTATTTTTCCTCTTTGAAATGACTGAGCGTCCTGTGGGGAGACGCTCTGAATCCGTGTGTCCTGTTATTCCTCACAGTTTACCTGCTTGTTTTTAGCAGGTAAATTGATGATTCCTGCTTAAATGAAATTATTGTTATCATGATTGCCAAGTGATGACTTTTCTAATTTTAAAATGTCTTCTACTTTTATTAGCTGGCTTTCACAAGAGCCTTTTCTTTGTATTGATTGACTGACTGACATCAGCACAGACTCTGGATTCTTACCTTATTCAATAGGTCATTATCCATTACTGCCATTCTTTATTTTGATGTTCTGATTGTCCCAGATTTGGCCACCAAGAGCTCTTCATGCTGAATTCGTATCCTTTAGACATATCACCATAATTTTTTGAGCACAACAAGATGTTCTAGTCTTATCTTGTACAGTCTGTGCCCCAGCCCTGCAATCAGCTATTGTACCAAGGCGTGCTGGCTTCTTTTAGTAGAGATGGTTTTTAGAAACCAAGATCTGGGTGCAAGTGTGTTTGTTGCTGTGGGGCTTTCATTGCTTCCAGTGGTCCCTGCTAGGAAATACACATCCACACACCCACCCACACATATGCATGTCGATATAGCTACTTAGTTATTGTATATATACACATACACGCATATCTGTAAATTTACACTGGAACTTCTAAATCCGATCCAACAGCACAGGCTGATTTACCCTTACTTTCTCTGTAACTCCTCTTCTCTGCCCGTAATACATTTAACTCCCATTATTCACAATTGTATTTGTTTCTTTGCTCAATCGAATCATTTGAAGTTTGGACATTTTTTGTCTTCTATTTGTGCAGAGGGTATGGGTTTTGTGTAATTTTATTTGTTCTTTTTGTTTATTTTCTCTTTATCTCTCTTTTTATTTTTGGAGATTATGTTGAAAGATTTAGATTTAGTCATTGCCATTATGTTGGCTACCAACAATAATTTCTTAACACTATCTAATAATCTGCCTGTTTTCAGTTTTCCTTGATTTTCAATATAGTGTCTTTTTGTAGTTGACTTGTTCTAATCAGGATCCAAACAAATTTTTATTTTTTGGTTTCATTATAAATCTCTTAAAGATATTTGAATAATCTATAATAGCACCCCCTTTTCATGCCATTTATTTGTGCAAGAACTAGATTATCTATTTTATTCTGTAGAATTTTGCACATTCTGGATTTGTCTGATTTTATCTAAAAGGTGTCATTTACCATGTTTCTCTAGCTCCAGATTCCCTTAACTGGCAGTTGGACCTAGATGCTTGCTCACGTTTAGGTTGTTTTTGCTTTGGAACGAACCCTTGCTGGGTGGTGTTGTGTTCCTACTACATCATATCAAGAGGAGCGTAGCACCTGGTGGTCCCACTATAAGTGACAACTGATCGGTGGGGTCAGGTGGTGGCAGATTCTGTTATCATGGAGGTCCCTGTCAACCCTTGGCTAATGGACTTGCAGCATTGATGATCGCTGTCGAGATTCATTGCCTTGAGATGACAAAACTGTGATTTTCTAAGTCTATAAGAATGGCATTTCATCTCTTTCTGCACTTTATATCATGTTATATTTGTAATTAAAATTATAAATACATAAGAGTGAAAGTTCATACCAATATCAGTAGTAAACTGAGACCAAATAGCATTTTCCATGTGAGGGATTTTTAATCTACTTTCCCAGATGGCCTCTTGACTAATTCCTCCTGAGAGCACACGGACATCTCCAAACTCAGAGGCGTTTATTTTGGGAATGTGTGTGGCCAGTGAAATTGCTTGCTGGAAGGGAAGAGAAGGGAATTAAAATGCACACATCCCATCAGTCAACAGTCCCACTGTAGGCATCAGCCTCCGTGAAACAACAATTTTTCTCAGGGTAACGCCTTTCCCAGCCTTGAAGACAGAATGACGCGGTGTGTCAGTTTAGACACATAAACCAGGAGAGATTCATGGCAGCGATGTTTGTGATAATTAACTGTAACAACCTAAAGGTAGTGTGGAAGGGGGAAAGGACAAATTCAATGTAAACCTAGCAAACATAAAAATATTGTATGGCTGGCAAAAGCCATAGATTTGAGGCTACCCGAATTAACATGGGTAGATCTCAAAACCCACTGTTGAGCGGAAAAAACCAAGGTGCAGAAAAACCCATTTCCATGTCAGTGATGAAAATGGAAACATGCCAAATGATCTGATTAACTTTCTATGGATACATGTGTACCTGTCAACATATATAACTATAAAAATGAGCTGGAGGCCACATGAAACTCATAATAGTGGCAGACACTGTGTGGACATAAGGGTAAAGACCTTAATTTTAACTAAAATGTCCTCACATTGGTTAAAAAAAGATATTAACACAATATTTGTGCAATTTTTTAAAAAGGTATACATGCACAGGAACAGATGGAGAAGAAATATGTCAACATAGTCACAATGGTTAGTTCTAGGGTCTGAAATAGGTTCATTGGTTCTTTTTTTTTTCTTTGTATTTCAGTTTTTAAAATTTTCCAAAAATTAAAAAGAAGGGCGAGACTTTGCTCAGCAGCAGCAAAGGCAGGACAAAACTTGTCCAATAATACATGCGCAGTAGGTGCCTCGAGGGAGGACACCGTCATTGCAGCGTGAGGCTCTGTGTGGCTGGCAGCTCTCACTGGGGCGGGGACAGCCCCGGCTCCCTGCAGGTTCCCGGCTGACTGGCTCCCGAAGCCTGAGGTCCTTTTGATACAAACCTGATTCAGGTCTATAGGCCCTTTTTTCAGCAGCAAAACCTCTGCATTCTCTCCTGTCCTTCTCCCTCTCCTGCACAGGCAAGGGGTCCCTGAGCCCTGCGGTCCCTTTTGTGACTGGCCTCCCTCTGCCCCCTCCTCTGTCTCTCTCTCCCCAATCCATGTTGGCTAACATTCCAGACTGGCCTTCCCAAATACCATGACACATCTGTCACCCTCAGGTGTGAAGATGCTCGGGGGTCACCTGTTGGGGGTGGAACAAGGTCTAAACAGCTCAGCCTGACACCTGTGCACCTCTGCAGGCCTTGTTCCTTCCCCGACCCCTGACCCTGTCCCTCTTTCTATCTTCCCTCCCCACTCCCTGCTCTCCTAACAAGGACCTCTTGACAGAGCCAAATAGTTCACACGGTGATTCTCAAAGCAGTCACACACCTGCCCATCACCGGGCCTTCGTTCTCAGGACCCCTTCCCTGAGACGCCCTCCCCCGTTTCTGGCTCCCGTTGAGCTCCCCTCTGAGTTCCAACATCACGGATCATCTGTGCCTCCACGTGTTTCTTCCACGCCTGTTATAAAATAATAATAAAATAAGAGCTACCACTTACTGAGTACCTCCATGTCAGTTGCAGGAGAACTTAATAACCAGAGCCGTTAGTTTGATGGAGGGCTGGAGAGAGGGGACGACAGGGAAGGGCTGGCAGGGTCCTGGCTCGCAGGCAGTGGCTGGAGATGGGTATCCTCAGCTCGTAGAATCCACGGCCCAGGAGAGCCAAGCAAAAGAGGGTGTGTTTGAGATCACCTGGGAGCCAAGGTGGGAGCATGGGGGGAGGCCATTTTCAGCTGTCTAGGAGGAGGTGGGTTTGGGACATGCCCACTGGCTGGAAAAGTCCTCCTTCCTGAGAATCACTTCCATGAGGACCCTAGGGGGCCTGGGACTCCAGCAACAGGGAGAAGGGACCAGCGTCATCCCTGACTCCTCTGCCTGTGCTACTCCACTGGCTCGACCCAGGCCCTGCCCCAGGGCAGTGGCCTGACAAGCACAGAGCCCCGAGCCTGGTGGCCTTGCCAGGCCCTTCCTGCCCAGCCTCAGTGGGCCACCCTGAGCTTCCCAGCCTGTTGTCCAAGCCTGGCTGGGCGAGGTCCCCCAGTGTCCAGGCCCCAACATCCTCCTCTTATACCATCTGCATCCTGCCTTCTGCCTCCAGCATCTCGAGGGGAGGTCAGACCTCTTCCTCCTTGAGTCCCTGCCTCTCAAAGTGTCCACCATGTTTCTTGTCTCAGGCCCCAGAGTCTCGCCAGGTTGGTGGGGCAGGGCCGGGCTCAGACCCTGAGGCCTGAAGGAGCTCTTATAGAGGGCTCGCCTGTTTGCCCAGGTGGCTCAGATGTCCTTTGAGTCGGGGCTCTGCGTCCTGGCCACTGAGCACCCTCCCAGGAAAAAGCAATAGCATAGTCCCCAGACAAAGCTGGAGGATGCCGTCCCTGCGTAGACCAGTGGGCCAGGTCAGAGCCGCCGAGCAGCAGGAGCACCCGCGGACGGCGGGCAGCCTGGAGATCACGCTCCCAGCTTCGGCGGCAGGTGTCTACTTTTACCTGCCAGCCCCCCCCGCCAGCAGCTGGTGGCATCAGCCACTTACCGGGAAGCTTTGGGGAAGGCAACGTGTATGAGGGAGCGTCCAGAATGCCGTCAGCTTCCGGAAGGGATGACGGTGGAGTTGCACACGGCTGGTTTTATTTTTACCCCACGTTTCTGGAGAAAGCCTAATGGCTTCGAGCGCTCCTCTCTGTGAAACCTAAAAGGGGGGAAAGAGCGCTCATAATTACAGTCCCACAGCAGGGCGATTGGCTCTCCCCCGACTATTAGGTCCCATTAAAGATGTAATATCTGTGGTGTCTCAGGAGAAATCCCTACTTATTTATGCTTAGTATTAGGGCAAATATTAGTTAGCATCAAAACAGGATGCAGTTAAGTCTAATCTGATGTCACCAGCAGAGCTTGCTTTATAAACAAAATAAGTGGCAATTACTTTCAAGCTGAACTAATAATTTTTTCAAGCGATTCCATTTTGTGTTCCTCAGAAGCATGCACCAAAGGAAGGTGTTTCAGGAAATGTGCGGGGTGTGCTTTTTAATCACACTTCACTTAAACGTACAAATGAAGGCCACGAGGCTGGCTCTCCCCTCTCCTCCTGCCTGGGTTTCCCTTTGGGACAGTAATTAGGAAATACAACCCAATATAGGAAATGAGCATTGCTGCTTTTATGAGGATTTTAAACCAAATGGCTTTGCTCCTGCAGCTGAAGGGGCTGCTGTCCCTCAGAAGCACAGCAGGCTGTCCCGTGCTACCTGGCACTTCTCGCCTTTTGCAAAAACGCCTCCTTGTTCTCCTAGAAAGGGCGTTTCCTGAGAAGGGTGGGAAGGGCCCCACAGTGGTCCTGGGGGCAGATGGGACCTCCCGGGAGGAGGGGGCCCAGCACCCAGCCTGGTGGCAGATGACGGGGCTGGCCCTCCAGGTTGCAGTTTGGGGGCAAATCCCACGCCCCACCCCTCGCATTGCTGTCTTCCCTGCCCCTAAAGGCTGCACAACCTATTTCTTTACCCCAGACTTTAGCAGCTGAACTTCTAGCATATTCTCCTGAGACACAGGGTCCGTAGCCCAGGCGTGTTTGTCAAAAGCTTTCTCAGTTTGTTAAAGCTTCCACCATGCAGGACTCTCAGTGCCTTGTTGGACGTGCCCTGGTAACCCGAGCGCAGACACGCGGCACCACGCGGCAAGCACATGGAGCTCACGGAGGACAGGAGAGCCGAGCCTGCACCCAGCCCCAGAGACCCATGTCCTAGTCGTTCTTGACACATGGGTCCATAAACGTCTGTCCTTCTGGGAGGGGCAGCTGCTCCGACCCTGTGGCTGTGCCCACAAGCATTTTCTCTGCAGTGGAGACCCAGTTCCGAGCCCTGTGCTGGCAGGAAGTTCAAGCATCTGAGACAGGTGGGGCTGCACTTACGTCTCCTGTGGGACCCTGCTTCCGTGTCCTCGCTGCTGCTCAGCACAGGCCAGGCCTGGTCCAGACCGTGTGACAGTCTACGAGAACTTCAGTGCCATTTCCTCTCTCCACACTTCCCATTGCTTTACACAGACTCACTGGGCATTTTCCACGGACCAGGCCGGCAAGGCCCCGTGGTAGATTCAGAGAAGAGCGAGGCCCGGATTCTGCCTGCACAGAACCTGCAACTCTAGCTGGGGGAGCGGGTTAAGGATAATTACCTGAGACCACCTGGTGGAGTAGGGTGAGTGCCACAAGGTAGGTGCAAGGGCCCTAGGGAGGACATGCAGTGTGGCAGAGATCACGACTGCTTGGGAAGGTCTGGAAAACCCCAGGAAGCAGTTGGCATTTGATATCAGCCCTTGCAGGGTGGACACAATTAATGACACCATGAAGAGCTGCCACAAATGTCACTCCAAGCAGAGGGGGCTTTAGGAGGAAGGGTGCATGAGGGGGAGTGAGGGGCCTTGGAGAGCACCAGGTTGGTGGCTAAATTAGTTAAGTTTCTTTCATTTAAGCAACAGAAGTGCAGTGTGATGGGGACGCTCGTAGACAGTGGCGATTGGATACCAGGCTGTCTCAGATTCAGGGAGCCTGAACGGGAAGTGAAACGCAAGACTGGGGAGGCAGGAACCCGGGCGGCAGCAATAGCGCCATCTTGGTGGGGCCTTGCTGGCCTTCTCTCTGGGGCCCAAGGAGGGAGCAGCTCCATCCTCTGTGCCTCTGAGATCCAAGGAAAGGCTGTGACAGGGCACACTCGGGCCAGGTGCCACTCGGCCACGGCCAGGGAGGCAGGAGAGCTTACACAATAAAGTCTCTGGGTGTCACCTCTGTGTCCCTAGAGAAGGAGAATTACAGTGAGCTTGGTCACCCGCCTGCCTCAGCCCCCAAGAGACATCTGCTGTAGTTGGAGGAAATGACTTCTGGAGCGTGGCGGCAGGTGGAAGGTGAGAGCCCCGCTCAGGCGCAGACTCCAGGGCGCACCAAACAAGCTGCCTGCGCTTCTCCTGTGCACAGTGTGGAGCCATTGGTGGCCTCTGACAGGAGGGAGACTGACACGCTGGTGTCCTTGTCACTGTTTCCCCCTTAACAGTTCAGAGGCACTCACAGCCGTGTCCCCAGGGGGGTCTGAACTCTGAGGGCAGCCTCGTGCCCAGACCCCTGCCCCATCCTGATACCCGTGTTCTCACCCTCAACCTTTGGCCCAGGATAGCTGATGTGCTCATCTGTGTCACAGCCCAGCAGTGTCTGCTACTTTCCTGCCATCCTGTGGGGCTCACAAAACAGGTTCCCAATCTGCCAAGACCGTTCCCTTGGAGGAAACCAAGAACCTTCCTTGCCAAACTCTATGCCCCTCAACGCGGCGAAGTCACACCAACAGAATGACGATCACCAAGAAACTGTAAGAAAACATGCCTAGATGCTCAGAGATCTACGGAGCTCATGGGGAGAGCAGCGCCCATGGGGAGAGCAGCGCCCATGGGGAGAGCAGCGCCCATGGGGAGAGCAGCGCCCATGGGGAGCGCCTCCTGCACCGGGACAGCGAGAGCACTGAGCGAGCGTGTGCTGCTTCCCACTTGTGTCCTGCTCTGGGTCCTCTGCTTCCCCCTGAGGGGGTCTGGGCCAGCCCGGGGGCCCCTACCCCAGAGCAGGTCCAACCCTGGGGCCAGCGTGTGCTGTCGATAGAAGCGAGAGGGGTCCCCTGCTCCACCATCAGCCCCTCCACCCAATTCCTTTCTTTCCTGTGAGTCACGGCCACCTTCTTGACAGGGTGGCGTGTGGGCCCTGTCTGCCCTTCTCTCCTTGCACCCACCACTCCTCTCTGAAGTCTGCCTCCCGTCTCCCCACACCACTGAACCCCTTCTTCCTAAGGCATCGAACCCTCTGCGGGAACTGCTTCGACTGCCAGGGGACACGCCAGCCCTCACGTGGCTTGACTTCCCCATCACATTCAACACGGACTGTGTAGCCCCCTCCTGCCTTCCATGGTGCCTCCTCCTGGCTCTCGGCCTACCTCCCGGCCACCCTCCCACAGTCATCTGCGCTGGCCTCTTGCCAGCCCTCTCTCTGAATGGGTCCTCAGACCCTCCCCTTCCCTCAGTCTTGCTTTTTGTGCTTTTAGGCAAGCCATCCCAACATCCTTCCCTCCGATGGTCTGATGCCCACCTGTGAATCTTTGTTGGGGAAGTAGAGCTTTCTCCCGAGCTTTGCCTGGGTGGCCACAGCGCCCAGGGCACAGGCCCACGTTAGGCAGAGAATGGCCACTCCCCTTTCTTCCTGTGTTTCTGTCCAAAATCAATGGCCTCGCCATCTTCCGCTCACTCAGGCGGGTGCCTTCACACCCTGCATCCCACCCTCCCTCAGCACCTGTGTGAGTCCTTGAGTGACGTGTCCACACAGCCCTGCCCGCAGCCTTTGCCACATGGAAGCGCCCTGGCTGGGGCTAGCAGTGCTTGTTTCCTGGAGGCCCTTCTGAGCCAGCTTCCTGCCAGCTACTCCTCACTCACTCTCCCAGAAGAGCAAGGTGGAGAAGGAGATCTCCAGGGTCCTAGAATGTCATCCTCATTACCCTTCGTGGTGACACGTTTGAGAGTCACAGCCTGTGCTTGAGAACTATTCTGAGAGCCCTCTGGTGTTATCAGAAAGCAGCAGCAACATAGCGGGGCTGCCTGGAATTTTCCCGTGGTGTTTGTGTGGGAACTGATCAGGGAGCGTTTGGGGGGGCCGCTGCCTCTGAGCTCATAGCTGTGGAAGATGACAAGTCAGCAGACAACAGCTTTTAGGTCTGCTGCTCAAAACTCTTTTTCAAAATTTTTTTAAAATTATTATGGGTACATAATAGTTGTATATCTTTATAGGGCACATGCAATGTTTGATATAGGCATGCAACGTGAATTAACCAAATCAGGGTAATGGGGGTATCCATCACCTCAGGCATCTATCATTTCTTTGTGTTAGGAACATTGCAATTCCACTTTTCTAGTTATTTAAAGTATACTCTAATTTATTGTTGATTACAGTCACGTTGTGCTATCAAATATTGTGCATTCTATCTAAGTATCTAACTATACTTCTGCATCCATTAACCATCCCCACTACCCTTCCCAGCCTCTGGTACCTGTAATTCTACTCTCTGTCTCCATGAGATCAATTGTTCTTCATATTTTGATCCCACATATGGGTGAGAACATGCAGGATTTGTCTTTCTGTGCTTGGCTTATTTCACTTGAAACAATGTTCTCCAGTTCTATCCATGTTGTCACAAATGGCAGATTCCATTCTTTTTGTGGTTGAATAATGTTCCATTGTGTGTATGTACCACAATTTCTTCATCCATTTATCTGCTGAGGGAACCTTAGGTTGAGTCCAAATCTTGGCTGTTGTGGACAGCGCTGCAGTAAACGTGCTAGTGAGACAGCTTTCCCACATACTGATTTCCCCTTCTTTGGATACGTACCCAGCAGTGGGATTTCTGGGTCATGTGGTCATTAGATTTTCCGTTTTTTGAGTAACCTCCATGCTTTTCTCTGTAGTGGTTGCACTGATTTCTATTCCAACCACAGTGTATGGCGTTCACTTTCTCCACATCCTCACCAGCATTCGTTATTATGTCTTTTTGATCAAAGCCATTTTAACTGGGGTGAGATGGTATCTCATTGTAGTTTTGATTTGCATTTCTCTGATGACTAATGATGTTAAGCATTTTTTCACATACCTGTTGGCCGTATGTATTTCTCCTTTTGAGAAATGTCTACTCAGATTCTTTGCCCTTTAAAAAATTGGATTATTTGATTTTTTTTCCTATTGAGATTTTGTAGCTCCTTATAGGTTCTAGTTATTAGTCCCTTGTCAGAAGAGTAGTTTGCACATATTTTCTCCCATTCTGTGGGCTATCTCTTCCCTTTGCTGATCGTTTCCTTTGCTGTGCAGAAGCTGTTTAGCTTAATGTGATCCCATTTGTCCAGTTTTGCTTTGGTTGCCTGGGCTTTGGGGCTATTACTCAAGAAGTCCTTGCCCAGACCAATGTCCTGAAGTGTTTCCGCAAACTACTAAACTACTTTTAGTAGTTTTATAGTTTCAGGTCTTAGATTTAAGTCTTTAATCCATTTTGATTTGATTTTTGTATATGACGAGAGATAAAGGTCTAGTTTCATTCTTCTGCATATGGATATCCGGTTTTCCCAGCATCATTTATTGAAGAGAATGTCTTTTCCCCACTGTATGTTCTTGGCACCTTTGTTGAAGATATGTTCAGTATATAGATGTGTGGATTTATTCTGAGTTCTCTATTCTGTGCAATTGGTCTACGTATCTATTTTTATGCCAGTACCATGCTGTTTTGGTTACTACAACCCTGTAGCATAATTTGAAGTCAGGCAATGTGATTCCTCCAGCTTTGTTCTTTTTGCTTTGGCTATTCTGGGTCTTTTGTGGTTCCATATACATTTTAGAATTTTTTTTTTTTTTGTATTTCTGTGAAGAATGTCCTTGGCATTTTTCATGGGGATTGCATTGAATCTGTAGATTGCTTTGGGTAGTATGGACATTTTAACAACGGTGATTCTTCCAATCCATGATCATGGAACATCTTTTCCATTTTTTTTGTGTCCTCTTCAATTTCTCTCATCAATGTTTTATAGTTTTATTATAGAGATCTTTCAATGCTTTGGTTAAGTTTATTCCTGGGTATTTTATTTTATTTGTAGCTATTGTAAATGGGATTACTTTCTTAGTTTCTTTTTCAGATTGTTTACTGTTGGCATGTAGAAATGATATGGTTTTTATATATTGATTTTGTATTCTGCAACTTCACTGAATTTATTTATCAGTTCTAATAGCATTTTTTTGGTGGAGTCTTTAGGTTCCTCTAGGTATAAGATCATATTATCTGCAAACAAGGACAATTTGACTTCTTCCTTTCCAATTTGGATGCCCTTTACTTCATTCTCTTGTCTGGTTGCTCTAGCTAGAACTTCCAGTACTATGTTGAATAACAGTTGTGAAAGTGGGCATGCTTATCTTGTTCCAGATCTTAGAGGAAAGACTTTCAGTTTTTCCCTATTCCATATGATACTAGCTGTGGATCTGTCCTATATGGCTTTTATTGTGTTGAGGTAAGTTCATTCTATACCCAGTTTTTTGAGAGTTTTTATCATGAAGAGCTGTTGAATTTTATCGAATACTTTTTCAGCATCAATTGAAATGATCATATGGTTTTTGTCTTTCGTTCTGTTGATAGGATGTATCATCTTGATCCATTTGCATTTGTTGAAAGATCCTTGCATCCCTGGGATGAATCCCACTTGATCATGATGAATAACCTTTCTAATATGCTGTTGAATTTGGTATGCTAGCATTTTGTTGAGGATTTCTGCATCTATGTTCATCAGAGAAATTGGCCTATAGTTGTCTTTCTTTGTTGTGTCTTTGTCTGGTTTTGGTATCAGGGTGATACAAGCGTCATATAATGAGTTTGGAAGTATCCTTCCCCCTCGAATTTTTGAAATAGTTTAAGTATTAATAGAATTGGTATTAATTCTTCTTTGAGTAGAATTCAGCAGTGAAGCCCTGAGGTCCTGAGCTTTCCTTTGATCGGAGATATTTTATTACTGCTTCTATCTCATTACTTGTTATTGCTTTGTTCAGGTTTTGGATTTATTCCTGGTTCAATCTTGGTAGGTTGTTTGTGTCTAGGAATTTATCCATTTCTTCTATGTTTTCCAATTCATTGGCCTATAGTTGCTCATAGTAGTCTCTAATGATCCTTTGAATTTCTGCAGTATCAGATGTAATGTCTCCTTTTTCATCTTTGATTTTATTTATTTGGGTCTTCTCTCTATTTTTTCTTAGTCTGGCTAAAGGTATGTCAATTTTGTTTATATTTTCAAAAAGCCAACTTTTCATTTGTTGATGTTTTGCATTTTCTTGGTTTCAATATGATTTAATTCTGCTCTGATCTTTGTCATTTCTTTTCTTCTAATTTTGGTTTAGTTTGCTCTTGATTTTCCTAGTTCTTTGAGATGCATTGTCAGGTTGTTTATTTGAAGCTTTTCTACTTTTTGATGTAGGAATGTATTGCTATAAACTTTCTTCTTATTACTGTTTCTCTTATATCCTATAGGTTTTGATATGTTGTATTTTCATTTTCATTTGTTTTGAGAAATTTTTAAATCTCCTTCTTAATCTCTTCATTGACACACTGGTCATTCAGGAGCATATTATTTAATTTCCATGTGTTTGTATATTTTCCAAGATTCCTCTTGTTATTAATTTCTAGTTTTATTTTATTGTGGTCAAAAATACTTGGTATGATTTCAATTTTTTTTTGAATTTTTTAAGACTGATTTTGTGGCCTAAAATATGGTCTATCCTTGAGAATGATCCAGGAGCTGAGGGGAAGAATGTGTATTCCTCAGCTGTTGGATGAAATGTCCTACAAATATCTGTTAGGTTCATTTGGTTTATAGTGAAGGTAAAGTCCAATGTTTCTTTGTTGATTTTTTGTCTGGATGATCTGTCCAATGCTGAAAGTGGAGTGCTGAGGTCTCCAGCAATTATCATATTGGGGTTTATCTCCCTCTTTAACTCTGATAATATTTGCTTTATATATCTGGGTGCTCCAGTGTTGGGTACATACATATTTAGAGTTGTTATATCCTCTTGCTGAATTGACCACTTTATAATTATGTAATGACCTTCTTTGTCTCTTTTTACAGCTTTTATCTTGAAATCTATTTTAGCTGATAGGAGTGTAGGTACTCCTTCTTTTTTGGTTTCCATTTGCATGGAATATCTTTTTCCATTCCTTTATTTTCAGTCTAATGTATCTTTATAGGTGAAGTATATTTCTTGAAGACAACATATGGTTGGTTCTTGTTTTATTTTTTTTATTCGTTCAGCCATTCTGTATCTTTTGATTGGAGAGTTTAGTCCATTCACATTCAATATTATTATTGATAAGTAAGGATTTACTACTGCCATGTTATTACTTGATTTCTGGTTGTTTTGTGGTCCTCTCTTTCTTCCTTCCTGTCTTCCTTTTAAAAGTGATTTTCTGTGGCAGTATGTCTTAATTTCTTGCTTTTTATTTTTTGTATATCTGTTCTAGATTTTTTGATTTCAGGTTATCATGAGGCTTGCAAAAATCATTTTATAACCAATTATATTAAACATATGACAACTGGGCTTATAAACAAACAAACAAGCAATCACAGAGATCTAACAGAAATTCTGCCCTTTGACTGCACTCCCTTGCTTTTTAACTTTTGTTGTTTCCATCCTTATCTTTTTATACTATCTGTCTTTCAAAAAGTTGTAGTTATTTTTGATAGGTTTATCTTTTATGCATTGCAATGCAGCAATACAGCATTCTGTATTTGTGTACCTACTGTTACTGGTTAGCTGTATACCTCCAGATGGTTTCTTATTGCTCACTAGTGTCCTTTTTTTTCAGATTGGAAACTCCTTTTAGTATTTTGTAGGACAGGTCTGGTAAAGTCTTTATTTCTCCTTTATGTTTGAAGGATATTTTTGCAGGATATAATATTCTAGGTTAAGGGGATTTTTCCTTCAGCACTTTGAATATGTCATGCCACTCTCTCCTTGCCTGTAAGGTTTCCACTGGGCAATCTGCTGCCAGACATATTGGAGCTCCTTTATGTGTTATTTTTTTCTTTTTTCTTGCTTCTCACGGGACCTTTTCTTTATCCATGACCTTTGAGAGCTTGATTATTAAATGCCTTGAGGTAGGCTTGTTTGGTTAAATCTGCTTGGAGTTCTATGACCTTTTTGTACCTGAGCATTTGATCTCTTTCTCCAGGTTTGGAAAGTTCTCTGTTATTATTTCTTTAAATAAACTTTGTACCCCAAACTCTTTCTCTACCTCTTGTTTTAGGCAAATAACTTTTAGATTTGCCCTTTTGAGGCCATTTTGTAGATCTTGTAGGCATGCTTCATTCTCTTTTATTCTTTTTTCTCTTCTGACTATGTGTTTTCAAATAGCCTGTCTTCAAGCTCACTAATTCTTTCTTCTACTTGGTCAATTCTGCTATCGAGAGACTCTGATGCATTTCTCAGTTTGTCAATTGAATTCATAAGCTCCAGAATTTCTGCTTGATTTTTTTTTATTATTTCAATCTCTTTATTAATTTCTGTGATAGATTTTTGAATTTTTTCTCTGTGTTCTCTTGAAATTCATTGAGTTTTTTCAGGACTTCCCCAAGCCCAGTAATGACTCTTGCAGAGCCCTGGTGGTACCACCTTGGTGAACTTGGGTATAATATAGGAGAGTTCCCTAGATTACCAGGCAGAGTCTCTCACTCTCTTCCTTCACACTCTGTGCTGGGCTGCTGGATTTGGGGGAGGAATGACACGGGCATTCTCTCATGGCCACTAGCACCAGGTCACACCTGAAGCCAGATCAGTCTCATCCAAGCCTGTGGTGACTGTTGCCTGGCTACATCTGATATTTATTCAAAACCCAAGGGCTCTTTAGTCAGCAGGTGGTGAATGCTGCCAGGACTGGGTTCTTGCCTTCAGGGTAGCATATTTCATTCTGGCCCAGGGTGAGTCCAGAAATGCTGTCCAGAAACCAAGGCCTGGACTCAGGGGCTTCAGGAATCTGCTCGATACTTTATTTTACTGTGGCTGACAAGCTGCAAAACAGAGTCCTCTGAACTTCTCCCTTTCCTTTCCTCCAGTGGAACAAGACTACCTGAACTGCACTGCCTGCTTTTGGGCTGGTGGGGGTGACACAGGCTCTGACTTGGCTGCCACTGCTGGTGTCTCACTGGGTCATGACCACCCCAAGACCACTGGCTCCAAGCCAGCACAGCCGCAGGAATTGCCCAGGGGACTGCAGCCTCTGTGGACCCACTCACTGCCTTACGACTTCAGTCCATGCCCCGGTTGCTTTTTATCAGCTGGTGGTGTGCCCAGCCGGAACTTCGGTTTTAGAGGGGAGGATTTTTTCCCTCTGGCTGGGCCAGTCTAAATGCTCCCTCCATGGGCACCAGCAGAATTTTGTCCTGTGCTGTGTTCCCCTGCGCCAGGGCAGCCCTAGGTTTCAATGTACAGTGTCACAATTACTTCACTCTCCCTGTGCCAGGCACACAGATTCTCTCTCCACTAAGCGTGCTGGTGCAGCCCTGCCAGGGGATAGGGTAGGGGTGGTGCAGGCAATGCAAGGTTATCTTTTCTGGCTTCTTCAGTGCCTCTTTCCTTGACGTAATGTTGAAACCGGATAGTATGATTGCTCACCTGAGTTTTGGTTCTTCTGAAGAAGGTTGGTTGCATGGATAGTTGTTGAATTCAGTATTTGTGTGGAGGATGACTACGGAAGGTTTCTATTCAGACATCTTGCTCTGCCCCCTCTCTCAAAGTTCTTTGGATAGAAGGGCCTTATTAAGTTCAGACAGTCCTCAATTTATGAAGGGTTGACTTAACAACGGTGCAAAAGCAATATGTATTCAGTAGAAACCATACTTCAAATTTTGAATTTTGATCTTTTCCTAGGCTAGCAAAGTGCAGTATAATACTCTTCCATAAGCTACCCAACACTATTATAAAATAGGCTTTGAGGCCAGGCACAGTGGTTCAAGCCTGTAATCCCAGAAATTTGGGAGGCTGAGATGGGAGGACTGCTTGAACCCAGCAGTTTGAGACCAGCCTGGGTAACATAGTAAGACCCCATCTCTAAAAAACCTTTAAAAAATTAGTTGCACATGGTGGTATGTGCCTGTAGTCCCAGTTTCTCAGGAGGCTGATGTGGAAAGATCACTTGAGCCCAAGAATTTGAGACTGCTGTGAACTGTGATCACACAACTGCACCCCAGCCTGGGCAACAGAGTGAGACCTCGTCTCTAAAAATAACAATAAATAAATAAACAAATACAAATAGGCTTTGTGTTAGATGATTTTGCCTACCTGCAGGCAAACATAAGTGGTCTGAGCACATTTAAGGGAGGCTAGACTAAGCTGTGATGTTCAGCAGGTTAGGTGGATTAGATGCATTTTCAACTTACGATATTTTCCACTTAGATGGGTTTATTGGGATGTAACCCCACCTTGAGCTGAAGAACATCTGTATCATGTTTTCACAGTCGTATTTCATTGGTCACCGAATCTTAAGACTGCAAGGGCCTTCCTTTAGAAATCACTTGGTCGTGCTGGGACTTGGAGGGACACCAGTTGCCCACAGGCACTGAGCAAGGCAGCAGCCCCCACAAGCCTGCAGGGCTCCCGGCCAGTCTGCGGTGCTGGGGCTCATCGCGTCTCTCCCTGGGAAAGCAACGGGGCTTCAGGAAGGCACACTATGTCGTATGTGGCCAGAAGGCCTGGCGAGGCCAGTTGACCAGCCATCCCATTTTTAAACTAGGAAGCAAGAAGATACAGCAAATTCCCCGGAGACGCACAGCACATTAGGGGGTCATGGCACTGCTGCTGTGAGCAGAGGACACTCTTCTCATGCCAATGGCACCCTGGGGGGCAGGGTTGGGGGGGCGGGGAGGGGAGTGGGGACAGGGCAGGTAACCGGGCTGGGCAGAATGATAGGAACCTGCAAATGCAGGCAGGGCGTCCCTGCCCATCTGCTCTGAGCTATTCTGAGTTGGCCACTCACATATCTTCACTGCCCCTGGGTCCCTGTCTGAGCCCACCTGCCTCACCCACCTGCTGGCCGTGCCCATGCTGGTCTGACCATCAAGGGCTGCCCTCACGGGCTGCTCCGATGCTCACACTCAGCCTCCAGACGTTCCTGTGCTGCAGGAGGGCACGGCTGTGTGATCCTGAAGGGATTTTGTATCATGACAGAAGGAAGTTACCAGTACCAAGTGGCAGGCCCTGTGACAGTTCCACCCTAAGGGGCAGATGCAGGTGAGAACAGAAGACTGTTTATCTAAGGGCCAGGGGCTGAGGACTGGTGACCTAATGCCTCTCCGCAGACAGAAGGATGCTTCGGAAGACTCCCAGAGCCTTGGAGCTGGGGGAAGACGAGGTGGAAAATGCTAAGCCCTGGAGGTTCTGGCCTGGCTGCTCCTCTGGGTCTCCCTGCAGCTGCTGCTATGGGGGTGCCCTGGGCCAGCGAAGCCCCACAGTCCTGGCCCTGTGCCTGCCTGACATCATCTTGTACTCCCAGGGAATAAAGCTTGTTGCTTTTAAAGACCCAGAGCCGTAGGGGTGGCAGGTTAGGGGCATGCTTCTGAGTGTGGGTTATAGCATCATACAGACATGTGTTCAAATCCCGGCCCCAGCATTTACTGCCGTTTGACTGGAGCAAGCAGCGATAGCCCTGACCCTTAGTTCCCCGTGTGCAAGGGTGATAATTATAGTCCATAGCACACGGAGCTGTCATGGGCAGTGAACGGGATAATGAATGTGAAGCCCCGGCACTGTGCCTGCTCCAGAGTGCAGAGCTCAGCGATTGCAGCAACGCCCACGACCGGCTTGGAGATTCGCAGACAGTCACGTGGAGAAGCCAAGAGGCTTCAGACTCCTGCAGACCCGAGGCGGCATGCCGACTGCGCTGTGTGTTAGCCACGTGTCCCTGGGCAAGTCACCTTCCCTCCCAGGCACAACTTTCCAACATACCCCAGCACTTAGTAGTTGTACAATAAATATCTTCCCTAGCACACGCTACTTAGCAGAAATTTTGAGGATCCATATGAACACATACTTATAAACACCCCTTTTACTTTTGTGAAACCTGATGCTAATGTTAATATTAGATAAGATTTTCTGACTAAAATCGCAATGATAAATTAACCACATTGGCCACACATACTTGGAGATACTCATTCAACTCATCAATGACATTTTTTTTTTTTTTTTGGAGACAGGGTCTCACTCTGTCGCCCTGGCTAGAGTGCAGTGGCATCACCATAGCTCACTGTAACGTCAAACTCGTGGGCTCAAGTGATTCTCCTGCCTCAGCCTCCCAAGTAGCTGGGACTACAAGTGTGCATCACCATGCCAGGCTAATTTTTCTGTTTTTTTGTAGAGACGTGTCTTGCTCTTGCTCAGGCTGGTCTTGAACTCCTCAGCCCGAGCGATCCTCCTGCCTTGGCCTCCCAAAATGCTAAGATTACAAGTGTGAGCCACCGTGGCAGCCTCATCAATGAAAATTTCAAAATTCAGATTCAATATGAGTATGTTCAGATTTATTTATTTATTTTTGTTTATTTTTGAGATGTGGAATAAAATGAGTTTAAGCTTTGACCATCACTGAAAAAAAACACATAAAAAAGGCTTGGCATAGAGTTTGAATTTTGTACTGAGACTATGTAGCTAGTCACAGGGTTTTTGCGGGGGAGTGACTTGAGCTGTTTCGTGTTTCTGATCTGTTCATGCCTCACCGTGGTTGCTGGGTGGAGACGAGACCGTAGAGAGGGAAGCGCGGAGCCGGGAGAGCAGTCGAGGGCATCGGAACAGTCTCGACAGAGGGTGGTGGGGACTTGGACCAGGGAGGCCACGATGGAGAACACTGTGCCACTGGGATTCGTCGTGATGCTCGGACGTGGCACACTAAGGACAGGAATCAGCATGGGCACCTTTCAGGTGGGGCGTGGGGAGCTGGGTGGGTGCACGAGCGAGAGACAGGCTGCAGGGAGGGCTGGGGAGGCAGGAGATCTATCTCCACCCCACGACGTGTCAGATGCCAGCTGGCGGTACCAGTGCAGAGACCGGGAGGGCAGTATGGTGGCAGCTCTGCAGGTCGGGAGGACGACTTGGCTGGTGATCGAGTGTGAGAACCAGCAGCGTGTGGAGGAGAGGGGAGGTGAGACTCCGAGGAGAAAGACCAGAAATGTCTCCAGGTGCTAATTTCATAGGTTGGGGCAAGCAAGGGCTGCGGCCACTGTGCATTTGAGGGGGTAATGAAAACATCTGGCTCTGCGCAGGTCTGCGGTGACATTGGCAGGATGAATTTCAATGAAGCAACAGGATGGACGGGACGCCCACGTGGAGTTGCAGAGGGCAGAGCAGGGGAGCCAGAGTGGTGGCCTTGGGGAGAGGCTCGCTGACAAGGAGAGCAGAGAAATGAGCCGGTGGCTGGAGAGGAGGGAACAGTCTGGGGAATTCTGGCTGGTTTCAGGAGGAGCCACTAGAGCATTTGTGTGCTGTTGGATGATCCAGCAGAGAGAAGACACTGGTGCTTCGGGAGTGAAAAAGGATGGCAGAAGAAATAAAAACCGTCCGAAGGCGAGAGGCGTGAGACTGAGGGCTGACTCTTCCCATGAGCCAGGGCACTGTGAGGCCCTCATGAAACACGCACCAGCGTCTTTTTCTTCTGCTCCAGGTCCGTGACACAGGGTGGCCCTGAACTGCAGTGGGGCTTGTCATATTGGGCCAGAGAACAGAGATGCTAGACTCTGGGTCCAAGAGCTGGCGGATGCGTGTGAGCTGGAATCTTTGAAAGAAGTTGCAATCCTGTCTCCTGCTCTCCCAGTTCCCTCCCCAGGACTCTTCAAAGACCCGGCAAACTAAGGTGAGGAAGACAGTTTGGGGCGAAAACAATCGGAGCATGTTGGGATCTCCACGCTCTGCACCCCCCGAGAAAGTCTGGGGTGAGGGAGTCGAGAGGACTGAACCACGCTTGCTGCAGCCTAGCCCAGGAGTGAGCAGTGACGTGTGCCATGCTGTCCTGCGGCGACAGTGGGGAGATGTGGGCTGGCACTCCGAGGTACGACAGGGGCAGGGATTGTCCCCCTTTCTCAGCACACCACCCATTTACCCAAGGCTCAGTAGAGCATCCCGATTTTTCAAGGGGTCCCTGGTGGGACCAAGGAGTTAGCAGAGACAGAGACAGACTATCACAGGTCTGTACAGAGGCCAGTGGCTGAGATGAGGAAATGCGCATAGAATCACGTGGCTGGGACAAACCCCACCAGCGACTGGCGGGAGACACGGCCACGTCCCCAGGGAGCTACGCAGGCGTCGAGTCAGCGCCCGCAGACCAGACAAGCCGCTCGTGGCAATGCCACGGGCAGAGTGGGATGAGCCCTGTTGAAAGCAAGAGGCCTCCTCAGACCTGCTGGAGGCTGAAACTAAGAAGAGAGCACCTTCTTCCTTTTCCCTCCTCTGTCTTGTGAACCCAGAGTTTAGCATCAACCCCTGGAGCAACGAGAAACCATGAAAAGGAGGAATTCCTAAAAAGGGAAAACCCTGATAAGACTGAATTTTAAACCTTAAGTGACTGAGAAATCATATATGGACAGAGCTTATAGACACGTGGATAGATTAAGTGCCTATAAAAGATAGGTTGGGATAGGGACAAAGCCCTCCAGGGACTGGCTGGAGATACGGCCACGTATGGCTACAATTCTGCAAACTGAGTTATAGAAGAGAAAGGTGCATTTTTGCACACTGTGCTGGGCAGCTTCCCTCCGCCCCCCGCCCCCAGCTGTCCTCTGCCCAGGGGCCCTGATCTGTAGGGACCGCGTCAGTGATTTTCAGCTGGGCCTGGCCAGTGGGGAGCCCTGGGATGAGGTCGGAGGGAAGACAGCAAGGTCGGGGTGTCCGTCCCCCCAGATCCCTCCTTGCAGTTGCCCTGGCTTTGTTCCTTGGCCGAGGGTCAGCGACGTTGGCATCCTCGTAACCTCTCCCTTCCCTCCTCCCCTCCAGCTGGGGTGACAGCTGGAAATACTCAGTGCCATATTCTGTATTAGCCAGGTGGGTCGTGTTTTTTTTTTTTTTTTTTTTTTTTACCTGTGTTGTTCAAATCTCCTTTTTTCTTACTGAGTTTTATTATCTGCTTGTTTTGTCATTCCTGAGGGAGATGTGTTAAAATCTCCCACTCTGATTGTCAATTTGCCTACTTCCATTTTAGTGCTGTCAATTCTTCTTACGTACATTTTGAGGCTACACTGTTAGATGTAAAATTTCAGGATTATTTTATCTTGGTGAAACTTTTCTTATTGTAAAATGTCCCTCTTTATTTTTAATAATGCTTCTTGCCTCGAAGTCTGATATTAATACAGCTACTTCAACTTTTTTTTTGGTTAGTGTTTACATGGCATTAATTTCCATCTTTTTACTTTTTAAAAAAGGCTAAGATTTATTTATTGACTTTTTAAGAGCAATTTTAGGTCTGCGGCAAAACTGAGGGGAAGATACAGAGATGTCCCTGCGCCCCTCCCCCACGTGTACCTCTACAGCCCCCCCAGAGCGGTGCCTTTGCTACAGTGATCAACGACACTGTGCATTTGTCACAGCTGAACTACAGTGACACATCATGGTCCCCCAGCGTCCACAGTTGACATTAGGGTTCACTCTTGGTGTTTTATATTCTGTGGGTTTTGGCGAGTACACAATGCCACGCATCCACCATGGTGCTGCCGTCCAGAGCAGCGTCACTGCCCTGAAACCCTCTGTGCTCCGCCTGTTCACGTCCCCCACCCCCCGCTCCCAGCCCCAGCACTGATCTCACTGTCTTCACCATTCTGCCTCTGCCAGAATGTCACACAGTTGGGACCACACAGCACGCGCCATGTCAGACTGGCCTCTTCACTTAAAAATATGCCTTTGGGCTTTCTCCATGCCTTTTCCAGCCTTTTACTTCTAACTGTTCTGAATCATCCAAACTGTGTCTTTTGTAAGCAGCTTTTTTCCCTCCAGCCTAATGATCTATGTCTTTTATTGAAATATTTATTATGTTTACATTGACTGCATTTTCAGATATATTTAGGTTTATAATTACCCTTTTGCCACTCCTTTCCAGCTGTTCTGCCTGTTCACCTTCCTTTTGTCTCCCCTTTCTTGCTTTCTTTTGGATTATTATTTTTTAATTATTCCATTCTTTCCCCTTTACTAGCAAGTTTTTTACGAATCATTTCACTAGTTTTAATGGTCACCTGGAGATTGCAACATGCATCACTGACTTATTAACGTCTAATAAAGATTAATATCTTTCCCACCTCCCATACAATGCAAAGACGTTATTCTTTAATTCCATTTGTCCCTCCTGCCTTGCGTGCCTTGTCGAGCATTTCGATTCTCTACCTGCCTACACCCCACAAGGCATTGTTGTTATTGCTCTCCACAGTCAAGAGGTATTTATATTTGCTCACATATTTTCTCTCTCTTGCTCATTGTTCTTTTTGCACCTCTCTCTCCTATCTGGAATCATTTCATCTGTCGAAAGAAAGCCTTCTGGTGTTTCCCTTAGCGGTCGGTCTGCCTGCGATAAATTCTCTGCTTTTGTTTGCCTGGAAGTATCTTTGCTTTACTTTTCTTTCTGAAGGGTATCTTTGCTGGACATGGAATCCTAGGTCTGAGTTGATTTTCCTCCCGAACTTGGAAGATACGAGCGTTATCCTCGGCCTCCAGCTCGTAAACCGAGAAGGCCATATTTGGTCTCCTTGTTGTACCCTGTACGGTCATGTGTCTTTTTCCTCTCTCTGACTTCTTTAAACATTTCCTATTTGTCTTTGATTTACTACGGATTTACTTCCATGTGTGTAGCTGTGGTTTTCTTGTTACTAGTATTCATCCCGCTCCAATTAACCCCCTTTTGATGTACTTATTGCCCCATTTTAGAGATGGGAAAAGTGAGCCGGCGCAGGGAGGCAGGCTGGTTCATGGCGGCCGAGGCCGAGGTTTCTTGGATCCATATTCACGAGCCCCTCACGGGCAGCGTCACTCTCTGTCCAGGCCCCTCAGTGAGCTTCACCTCGCCCACCTTCCCCTTCTCTCTGACGGCTGGGTGTCCACGAACAATAGAAACTGTAAGCAGTTTGTCAGCTCTGGAGGAGTCTGGCGCTATGGTCTGAATTTTGTGTGCCCTCATCTTCATATGTTGGAATCCTCACCTCCAAGATGATGGGGTAAGGAGGGGCCTTTAGGAGGTGGTTACCACAGTCGAGCCCTCATGAATGGGATCTGTGCCTTACAAAAGAGGCCCCAGAGAGACCTCCTCCCCCCCTACCACGTGAGGATGCAGCGGAAGGTGCCCCTACGAACCGGAGAGTGGCCTGTGTCGGCCGCCAAATCTGCTGGTATCTCCATCTGGGCCCTCCCAGTCTTGAGAGCGGTGAGAAATAAATGCCTATTGTTTATAAGCCGCCCGTCTGTGGTGCTCTGTCACAGAAACCTGCACAAACTAAGACATTCGGGTTGAGAAATATTCTTAATTATCACCATGCTCAGGCTGGTGGGGATGCCAGGCACAGCACATCCACTGTTCACTGACACCCCTTTACAGAGACATCCTGGAACCGGGGTTAGGATCCAGCCTCTGGGTCAGACCACCTGGGTTTATAGCCCAGCTCGGCCACCCTGTCTCCCACCAGCTGTGTGGCCTACGGAAGGCCGCCCAGCCGTCCCTCTGCTCCTCCCCCGTGATATAGCACCGGCTCCCGGTGGCACTACTTCACAGTGACTTTTCTTTGGTTGTTGTTTGTTTGTTTTTGAAGAGCAAATCAACTAGTATTGCAAAAGTCATTGGAACAGTGTCTGGAACAAGAGCTCTGCGCAATTGTTACCTGCCGTACTGACTGAGGGACAACTTCGTCCCTGTCGTCCGAGTGCACACTGGAAGCGGAGCCGTGAACGTGGACGCTGACAGGCGACGCAGCAGTGCAGGGATCCCACAGTGGAAAAGGTTCAGACTGGAGCAGCCCAGGGCCTCTGGGGGCTCCGAGTGCCAGCAGAGTGGCCCACACCTCTGGCAGCGTGTGCAGCAGGCATGGCGAGACCGGGCCACCCAGCAGCTTGCCAGGCATGTTGGCGACCCACTTCAAAGGAAGGAGGACTCTGTTTAGTCCAAACGACATCATGCGACCAGAGGTGTGAGCTCCTCACTGTCTCGGCACTAATAGAGTCTCAGCAGCCAACTGGCTTCATTTCTGTGTTCACCAGACACCACAACTCGCATTTTCCTCTCCAGCAATTAATAGAGGAGACATCTAGAGCTATTTCAGGGAACAGAAGAGCCACTCAAAGTGGCCAAATTGTTAGCAGCCGTGCTTGGAAGCACAACATGGAAATAATGCTCCATTCCAGGGTAACTGCCCTTCTTGAGACACCCAGGGAACAGATGTCTTTGCCAGATTAACCCTTTCACTGGCTTTGTCAATAATGTTTTGCTTCAGAGCATCATGGTGTTGTGAAAAGTGTGGATTGGGGACAGACATACCCAGATTTGGATTCTGGTTCCCATTTGTGTTAATCTGGAGTCCAGGACCAATCCCCCGGCCCTCTCCAGCCCCACCCTGTATCTTCAATGGGTGCCTCTGGGCTCTGTTAGAAGGACTTTGCCAGGGCCAGGTGAGGAAGAGGAGCTCGTTGCCCCACAAGCTCTGGACAGGATGGCTCAACCCCAATCCCACCTGCCGTGAAGACCTTGCTTGATTCCAGAGTCTGATTTCCCAGGAGGTGGCATCTTCTTGACCACTTCTGCCGAGAGGTCCTGACTTCCTTTTGGGGGGTGGTGTCATCTCTGTGCGTGACATTGATGCAGGTGTGAAACTTAGTTCCTGCTCTGAGAGCCAGAGAAGCCACTCACAAGATCGGCTGAAAGGGGGTTGGGAGGAGTCAGATAAAGAACTGGGACTGCTGATCTGATTCCTGTTTGTCCAGCGTTCCGTCCAGGTGCCTTCCGCGGAGCTCCTCTCCACCCGCGTCCACATGGGCTTCACATTCCTCTTTTCCTTCTGCACCTGCCTCCTCCCAGCTGCACCAGGTAACGCAGGAACTCCACATTCTTCTCCCCACATTTTGCATCCAGTCCATTCAGGGGCTCAGCAGACAACATGGGATTTGCTTAAACAACATTCACTTTTCTGAGAAGGCAGCTAAGAATATCAATTGCAAAGCTCTTCATTCTGCTTATTTGAGTTGCTTTTGTTTGTGTTTTTCCCCACGCAGAGCCTGAGACAAATCCTTGGGCACAAAGAAGCCACTGAGGAGGAGGCCACGAGGAGGGAGCGGGGCAGGGAGAAGCCTGTGACATGGCATTAGCCAGAGCTTCTGCAGACAGCAGGAAGGAGCTCTGTGGGGATGTGTGAGAAGGGTCGCTGGAAATTGTCCTTTGAAACTCTCGAGTTTGAGGCATGTGTCTGCCGGCTCCTGGCCGGCTGTTTAAGAGTTGTCCAGGAAGCAATACCTCCCCTATTTCCAGGCTGCATGAGCTGAGCCAGGTGCTGTGCCCTCAGAGAAAACTCGGAAGCGGAGAAGCAAAAAGACCGTGGCCCATGGCTCGAGTTGCACTGGGATGTGTGCTTGGGCCTGCCCACCTACCGTGGCTGAAATTGGAGGTGGCCAAGTTCAAGCGAGACACTCACGGCGGATTAAAGGATTCTCTCCTGTGATTTCCTCGTGGCCACCTGCTTCCGTCTGAGCTTCATCACTGTAGAGGCCACGCTTGGACACTAGTCTGTGATGTGTCTGAAATGACCAACACAACATGGTTCTCGGTTTCCCTTTGCACATGAAGGAGCCTAGCTCAGTGTCGGGTGCTAGCAGCCACTCGGCACCTTCCGCCGCTGTGTCCATTCTGTGCTGTGACCCCTCCTTCTGCCTGGCTCTCTGGGAGATGCTAACGGGGCCAGGATTCCGGCGGGGGTTGCCTGATTTGGTGCCAGGGCCCTCTTTCCATGACCTCAGCTTGTATTTGATCTCTTTAAGAGCTGAAGCAAAGCTCAGTTTCAATTCTCAAATTCTTAGCTTGGTCTCCGGGAATTAGATATTTGCTAACTGGAGAAAGGACACTAAAAAGCAAAGATCCGGCAAGCTAGTGTCTGCCCGTAAGAGCCCATCAAACCGGACTTTTTTCTCCTTTAAGCTTGCTCTGTTTAGGTGCGGACTATGCATGGGAAGGGGAGAGCGCGGTGCCTCGCAGCAAGGCACGTCCTGAGAGAGGCAGGCTGGGCACAGGGAAACCGAGGGCTGTGCTGTGTTGGTCACTTCAGACACGTCACAGACTAGTGTCCAAGCGATGAAGCTCAGAGGGAAGCAGCTGGTCATGAGGAAATAATCCTTTAATCTGATTACCTTATACTCACGACTGCTCACCTAGTTCTCTAGACTTGGCTCTAAGTGAACTTTTGTTTAATTCCAAAATCAGATTCACGTTTGGAGGACAGAAATTTAACTCCTCTGAAGAGAAGCAGAGGATGCCACCCCGACATGAGGTGGACAAGACACAGGGCTCAGAGAAGGACACTGAGCTGGCCATGGGCACAGCTAATGGTGTGGCGTGGGCAGGTCCTTTTCCGCCCCGAGGCTTCACCTGCTCCAGGTAAGCGAGCCCAGGCAGTCCCTAAGGTCCCTCCCTGTCTGGTCAGCATGTGCGTCCTTCCCTTGGGGTTTCGAGAACATCAACTGCTTGGGGGCCCAACAGGCCCGTAGGTGATGGAGCACAGAGAAAGCACTAGAACTCAGTTGTAGCAGGAAATGCTTTTGAAGGTGAAGGATGGAACATGTTTGAACTATCAAAAGCTTTTCCCTAACCTTACCCAGCCTTGGGAACCAGAGTAGATGTCACATCCATTCTTCAAATAGTGGAATTCCCATTTTGTCTCTTGTCCTAGACCCACACCCAGAGACCTTGTTGGTCTGAGCAGCACTCACGGAAACCAAACCCACAGAGGGGGAGTCGCGAGCTGCCGACACTGACAGGCGCAGCTTCTGGGGCCGCGCTTTCTGCGCAGTGGCTCTTCAAAGAATCAGAGCTTGAAGAGATTTTAGGCAGTCCAAGTAGATCCATACGGTGGATGCTATGATGATTCCTTTTATGAACAGCCTTTGAAATGCTAAATGTCCTTCTATTAGGGCTCCAAAAATAATTTGATCCCTGTAACTCTGAAGCCCGCTAAAGATCACAGCTCATCTGCTCTTTAAATTCTATCACGGGCTTTTGGCCAGAAGCAACAAAATTTGACCCAAGCTGCAAGCTCTTTATAGAGACAAATGTATAGATAAATTTCTTTTGCATAATTTTGTATATTCTGAAAAAGAATATGATCAAATAAAACTTTTCTAGGCAGTGGCTTATATTAAACACATCTTGGAACTGTTAACAATTTCCTTCCTCATGTTATCAATTTCCTTCCTAATTTTTAAGAAGGGTGAATGAGGCTGTGCCCAATATCTGCTCTTGGTATTAACACTCGAGTTCAATTCTCTAGTTTTCTTGCTGAGACAACTGTCTAGTCTGATATGACTGACTCTAAGCAAAGGCCAGGCTGTTTCCTGCCTTTGAAAGGGAAAGCAGTTTCTGCAGACCTGACTCAAAGGCCCCCGGGCACAGCGATAACCGAGACAGTTACAAGGCTAAGTTAATCTAGCGACTGCCTGCTCCCCGTCAGGGCCAGATCTTAGCCATTGCCTCTGCAGCACCGCCCTTTCAGGAAGAAGGGCAAGACAGAGTCCACCCTGAAAATCCTAACGCAAGAGCCAGGCTGCGGGCGGGCGGCGGCTCCTGGCCCTGCGGGGTGCACAGGCGCAGGAGGAGCTGCTGCAGGATCATGGTCCCCCCAGCGCCACCCTGCAGGTTGCGGCCCAGCACTGAGGGTCTGGCCCTTGCTCAGGCTCTGTCTGTTGGGGACTTTTCTTCCCTCAGAGCTTTGTGGAGGCTGTGAGTAGTGTCCCCAGGGTCCGCTCCAGTTGGTGGCCACGGCCACGCCGTGTCTTTTCTAGCCTCCACAGGTATTTTTAGTGTCTTGTTTCCCCATCGGGGCCACTGACATCAAAGCCGCCCAGGAGGAGCAATCCACACAGGGACAAGTGGTTGACGCCTTCAGTCCGGAACACCAGGAAGCACCTCCCTCTTAGGTTTTCTGTAGGGGGAGGAGGGAATGGCATAGTGCTTGGGAAATCTGGGCTTTGCCCTGTTTGAAGGAGGGGTCCCGATTATGAATGTGGCTGCAGGGCTAGAAGACTCACTTCAATCTTCAGTTTTTCAGCTTGGCCAGCAGTGGCCAGGCCAACTCTGGAGGCCACTTCCTATCCCCAAAACAGCACCCTGTACCCACACTGTAGCCAAAGTGGCTGTGCTGGGCCGAAGACTCTGATAATCCCTGGATCCAACTTCTTGAATGACCTCCAAGCCGCCCTTCAGTGTGGTTTGGGGTTTTTCTCGCGATAAGATCACGGGCTCCGGAGTCATGCAGCCTGAGTTTCAGTCCTGTTGGCCCTGGGCGAGCTGCTCAGCGCTTTGAAAGTCAGTTTTCTTATCTGATAAAGGGATAGCAACGTCCAGGGCTTTGCTCCACACAGTCAGCCCTCTGTATCTGCGGGTTCCGCATCGTGGCTTCAACCAACCGCAGATGAAAAAGAGTCGAAAATAAAATTGATGGCTGTGTCAGTGCTGAGCATGTGCAGACTTTTTTTCTTGTCATTAGCCCTAAACAATGTGCCATAACAACTACGTATAGCGTCTGCACTGTACTAGGTATTGCAAGTGATCTAGAGGTGACCAAAAGCACGCAGGAGGGTGTGCAGTTATGTGCAAACACTGCGTCATTTTATATCAGGGACCCGAACAGCACGGATTTTGCTACCTGCGAGGTTCCGGGGACCAATCCCCCAAGGGTACCAAGGAATGACTGTGCCTTTCTAGCAGCTGCTGTTCTAAATGATGTTTCTGGGGAGAAGCAAAGACAATGAGAGTGTGGGGGGCCAAGGGGAGGGCTCCTGCATCCAGGCCCTGAGGAATGGAGAATTTCCCCCCGTCTGTTCCTGCCAAAGCCCTGGTGAGGAGGCAGAGGCCCGAGAGGCAAGTCTTTCTAGAATGTTCACTCACTTGGACTTCCACTTTAGCAGCTCTTGCAGGAAGGGCCAGGACTTCATCGTGGCTCCTTGTCAGGGCGGGGTCTGTCTGTAATACTGGATTCCACACCCCACCCAGCTCTCTGGTTATGCGTGGTGGGATGCAGTGGAGGGCCAGAGTGTGTGCCACCCACTGCGTGCCTGCCCACCACTGGCACCAGAGCAAGGGTGGGTGGTTTGGAGGAAGCAGAGAAAGGGCCAGCGGGAACTCTGCTTCCATGCAGCCTGGGGGGTGGTGGCCATGGAGAGCCAGCTGCAGGCCCCGTGTGCTGCTCTGACTGCAGGGCCCAGGATTCAGGGGTGGTGAGGCCAGGTAAGGAAGCAGAGCGGCTGGGACCCAGGGCCTCTGTCACCAGCATTCCACTGTTTGTGTCCAGAGAGAAGGCTGCTAACGCTGAGGCTGCAGCCAAGCCTGGTGCAGGGGTTCGTGAAACTCCCCTTTCCCTGCCCAGTGAGGGGCGTAGGGGACAGCAGATGAGACCTACAGCCTGCAGCTCCAGTTGGGCCACCATGGAACTAGAGCCACCTAGCTTGGGAAGGTGGGAGCTCAAGAGTGGCCAAACCCAGGGACAGCTGGATTTGGGACCAGGAGGACCCAGGAGGACAGAACCACAGACGTGCTCTGCTTCTGCGGCAGCCAGGAAGGCAGGGAGGGATGGGGCTGGGAGAACCAGTGTGAGGCCCCTGTGTGTGCCAGACACTGTGTGGACTCACAGCAAACAGTCTGCGTGTGGCACACGGGGCCCCATCACCTGCAGGCGTCAGCTCCTTTGGTGCCAGGCAGATCTTACTGTTACCATCATCCTGATCTTACAGTGAGGAAGCGGAGGCCCAGGGAGGTTGTGCAACAGGCCTAAGGGGACACCGAAACTGGGACCCAGGCAGTTTGGCTCCCGAGTGCAGCCCCTAACCACGTGCCGTGCTGCACAGCTTCATGACAATGCTGTGGGACAGCGGCGAGCCCTGCTCCCAGACGCAGCTGGTAAGGGACAGAGCTGGGATGCAAGGCCAGCGCTCTCTGACTCCAAAGCCCAGGACCCATTTTGGGGCCCCAAGAATGGGCTGGATCCCCAGGATCTCAGCCCCAGAAGCTTAAAACAGAGCCAAGCTGCCTCTGTTTTTGTTCAAGAGTGCTTGCTTTCCCCGCCTGTCTATTTTGGATCCTGGGCTCTGCGTCCTCCCTTGCCACCCGCTACCCCCAGCTTTAATTAGAGCTCATGATCAAGTCAAGAGCGCGTTCCCTGCACCAGCTCCCCCGGCACGGACTGCTCCTGTCTCTCACTCCTCGCAGAGACGATGACTGTGGGGGTGGCCCGGTGGCTTAGAGCTCAGGTAATCTGCAAGATGAGCCTCTGAGGACAGCAGAGAATAACGCCTTGCCTGGAACCACAAACGCTATGCTAGGAGATGATGCTTGACCCTCGAGAAAGCTCTTCCCAACTGCTCAGAAGCAGGCAAAGCTCAGAGCAGGATGTGATACGAGGACTAAATTCCAGTGGAAATGACAGAGGATGCAGATAAGTAGAAGACAATTGTCCCAATTGGGACTGAAGGCAGAATTTTGACATACATGGAGCCTTGGTGACGTGTATAAAATAAAATGCAATAAAATCTCGAAAGCAAGGGACAGATACACTGAGCTTACTTCAGCTCCGTGACTTAGAGTTGCTGTACACTTCCAATGAGATTAGATTTAGGTTTCTGTAGGCAGAAGTCACCGTGGGACTGAACCCAGAGATGGTTCTCCAGGAAAAGCCTCCCTGGAGAGCCGGCAGGTGCAAGCGTTGAGTGGTGACTGAGACGGACTGGGCTGAGGGCTCTTTTAGAAGTGGGACCCTGCTGTGGCATTAATAAAAGTTTGGAAAATACAGAAAAGTTGGGAGGAGACATTGATTCCCTCCTAGGCATATGGCCCAGACACAGCTATTATTGTCATTTTATTATATTTCATTACGGTCTTTCTTTCCCTGTGTATTTCTGTGATCACGCTGTGCAAACAGATTCTGTATACTGTTTCCCCCCTAAATGGGCTTCCACGTGTTACTGCTTTGTAAAAATTACTTTATTAGTTGCACTATATCCCATAAAGTGCATGAGTTCTGGTTTGATATCTCCTCTTTGAACATTTGGGTCATTTCTAATTTTTCACTGTTACAAGTATGTTTGTACATAGGACTATTTACCATATTTAAGGTTATTTTGTTAGAAAAGACCGCCAGAAGTACAGTTTGAGAATGAAAGAGCATAACTGTTTTTAAAACTTTGTTACAAATTACCAAGCAGCCCTTCCCAGGGAGAATCCCGGTCTGCAGTGTCAGCGTCCGTGGGCCAACCCTGAGCCTCAGTCAGCTTCCGCCTCACGGCACAGGCGTCGGCTTCTCTCTGCCGTTTTCTGATTCATTCATTCATCCAACAGTGATTGAGCCTCTGCTGTCTACCAGGCACCGTTGTGTGTGCAGTGGAAACAGAAATGAATCTGACACTTCCCTGCTCCTCAAAGAACTCCGTCTGGAAGAGAAGGCAGATGACACGGGGTGGAGACAGCTGCAGCTCTGCTCCCCCGGCCTAGCGTCCCACTCCCTATTCTCAGTGCTCCGGGAGCACCTCCCATGCTTGTCCTTTCTCCAGAACACCCCCTCTCTCCCCTGCTGCCCAGCATGAGTCCCCATGTTCAAGCCTCAGAGCTCTCAGCTCTCCCGAGTCTGTAACTGTGTCTCAGCTTCCCACCCAAGCCAGCCCGGCCTCTGCAGACCAGCGGCCGTGTAGTGGGATTGTCTCGCCTGTCTCACCTCCTGCTGCTGTGTCTTTTTTTTTCTCTGCAGCCTGGGACTCCTGCACAGCTCCCAGAGTGTCTGGGTTCTTCTCTGTGTATCTCCATCCCTCTGAGTTTCTCAGCCCCCTGCCTGGGGTGCAGGGAGGACATCTGGGTAGAGACAGCAACACCGTGGCAGAGACAGATGGAATCTCCTTAGAACATTTCCACCATCACTGTGCCACCTGGGTGGTCTTTGGGAAGAGACTTGGGCAATGGTCCTTTTGAGAATTAAACAAATGCAAATATTTCAGGGGACAGGAGATTGTTTCCTCGCAGCTTCATTAGGTGCAAGCTGTTGGCCTAAAGTTTTAATGTTCTTTTTATTTTTTTTTTCTCTGTCATAACCTGTTTTGAGGTAAGAACTGTTCATTCAGTTTGATTCCTTTTTTTTGCCAACTCTTGCACAGAGGCAAAGTTGATAAGAAGGAAGTAGTTCCTCCCCAGTCCCAGAGGACTGTAACAGTAACACTTTAGCTTGCCTCTAATTACAGCCACCATGACAGTTCATATGTTGTAGCAATAAAAATAACCATAAACCTTACATAATCATTAAAGTTAAGCAAACAGCCCCTCACTGCATCATAATGTACAGGTAGTTGCTAATAACCCAGGAACAGCATTGGGGCATTCAAGGAACATCTTTCCTATCTCCACAGTTTCTTAAACAACTTTAGAGACATATTTTTATTAAGTATATGCAAGGCAGATGATCTTAAACCTCAAGAAGAGTGTGCATAATAATTGTGTACTCTTGTAATGCTCTCCAAAGACCTATTCAGAGTCCATTCTGAAAGACAATAATATATCAAGAAGTTCTGCAAACTTCCTCCTAATGAAGACATGCCAATTTGAGACCAAGAATGTGGCCTCAAAGGACAAAATAACCACTGCTCTCAGTCTCTCGGTGTTTTGCTACTTTATTTCAGAGTGATTCAAAATCTAATTAAATTTCTAAACTCTAATGAAATTACAGAAGAAAAATCATTTAGGATTATATTATGTACAATTACTCACAGCTGAAAATTACAGTTACCCTCTTTCACCAGGATAGAGTCTGTTGGGAAAACCCTTGTTATTTATCTACCGTATAAATCTGACATTTCTCCCACTCTTTACAGGTTGGAGGTAAAGTTGAATTAATTAAATGTATATATCCTGAGCTGCAACAGATAGGTGGGGAGGGAGTTCAAAGAGAAGGAGAAAGCATGTGGGTTGAGATCACCTTATGCCCCTTATGTAAGACAGCCTGGGATAGGTGTGGGCAGACTGACACTGGGCAGGTGCTCCGAGTCAGGGGTCTCTGGAAGCAGAAGCATTGTGCACTGGAGGAGAAGGGCAAAGCCTTAGACGATGAACTTAGGTGTGCAAGTGCATTCCAAGCTCTGTTTGGCTTTGAGAATCTTAGCTTATTTTTCTATAGGTTAGAGGAAGACTTGCCACCAGAAGATTTCTTAGGAATGGTGGCCTGAATTTCTATAATACTATTTTTTTAGAGATAGAGTCTCAATCTGCTGCCCAAGCTGGAGTTCAGTGGTGCAATCATAGCTCACTGTAGCCTCAAACTCCTGGGCTCAAGTGATCCTCCTGCTTCAGCTTCCCAAGTAGCTGAGACTACAGGTGCGCACCACCATGCCTGGTTGAACTTCTATTCTAAAAGAGTTCAATGACTTGATCAATCCATACTACTATAAATAATTAGACTGTTTTGAATATTTAGCAGCTGGTTAGCAATTTCACGAAATCTGTTTGCAGGCCTTAATCTCTGTGAACAGAAAGCTTGGAAAGTACCACCATAGTTACCAGTATTGTAGTGCAACAGGTTTGGCTTTGGAGACTTGGATTTTCAGGAATATACACTAGGTAATTTAAACCTTTCTTCCCATTAACAATGACTAGAAAAGTTAGACAAAATATATTTTTAAACATCTACTTAAAGATATCAGAGAGCTAATAAAGTAATATATAATTATGAGAACAATATCTGGGAGATGAAACCCAAAGATGAACCTGAAATTTGAAAAGTTGTTTTTCCAGAGGCATCTTTCACTCTCAGGAGAGGTGGCTGAGAGGCTGAGAAGTGAATAAAGCTGTGAATAGCTTTGAGGGGCTAGAACGCAGAACCTGCCAAGGAAGAGGAACCCTGGTAACCCTCCCAGCCTTGGGTCAGGATGCTAAAGGACTAATCCCTAGGAGAATGGTGAACTGGACACAAATTGGCCCTCGAAAGGACTGAAGCCCAGCTTTAATTTATCATAATCTCTGAAATCATATTCAGGTGTTGCAGTTTTGCTAGGGAAAGCTAGAAGACTGTCAAAAGCAACATGAATCCATTTGGAGGAAGATAACATAGTCCTCAGCTTAAAATTATTTTACTTCTATAATTGTTTTTACAACATCAAAGACTCATTGAAAAATAACAGCCAGGCACATGAGAAGACAGTAAAGTGTGTCTGTGTGTGTGCACACACACATGAGAGAAACAATAGATAATAGAAATAGACCCATAGTTGATCCAGGAAGTAAAGCTACCAGAATACAGACTTTGGAAGAGCTATGTACTTCTTTGTACAAGAAGTAAAAGATAAGATTGTAAATTTTCACAGAGAACTAAAAAGTATAGAAAAGGATTAATGAAATGATTTTTTTGATAATTTTAATCAAATGAAAATTCTAGCGTACCAGGAGGAGAGGATAAAGAGAATTAAACAGAAATAATATTTTAAGAGATAATGGCTGAGAATTTTCTAAAACTAACGCAAAACATCAAGCCACATATTCAAGAAGTTATGAAAAATTTCAAGCAGGATAAATCAAAAGAAAAATCTTACTTAGGCATATCAGAGTGAAACTGTTGAAAGTGAATGACAAAGGAAAAGATTAGTCATAGACAGAAAGAGAAGAAAAATTATCTTCAAAAGAGTGACAATGAGATTGCCAAAGATGGATTTTTGTGACAGCAGTAAGGCTTAAACTTGAGAGTTCTTCACTGGCATGAACTCTTCTGGGCATTGGTTTACATGGTCAAAGGCTTTTATAGAACTTGCTGGTAAGAAATTTTAACGCTAACTGATTAAGAACACTCCTTTCCCACTCCAATTTCTGTCCATGTACTAGACACTTTGATGTGTTGGGTTAGAGTAGTTCTAGGATTTGGGGGATCAGGTGAAGGTGAAGTTGAGTTGGGATATTCATTTAGTTTTGGTTTAACGGGATATAATTATGTGGTTCTTGGCTACTTTCACATATATCATTACGGTACAGAAACAGTTCTCTGTATTACTCTTCTGCCTAGTGTGATCACTCACAATGACACAAAGGCTGTATCTAAGTACCAATGTGCCTCCGGTGGTTGGCAATGGAAGTATACGGGTAGTAGAGAAAAACATGCAAGCAAACAAATGAAAAATCTGAAACATACAGAATCCAGAATCTAGTCTGTGGAAAATTCTTCCAAATCTTATAACTTATTACATGAAAGAAACTTGATAGGGATTTTCCCAGTTTTGGCAACAATCATAAACTTTTTTATTTTTTGGCTGCATTACTAGTAAGAGCGGTGCTAAAGAAACTTTTCGTAAACAATCAGCAACAAAAAATAAATTTTAATTATGTTAGTAGAAACTTTCTATAAAAAATAGTTAAATAAAGAGACATAAAATAATATGTAGCAAAAAAAATGGAGAAAAAGTATTATATAGTCTGGTCATGCAGTTATTATTTTGATTTTTAAGATTTTTGTTGTTTGTAGCATGTTTAGCTTTTTATACATTTTACGAATTTGTAATTTTCTGTGATTTCTTCTCTCATTCTAAGTAAATGTACACTTTTAAATCTGATTTTGTGTTCTTTCTCTTAAATCATGTCTCCTAAATTTTATACTCTTCAGACCACACAAAACTTAGATCTCCCACTGCAGATAGCTGACTTTTAAACAAAAATAATAATAGTCAATAAAATAATATTTTTAGAGTGGTAAAGGAAAATTATTGTTTATGTTTAATTCCAGCAATATCCAGCAAAAATATCTTATACAAATGAAAATGAAATAAAGGCTTTTTCAGAAAAAAAAAACCCACAGAATTTGTGACCTTCAGACTCATATTGAAAAATATATTAATATAAAGGTGTTATTCAAGAAGAAGGAAAATGCTCCCAGAGGGATGCTTACAAAGGTAGGAAGGAGTAAAGAGCAACAAAAAAGATATTTGACTATATAAAGGAATCATCATCATCATCATCATCATCTTTTCACTATTCTCAGTATTACTTAGCAGGTGTTGACATCTGGCAGGGCAAGATCCCCTCTGCCAACAATCCTCACTCCTACCCTACACTCAAAGTCTTTAAAAATAAACTTACTCATAGGCTTATATTTTTCTGTATCAGATTTAAACTCAGTATATGAAGCTCCCAAAATTTCATCTGAGATTTTTATTGTCATTATATTGAATCTATACATTTCAGAGAGCTATCATCTTTATAATGTTAAACCGTCCCATATGTAAACGTGGTGTTCTTTGCATTTATTCAGGTCTTCTTTAATGTTATTCACTGGAGATTTATATGTCTCTATAAATGAGTTGTGCATTCTTCATTAAGTAAGTTTCTAGATAATATGCAATTGAAGTTGCTATTGCAAATGGTATCGTAATATTTGAATAGATTTTAAAATTTATTTTTGCTGCTATTGCTTTATATAGTTGCTTTGTGTTCAAATATCTGGCTTAGCTCCTTTATTAATTTTCATTATTGTATACTAATTCTGTTGAGATTTCTATTCAGATAATTATTTCATTTGGAAGTAATGACAATTTTGTTTCTTCCTTTTCAACACCAAGAACTTTTTTTGTTTTTAAAAACCATAAACAAGTTTTGAACTTTATTAAATACATTTTAGGCATCTATTCAGATAATCATATATTTTTGTCCTTTGATCCACAAATATAGTGAATTACATTGGTAGATTTTCTAATTTGAAACCATTCTTGAATTTCTTGAATAAACCCTATTTGATATAGTTTATTAGTTTTCTTAAATAAGCAGTGGAATTCAATTTGTTAATATTTTATATATATATTCATATGTGAATATCTTTTTTGCATTTCTCTTGTCTGGTTTTGACACTCAGATGATATGAGCTTTTATTAAAATGAATAGAATAGGTTTTACTCCTTTCTTTCTCTGTAAAAATTTGTGTAAGAAATATTTGATCCTATAAAATTTGGTAGATCCCACTTATGAGGCCATCCAAACATGGATTTTTTTTAAAGGAATAATGTCTTTGATTACCTTTTCAATTTTTTTGATGGCCATTGTATCTTTAAATTGTCTATTTCTTCTTGTTCTAATTTTGACATTTTCTATTTTTACCAGTTTGTGTCCATTTCTTTGAGGCCTTTGATTATATTAATGTAGTTCTTCATAATTTTTTTAAAAACTCTCAATTTTGTCATAATATCTTATATATTTATATGTTATTTCTCCTCTCCCCCTTGATAAGTCTTGCTAGAGATCCATTGTATTAATCTTTGTAAATAACCAGTGTTTTGTTAATCATTTCTATTGTATGTCTCCTTTCTCCCCTTTTACCTTAGTAATAAATCTCTCAACTTAACCTCGGACATTAGGATGAAAGATAGCATTTCCCAGCATCTTTGCAGTTAAGTGCAGTCATATGCTGAAGTTCTTGCCAATGAAATGTAAGAGAAAATGACATGTCACAAAATTTGTATTCTCTTTTTGTTGAGTATAAATGAATTAGTATAAGCTTATCTATAGGTTTTTAAATATGAAATGTCTGATTGCGAATCAAAAGTGAAGTTTATATCTCAAACAAGACACAGTACAATTAATCAAAGTGTGTGCCTAAACTATCCACATAGTTTTGCCATCTCAATGGTAGCTGGTTTATGCCAGCAGTGAAGCCACCTGGAGAGCGAGTGTTGATGAAATCGCAAAAGGCGTTTCCCACAGCTTGTTGAGGAATGAATATTTTTCCTTGCAAGAGGTGGTCCAAAGCCTGGAAGAAGTGGTAGTCAGTGGGTGCAGGATCTGGTGAATACGTGGATGACAGAGAGTTGCCAAGTCCAGCATCTGTAGTTTGAGCAGCTTCGTTTGGGCGATGTGGTTGAGCATTGTCTTGCAAGAGGATTGGCCTGTTTCTATTGACCAATCTCGGCTGCTTAATCACAAGGATCCTCATCATTTCCTCCAATTGGCTGTGGTAGACATCCGCTGTAATCGACTGACCAGGTTTCATGAAACTGTAATGGATAATACCAGAGCTGGACCCCCAAATAGACACCATCAGCTTTTTTTGATCAATATTCAGTTTTGGACTATGTCTCAGCACTTTATCTTTACCCAACCATTGTGCCAAATGCTTGTGATTGTCAGAAATAATCCATTTTTCCTCACACATAACAGTACGGTGTAGAAATGGTTTGCCTTTATGTCATGACAGCAAAGAAAGGCAGGCTTCGAGATGATTTCTATTTTGACGCTCATTTAATTCATGTGGTATGCGTGGTCCACTTCCATTGAACAGACTGAGTTTTGTTCATTTAAAATTTAAATAGCCCATTTTTGTGATTCTGATATTTATCTCTGGCCTATCATGATCCATCCCTATGATTTTTCTCTCATCAATTTACTGAGCTTATCAATATCTGTCTTTTTTAGAATAAAGTGATTTCTTTAGCATATGCTAACTTCCATCTGATGTCCTCCCAGTCTCTTGCCTCCAGCCTCCCATATTAATGTCATATAGAATTTTAATACTGAAAATATGCGTGCATGTATCTCCATAATTATTTTAAAAATCAAGAGAGTAGGGAAATTAAAATGGAGAAAAGAGGGATTTTTTAAAAATATGTATATATTTTCTCCATTCTTTTGATAATCCCACATTTGAACAACAGACTTAAAAAAAATTTTAACACTAACACTTAATATCTTTCTTTGGCTTCTTGAATTTCTCTTTTGCTAGAGTATTTCTTCTGAGTGTTTTCAAAAAGATTCAGAAGTTTTGCATGACCAAGAATATCTTCATTTTATTTTTGCATTTAAATGAGAGTTTAGCTGGATATAGAATTCTTGGTTTCAAGTCCTTTTACTTCACATATATCCTGATTCGTTTTTCTTTGTCAGTGATGTTCGTTTTCTCTCTTAAACCTCTTAGAATTTTCCATTTTTTCTGTGATGTTATTAAATTTTAATAAAATATACTCAGATGTTTCCCTCTCTCTTTTATATCCTTTTGAACATTCCTTGAGCCATTTCTGTCTGAAACCTTTAATCTTTATTTCTGAGAAATTTTATTTATTATTTCTTCAAATGTTCCTTCCCTCTCCATTTTTTTCACTTCTTCCAACTTTCCAGTGATGCCCATGTTGACCCTTTTGCTCCAAACTTCTTGATGTTTATTTTATTCTTCCCACATTCCTCTCTTCTTTCTGATGCTTCTGAGGGCTTTCAGGAAAAGCTGATCTTTCAAAGTCACTAATGAATTGTTCTGCTGTATTCTTTCCTTTATTTATCTCCTTGACTGTGTTCCTTATTTACATGCCTTCATACTCAGTGACTCCATCGTTCTTTTTCCTAATTTGTTTGTTCCTGCTTCATGTTTCCAATACCCTCTCCTGACTCTGTGTGTGTGTGTGTGTTAAATTATTGGGGTTTTCCTCCTGCTCTATTAACTCTAATTCCTCTGCTGTTACATGTTTAGTTTTTTAATTTTCATACTTTGCTCTTGTGCATTTCAGATGTCTCCTCACCTGCCCCTGGGAACTCACCTGGGTTTAGGATGATCAGCCGTGGGGCTGGTGACCTGCGCTGCAGGAGCAGCACCGTCCTAGCCCCGCTGGGGCCTCACTGAGGGCGTTGGGAGCGTGCTGGGGGAGCTTCCTCCTGTGCCTTTACGACCTGGGCCCGAGCACTCCTTATTTGCACACCTTTCCTCACCCTCCAAACCTTGAAGTCCGTGGGCCCTCGTGGGGTTGCTCTGCAGCGGCACCTGGCCCCACTCCCAGGTGTCAGCATCTCAAGGCAGCAGTGCTGTGCACATGAGCGGGAGGTGGAGACAGCATTAGTGCTCAGGGGCAGGCCGTCGGCAGCCCCCTGTTGGTGCCCTCCGCTCCCTGGCGTGAGCTCACCACCTGTCCCGCCGATGGCACCTGGGCCTCGTCGCTCCAGGCAGCCAGTTCCTGCCTGCGCAGGCTGGAACCCGGCCACCTCTGTCTCCTCAAGGGTTTCTCACGGCGTTCCGCTCAGATCCTAGGGATCATCCATTCTCTCACTTCTTGGCGAGAAGCCCTTTGCCGGGCTGCCGGGGACCCTATGCCAGTCTATTCAGAAACCTGTGAGAAGTCTTCATTTATTTAAGTCACCCTTTATATCGTCCTGTGCAGACTTGTAGTATCCATTTTGTGCGCCACTCAAAATGGAGTTGAGTTTTGTAAATCAGCGTTACAAAAAATAACAGAGCTCTCATCAACACCACACACATTTACCACGTGCCAGTCATTATTGCGTGTATTAATTCACTTACTCCTCATAACAACACTATGAATACGTTTTTATTTCTCTTTTATTACAAATGACGAAACAAAGACACAGGTTAAGTTTAGGGCCAATGTCACCTGGCCCCTGAGTCTTTGCTCTTAATCACTGTATTATATCTGACTCTAAATTTCTTTTTAAAAAGCCTGACTCAGTTCCAACATTGTATCTTTCTCTAAAGTTTTTGCCTTCTTCCCCATTCCAAGTCTTACTGCTTAGTAAACAATATATCCTGTTGTGAATTTTACCCAAGCAGATAGGTCTTCGGGTTTGCGTAGGTAAGAAGAAATTTTTCATGTAGGTCCATTTTCGGAGTCCTTATTTATAAGGTGACATTTTTTAATATGTAGGAAATTATTGTTTATACTTAAGTCTTTGGATTCCAGGGCCGAATCCAATTCAAACTGAGTATTTGTGGGTGACTCGAGGCTCATATCTTAGGCAGAGAAGCCAAGGAAAATGTTAAATCCTCCTGAGAATGAGGTGGGGCTGTGAGAACCCCAGTATTTGGTAGTGTTCTCTAAGAAGCTTCCTATGTCATGTCAGATGCCCAAATAGCTTTACTCAAGGTGAAAGTCAAGAAGCAAGGCATCTGGATGGTTCCAATTTTTGTTGGTCTTTACATTTGGAAAATGAGGATTTTTGCAACATTCTAAGAGATAGGACTGAGAATGAAGGTCCTGTTTTCAACAATGAGGAAAAGACTCTATGGGCCCATAGTTTACTAATTCTCACACTGCTTTCAGATGGCCAAGTGTGCATGAAATGGCATGCCCAGACTGAAAAAACTGCCCTGTCCTCTGAGCTCCCTTTGAACTGGGCTCCCGGAAAGCCATGCATAGGTTTCCCCAGCCAGGAGCTCCTGAGCCAGGCCTCCTGGGCTCTGGGCCTCTGCATTACTGAACAGGGCTTGGGTGTGTGGCCTCCCCAAAGTCAGCCAGCAGATGACCAGCTCCTGGGCTCCCAGGGTGTACTAGACGAAAATGGAGGGTGAAAGTTACTCTTGGGTTTTAGTAGTTTCATTATTCCAAGATTTATTACTTTAATAATGAAATTTGCATTAGTACCTTAATGAACTTTATACTTTTTATCATGACCTGGCCATATTTGAGAAAAATTTAGAACTACAATATTATTCTTGGGTCAGTAACAGAAATGTGCACAGCAATGCAGAGATAGGGAAAGAAATTAAGACGTGCGGGCATAAATAGAATTTTTACAATCAGGAAATAATATTAAAACAACAACACATATATATGTATTTATGGTAAGACTGGGTCACATTTATGTATCAGATTCCCTGTAGACCTCCCCTAAATATACACATATCCTTACTTTACCTTATTACTTCTGCTGTGGTCCAAGGTCACGCAGTTCCTTAATTGCAAAGGTCATGGACAAGGAGGCTGCAACCACTGGCCGTGTGTGCTCGTGGCCTTCACCTTTCGTCTTTACCTGGACGCAGGTGTCTGCACCAATTTGCTTACCGAGAGACTAGCGAGGTGGTGAGGATAAAGGAACTCTCATTTCTTGGTGCACGCCCTCCTGTCTGCTTGCTATTTCATTAGACATGTACCAGTTTAGGTTGGTTCCTGCCTTTTACTTGTTGTGATTTTTTTTTAATTTTTTTGATTTCAGAATATTACAAGAGTACAAATGTGTAGGTTACATATATTGCCTTTGTCTGCCCGAGGTAGAGCTACAAGCTTGTCCATCCCCCAGACAGGGCGCACCACACCCATTAGGTGTGAACATACCCATCCCCTCCTCCCCCACCCACCTGCCCGACACGCGATGAATGTTACTACCATATATGCACGTAAGTGTTCATCAGTTAGTACCAATTTGATGGTGAGTACATGTGGTGCTTGTTTTTCCATTCTAGCCTATTCTGCTAAGTGAAGTAACACAAGGATGCTTTGATTTTTAATTTGCAAGGATTCTGAGATGAGCATCCTTATACATCCATCCTTATACATTTGTTCAATGATTTCCTTAAGCTACATTCCTTAAAGTGGGATTAATGGATCAAAATTGGGGTAAACTTTTAAAGCTGCTCATAACTATTGCCAAAATGAGGAAAACCATTAAAATTTGTGTCAACACAACCTTGCTGGTATTGATACTTGTTTTGATTACATTTTAATTATGCAATCTTTACTAAATATCAAATTCTTTATAATATATGTGGGTTATGAATAAGGAGATTAAATAATTTATCACTCAAACCAGGACTTTTGTCAAAACTTTAGGCATGCACAGAGATATTATAATTGCACTAAAATAATGGGCATAACCCAAGGACTTATCTAAGAAAAACTCAGCATATGGTCTTTCTATTAATGAAGCATAACAACAAAATGAACGTCCATGCACCCCCCTCTTAATTAAAGAGCTAGAACATTACCTCTGCATCCTACTGTGCATCCCTTTCCTGTTTCCTTCCTCTGCCTTGCTCCGAGCGAAAACGCCCTTCTGAATTTTGGGTTTATCATTGTCTAGATTTTAAAAAATACTATTCAATGAAAAATATGCAAGGGCTTTCCGGAAAGTATCCAGCCATGTAATATGAAAAATATGTATTAACAATGGCTAGAAGCTTTCTGGACAGCCCAGTGTGTGTATTTCTCCACTCTTTACTATATAGCTTTGCTCATTTCTGTATTTTGTGAAAATGGTATCATTCTGTCATCTTTTGCAATTTGATTTTTCACACAATGTGGTCCTTCTAAGATTTAACCAAATAATTCTATGTTGCTGTCATTTATTCATTTTTATATAATAGCTGTGTGATATTCCATTGTAAAAATTTATTGCAAATTCTTTATCCATTCTCCTGTTGATGGATTTCATGGTTCTTTCGAGGTCTTCTTTGCTATTATGAATTACGCTCTATAAATATTCTTTTCTCTACCTCTGAATGTGCGTGTGTGGGGAGCCCCTGGGTGTATCTCCGGGAGTGGTACTGTTGAATCACGGGGTACACTAATCTTTACCTGCATCAAAGAACGAAAATTGTTGATGTTATACCTTATTTGTGGACATTCACACTTAACTTTAGCACTACCCAGGATTCTTATTATTGCCAGTCTGAAGAGTATAAAATGTATCTCACTGTGGTCCTCATCTGCATTTCTCGGACTGCTAATGCGGTTGAGTGTAAGATCGTAGTAACGCTATAGAGCAGCTTGAGAAGAATCAATGTCCTTACGATTTTTGAGTTTTCCTATCCATGATTAACACATCTTTTGTTTAGATCCTCTTTAATGCTGTGCACTAACATTTTCTCCACATGAGTCTTGAGCAACCTCTGTTAGTTTCATTATGCATTTATGTAAATGAAATAAATGTATGATGTATTTGTTATATTCCATAGATATGTATATATATTTTACTGTTGGTGGTATAATAATTATTATTAAGTAAATAATTTTTATTTATTTATAAAAGAATTTATTTATTTTATTTATTTATAAGATAATTATAATTAATTATAATCACAATAAATAATTATTTATTTTTTCCAGTTTTTAAAATAACCTTTATTTTTTTAAAAGTTAATATATGCACTATAGGAAACTGAAAAACCCAAGAAGCAAAGGACGTCATCCACAGTCACAAGCAGTTTACAGTTTGACGTGTCCTTCTAGATCCTGACACATACACAACATCCAATTTTATGGCATTGAGATCATACAGTATATATCATGCTTTTTCACACATCATGAATATTTACCAATCCAAAATCCCAAAGCTATGTGAGTATTTTGATAGCCAAAAATACACTCCACCAACTCCATCTGTTAGGAAAAAATGTAATCCTGCCTTTCTTGGGATGGAAATTTCATAGAAGACAAAAATGGCAACAGGCCTCCCGATAAAAGCACTGGCAGAGTTCTGGTTAAAATGCTGCATTCCCTTCATGCTCGATTTAAAACCAAACAGAAAGCAACAGAGTACACTAAGTGTACTGTTTCTAAAGAATTCATTATCAGATCTATACCATTAAAATATTAGCAAGAAGGTAAGTTTCTACTGAATTACTTAATATATTCTTCTAGTACAGCCAAAGGATGCACACACATCAACGGCTAACGTCAAATGAAAACGTGAAGCCATCTGCACACGTCCCTCCTCGCATGCTTCCTTCCGCCCCTCTGCTGCCAAGCTGGCGAGCAAGTCCTGACACACACTGCCCAGGGCTGCTTTAACCATTCTGTGTCCAAGGTGCATCTTTCCATCAATTACAACAAAAAGATACTCACAAAATTTCTAATTCACTAGTTCTACTTTTTATCATCCATTGTCACCTCAGGACATGTCCAAAGCTTAGATGTTGCAAAGCAATGAACTTTGCCCAGAATAAACACAGATACTTTACTTAAAATGCACATATAGACCTATGGTTATAATCTAAAACCATCTTCTAGATATGCTGATACTAGCAAAGAGCCCTTCCCTTCATCCTTCTTCTTCTTCCTCTTCCCTCACTCCAGTGACTAAGTACAGGACTACCTGTAGCTCCAAGAGGTGGATTAAAAAATGTATCTCCCAGTATCGCTTGAGGTCAGGAGTTCAAGACCAGCCTGAGCAAGAGTGAGACACCATCTCGACTAAAAATAGAAAAATTAGCTGGGCGTGGTGGTGAGCACCTGTAGTTCCAGCCACTTGGGAGGCTGAGGCAGGAGGATGGCTTGAGCCCAGGACTTTCAGGTTGCTGTGAGCTAGGCTGATGCCAGGCACTCTAGCCCTGTTGACAGAGTGAGACTCTGTCTCAATAAAAAAAAAAAAAAAGTCACTCCCAAAAGACAATTCTTCCTAAAAACTAACAAAAGGCCATATATAAAGGGATTATTTTACCACCTCTACTTTTAACATGCCTTGAGCTTTAGAATTTGTTTATCACATTATACATAGCAATATTAACTAAAACACACACATAGAACAATGGTTAAGCAATCTGAACTAACCTAACTCTGGCACAGAGCCCTGCTCTGCATGCTTCCTCCTCCCCTCCCCCGCCACCCAGGGACACTCAGCACACTCTCCAAGACGTCACGTTCAACAGTTCCATTCCCCAGATGGAACCACTCCTATGAAATAACAAGAAACATTTCAAGGGTATTACTTTGGCCCTCTACTTTTAACATATGTTGTGCACTTTTAAACATCTAGTTTAAAAACATCTAGAAAGACTAGATATTTCAAATAATTGACAAATAAAAATTATCTACCTTTATCAGGTGAACAAGTTTAGAAATAGGTATACATTGTGGAATGGTGGTTGTATAATTTTTTAAAAAATATGTTTCTGTTACTAGCATATAGAAATTAAGTTGATGTTTACAATATTGATCTTGTATTCAGCCATATTATTATTTTTAATAATTAGTTTTTGAGTCTTAGAGGCTTTCTGCATAGACAAACATATCAACTGAGAATACGGTTTTTGTTCCCTTCCCAATTCCCATTCTTTGTGTTCCTTTAAAAACAAAAGAAATCCTGAACTAACTAGACCTGTGGTCAATATTGAATAGAAATGGTGATAATGGCATCTTGTCTTGCTCCTAATTCGAAAGAGATTGCATCCTTGTGGTGCATCATGATAATGATGTTTGTTGTTACATTTTGGTCTTTTTAATCAGATTAAGGGAGTTCTTATCTATTCCTAGATTGTCAGGAGTTTTTATCATGAATGGTTGATGGATTTTATCAAATACTTTTCTGTATCTATTGAGAAAATTAATGTTTTTTTCTGTTTTAACTCATTAAAGTTGGTGAATGACTTGGTCATGATAATTTACCATATATATATATATATATATATATATATTTATATACACACACACATCACTGTATTTGATTTGCTAATTTTTAAAAGGATTTTGGCCTCTATGTTCTTGAGTGAGATTGGGCTATACTTTTACTTTCTTACTCTCTTCTTGTCTGGTTTCGGTAAAAAGTTATGCTAATCTCATAGAACTAGTCAGAGAATATTCCTTTTTTTCTATTATACAAACTAGTTTGTTAATATTGGAATTTTCTAGTCCTTAAAGTTTCTAACATTTTAATAAAATTCTATAAAACAGTTTGACTTGGCATTTTCTTTGTGGCAAGATTTTTAACTATTTAATTCAATTTTTTGAAAGATATTAGGACCCACTGTCTTTCTGTTTTTTTCAAGTCTGTTTCAGTAACCTATATTTTCCTGAGATTGTGTGCACTTCATCAAGTTTTCAAATTTATTGGCATAAGATTGTTAATAATGCTATTATCGCTACTTTTTCTGTACTTATATTCCCTTTTTATTCTTAATATTATTTATTTTTGTCTTCTCTCTTTTTCCCTTAATCTATTTTGTGAGAAGTTTGCCATATTAGTTTTTTAAGGAGAAACTTTTAAGATGTATTGATTCTCCCTATCGTATCTTTGCTTTCTGCTTCATTTATTTCTGCTCTCATATTTATTATTTCCTTTTTTCTGGGTTTATTCTTTTCCAGACTTCTCAAACTGGTTGCTCAGCTCATTCCTTTTTCAGTCCTTTCTTTCTAGGTATTTACGTCTATACCTTTCCTTCTAATTCTAACTTGGCTTGAATTCTACAAAATCTGACATGCAACATTTTCATTATCATTCAGTTCAAAGCTATTTTTAATTTTCACCATAATTTTTTGTTTGATCTATGAGTTACTTAGAAATGTTTTTAAATTTCCAAACGAACGGAAATTTGACGTTGTGTTTTTGTAACCGTCATCTGATTCAGTTGCACTGTGGTAAGAAAATGTGGTCTGGATGGCACCTATTCTCTGACATTTTTGAGACTTACATCATGGCCCAGATCTGGCCATTTTTTTGGATAAATGCTGCATGTGTGCTGAGAAAAATGGCTGTTTTTTAACCATTGGGTGCAGAGTTGTATGTAATGCCCATACAGCCATCTGTGTGTCAAATCTTCCTTGTCTTCAAATTTTTAAAAACCTCCTACAAAGATGTGGGATTTGGCGGTTTCTCCTGACTTGCCCTAAAGGCACACACACAATCCCGCAAGCTCCATGGCTGGTCCTGAGGGTGCTGGGGGAGGAGAGGGTCCCCGCTTGGCAGCACTGGAGGGGCCCTCACATCCCAGTGAGAAACAGAGTCTCGGCGTTGCTGGAGTGGGGCTCATTTTCTGACCAGCTGTGCAGGTGACCTCCCCCACTCAGGTGACCCCCATGACATGCCTGCCTGGTGGGCTGGCGGCTGGGCTGGCTGGGCCTGGGTGTGAGCCAAGACAGGGAGCCCATCCCCCATTGCACAAGCACTATTGGGTACCTGTGTGGCATCGGGCGCTGGGCCAGGTGCTCTGGGCCTGCCCTCACAGGTTCCCCATCTGGTGGCAGCCACTGCACGCCTGGCACAGGAGCTGCCTCGGGGGCTGAGCCAGGCATTCAGTATAGGAGCACGGGGTAGGGCAGCCACCCTAGGGGGGTCATCGTGCCACACGGAGAAGACAGACGAGCCCCCACACTGCGGTGCAGAGGCTGGGTGTCAGGTCACCTGGCGAGAGTCCAGCTTGTGGGCCATTTTGAGCCTAGTTCTCAGCAGGTAGCAGACTCTGCACTTGCCAGACTCAGGAGGTTGTGGCCGAGTAAAAAGCAGAAGTTGCTGCAGATACTTCTCCTCCGGGGCGTCTGCAGGACAGGTCGGGCCCCTGCAGGGGTTTCCAGGGTGTTCTGGAAAAGAAGTTCTCACTAGCGTCTGCATGCATGCACCCCATGCGGAAATATTTTAAAATTAGTTGCCAACATTTGAAAATTAGTGATTTCACAGAAAAACGGAACCACTTGGCATGGCTGGACGCCCTGGGCCTGGTCTGAATGCAGCTCCCCTGGTCCCCAGCTGCTGTCTGCAGATTGTCACGTCTCCACTGGCATTTTCTTACTGTACACTTAGAGGAAAGTGAAATATTTCTCCTGCAAATGTTTCCATTAACTGGGGGAAAATTTTTAAAACTTCACACGTTCCAGGAGAAACGAGAGAGAGTGTATTTCTCGGTACAGGTGAAAACTGATTTTAATTTCATGAAATAAAATAAATAAAGTGTGTCTGGGTGGAGAGACTGGTTTCTCACTCCCAGCCTTCTCCACTCATGTCCGTTATTTACGTGAGACTCAGAAAGAGCCACGGTGGCCACACTGCAGGACCTAGTGGCCGACCGACAGCCCCTGGCAGGACCTGGGCAGGGCGGCGCCCGTGCACCGAGGGCACCTGCGGGGGGGAGGCCCGAGGCCCGGCTCACACACTCAGCTAGGGTCGTGAAGGGGGTTGAGTAAATGTCACACTCTACGAGAGTGCCAGGCAGAGTAGGAAGTGCCTGTGAGTTGGCTGCTACTCTGGGGATTTGACTGAGGGAGCCCAAGAGTGAAAAGAGCCCAATTTCTGCCAGCTCAGCTGTGTGGGGGCTCGAGACTTGTCATTCAGTGGACTTATATTTTAAAAAGTGACATTTCTTGCACACTGGGGTTGGTGCTTGGAGTTAAGCATTTGACACCGTGCAGGCACACAGAGAACTGCAGGAGCATGTGGCTGCAGGCTGCTGGCTGCACCTGTGTCCCACGCAGCCAACTTCCTCCAGGCAGGGACCGTGACCTGGGGTCTGTGAACTTGGCTAGGAAGCGATCACACCTCTGTTCTCTGACCTTGACAGACACTTAGGGTTTCCTTCCAGCACGAGTGCAGCAGACAAAGCACAGCGACACCGGGGACTTTGTTCCTCACGGGAATCACAGGTAGCTCCATCCACACTCCAGCTGTGGCAGACAGCTCTAAATACTGTTTGCATTCATCACTCAGTTGAGATTGTGGTGGCTATTTTATCTGCCGCTGGATCTTACTGTGTGGATAAAGTGGCATGCATATTTTTATACCACAAGTTTGGTTTTTAAAAATATTTTAATACTATGTTTTAATACTACTGATTTCTTTTATAATCCTTATATGCTTTACTTTGGGGATTTAAAAATGTTACCCTGAGAAGAGAGCGATAGGCCTCCCCAGCCTCGGAAGGGTCCCTGGCACAAAAACAGTGCCTGGGCCGTGCTCTGGGCTGGAGGGGCGCTTCCTGTTCCTGCCCAAGGCGGGGGGTGGGGGTGGCTGCTGCCAGGGCTGGACTTCAGGACAGACCAGCTTTGCTCCCGAGCCCTTCTGACACCAGCATGGGCCTTTGGGCAAGCAACCGCACCCAGCCACGCTACGGCTCCCGCACTCCGTGAGGGGATTATGGAGGCGACACTGTGTGCAGCAGCCCAGGGCGCCGCGGTGGACCCTCATCACAGGCACGTGGCCTCTCAGCCCTGCCCTCAGAGAGAGCTGAGAGGAGCTGAGCAGCCTCCTGGCTGTAGCAGTGGCTTCCTTCCCCATCGGTCACGTGGGGCTTTGTTCCTGTCCCCTGGAGCCTTAGTCACACGGCTCACTGTGCCTGGCCTGCAAGGAGCCAGGAGCAGAGTGCCAGCATGGGCTCAGGGGCCAGCATGCTGAGAGCCCTCCTCCTCCTCCTGGGTGAGTGTGGCCTGTGGATGCGGGGCGGGCGTTGCTCTTCTCGGGCCTTGGGGGCCTCAGTGGGCAGGAAACTGGAGGAACCGTAACCCACTGGGGCTCGATCCCTAAAGCATAGATATGTCCCTGTGGACAGATGGCTTCTCTCGCTTTGACAGTGAGCAGTGCTCTTGTTTGTTTCATTTCAGCTGCAACTTACAAATGCTTTTGGGCTAAGGATGCATAGGAAGGATTGTGTGGCAGAAAGAGCTCTGGGCTTGGGATTTGGAAAAATCTGGGTTTAAACTATGTCTTCATTTGCAGGCAAACTAGAACAAGCTTCTGAAACTCTGTGAGTGTAAGTTTCTGAACCAACGAAATGGGAGATAATAATGCTTACTTTTTGGGACTGTGGGAGAATTAAGTTAAATTTAATAAAGTCAAATAAAAATAATTACATAGAATGAGAAAATGTAGGCATATAGATACTGCCCCACCCTTAATAGTGAATCAGTGTTACTATGCCGTGAAGTGAACTCCTTGTTACCCAGAGCGACAGCGTATTTGGCTTTTAAAATCATCTTTAATGTGTGCATTGGAAGAAGGGAGCAGGGAGAGAGGCAGAGACTGACAGAAAAGTAAGGGCAGCTGGAGGGGGAGAATCCCAGGTCAGAGCGCAGACAGAGAGGAAGAATTCCAGAGAGAGAGAGAGACAGAGGCACAGAGACAGAGACGGAGAGAGACATGAGACTTTTTAAAGTCCCCTTTGACATCAACTGCTATTTCCTAAAAAGCATCAAATATTCCTTATATACACAAAGATTTCTTTCCCAGAACTTGCACTGGGCCAAGACTCAAAGGCAAGTTGTCTGTCTTCAGACGAAATCTGCTGTCCCGGAGCACTAGGCTGTGTCCGGACACGGGCAGAGTGAGTCCCGTGGGCAGGGCTCCATCTGAAGCCCGCACTAGGCAGAGGATAACGAAGACCGTGGCCTCTGGAAGTTAGCATGTCGGACAGACAGACAGACACAGCACCTGTCAGTTTTCATGGCCGCTGGCACCGACCCTGAGGGCACTGCGGAAACCGGCCAGCCCCCGAGCCAGTGTAGGGTGGCAAAGTACGGTGTGTCGGCCTGGTGGAGGGCGGGCGGCAGGTGAGAGGAGCTCTGACCCTTGTTTCCGCCTTTCATCCATCTAGATGAACAAACCAGTCTGTCCTGTGGGGGGAAAACGAGGTTAAATTTGAGAAACCCAATGAAAAATGTGCAAATTTCATAAGCAGGCAATTCATTGAGGAATTATAAACAACAAGCCTTCAAAACGCTCAAGCTCACAAATAATAGAGGAAATGACACCATTTCCTTTATTTTGAGTGTTTCTGGTGTGCCAGGTACTCTGCAAAACACTTTGTATTAGTTCATTCCATCCCCACAGCAGCTCTATGAAATGGGCACCACCACTGCCTGCATTTTATCGGTGAGGTTTAGATTGCTTGGCAGAGCCCCTGGGCGCGCTAGTGCCTTCACACGCCATCAGCAGAGACACGCCGTGGGCAGGAGGGTGTGGCTGGGGCTGGGCTCCCTGCGTGTAAATCCCTGCTTTGCCACTTACCAGCCTGGAGAACCTGGGCAAGTTATTCATGCTCTCTGTGCTCAGTTTTCTCATCTGCAAATTGGGGATAATGCTTGTACCGACCTCATGGGGCTGTTGAGAGAATTAAATCTGTTACTACATTTAAAGCACTTAGCACAGTGTCTGGCACGCCGTCAGCACTCACTGTAGGGTGTGAGGGGTTTCATTGATCCAATCTTTTCAGAGGGCAGTTTGGCAATACGTAGTAAAGAGCAAGCTGTTCACAACATTTTGCCCAGAAATTCTACCCCTAGGAATCGGTCCTAATGAAATAATAGGTTAAGAGCCTCCTAAAATATTTAGTAGGATATTATTCAGCACTGCTGAAACCATAGTAAAATCCAGAAAAAGTGAGTATCAGTAGGAATCTGGCTAAATCAGTTACACTGTGATGTTTCAAACAATTTCCAATAGGTTTAGATGAAAGACACGCCTTCCTATGAATGTCCGTGGACTGAACAAAAGTGACAAAGCGATAGTTATGGAGTTACGTAGTTGTAGTTATGGTTTGCATGTTTGCTCATCTATCCAGAAATTGACTGGAAGTCTGGAAAATGGGGCTCTGAGTATCCTTTACTCTTTCTAGGAAGAAGGATTATGGGCCACGTTAGTTTCTCTGTATTGGAATTTTTCATAATGATCATATACATTTTTAGTTCCAATAAATATATTTCTGTGAACAAAAAATAACAGGACAGCTTATTGAACCCAACTGAAGAAAAAAATTGACTTTCTCTTCAGTGACTGATGAATCTGCCCCGTCGCCCTGTGATGTCCACGCTCCCAAGTGCAAACAGCTGACCGGGCTGGCGGGGGCCCCGGGCCGAGAAGCCAGGTCACTGTTGCCCAAACACAGCATCATTGGAGTGTTTTTGAAAAAATGGTTTTGGAATATTCAATAAACATGTTTTAAAAAACTGAGATTAATGGAACAAACATTTATGGAGCCAACATCATGAATGAACACATGTTAATTTTGGGGGGATATCTGTATTTAAAGGTAGGTAGCTAAATCAACAAATCCGTCAAAAAATGGAATGTTAGGGATGGAGTTAAAGCCCCCTGGCTCCCTTCCTCTGTCCCACGTGCCCCTCCCCCTCCAGAGGGAGCAGCACCGCAGGGGGGCCGCGCTTCCTTTCTGAGCCGCCTGGGAGGCCTTTTAACTCCGCAGGAACCAGCCACTGGGTAGTCAACAGCCCCACTCTCTAGCATCCTGAAGACATAGACCACAAGCGTTCATCTCAGCCACTCTGTAAGCGCCTGTGGAAACACTGCCATTTATCCATTTGCTTACCCACTCTTGTACTGATGGAATTTCGGTTGTTTCTGACCGTTTCAGGAATTTCCATTGTTTCCTGGAACTTGCATGAAGCTGTTTTCTGGCTGACACCCTGGAGGGCAATTGTGCGTCAATTCTCCTTTTATTGGATATTGTCGAATTGCTGTCCACCAGGGTGATGTGGACATATCTGTTCCCCTACATGCTTGGTAATACCTAATATTGTCACACTTCTGCATTTTTGCCCGTTGGAAGGTGTAAAATATTATCTCCAAGTTTTAGGTTGTGTGTTCTGACTTACTACTGAGAATATGCATTTCCCTGTATTTATCAGCCAGTCAATTCTTTTTGTCTATAAGTTTCCCATTATATAGGACTTTCTTCCAAGTTTCATTTGATTATTGGTCTTTTATGTATTCTTTTCTGGGTATTAATTATCTGTCTGTTTCATGTGTTGCAAACATCTTCTCTGGGTATGTTGCTTATCTTTTATCTTTGTGGTATCCTTTGCAGTGCAGAAGTCTCTCAATGTGATATAATCCAATTATTGTTTTTTTTCTCTTTTTGTGTGTTTGGTTTTTATGTCTTGTCTAAAAAACATTTTTTATTTTTTTCTTTAAAGTTGTTGCATCTTTATGATTAGGTCTTTAATTTATTTTTATGTATAGCCTATAGAAAGGCTCTAATTTTAATGTTTTCTGTATGGAACATCCATTGTCCTAATATCATTTATGTGCTAACCTTTCCTTTCTTCCCTGCTTTGCAATGATTCTGTGTTGCGCATATACTCTGTATCTCTTCTGTACCCGTTTAGTATATGTCTGAGCTGTTCGGGCTTCCTCTTCTGTGCCTCCTTTTGCATCTGTCTCTGTTGGAATTCTGTCATGCTGTTTTGCTTACTATAGCTTATGAATCTTGATAGCTTGTAGGTAAGATTTCCCCTTCTGTTTGTCATTGTTTTTAGAATCATCTTGGCTCTTAGTTCACTTCCTCTTGCATGTAGAGCTCCTTCTTTGGAAGGTGATAAAATTCCACTTCCCGAGACCCTGGGCACAGGGCTGCTCTCAGCACTCTGTGTGGACGGACCTCTTTCACTTCTCAGCCCTGCTCCAAGGGTAGATGCTCTTATTATAGTCACACCCATTTTTACAGATAAGGAAACTGAGGCAAAGAGAGATCAAAGTAGTAGGTAGTGGCTGAGCTGAGATTCAAATTGAGGCATTCTGATGCCCCAAAGCTGAAATTTTAGTCTAACACCAAACTGTCTTAGTCGAAAATAGAAAGGACATCATGAAACTGATGTGACTTTTAAAAAACTGTTTTCAATTTTTTTATTTCAAAATAATTTCAGACTTCAAGAAAAGTTGCGAGAATAAGAATAGTACAAAGAACACTCACGTGATTTGCCTATTTTAAACAATTTACCTTATTTGCTTGATCATATGTTCTCTTTATATATGTATATAGACACATACACATAATTTTTTATTTTTCTGAACCTCTTGAAGACAAATTGTATATGTCATGAGTTTTTTTAAACCTGTAAATAAATCAGTGTTTATTTCTTAAGAATTGAGATATTCTCTTATATACCACGGTATAGTTATCAACTTTAGGAAATTTCATGCTGACAAAATACTTCTATATAGTCTATTGATAGTATCCCAATATTTTCAGTGGACCCAATAATATCTCCTACAGGCTTCGTTGTGCCCCCAGGCCAGGACCCAGCCCAGGGCAGGTATCCCATTGGGTGCCTGTGTCACAGCAGCTTTCTTTAATCCAGAACATCCCCACAGCCTTTGTTTGTCTTGCATGGCAAAAGTATTTTTGAAGCACACAGCTTCCCACCCTTTTATTTTCCCCACAGAATATTCCTCATTTGGGGGTTTGCAAGATATTTCCTAGTGATTAGATGCAAGTTATCCATTCCCTACCGGAAGACTACATAGCTAGGTCAGTCCTCAGCGCTCACACTTGGAGACACAGGATGTCCCAAAAAGGCTGAGGGACTTTTCACATAATGATAAAAGACTGAAAACTAGGCTTTGGATTGTGGTTGTCACAATTCTAAATAAATTATTTGCTACTTAAATACCAACAGGTCAGTATTTTTAAATTTTGCTAAAATATTTATCTAAGAATAGCTATTGAAAATATCTGGTGAAATTTCTAGGCATTTTATTAGAGCTCTGCATCTTCCTTTTAAAAAAGCTGCCATATAAAATATTTCTGTGGACTCTAATTCCAACCAAAATGTCAGCCATCTGTCTCTGTTTTAATTCTGTTGGAAAGCATCTGCTGAAATCTATGTATTATTATAATCATGATAATAAAAGAAATACAATATCACTTTAATTATGTTCCAGTGCCTAAAACATTCTTCACTGGAGGAGCCAGAGTTATTGAAGAGAGAAGAGGCTTTTTTTCCTCCTTAATTTATAATGAAAAGATGGCAGAGGCCAGGGTAAAGAGAATTAAATTCGTTTTTATCTTACAAGTCAAAGTCATCACTTTACTCTTTGGCTCTTATTCCCTGAGATCTTTGTAAAAATCTTTCCTGACAGCTTTTCCCCTCTTCCAAGTTCCTGCCAAGGCAATGGTTCAGAATCATGTGGTGTGTGGATTTCAGTGAGAAAGAATTCTTGATGTATTAGTTTTGTTTTGTGGCAACAAGTCTCTGGAAATGTACAAAAGAAAACTAGTAGGCCAGGGTCTCTTGGCAAGTCAGCAGGAGGTAGAGGAAGAGGCTGGGAGCCCAGGTAGGCAAGAGAAACTTCCTGATCTGGCAAGAATTCCCCTAATGACTTTTGCCCATATTCTAATTGGATCGCTTGCTTTTTCTTTTATTTTTGAATTTTAACAGTTCTTTATTTTTTTTTTTCTTTTTTTTTTTTTGAGACAGAGTGTCGCTTTGTTGCCCTGGCTAGAGTGAGTGCCATGGCGTCAGCCTAGCTCACAGCAACCTCAAACTCCTGGGCTCAAGCGATCCTCCTGCCTCAGCCTCCCGAGTAGCTGGGACTACAGGCATGCGCCACCATACTCGGCTAATTTTTTCTATATATATTTTAGTTGTCCATATAATTTCTTTCTATTTTTAGTAGAGACGAGGTCTCGCTCTTGCTCAGGCTGGTCTAGAACTCCTGACCTTGACGATCCACCCGCCTCGGCCTCCCAGAGTGCTAGGATTACAGGCGTGAGCCACCGCACCCGGCCAACAGTTATTAATATAGTCTAGATACAAGTCCTTTGTCAAATATGTAGTCTGCAAATATTTTCTCCTGGTCTATAGTTTATCTTTCCATCCTCTTAACAGTGTCTTTCACGGAACAAGAGTGTTTAATTAAGTCTAATTTATTGATTTTTTTTCTTCCATGGATTGTGCTTTTGATATCATATCTGAGGAATTTTCACCAAGCCCTCAGTCCTCAAGATATTATACTAAAATTTATATAGTTCTATGTTTTACATTTAAGTCTCTGATACATTTTGGGTTCATTTTTTGTACAAAATATAAGTTTAGATCAATTTGTTTTTGACCTATGGATAACAAATTGCTCCAGTATCATTGGTTAAAAAAAACTCTCCTTCCTTTATTGAACTGATTTTGTTCCCTTGTCAAAAATCAGCTGGTAATACTTGCGTGGGGCCAGTTTTTGCTTCTCTTTTCTTTCTCCTTTTTGTATGTGTCTGTCCCCCTGCCAATACCACAGAGTCTTGATTCCTGTAGATATAAAGTCTCAAGATGGTAGGGATGATTCTTCCTACTTTACTCTTCTTTTTCAAAATTATTTTTTAGCATTTCTGGTTCCTTTACCTTTTCATGTAAATTTTAGAATAAAATTTGTACATCTACAGAAAAAACCAAAGCTGGGCTTTTTTTTTTTTTTTTTTTTTCAAAGCTGGGCTTTTGATAGGAATTATATTAAACCTATAGATCAATTGGGGAGATTTGGCATTTTTAGTATGTTGCATTTTCCATGAACTTGGTATGTGTCTCCATTTGCTAAGATCCTTTTCGATCTCTTTCTTCAGTGTTGTATCATTGGGCTTACACCTAAGTATTTCTGTGAGTGATTGCAAATTGTGTTGTATTTAAATATTTTCTTTCTGTGTATAATTGTTAGTATACAGAAATATAACTGATTTGTATGTGTTGATCTTATATTCTACCTGAGCTCACTTATTCTAAAAAGAATTATTTAGATCCCTGGGGATTTTCTATGTTGACCATCGTATCTGCAAATAGAGTCAGTCGTATTCTTCCTTTCTGAACAGTGTGCCTTTTATTTCCTTTCCTTGCCTCACTGGGCTGATGAGAACTTTTAGTACTAGATTGAACAGGGTTGGTGACGGCGGATATCTTTGCTTTGTTCCTGATCTTAGTGGGAAAGCATTTCATTTCTCACCATTAAGTTTGATTTTAGCTGCAGGTATTTTTGTAGATATTCTTTATCAAGTTGAGAAAGTTTTCATAGTTGCTCATTAAAGCGTTTTTATGATGATTACTCTAAGCTCTCTGTTGGATAATACTGACATCTGTGCCATCCAGGTGTTGGCATCTGCTGAGTGTCTTTTCTCATTTATTTTATTTTATTTTTTTTTTTTGAGACAGAGTCTCACTCTGTTGCCCAGGCTAGAGTGAGTGCCGTGGCGTCAGCCTAGCTCACAGCAACCTCAAACTCCTGGGCTCAAGCAATCCTCCTGTCTCAGCCTCCCGAGTAGCTGGGACTACAGGCATGCACCACCATGCCCGGCTAATTTTTTCTATATATATTTTTAGCTGTCCATATAATTTCTTTCTATTTTTAGTAGAGATGGGGTCTCGCTCTTGCTCAGGCTGGTCTCGAACTCCTGAGCTCAAACGATCCGCCCACCTCGGCCTCCCAGAGTGCTAGGATTACAGGCGTGAGCCACCACGCCCGGCCGTCTTTTCTCATTTAAATAGAGATTTTCTTAGTTCTTGCTATGACAAGTGATTTTCCATTGAAACTTGGGCATTTTGAGTATTATATTATGAAACGCTGAATCTTATTTAAATCTTCTGTTTTAACAGGCCTCCTCAGACATCATTCTGGTGGGAGAAAAAGGACATTTCCTCATTGCTGCCAGATAGGGAGAGCCCATTTTCCTCTCTGGCCTCCACTGACACCTGGTGGCAGAGGGGCTTGTTGTTGCTCTGTGTGGGGTGCAGGGCAGGCTCCCTGCTAGGTACCCCATACCTCCCTTGCTGGGGGACAGGCTCATCACTGCTTTGCACCAACACTGCGGGGCAAGGGTGGCCTTGAGGTTGCTGGCCAATGGTGGGAGTCCTGACACCCCCAGCCCTCCTCTGACCCCACCCCAGCAGGGAGGGCCAGAGGTTCCTTGTCACTGCCAGGTGGGGGGAAGTCCAGGTTCCCCACATGCTGACACCACCTGGAGGCAGGGACTTTCTCATCTGTTGGGGATGAAGTCCCGGTGCCCCACTTGGCTCTCTGATCCCGGCCTCCGTGGGAAGCTGGGCTCCTACTTCGGGCCCAGCGAGGGTGGAAGTCCAGGTCCCCACTCGGCCTTTGTTGATGTGAGGGTGGGGGCACAGTTTTTTCTGTACCATTTGCCTGTTGTGGATTATTTATTGTCTAGAAGCCTTGTCTTTCTAGGCTAACACTTTCCAGGTTTTTTGGCTTGCAAGAGGTGGCTTTTCCTGTGGCTCCTGTGTCTGTGCCTGTTGGCATTTCTGGGTTGCCAGCTTCTCTGTCACTTGGGCTAGGATCTATGAGGCAAAAAGAAAACCCAGGAGATTCACTGTCCTGTAACTTCTGGAGTTTCAAGGTCCCTGTTTGTTCTGCCTTGTTCTCTCCACCTGTTGGGGTCATCTTATTTTTGTTTTTTGAGAAAATAGCTAAGGGTTTTAGCTATACTTAGCGAGAGGAACAGGGAGGAGCAAGTGTATTCCGTGGTGCCAGAAATGGAAGTCTGAAATGAGTGTTTAGTGCCTGGGGGATGGTGATTTGGGGCAGTGCTGTCGGGGGCGGGGGCCTGGGCTGCCTGACATCCCTCAGACACACATCCCTGATCACGGGGCTCCAGACGGGGGGATGCCTCGTGGGGTGAAGGCAGTAGGGGCGGCCTACGCACAGTGAGCCCTTGGCCTCAACGCCCAGTGACAGCCACAGCTGGGAGGCCACCAAGCTGCTAACACACAACTATGCAGACTTTTTCACCAGCTCCCAAATTAAGCCATCTGCGCTTCCTCTTTAAAGTCACTGTAAGCATTAATGTCACACCCAGACCCTCATTTATCTGCCAGAATTGCTTAAACTGCTCCTTTTATTAAATTTGAGTCTATTAAATAACCGGCTAATGGTTCTGAGTAAGACGAACTGTGCTTGCCCTCTCCTGCTCGCGTGGACAAAGCAGATGACCAGCTGCTTCCTGTTCAGGGGAAGAGGCAGAGGGCTTGGAGCTGGGCCAGCAGGCCGTCCCAGAGGGTTGGGGCGCACGGACATCCAGAGCTTTCTCTTTGCTTACGCAAATACTGACTTTCAACAAACTTTGCTGGGCCAAAGTGAGTCAGGCTCCAACCTGAGGAGTTGACAGTCTGTGGGGACAGTTACATTGCAGAGTGTGACATGCTGAGTTGAAGGAAGCACAAAAAGAGGCAGAGAAGAAACCCTTCATCCAAACTGGGGTGTCCTGGAGGGCTTCCTCGGGGAGGAGTCTTATCGAGTGCAAATTGGTTATGCCTCTGCCTGGCTGAAATCCTTCAGCTGCTCCCACTGCGGCCAGCACAGACCAAAGCATGCTGTGCCCATGGACCTCCCAGCCCCGCCACGGGCCAACCCTGGTGTTCCTGCTTCCGGCCCCAGGGCACATCCATCGGGTGACTGTCTGGCCTTGAGGCTTCCTCACGTCATCTCCTCTGCGTGGGATGAGTGCCATCTCCTTCCAGGGCCGTGGAGGCACTCTCATTCCCACTGGACTGTCACCTCTGTCAGGGCAGGGATCCAGTCTGACTGGGCCACCGCCCCACACCTGCTCAGTAACTGGCACTTGTCTGTGAGTTAATTAGTGCACGAAGTGGAACGTGAGCTTCGGGAGCCAGTCTGTAGGAACGTGTGCAGGAGCGTGTCTGGTTGGGAGCAGAGGGGTGGTGTTCTAGGAAGAGAGGAGAAAGGACAGCCCCTGCCGAGGCCTGGGGTGACGGCAGCAGGGACTGCAGGGGCCGTGCGAGAGGTGACACAGGCCAGCAGGGAGGAGGGCTTGGCGGGCCCTGGGGAGGCCGTCAGACATCATCCTGCAGGATGTTAAACAGCCTCGAAGGAAGAGGGCTCCGCCGCAGAGCCCCACTCGGGCTGGAGGTAGGGAGACCCACGAGAAGGTGACAAGGCAGTCCAGGGCCACGCGGCACTCATGCTGGCTGCTGGGGCCCCAGTGCACCCTCACAGCCACTTCCCCACGGGAAACAGCGAGTGGTCCGAGATTGGGCTATGTGGCTGGATGGTTGGTGTCTGTCACAGCCGGCGGCCAGCCCGTGCTCAGCCCCTGTTGGACAGGGCAGGCCCCGGGCTGTGTGGCAGTCCCAGGGAGAGGTCCCAGGCTGTCCCCTGGGGTACTGGGGGACAGAGACCCTCCCAAGCTGCAGGTGAGCCTGATTGTTGAGCCACACAACATGACACATTAAGATACTTTGGTCAACTTGTAGTCCATACTGTGTGAGACTCTTCCCCAGAGCCAGGCAGGCTCAGCTTCAAACCCCAGATCTCTCATATTCAGGCATGTGGTCCCGAAGAGGTCACATCATCTCCTAGGGCTTTCCCATGAAACGAGGGCCACCGTCCCCCAAAAGAGGCCCCTGTCCTGCCCCCTGCTGTGGGGCCCTGCATAGACACAGAGATCCAAATGCAAAGACGTATTTTCCTTTTGATCTTGCCAGGAATTTTTTGAAAGTTCAGGATCTGGGTCAGCACACAGGTAAGGGGAAAGGGACTTGTGTGTGCACCGGGTCCCCTGCAGCTGAAAGTGAGGGCTGTTGGGGGGAGGGAGGAGAAGTAACCGCAGCCCGGTGGCCACCTGGGAGCCAGCAAGGGAGGGGAGAGATGCTTTCGTTTCAGTTACCAAGAGACCAAGTCCCAGATAACAGAGCTGCCTCTCTTCCTTCGGTGCCCAGGAGTTCAGGGGAGAGCCAGGGCTTGATGGGAGAAGCCTCTGCACAGTCTGCGGGGGTCAGTTCCCATCCCCAGTCCTGCAAGGTTGGGTGGTTCCAGGTGGCCCAGGCCCAGCCTGGGTCCTCTGGCTCTGCTGGTTGAGACCTGCCACCTGCCTGAGCCCCTCTGGAAGGGGCTTCTAGGGAGTGGACTGTAGGGCCTGGGGCATGTGGGCTGGGCTGTGCCTGTGTCTTGATGTGTAGCTTAAATATTTAGACATGTAGTGTGCTCCGGGTTCTGTAAATGTGGAGTAGCCTCAGAAAAGACAAGGGGAGTGGAGATGCCCAGCACAGACCGGCTGCATGGCAGGGCTCAGTGAGTGGCTTCTCCTGGTGGTCGCAGGCAGGTGGCTCAGTGTGGCTGCCCTGGCTTTGCCAGGGGCTCCGGTGTTGGCTGCAAGCTACAGTTTCCTCTGCAGCATCACGGCTCTGTCCCAGCGGGCTGGGCCAGCTGTCATCCCACAGCCTCGATCCCTGGGCACGTGTTCCCCTCGGTCAGGTCCCCCAGGACTCTGGAGAGAAGCTTCCCAGAGGCTGAAGAGCACAGTATGAATATTGCATGAACAATAATAACCCCACCACTTAGCGGTTATGCAACCTTTCCTCTTCCACAATACTTTACCATCATTAATTAATTATTCTGCACTGCTGCACTGCTTCCAGCTCCCCTCTCTCTCTGCAAAGGCAAGCCCTGAGATTGGCTCTGGAAAACAGGCCTGCTCTGGTCTGAAGCACCAACGTCGAGGGGCTGGGCCCTTCCCCACTGGAATCTTGGCTCAGCCACATCTCAAAAGGACACCTCCTTTCTGATCTGAGCACCTCCCCAGAGCTCCCCTTGCATGCTCTGCTCCCCACTTCTCCCCTGGCCCCTAGGAGAGTGGAGGACACCCACCTCAATGGGTGGCGAGCTTGCCTGTGGAAGGACGGCTCCCACCTGCACCTCACTGCACACACTCGCCTTCAGGGAATTGGCCCAGCCATGGCCATGTGGCCACTGAGCTTGCAACCATGCTGTGCCTGGCCTAGGCCCTTGGCTGAGCAATGCGCTGCAGAATGGGGACTCAGATCTCCTGGTTCCAAATGGCCGTTCCTGCCAGCCACCATGGGGTCAGAGGGGGCTTCAGGCCCCTGCAGAGAGAATTGGAGACAGGGCAAAGTGTACCCTAGCGTGCAGGGTGGGCAGGTGTCCTGCTGTGGGCTCTCCCGTCTGACCTCTCTGGACCCTCATCCACCCACCACCCACCACGATAGCCTCAGGCTCCCCCTCGAGGTTTCAGCAGCTTCCCTGCCAGGTGTGGCTTAGCATCAGCATGTCACCACCTCCTGGTCAGAGTGGCCCTGGGACACCCCTGGAGGCCCTGCTCCTTTGGAAGATCTCCCAGTGCCTGGAGCATCCCCAGTTCTACCTCGGGCCCAAGCTGCTCCCTGACTCCAGCCCCTCCATTAGCCTGAAAAGGTATTGATCAGTTTGGCCTCTGTGCGTTGTGTGTTTCAATCCCAGAGTGTGAATCTTTAAGGATTAATTAGCAAAGATTGCTCAGGAAAAAGAAAGTGGACACAAGTTTTGATACCTCCTGGTCACCCCCCTATTATCACTTCCCTCTTAATTACGGTGCTGTTTCTGGAAGCCGGAGGCAAGCTCCCATATGCTCAGCCTCCTTGCCTTCTCCCTCTTCCCTGTGGCTCTCGTGGCCTCCAGCTCACAGAGGCATGGCTGTAGGCAAAATGCCAGCCAGGCCAAGCCGCCCACCCCCAGGAGCAGCGTGGCCAGTGTGGCTGCAGTTTCTCGCAGTGGGCCGCGGACTCTCCCCTCTGCTGGTTTGGGACCCTCACCTGCCTGAGGTGCCAGCTGTATCTTGCACCAGTGTCCCCGGCTGCTCCGACCCTGCCGAGCTGCCTTCTTCAGTTCCTCAGCCCTCTGCACCCTTGCGAGCCTCCCGGCCTTTGCACCTACCTCTTCCTCTGCTGGGCCACTCTCAGCCCCGCCACCCTCTGCCTTGCTTTGTCTTTGTTAGTTCCAGCTGGTCCTGTTGCCTTCAATTTAAATAAGGATCCCCCCAGGGGAACTTCTCTGACACCTCCAGGCTGGGTTCGGTGCCCCCTTAGCCCTCCCGGCTGGCTAATCGCTGTGTAGTTTCCTGTGCTGGCCTGCCTGTGTGTGGAATTCCTCACTCACTCCCCGCCCACCTTCCCAGGGCCTGGGCTGGGTCAGCAGAGCAGGCGACCTGCTCTGGCTCCGCCTCTGTCCTCTGTCCTCTGTCCTCCTCCCTCCCCCATCTCCCATGGGTGGGGGATGCATGGACATCAAGGAGGTGTCTAGAGGCCCCTGCGCTGTGCCCAAGCCCACTCTGCTTTCTGCTCCTTTCTCCTGTGTGTTCTTTCTCTGGGACCTGCACAGCTCTGCTGGGAAGCTTTGGGTTCCAGCCTGAGTGTAGATCCTTTCACAGAAAGAAAGATGAACAAGCAGCTGTGTGTGTGGAGGGGGAGGTGACGGATGTCCTGTTTACTTGAAGTTGGGCAGCTAGAGCCATGCTCTGATGAGACCGCAGAGGGTGACTGAGGAAGAGCAATCTCAGGTGGTTTCTGGGCTTGTGATGGGGAGTCTGAGGTTTTTGCAAGTCATGGCAGTGTCGGAGAAGGCTCTAGACCCTGGTGTAAGGCAAGCGACTCTGGGAGTGGGAGGACCGTGTACCCGAGGGCTCTCCACTCGGGAGAGGGCTGGAGAAGCGAGGCTGCACTTGGGGTAGATGTGCTTCATTTCTAGTTTCAAACAGCCGTGTGGAAGGCCCGAAGGGCCAGGGCCCCTGGCCTTGTTTTTCTGAGAAGCAGACCCAGTTGTGAGCCCCGAGGCAGGGGAGGGGCTGCCAGCACCAATCCCACCCAAACCAGCTGAATTAGGAAAGTGTGCCTTGTGTTCCACTCTGATCCCAGGGTCTGCGACATTGCGGGGAGCCTCAGGATAAAGGGGCAGAAAGGCAGGGGCTGTCTCTGGTGAGTCCTTCCTATCCGTCAGGGTCCTGTGTCCCATTTTCAGATGAGAAGACTGAGGCCCAGGGTCAGATGGTGGATAGCTGGACTTCCCCCTTTGACTCCGCATGTCCAGCTCCCTTTCCAAGCCTCTCTTGTATGCTACGAGGTGCCAGCCGGGCCTCCAGGGCTCCTGGTCTGCGGGGGAACTTGGAACCGTTCAGTGGCAGCCTCTCGTGTTCACAGTGCTGGAGTCACATGCGCGATGCTATCACTCGGTTTGTTCCTCTCCGGCTGAACTTTGCTTAGCTCCTGAGGGCCCATATCACTCAGAACCATGAACTCGATCTTATCTCTTCGAGCCACTTCTGGTTTAATGCTCTGTCACTTTGGGGTACTGGCTCAGTCAGTTGAGTGTCATTCTCCCCTTCTGCCTGCTCCCTGCATCTCCCACTAGTAGAATCTAAGTTCCAAGGGGTCTCCCCATCATCCTGCTCCTGGGGGAAACAGCTCCCCTGGGGTATGGGCAGCCTTCACGCCACGGAGCAACTGTGTCCAGTGCAAACGATGCAGGGGAGAGGTATGACGAGGTGGACCAACTGAGACCAAAGGGGACTTCCAGGGGAGGTGGCTTCTGTGCTAAGTCTTGAAGTAGGAACTTCCGCAGATATAAGGGAAAGGCATTGCCTCAATGACAGCAGCATGTGCAAAGGCCCAGAGGGGCACAGGGCTGCTCTGCTTGCAGGTCCTAGTCAGGTTTATCTAAGGCTGAGCTGTGGAGCTCCGTGTTCACAGCCAGGATTCCCTGCTCTTCTCTCCTCCCTGCCAACCTGATTTCCAGTGGTGCCCTGTCGGGACCTGCCATCAAGTCATTGGGATTCTTCCGATTGCACGTGACGGTTTCTGAGCTCAGATAAGAAAGAGAAGGCATTTCTTCACTGAAGCAACCAAAAGTCCAGGGAGACATGCTTTACGCACAGCTGGATTCAGGGGCTCAAAAGCTGTCTTTAGGACTTGCCTCAGCTGGACCCTCTTCAGAGGGGACTTCAGTCTCAGCAGGTTCCCCCCATACAGTGGGCGACTTCAGGCCTCCCTCAGCCCCACAGGGGTGTGTCGGTTCCAGAAGACGTTCCTGCTTCCCAGTGTTCCCCTCAAAGTCCCAGAGTTGAGTCTCACCGGCTTGAATTGGATCACCTGCTCCATCCCTCGACCAATCACTGTTGACAGGAAGAACTATGCTAATTAATGAGGTGTGGTTCACACATTCATCCCCACCCCTTGACCAATCACTGTTGACAGGAAGAAGAACTATGCTAATTATGAGGTGCGGTTCACACTCCAGTCACATGGAGGTGGTTCACCAGAGGAAAACCAAGGTGCTGGTCGCAGACGAAGGGTTGGGGAGGTGGGCAGGCCATATAACAATGTCCACCACAGCACCCCTGTTCAGACTTCCTCCAGCTTGTGGTGTCTGATGTTTGCATGAAGGTGCTAAGCTATGCCTGTGATGCTCTGATCTTTCTTCAGTGTAAATCTGGTCTCCCCTGTCACCCTGTGAGCTCCTTCACGGGGATGTGGGTCTTTGGCTGCTCTTGGATCTCCCCTGGGCACAGGACCCCCCAGAGTACCCCACAGGTGCTTTATGTGTGTGGACCCTGTCAGGACACCAGGGATGCTTGTTCTAGACATTTGAAACTGCTTCCTCTAGCTGAGAATGTCGGAATTCATGAGGTCTAAAGTTAGGAGCCATTCTGCAATATTTAGGTTCCAAGACAAATATGGCCAGGCATCAACTGACAAACACTTAGGGTAGCCTCTCCCTATTTTTAGTTCAGATACTTATAGAATGACATCTGAGTGCATGCACGCCTACTGGCCCACAGCTGGGAATCACACAGCCTGATTCTGCCCTAATAAGGGTGGCAAAGAGTACCAGTCCCCCATTGAGGGTGGACCCAACAGGTGGACAGCACAGAGAGGTCTGGATGCCAGGGATGGGCTCTCAGCAGGTCAGATTCCAAGTGAGAAGGGGCAAGGCTGGGCCATGCCCTTGGCTCACTCTGAAACAGCTCCTCTCATCTCAGTTGCATAGAACAGCCCTGCCATCTTCCTCTGCAGGCAGCAGCATGGCTGCCCTCCTATGCTGCTGGGGGCCATAGGCCTCAGGGCCATGCACTCTTGCAGGAGGCTCCTTGCTGTCAGGGAAGCCACTGGCAGAGCAGGCTGTGCACTGCAGGCATGGGGGGTGCATGGAGGGGCTGGGGCCCACTGGTTTGGCTGGGAGGAGCAGAGTATCAGGTCCACATGGGGTTTGGGGGAGAAAGCAGAGACTCTAGAGTCAAGAGCCCATACAGTACCTTTGTGCAGGGCCTGACTCGGAGGCTACAGAAGGCCCAGAATCTCAGCAGGGCCATTGGGAGGCGCCTTCTGCTCTCTGCTCTAGGCAGCAGCAAGGGCCTTGCCCTGGCTTTGTGCACCCAGCCAAGCGTGAACAGTCTGGGGGAGGTGGGTCGGCCAGGCTCATGTGGCCAGTGTGGCAGTCAGATGGGGTCAAGCCAGATTTGGCCACCTACTGTCTTCCTGAATCTACTGGTCAGAAGAGTCCATGCATCACACCCTCACTTCTACCACCAGGGAGATCAGCCTGGGTACATCCAGCCCCTGCTAAGCCCCCTGGACTCTCCTTTGGGTGCCAAATCCACTCTCCTTTTTGCACGAGAGACCAGAGACCAGAGGCCAGAGAAGTCCAGAAGAGAGTATGGTGCGGCTCCTGCTGGCTTCCGTGGGCTTCCTCCTGCGGTCTGTCACAGATCTGAAGGCAGCAGGAGCATTCTGGAGTGCTCTGGCTATGCTGGCCCATCAGCCCTGCTAGGCCGTCCATCCTCCAGCTACTTTGCTGAGCCAGGGGACTTCAGCGCTGGGGCCTCGCAGGGGCATGCAGCCCAAGAGGGACTCCCCCAGCTTTGACCCTGGCAGGAGGCGGGGCGCCGAGCTGTTTGGCTCAAGATGGATCCTCACCCTGGGGCTCCTTAGCAGGCTGGGTCACAGCTCCCCATTAGGGGAGGGCTGCATTCCGGGATTGCCGTCCCTGAGGAGGAGAAAGGCTGCCGCCGAGTGGCTGTGGGCCTGGCTAGCAGGCTTTACCGCCTTTGCCTGTTTCAGTGCACAGCTTGGTCCACTGCGCTTGTCTCCCTGCAGGCGAGCTCCTGGGGCAGTTCACTCACTCCCCGTTAGACCTGATGAGGAGAGCTTAGGGCCCAGAGAGAGCCTGTCGGGGGCAGGGATTTGGGAAGCCTCACGTCTTGGAGGGGACACATGATGGAGTGCAGAAGGTGGTGGGGGCTGCGGAGCTGAGTCCCAGCCATGAGGGGGGGCAGAAAGAGCCAAGTGTTCAGAACACCCATTTGGGGGGCACAGCTGATGAGGAGGATGTCACCAGCCTGGTGAGATGGGGCCTGGCTGCCTGCAGGGAGGCCGGGGCCCGGGCTTTTTCTCCTTTCTTCATCCTCCCTCCCACCGACGGTCTGAGCCGCCCAGGCAGCCTCCGCGTGGGTCCCTGCATGTGTGTCTGCTTGTGTTTCTCTGTGTGCATCTCTCTGTCTGTCTCTGTCTAATCCCTTTCTTCTTTCTCTGTCCATGTTTCATCTGGGGCTAGCGTGAAGTTGCCATGCCGGGTGCTCCACGTGGGGAGCAGTGGTCACGGAGGGGAGGGCCCCTGAGGGGGAACCAGCAGCACGTTAGTGTGTGAGGGGGTCGGGGGAAGCTGTCCCCTAGGGGCCTCCCTGTGCCCCTGCCTCTGCCCAGTGAGGTGTCGGGAAAGTGTCGGGTGCAGGGTGAGGCTGCAGCACCCGCGGCTCTGAGTTTGGAGCGTCAGTCTGTCTGTTACAAGGCTTTGCCTGTCTCTGGATGGTTCTCAGCCTAGACGGAACACAAGGATTAATTTAAAGAAACAGCAAAAGGTAGTGCTATGAAGCTCGCTGGGGGTTTCAGAGAACAGCCACGGCCAGGGTCATCTTGTGTGCAGTGGTGTCACTGTGTGTGAGGGGACGTGGCCCACGTGGGGGCTTGTGTCTGTGGGAAAGACGGGAATCACTGCGTTACCAGAGAGACCTGTGATTAGAACAAGGCTGTGAACTTTGCTTCAGAACCCCACGCTTTCTCCATCTGCCAAGTTAGGCTGCAGAAAAATCCTTGTGATCCTTGTTCCCACCACACACTGAGCAAAGTCGTCCTCTGTAGAGCTTCAACCTGCCATGTCACCCTGGGCACCGTCGACAGTGGGCAGCCGGCAGGGGAGTGTGGAAGGCGTCTTTCCCGCCTTGGCCATCAGGGCTTTCACTGTCATGCAACTTGCCCTTCCCCAGTGAACACCTGCTTCCTTTATCACACACAGGGGGCGTGGTGTTCTCTCCTTCTGCCTCCGCCTGCAAGTCTGACCCTGAGAGTCAGACCTGGTCTCACCGTGGGTTGCCCCAGCCCACACCCATCTAGCCCTGGGCCTTGATGGCTTTGGTGTTCTTGCATCTGGCAGCTTCTCCGGAGTCAGATTCGTGCTTGCAGGGCTTCCTGGGCTCTCAGTGCAGCCCCGCCACTGCCCCTTCTCTTGGCCCTTGGATACATTATCAAGTCCTCTATGCCCCTGGTTCCTCGTTCATCAAATGGCGATGGTGACAGTGCCTGTCTCGTAGGGTTGTTGCTGTGAGTATTAAATCTGTTAGTGCCACCACCACACCCAATATCTGTTTCACAGTAAGTGGCCTATTAATGTGCACCTTCCTCTCCAAGGCTGACACCTCTGCATTGCTCTTCTAGGACCCATCTGCGGGACACAGGCCCTGCTTGTGAGTGGTATCTCCCGTCTTAAGGTTTCAAGCACTGGTTAGAAATGTGAGGCAGCCCTGAGGCATGCTCTGTCACTATTCATTCATTCTGTCATCCGCAAGGCCACCAGGATGGCTAACTAGTGGAAAGGAGAGCTTTATTGGAGATATCAGTTTGCAAACTTCTCCTGTGTGGCGTGAAGGTGCTTTTTAGGAAGAGAGAAAGGGCAGGTTGGGTTTCATGCCTCACGGGGTCTGTACTTCACAATAGAGTCATATATGTTCAGCAGGTTTGGGGGAAAAGCTATATGTATTTATGGGGTGGGTCACACACATGTGCAATGGGTAAACATATATGTAACACACATCCCATGTTCACTTTGACTTTGGGGCAGGGTTTTAGCCTTAAAATGAGGTGGAATTTGGCTCTTCACATCACAAGGTGACCTACCTAACACAAAGACAGTTTGTGTGCAGCCTCTATGAGCCAGGCTGAAACTGGCTCTGCAGCTACTTATCAGGGAAGAATGTGTGTAAGGCTGGTTCTCTGTTCAGTCAGAGTTGTAGGGTCTGGTTGTAAATCAGAGTCAGGAGGGGTTGGGAAATTTTCCTGATAGCTCCCATAGTTAGCGAGTTTAGCAAGGATGTAGTTTATCTTGTAGCCATAGGAACTTGGGAAGTCGCCCTGCCAGCTGAGCCCTGAACCCTTGGCCCACAGGTAACTTTTGTTTCCTTAACCTTAGGTCTGTCTTAGTTGGATAAAGAGGCATTTATTATGGTCTCTAATAATACCAGGCACCGCACCAAATACTGGGCACTGCACTGTGCAGCCCGCTGGGGAGACCAGCGGGGAGATGCATCTGTGGGTTAATACCTGAGGAGTGCGGTGCCTGGTGCACGGCAGTGCTGTGTGTGTGTTAACTAGCAGTGTGGTCAGTTAGGGTGGGTGAGCACAGCACCACAGGGCACTCAGAGGGCTTCCTCCCTAGGAAGCCATCCAGAACCAAGACCAAGTACGGCAGGAGGGGGAGAAGAAGGGGCCAGGCAGGCGGTGTGTCCCAGAGGCAGCAGACGCCCTGCCTGGGTGGGGAACTGGAAGTCCCACGGTCCTGCTGGACTAAGAGGGGCCCTGGGAGCGAGGCGGAAGCCTAGACAGGCAGGCTGAGGTCGGGGTGTGGGTCTTGGAAACTGTGTCAAAGGGCTTGACCGAACTCGACAGAATCACATTCCTGGTCTGGGCTTTGAGAGCAACTCTAACATCCCAGCAAGGCTCCAAGACACTCGGTGGCAATCAGGAGCCCACCTCTGTGCTCTGAGGGTGGTGGCCAGGTGGGAGGGGTACCTGTGGGAGTGGGTGGCTGGGGACCCTCAACCCCCGGCCTGATCGCAGCCTGCTTTGTTCTCACTGGACTCTGGATTTTCATTTCTTGCAGATGTTGGAGGAGCTCAAGTGTTGGCAACTGGCAAGTCTGCCGGGGCTGAAATTGGTAGGTGACTCCATCTAATCCCGGGTGCAGGGTCGGGGGGCAGAAGGAGGCTTTCCAGAAATCACAGGCAGGTGGCTGTGGTGTGGTATTGGTTCCACACTGGTAAGTGCAGAACAAGGGCCACCCTCACCTCCAGGCCTGCCTGAGTGGCTAACAGCTTTATCCCACAGGACAAGGTCCTGCATTAGAGCCTGTCCTCAAAGGGGACACTGTTACCTCTCCAGTGAAGGGGTTCATTCGCTTGGTGGACATCAAGTCAACAGACACAGCCTAGTTGATCATAGCGAGAGGGCTTTTATTATCTGGCACTGGTAAGGGGCACACTGGGGCACCCCCCCAAAGCAGTGTGTCCCAGAACAAGAGGGTTGGGCTGGCTTTATAAGCATAGGGGAGTGAGGCGTGATCTGATTGGATCTTGCAAGGAGGTGATGCCAGGAGGCATGATCTGACTGGCCCCTGCCATGGGGTGACCCAATCTGATTGGGTCCTTGATCCTGCCAGGCGGTGCCCACTTCTTCAGCTCCCTCTCCTCGGTCCAAGCACTTAGGTTTCTCCATGGTTGCACGCTTGGTTCATCTGGGCATGCTCAGGTCACCTGACCTTCAACCCGGGGGCCCACGGCAACCCAGAAGCAACTCAAAACTTCGTTACATACAAGTTGAGCCAGATGGTCTGGTGTGGTTACAGCGTGAGGCATCAAGGGCCACCTTTGGTCTCTATGCCGGATGAGCAGCTCCAGCACCCATAGCACCCTGCACTGCAGCTGAGAGCCCCACAGCAGGCTCTGCCTCCCCCATGCATCCCTCCACCCACGCAGTTCCAGCTCCTCCCCGCCCCGGGGGGTTGCCTGGCTCGCCCTGCAGGCAAGGTGCAGTCTGCGTGCTCTTCCCCTTGAAGGCGCCCGACTCGGATGAGTCCACACCACCCGGCATATGCCCGCTGTGTGGCCTTGGAGTGAGCTCTTTGTCCGTCCTCCCCAGCTGACTGCAGGCTCTTCAAAGGCAGACAGACTCCTCTACGTTTGCCTTCAGTGCTCACCTCGGGGCAGGCGATGAACACGTACCCGACAAATGGGTCACTGAGTTAATGAAGGGATAAGTGAGGAAGGGCCACAGGAAGCCAGAGAAATGAGCCACCTGCCACCCGGGCTGGGGTGGCAGGTGAGCATGAGGGCCCCTGGGAAGGTGGGAACAGTTTCCACAGCTGGAGGGACCAGGGGCGTTGCTCCAGGAGGACAGGGTGGGATGTGGCAAAGGCTGGGGGAAGGGGCTCACAGGGAGTGGAAAATAGGCTGGCCTCAGCGGTGGCAGCGTGCGCGCACCTTGTGCACGTCAGCCCTCGCAAAGGGAGCTGTCGCAGAGCTTTGCAGCGTGGTGACTGAGGCCTGTTGTTCGATTCCTCCCTGTGCGCCAGACATCAAGTACGCCCTCATCGGCACCGCGCTGGGCGTCGCCATCTCTGCCGGCTTCCTGGCCCTGAAGATCTGCATGATCAGGAGACACTTGTTCGATGACTACTCTTCAGACCTGAGAAGCACACACCAGGTCCCCAATGGTGAGGGACTGGCCCAGGAAAGCACAGCGTCCCAGGCAGCCACCCAGCGAGAGGCGCGGAGGGCACCTCCATGGCACTGGCTAGAGAAGGAACCAAACCTGCAGTCCCCGAGCACAGCAGGCTTCGGCCCACAGGAGATGCCGTGACCTCGCTGTGCCTGCGTCTGCTTCTGTCTCCGCTGTCTCAGTCTCTGTGTCTCTGCCTCTGTCTCTCTGCCTCCCTCTGTACTTTCCATTCCGCTCTCGGTATTCCTGGAGAAAGGCGGGAAGAGGAGCTGCAACTGGGTTCAGTCAGAAATTCCTCTTCTCTGTCCACACGATAGAATCAGGCAGAATCGGCCTCAGGAGGAGTGGGGCTGGTCTCAGTGCGGGTAGGTGGTGGCGGCAGGTGCTGCCCACACTGCTTACATGGTCGAGTGGCATCATTCTGTTCCCGTGGATTGGGTGAGTCCCGCTCAGACCCGGCCGGGCTGTGAGACGCACCGCTGGCCCCGCGCCCCGCAGTGCAGGGAGTGGCTCCCAGGCCGGTGCCCAGCATCCAGTCTGCGGGTTTCAACAGCAAAATGCAACGTTGACTGGCATCCCCTCTCTCTCAAGGTGTCACCACAAAATCATCCTGTGTCGTGTTACACTGCTTAAGGCAACGATGACGCAGTTTCGCAGAGGTGTTTCCGCTGAGAAAGGAGCCTCACTGCGTTTCTGGGAAATGCGGCTCTGCGGCTTGCAGATGTGCAGTAGGGGCGGTCTGCGCCAGGGCAGGAGCAGGGGTCCTGAGAGGCAGGCGTGTCCCGTTGCACGAGGGGCTTGATCTGTCATAGGAGTTTGTTTACCGTGAATTTTGTGTCCCTATAAGTAAAGGGGAGGAAACAGCCTCTTCCCCCACCGCAGTCAGGCCCCGCATCACTTGAGGACGTCAGTGAGCTAGAGCAGCGATCCCCAGCCTTTTTGGCACCAGGGACCGGTTTCACGGAAGATGATTTTTCCACAGACCAGGGTTGGGGGTGCGGGGGGAGCTCTGTGGCCCGGTGGCATCCTGCAGGTGGGGACTGCAGAACTAGAGGGCCTGGCAGCTGCAAGTCCGAGGGCCGGGGAGTGGGGAGGCGAGGGCTCCAGGAAAGAGCCCTCCCGCCTAACGCCCGCTTTCTCCGTCTAGACGCCATGCTGCTGAAGAAGAGAGCTCCAAGGTAAGGTCGCTGTGTTGCGGTCGGCAAGGGGTGTTGCTGTCCCAGCCATCCCACTCCCTTAGTATGTGCCCCTCAGCCCCCTCCTCCCACCTCCTCTCCTTGGCACCAGTGGGCAGGTGTCATGAGAGTGGGGGCCTCAGGGCACAGCAGCCAAAGGGGGCTTGGGCTTGTTTCTGCACACCCTGGGTCAGATTCTGGCCCACCGCCTGCTTGGAACCCTCCAGGACATCCCCAACCCCACGTAAAATGAGGTCCCAGGCTCTGCCACCCCCTCCCCTGGGAGTCCACACATGGTCTGCCCAGGTTTCCTGGCTTCTCTGCTGGCACCCAGCCACACTGCTCTTCCACATGGAGCACATGTCCTCACGGACAGTCCTGCCTCGGGACCTTTGCACTTGCTTTTCCTACCATGTGAAGTGCTCTTTGCCCATATAGCTGTGAACCTCGCCCCTCGTTTCCTCCACATCTCTGCTTCAACGTCACCACTTCATTATAGATGGCCTGTTTAAAGCAGAATCCTGCCTCCCCCGCAGCCCTTATTCTCTTCCCCTTACCTGGCTTTATTTTTTCTTTATAGTTCTTTCCACCAGTTGATGTTACATGCTATATTGATTTGTCTTTTTTTAATGCTTTCCTCCCTAAAATGCAAGCTACTTAAGGGTGGGGTCTTCTGTTTCACCTCTGTGGCCCTGGTACTTAGCATAGTGCCAGGAGCAGATAGTTGCTCTTGTACTTGTTGAATGAATGAATGAACGGGCATGAGGCCCTGAGCCAAGTGCTGGGGGTTAAGAGCAGAGAAGTAAGACAAGCTCCCTCCATCTACAGGGGAGACAGGCAGGTCGCTGGTGGTGGCTGCATGTGGGAGTGAGCTCGTGGGAGGGCTGTGGCAGGGCCACACGTGTGTTGCCTCGTGTCTTGGGGGTGCAGAGCCAGCACAGCCAGCTGGGTAGGTGCAGGTGGGCTTCGGTCTGCATGCGGAAAGACAAAGAGCAGCTCATGTGGGCACAGGGGACCCTGGGTCATTGTGGAAAACCTGCAGCCAGCAAGCACACAGTGTGGCAGGAGCAAATGCTGCTCGTGGAGGTGCGGAGGGACGAGGCTGGAGGGACAGGCAGCTTCCACTCATGGGGAGCCAGAGGGTCTGTGCTAAGCACAGGAGTCTGAAATCTATCCTGAGACTTTTGGTCAACCACTGCCAGGTTCTAAGCCGGGGAGGGCTGGAATATTTTTTGTGTTGCAGTAGCGTGGAGGAGGGGCCCAGCTGGAGACAGGGACACGCGACGGAGTGGCAGAGTCAGGCCTGCGGCAGAGCCCTGCTGGCACAAGGCCAAGTGGAGGTGACAGAGGAGACGGCAGATGGGGGATGTGGAGGAGGCAGCCAGCCCAGGACCGGGGGGCTGAGGGGGCTGGTATGGCCACGTGAGGAGATAAAGGGACCTAGAGCAGCTCCGAGTTTTCTGGAAGTAGGTGGGGGAGCAGCTTTGGTCGTGAGCTAGCGGGTGAGATGGCAGCTACTTTTTCAAACATGGTGAGCCTGAGGTTTCTGGAAATTTCCAAGTAGAGGAGGTGTTCGGTAGGTGCCTGGTGTTCAGGACAGAGGTCGGGGCGGAGACAGTGGTGGTGGTTTTTAGAAAGGGGCCAAAGCACAGTCTCACCCTCTAGCTCTTCCATGCGACCTGGGGCTTGGTAAGCGCCAAGTGGCATCTAGTGCAGGAGTGGATGGACGGATGGATGGAACGAGAGACGATGCGTGGCGCAGGCGTCAGAGGTCGGGATCCATGGCCCTTATGGGTTCCCGCCCCAGGATGAGCCAGCAATGGGCTTTCTCGAGAAGTTCGCTGTTTTGAGGATTCCCCTTCTTCAGATGTTCTGGTTTTGGCAGTGCTTTCTGATTTCGAGGCCCTTCCCACTCTCCTTCTCCCTGTCCCCTCCTCACTCCCCTTCCTTATGTCTGGTCACCCCACTGGGGCCGGCGCTGGGGAAGACAGAGGTGTGGTTAGGAGACCGTGTGACTTATCACCCCTTTGTGGAAGTGAGAAGAGGCACCGCTAAGTCCTAGGGAAGCAGGGACGTGTGGTCACCCCAGGTTGAGTGGACCTGGGAGGTCTCCAGGCCCTGGGTGACCACACGGCTCTCCTCTCACTGGCCATTGTCACCTCTTCTGCACCAGGGCAGGGGGCTTTTGGAAATGTGTGGTGGAATTGGGGGCATTAGAGGCTGGGGGAACTGGGGTGCCAGGCACCCATCTCGCAGACACACACACACACACATTCGCACACCCAGACCCACAGTGGATGAAGCTGTCACATTCCCTTTAATAGAAGAAACACGCTGAACATGCCCCAGTGCCACCAAACCCATGAGACCACTTATGCCTGAAAGTGGGGCTCCCCGCCCCAGGAGGACCTCTCCCTGGGGCAGCCCTGGCTTCTTCTAGCCCCTGGGGACCATCATGATGCCAGGCCCCCCCACCCTGAGTGTGCTGCTGCGACGCCTGGCCAGGAGGGCGTCCTGGTCTGCACTCACCCCGAGGCAGCACTCGCCGGCTGTGTGTTGGGTGCCATGTCAGCCTCCCCCACTATGGAATCGGGGCCCACTGACCTCCAGCAGGGTTTTCACACTGGGCTCTTGGTGGACTGGGACACAGGGAGGCTGTGGATGGAGGCTGGAAGGATGAGGAGAATTGGCTCCAGGTGGAGAGGGACCTGGAAATGAACAGGTGACCTCCAGAGCCAGAACCTGCATTGCCTTTCTGGGTCCAGGTGGACTCAGTGGTGGGCAGTGCAGGAGGAGTCAGCTTTGGACAGGAGCAGAAGCTGCAGACTGCTGTGGCCAGCTCAGGACCTGTGGTCAAGACCACTGAGCCCTGTGGGGACTTTAGCACAGTGACCTGCTCACCACCCCCAGGAAGGGCTCTGAGGTGCTCGAGCTCCATCTGGCACAGCCAGGTTACCTTGACCATCCAAACTGCCCACACACATCGAGTAGCACTTTGAGTCAAGGCTCTTGCTTTGGAAACCTCTAGAACTTGACACAGATCATGTTTCAGGAACATCTTAGTCATGGAAATCACATAGCATGAAATTTCACAAAGCCCAATTCTTAATCCTGGTGGATGTGTGTGCATGTGTGTGCATGCATGTGTGTTTGTGTGGGTGCATGTGTGTACATGTGTGTATGTGACAACTCACAATGATTGACACATATGTGCATGAGGGAAGATGCTGTGAGCAACACAACACAAGCCAATCTGCAAGCACTGCTGAATGAACAGTCACTGTGCTTTTGCATGATCCTGCAAGAGGAGCATCTATGCTCTGTGTGTGTGTGGAAGCTCTGGATTATTTTGAGACATCAGGGCTATGGGAGGCAATTTCCATAATCCAGGCAACATGGGTGCAAAATATTCAACAAGGAACATTTTGAAAGTGAAGTGCAGGGGAAAAAGAACATGATTGGATGCTGGAGGAAGTCAGATGCGTCGAAGAAGGGAGACGAGATGAAAGACAGGAGAGAGGGGGGCTGGGAGGCAAGTGCAGGACGGGCGTTTGCTCCGCTGGGATGTACGGCCTGTGTCACGTGCGTGACAGGCGTCATACCAGAGCTCCTCTACAGAGGGACTTCCCAACACAGGGGAGGCGCAATTCAAGTTTCCAAAACTGACACTAGATGGAGTCAGGCTGAGTCACCAAGAAGCTAGATCAAAAGAAAAAGCTGTTGACAAGCAAGCCATTCTGCCGTGGTAAAACTTTGCATGTGCTTTCTGTCATCTAAGACTTAGCTAATGAACGTCCTATTATCTTGTTTTGCAGGCTAAACCTCCATTTGTCTGAAAGGTGAGTTGTACGAGTGATCGTGTGTACTAAAAGGAGGGCGGTCAGCCCGCCCCGCAGCGCCCCGTTCTCATGCAGTGGTACTTCGGCAAGATTTATAATGAAGCTGTGCGGCATTTGCCCACGTGAAGTTGAGAAAACTGAGTTTGAACAGGAGAGTTAATTTTTTTTTGTTCATTTTCCAAGACCTTATTTTTGGCAGTGGGTGATCTAACCATTAGCCAGTTTAGTCCATTTGATGAAAAAAGAAATTCCCAAACATCTCTTTGTGTCATCAAGCTATCAGTTTGGCTGAGTGTTTGCTTCCCAGTGCTGCTCTGGGGTCTCAGAGCGGACAGAGCCTGTGTGTGCAGGGCAGGGTCTGCAGGAGGGGACCGGATCCTGGGCCTCCTGACCGGACAAGCCCTACTCCTTGGAAAGAGGCATCTTCACCGGGTTTGCGCAAATCGCCGTTTCACAGTCCACCTTCCCCAGAGCTGCTTTCTCTCGCTCATTCTCCGGGCACGTGCTTTTCCCAGAGTGGCTGCCCCACCGAGAATTTGGCCCCTGTCTCATCCACCCAGGATGGTCAGGCAGGCCCGAGGCAGTCTCTTGACTCCTCTCTCACCCTCTTGCTTTTTGAAAAACCTTCAAATCCACAAAAAAGTTGCAAGAACAGTGCAACCAAAAAATATATATGCTCCGCCTAGATTCACTAAAGAACACTGTGCTCCCTTTGCTTTCTCCCTGTGCACATCTACCTTTCTTGACTGAGCCACCCGAAAATTAGTGTAGATAAAATGATATTCACCCCTAACACTTCGCCATTGATCGCCTACATGATCACAATGCAGTGACCACTCCCAGGAAAATGAATGCTATTGCAATATCGTCTATTACACAGTCCACATTCGTATTTCTCTAATTGTTTCAAAACTGTCTTTTATCTCTCTATTTTCCAATGTAGGAAAAATATTTGTATTTTATTTCATCTCTTTTTAGTCTCTTTCAGTGCTGAACACGCCCTCTGCCTCCTTCTCCCCACGGCATTGTCGATTTTGAAGTACGCAAGCCAGTTGTCTTACGTAATGTCCCGTTTTCTGCATCTGTCTGGTTGTTTCCTCCTGAGTAGATTCAGACTGAAGGTTTTTTTGTCAAGAATATAACAGAAAAGACATTGCGTGTCTTTTACTGTATTGCAACAGGAGGTGGGTGATGCCAGGATGCCTGTTGGCAATGCTTCATCTGATCCCTTGGTTAAAAAAGTGACTGCTAGATCCCCGCACTGTAGAGATAAAAAATTTCCCCTTTGCAATGAGTAAAGAATCTGAGGGGGGTACCTTTAAGAACTTGTGAATATCTTGACCCCCAGTAGTTCCTCACTCAATGATTTCACATTGATTCATGATCCTGCTTGAATCAGTTATTGTCATTGGTGGTTACAAAATACTGACCTTCTAATTCTCGCATTCCTTCTCCATTGACTAGTGGCCACTCACTGGAGGAAAGAATTCTCTTGTTTCCCTTTCTCCTGCTTGTCGAGCATTGTTACTACGGACTTCAATGCACTTTAATTCATTGTCACCATGATTCTTTTTGATGCTCAAATTGTCCCACATTTGGACAGTGCAGGTCACTTCTTAGTGGCTCCTGTGCCCTTTGGACAGGCCCCCGCTAGTCTCTGAGCACTTCCTAGACTTCTGTCACTATCCCAGAGCTCAGGCTCAGCTTTTGCTGCTCCAAACTGGAATCTCCCATTTTCCCAAGCACCCCTGTTTTCCTTTTTTTCTATTTTGTTACTGTGGATTGATTTTTAGGAACCAGGAACTGGGCACAACGTGTGCTCGGGGCTACTGAGGCATCTTTGCTTCTATGCTTTCAATGGACAGAGTCAGGAAATGTGTATTTCAATTGCGAACTCAATACCATGAGGCTTTTCCCAAGCTTTCCCCAGTCCGTATTTCTATATTGCCTCATCTAAAGTAAAAACTCTAGCTCTCAACCATGTAAATATTTTTACTCATTTGCTCTATCCTATAATACGCACAAGATACTTCCAGAAATCACAGCACTGTACAGCCACAGACTTGCTTTGTAAACTTGGAGGTTTCCTTGCAACGCTTTTTACTTAAGGAGTTTAGCCCTTGTATGCAGTAAGAGTATTGTGTTCAAATTGAATTATTTACTTTCTCTGTGTGGTTACGTTAGCAACTGGATAGAATAAGAAACACTTGTTTTAACGTGTTTGCTATTTTAATGTTTCCCTTTTTTATCCCTTTAACTTAATTTAATTTTTGAAAATGTAAAATGTGTACATCATTCAAAGACAAAGCTACATAGAAAGTAAACTCAGAGAAGTCTTGCTCCCATAACTGTCTACCGTCCCCTGTCCCCACTCTCTGCTGCGAACTTACTATTTTCAATACTTCTTGGTTGATCCTTCCTGTGTTATTTTTATAAAAATATATTTAATTAAACAATATTTTTACATATATGTGCATTTTTTTATACAATTAAAAAATGTATGCCTATATATCTTTTCCAGTACTTTTATAGTTTTATTTTTTACTTAGCTCTCCAATCCATTGGCATTTATCCTGGTATGAGCAATAGATCCAATTTTATCTTTTTCCAAAATGGCAATCCAATTATTTCAATATTATTTTTGAAAACCACCCTATTTCCCCAGTGTTTCATTTGCTACTTTTACGACACTCTGAACTTCCATCTGTACTAGGGCTATTCCAGACTTCATGTTATTCTCCGACGGTGTTCGAGGCTGCTCACACACCAGCGCCTCGCTCTCACCTGGGGAGGCCGCGTGGTGCTCCCTGCGATCTGAGGGGCTCGTTTCCCCACCCGCGCACCTGCACGTTGCATTTCCTTCCCAGGGGCACAGTCTTGCTGTTCTAGTCCGGCTATTCTCGCATACTTATTTTTCCATGTGAACTTCAGAGTCTCTCTACAGAAACAAACATCTTGATATTTTTACTGGGGTTGCATTACACTTACATATTAAATTGAAGAGGATTGACTTCTTTACTATGTTAAGTGTTCCTCCAGGGAAAAGAGATAATTTTTTTAACAAGTCTGTTTTTGTGTGTTTCAAGAGAGCTTTCAGGTTTTACTCTCCTAGGGTCTTCACATTTCTTACGTTTATTCCTAAGCATTTTATATCTTTGTTGCTCTCTAAATGGACTTTCCCATTGTGTCTCCTCCCTGCTCATCGATTGCATATTGATTTTTCTGTACGTTAACATTACAGTGGCTGCCTTATTGAATGCTTCTGCTGTTTGTGTTTGTTTATTCCTCGATCCTTGAGTTTTCACGATACTGTGTCACCTGCCAAAAGGTAGACCTGCTTCCCCAGTTCTTGTCCCTCTCACGGTTTTCTCCTCTCTGGTTGCGTGGGCTAAAACCACCAACGCTGCCTAGCAGTGGGGGTGGTGCACGTGGGTGCCTGGTGCCTGATCGTGGTGGGACGTCCACTGCTGGCTTCCATCAAGTGAGATACTGGCCTCAGAGCTGAAGGGCACATATTTGATCATGTTAAGGAAGCATTCTTCAGTTCCTATTTTATTGAGTTTTAAAAATCAGAAACGGGTGTTGGATTTTGTGAAAGGTCTTTTCAGTATTAACAGGCAATAATAAGGTATCTTCCACAGATACACCCTGGGACTGCCCTGGGCTAACCAAAATGGACAGGTGCCCTTGTTATTAGTTTTAGTTCTGTTTTTGTTGTTTTCCTTCTTTCCTTGTTGGTCTACATGATTCTTGGAGGACACAGGGAAAGATTTGAGTTTAGCAGCCACTGCATTGTACAGTATCGCCAGAGCCTGCCCGGCTTCCCTTTCCCTGCAGGTGGTGCCTGGCTCTCTGGTGGCTGCTGATGTGTCCGTTTCCATCTCTGCCTGTCGGAGAACAACGGCCTCCCTTCCCCCTCTGGGCATCGCTATTTCCAGTCCAGCCTCTTCAGACTCCTTCCTTAACAATACCTGAAGGAACCTTCTAACTCAGGGCTTGTTAAAGACAACAAGGGAGGTGAACTTTCTGCCTAGCCTCTGGGCCTCTAGACCAGCTGACTCAAATTCCATATTCTTCTAGACCCACCATCCTCTAAACGAGAAGCACAAACACCTGACGGCTTTTGAGGCCCTTGCCTGGAATCCACACCTCTCTCCCGTTCCCCTCGCCAGGCCTTGCTTGTTCCCAGCATCCGCCTTGTCTTCAGCGCTGGCTGTGCTGCTGTCAAGCTCTAGAGCTCCGCCCTTGGCCTGTGCTCTTGGTCCTCACGCACAGAGTGGGTGACTATGTGCTGTCCAGCTTGCGGTCTCTGACTTGGTTTGTCTTCCTGCCGTTGGTGTCTCTTCTCTCCTGGGGAGATGTTAGATGTCAAGAGATTGCGGCTGAATATGCGCAATGGAATGTCAGAAACAATTGCGCATCACTCGGTGTAAGCGTAAGTATGCCGTTCTATCGTAAGTGCACACGGTGTCCGTGTGGAACTGCAGTGAGGGTGTGAATTTGTTCTCGGTGCACGGAGGTTTGTGGGGCCCTTAGCTGTGCGTGGCCACAGCAGGGTCTTTGGCTGACTTTCAGCCCCAGCTGTCTTGTATCAAGGTCTGGTTTGCTGGCCTCATCTTTTCTTCTGTGTTCCTCCTTTTCCATATGTCTGTCCTCCCCTTCCCTTCTGTCAAAGCTGGGACACTAAGTACAGAGAAGTCCCACCCTCGGTAACAGCTTGTAGTTCAGACTTGCAAGCATCATTGTCCAATCACATTCCTAGAGGTCTACTTTGTTCCTTGTAGCATCTGCCCAAATATGTACAAAATCTTCAACTGCAGAAAGGGCTACTTTCCCCGAAATATGCTTATCAACCTCAGGGAATGATGTCTTCCCTTTGCGACATGAGCGTTGGTGAGGTTTGGTTCTGCGGGCTCAGGTTTGGCAGGCGGAGAGCAAGCTCCAGGCCGAGCTCTCTCCCTGTACGCAGAAGCCGCTGGTCTTCGGGTTCCTTTCTGTGCTGCACACGGAAATGTCCACCTTGCTGGGATTTGCTGGTGAACTCCTTCATGCCTGTTTGCGTGTGTCACAGACGCACGTGTGACGATTAGGTAGAGCACAGTCACTCTTTCAGTGTCTCCCAGATGGTTCTCTTCCTTTCCAGAGATGCACGAGTGATTGAGCTCTAGGTGACGGTTGCATCAGGAGGGGTCCAGCAGTGTAGACGACCACTCGCAGGCAGTTACTGTCTCAGGACGCTTTGAATTCGAACATCCGTGGCTGGTGATAGACCTTCACATGGACTCAATACTGGAGGCAAGTGATGGAAGGAACAGAACCTACTGTCCCTGTGTCCTCAAGGAAAATGCCACTCCTCTTCTGCAAGAAGCTGGCTGCGCAGAGGGAGGCCTGAGTGCTGTAGCCAGCAGTAAGCAAAGACCGAAGCCAAAAAATTCACACCGCCTGTTGGAGTCCCCTGTGTTGGAGCTGGTCATGCTTCTACGATGGCATCGTATCCATGTCAGCAGAACCTACTCACAGCAAATGGCTCATGGAAATGGGAATCGAACCCGAGCCACAACTTCCTGAGCACTACCATCTTATCAGCAGCTAAGCAGCACTTTCTAGAACTGTTGGCCTCACCTTCTTAGCTGCCAGGAAAATCCCATGTTAAAGACAGACCCTGTGAACACTCAGGAGCCCTGAAACATGGGGACAGTGAGGCGGTCACTAGCCCTGTCTGTGAGAGTCTGACCTGGAGGGGAAATGGCAGGCGGGGCAGCAGTGGGAAGGGCCCGAGGGTCGTGACTGGGCCCGCAGCTCTGCAGACCTTCCAGTGACGGTGCCCGCAGAGGGCTGAGTGAGGAAGCAGATGCTGTGCCTCGTACAGAGCTATGCACGGGAAAGCTGTTATTGCTATCCTTACGTCATTGCTTTGCGGTTATTATCACAACTTGCATAGCTTTTGCAGGACGGACACGAATGGCAGAGGCTCAGGAAACCCATGTCCTTCAATTATTGCTGTCAAACTAGGGTTCCGTGGTACAGGCCCCATGAACATTCCTCTCACCCGTGATGCCAGCCTGTATATCCGGGACTGCGTCACGGAAGACTCCTTGCCCTCTCAGCAGCAGAGACTGGAGCGGTTCTCCTTGGACTGGGCTACCCTCCTCACGTGTGATGAAAGAGGAGCTGTATTTCAACACGGAGCCTGCATTACCATAATTTGCCTGGATTCCCAGGGCGTCTTTCATCTGACTTGGTAACGATGCTGTTCATTAGCGGCCTTTGTTACTGATAACCGAAAGTGGTGATGCGACTTTCATAAGCAATTTTCTGTGTGTAACATAGAATAAACCACCGTGTAAGGAATCTGCTAATTGATTTGCTTCCTTTAGCAGCATTTTAATTAAGACATCTGGTTTGTGAGCGGCAGGAGCATATCGAACTGAAGGTGAGTGCTCCGGCACCCAGAACTGTAGATCCTCTCCCCCGCTTCACCTCGTGCCATATTTTCCCGGCACCACCATTGGACTCTGGTTTTGTTTCTGGGACAAGGTTTCCTGAGTGAAAAACAGAGAAATACACTGATGACCAGTGTCCTCTCCTAGGGTGGTAAAGGCTGATGTCATCTGGGAGGCAGAATAGGCTGGGGGCCTTTGGCATTGAGGTCTCCCTAGCTGGTGCCCCAAACCTAAGCTCAGTGGCTTCCTTCTGGGAGTCCTTCCAGAGCCCTGGAAGCTCTCTGAAGCCCCTCTTCACAGCCCCTGCCCAGAGCAGCTCCTGGGGACAGGGGCTCCAAGGGGAAGCTCTTGGAAGTGACTAGCAGCCCCAACAAGCCACTGTGTCTGCAGGTGCAGCGTCTGGAGTCAGGGCTGTTCGGACACTGGAGCCTCACCCCGTGGTTAGGGAGTGTGCGAGCAGAGGCCTGGGGCTGGGATAACCCCTGCTCTCTCTCGGCCCAGTAGGCCCCGGGGCCACCAAAACACATACTGTTCCCCCACCCCACCCACTCAGCATGAGGAACACCATGGCCACAGACAAGGGGACAGATGACCCTCAAACACCATGCTGCAGATGGCAGCAGCCAGCCAGGATCTGACCGTATGGCCGTGGTTTGGGGCCTGCAGGACTCAGGACCAGGAGGAGGGGAAGGTGAGGCGGGAGAGGGTTATCTGGCAAAGTCAATAAATTAAAACTCATCTATAGATGTATCAATCTATAGATCTGTAAATTGAAAGTATGTTTACTTTGAATCTGTAAATTAAAATGAATACATTAACAAATAAACGTGCGTGTATGTGTATACTCCTCTGTGTGTTAAAAGTATACATATCACACAATTCTAAGACACAGGTGGTGGTTTGGAGGAGGTAAAGCTCCTTTCTGGCAGGGTTGCCCAGGCAGAGGGAGGCCGAGCTGAGTGGAGCTGAAGGTGCAGCTTTCATCGTGTCAGCTGGGAACAGCTGCGACGAGCTCGGCTGCCGGAGATGAAAAGATCAGGGCTACTGTGGTTTCGCAGGAGGCATCACATGTCAGCATCTCTCCCAACCCCTAGGGTCACCTGGGCGTCCGTGCCCCAGCCCAAGCGAAAGGTGAGCGTGGGTTGGGTGGGGTGCCAGTGGTGAAGAGGCAGACGATGGTGGGTTTGGGATGGACCTTAGGGGAGAGATGCCAGGACTTGCTGATGGATCGATGTGGGCAGGAAGGGAGAGGGCAGTCGCCACCCAGGCTTGGGGCCATTGTCTGGGATGTGGAGCTCTCGAGGAGCGCTGGCCTTGGGAGAGGTCTGCGGCAGGGTCTTTCGTCTCCTGTGGCAACTGTTAGGGGGCCAAGGATGGGCTGCATTTGGAGAGAGTGAGCCCCACATTCCTGCAGGTATGCAAGCCTGTGAATTGGGGTTGAAAACATGTGTTGAAGAATGATCTAGAACTTGCCCGGGTATTTATGAAAGCAAACAGGGACAACTGGCCTGGAAGAGTCGTGAGGCTTCTGTCCCCTAAGATGGCGTGTGCAGAAGGGGCCGTGGGAAGTCCATACCAGGCTGGGTCCAGGCTATGATGGACTCTTTCCCTTCTGGGTCATTTGTTATAACCTCAGACTTGTCAGACTAATTAACCATCCTTCAGAGAATATGATTTTTCGTATTCCGAGTATATTATCGTCAGATGACAAATGAGTGGCTCATCTCCCAGGCTGCGTACACAGATGCGGGGAAGTCACTCGGGCCTTGGACGTCCCAGCTTCACCTAGCAGCTTATCTTAGGTCCGAGTGTTCATGGTCCTGCAGTTTCAACTGACTCGTGATTTTTCTCTTCCTTTGTGGCCCCTTCTCTGAGCAGCACAGAGCAGTGGTACAGCATCTGGGTTCTGCAACCAAGCGCTGCTTTGTGAGCCGGACAAATTATTTAACGGTGAAACAACTTACGCTGCTTGCCTTTGGTTCCCTCTAATTAAGGGCCGCATCTCTGTCTTTATTTTCCCCACATAGGTGGTGTCTCATGCCAGACAGGAGCACAAGAAACATTTATAGAGTATTTACCCGTTTTGGACACCGTTCCAAGTGTTTTACGTACAGTAACTCTCTGGAAAGTCATACAAGCCCCTGTGGTCTCCATCCTCATTTCACGGTTGAGAAAACGAAGATAAAGTTGAGTCACTCATCAGAGGTTGGTAAGTGGTGGACCAGGAAGAAGTAGACCCAGGCCCCTGGGCTAGAGCCCACACGCTGGACCACCCAGTGAACAATCCCACCCGCAAAAGAGCACGCGCATCAATACGGTAGGTTGTTACAGTGAGTGCAACTATGTCTGAAGAAGCCAGGCTTGGAAGTACAGACAAGACTGACATCTCCGCAGGCTATGATGAAGGTAGCAGGTGCCTGCCACCGTCCTCTACTGAGAAGGGTTTCTCCCACTCCGCTGTGTCTCATTTTCCTTCTGGTCATCAGTTCCACTCACGCCCAGACTGAACGAACCCCACTCAAGGCCTGACCGGAGGAGTAGGGGTTGGCAGTGTGGCCGGACTTCAGGACTTCAGAAGGCTAACGGGGGTGAGAGGAGCGTCATCCATAGTCTTCTGGACGTTGTAGGCAGGAGTCCACGGAATGTCCCCTCTTGCAGTGAGTCTACAGGTGGCAGCAGCAGAGCCCTTGCTGCTGGCTGCAGGTGCCCTGTCAGAACACTTCTGGGGTGACCCTGGGACATGGTTTCAATTCCTAGTTGTGCTTGACTCACAATTTGATGCCATCTCCTGATTTAAACTCAGAAAAGGAAAAAAATCAGAACCACATTGTAAAGGCTTCCTTATGGTTCCTTTTTTGCTAAAAAGATAATAACGGGCAGCCCTGATCTGTTTCCCTGGGGAGCTCACACCACACTGCCAGGAGCTCCCCGCCCGTGCACAGAGGGAGCAAAGGGGGCTGGGCGTAGCCTGGTGAGGGAGGACTGCGGTGCGCCCGCTCGGGAGCCGCAGGCGCTCTGCTCTGTGCTGCGGCCCAGAGCGGACGGGGATCACAGGACGCCGGCCACAGCAGCCCCGCACTCACTAGAAAACACCTGCCTTGCTTTATTCAGACAAGAGCTCACCCACTTCAAACTTCAGTGGGATCTGTCAGCTATCTGGCTAATTTTATTTACATGAGCAATGATAAAGGTGAGTGAACACTCAGTTTTTGTATAATTAGAATCAATTTTATTTTAAACTTAGCTTAAAAGAAATTTATCTTCATGAGAAAAGTATCAGACACCTCCCAGTGAGGGACAGTCTGCAAAGTCTCTGACCGGTGCTCCTCAAAACTGTCAAGGTCACCAAAAACGAGGGGAGTCTGAGAAAGCGTCACAAGCAAGAAGAGCCTGAGAAGACAGGCCGACTAAAAGTCCCATGGTCTCCTGGCTGGGGTGCTGCTGGGCCAGGACAAGGGTATTAGGTAAAAGCTGAGCAAATCCAACCACGCGTGGCCTTTAGGCCGTGCTCACGCATTAGCAGCGGCTCACTGACTGCAACGGACGTTCCGAACCAATGAAAGATGTTAGTAACAGGGGAGGCTGGCTGTGGGGCATCAGGAACTCTCAGCTACACCTCCAACTTTTGGGTAGGTTTAACACTGCTCTAAAATAAAAACTTTATTCAGAGGTGTGAACAGCGTCCTGCTGGAGCCTGGGGGAAAAAAAAAGAAAATCCTACAGCCAGCAGAGTGATGTCTCAGCCTGGACACAGAGGACTTTGCCAGTCAGGGGGGAGGGCAGAGGCTTCTGGCACTTGGCGTGCCAATTCGAGGGGCACAAAAGAACACGGCAGGCTACGAGGGGCAAGGAGATCACTGTGCCCCGGGCCACAGGGGAAGGAGGGTCGGGAAGTCTAGGTGCAAACTAGGCGCTAACATGCTCAGCCACTTGGCTGTCTGAATTTTGATTTGTGAAATCCGTTTTCTCACTCACAGTTGCAGAAAGACAATAAGTGACTATATTAAATGGAAGTTTGGAGATGTGGAGGAAAGATCCAGGAGTTCTAATATTTATTTAATAAGTGTTCTAGAAGGAGGGAGCAGACAGAACAAAGAAAAGGATATATCAAAAGAGAGAGAATAAAATTTACTATAGCTGCAGAAAGGCACTAGACCTTAGTTTAGAGGGAAGAATCTAGTGAGATAAATGCAAAGCCAACTATGTCCAGAAAATTCAAAATTTGAGAGCATCAAGAACAAAGAAAATCAAATCAAATCAAAGAACAACAAGCAAGAAAGCATCATAATAAATAACAAATTAGGGTGGCAAAAATAAGTATAAATACATAAAAATAAATGTGAACTAATTAGATTCCCTAAATTTACCTATTTAAAACATATTTTGATTTTAAAAATTCAGCCACATGCTATTTATAAGGGACACGACTAAAATAAAAATTAAAGTGAGGTTGAAAATAAAAGGGATGAGAAAATTTACCAGACAAATGCTAACAAAACAAACATGTAGGAATAGTAATATCACAAAAAAATTGAATTCAAGTAAAAAACTTAACAAGGCACAGAGAAGGATATTTCACATTGACAATCCACCAGGATAATCAAAGCATCATGATGCTTTATGTGCCTGACAACATAGCTCTGAAACAACAACCTCATAGTGAATCATGCTATTCACACAAGGAGAAATAGTGGGAGGTTCTAAACCAGCTCTCCCAAATATCAACATATTAACTTTGGAACTTTTTAGGCCACACAGAAACAAAAATAATCCCAACGAATTAAAAAGATTGAAATGATATGCTCTACACTGATTGACCACAATGAAATAAAAATTTTAAAAATTTAAAAATGCTAATGAAAAAACATTTCTTTGCTTGTACATCTTAAAATACTTTAAAAAAAAAAACTTGAGGGATTCGGAAGCTGGTTCTGACAGAGTTGTGTCTCATTGTAACCCTCGAGCTAATAACAATGAACTAACTCAGTACAAAATACACTTACACAACTGTTCAAAGTCACCAAAGAGCCACCATAAGCCAGAGGGAAATTGACACTTGAAAGAAGAGAAGCAGGTGAGCGTCACATGTTTTCAGCTCTGCGCCTGTGGACTCATCCAGTTTATGCTGCACACAGAGCGAGAGTTTGAGCAGGAAGTGACTGTCTCGCTGGGCGGGAAGACAGAGGTTGGGGCTTAAAACCATCGTAGTGGCTAGAATTTGGAAGAGCAATCCCAGGACCAAAGCAACCTTAGAAGGAGAAACACAAAATCTGCTTTAAAATTCCCCTTAAATCCCAGATATTTGGTCCAACACTATTTTGGACATTTCTGTGAGTGTGTTTATGGATGAGATTTGCGTTTAAGCTGGAGAACTTGGAGTGAAGCAGGTTGCTGGACAGCGTGGGCGGGCCTCGCTCAGGCACCTGAAGGCAAGAGCAGAGCACAGACTGACCACCCCTGATGGGAGGGAGTCTGCAGCAGGGGGCTTCCAGCCTTGGGCTGCAGCATCCTCGGTCTCCGGCCTGCTGGCCCTCCTGGCAGATTTTGGACTTGCCGGCCTCCATAATTGTGTGAGCCAGTTCCCTAAAATAAATCTCTCTCTATTTACATCTTGTCAGTTCTCTTTCTCTGGAGATCGCTAAGACACTTGGTAAGCACAGCTGGCTTCCCATGGAAACCAGGACTAGGAGCTGTGCCCTAGGAGTAAAGACTAGAGATAAAATTGAAATGGACCCACCTGACAAAGCCCCAAACCAGGATTCTATAGAATCAAAGGAATTTTCCAGTTATTTAACTTCCCAGACTAGTGATTTATGCCTGGGTCTTACTTTATAAAACTGATTGAATGACAAGACAGAGAGCTCATGTCATTGAAAAAAGAATTTATTATATTACTAGGATTTGGATTTCCCAAGAGAAGGGGACACACTTTGTCACACAGGACCACAGGGAGGAACACCAGGTTTGGTCAGGAAGCAGAGGGGTGAGGGGAGAGCATGGCCCAGGGCCCTTTATTGTGTTTTCTGTGGGAACAGCTTAGGACTGGCTAGTTTGGGTGGTGTTGGTGGGCTCTGGTCTCTGGCTGTCTGGTACTGGCCCTGGGTGGTTTAGGGCAGGGTAAATATTGGCTTGGTGTGTGAGAGTTAGGTAAAGAAGGTGGTGGTGGGGTATGGACTCAGGTTGGAAGGTTTGTAATATGATTTTTCAGGCACTTAGGAAAGCTGGACTGCAAGGATGATGTACACAATTTTGACTATTAGTTTGGCCATGTAATTAATACATGCCAAATAGACAAACACAGAGTCTAACACAGTCAGCACAACTGAAAATCCACACTCTTCAGACGAATACTATGAAATCCAGAGTTTCCACGATGTGTCATCCACCACGCGGATGTTCAATGGAGCAATACCAGACATTCAAAGAAGAAGGAAAACGCAACTCTTAAGAGAAAACAGACAATAGAAATGGATCTATGATAACCCAGATATTCAAATTAGCAGTCATTTAATGTGCTTATATGATATGCATATATTATTAATATAAACATATATTTTTTTTCAGGTAAATGAATATAAGGGTGAACAGAGGGGAATCCTTGGTGGGTAAATGGAAACTCTATGAAAGAATCACATGGAATTTCTAGAACTGAAAAATGCCCTATCTAGCCTATGTCTTTGCACTTGCTATTTCTCTTGCTGGCAAAGCTCTTTCCCCAGATTCTCCAATGACTGACCCACCCCCTTTTTCCACCCTGAGTCCTGCCCTCAGCATCCTGCTAAAGTCCCTCTGAGGGCACTCCCATAGCTGTGTATCCACTTCCGTGCCATAGTTTTCACGAAATGATTTATCACCACTAACATTATGTTGCATATTTATGCTTTTATCTACTTTTGTCTATCCCTCGCAGGAATATGCCAGCACAGTGCAGACAGAAAATAGGTGCTTAGTAAATATTTATTGCTATTGAACTACAGACGTGAAAAATACGCAGAGAGTATTAAAAAACATAAAGAATAGTTTATAGAAATAAATCTATAAATCTGCATAAGATGAATGATTTTCTCAGAAAATTTAAATGACAACACTTGCCTTAAAAAGAAGTTGGAAAACTAGACAGGTCTATTACCACGGCAGGGGGAATTAAAAATAAAAATGAGAGCAGATACCGCTTAAGTCTTCACCACCGAATCATTCCCAGTCCATTCCCGTTCACAGTTCCCTTCCACACATCCACCAGTGCTTTTTGCCTTTTAATCATTGTGCCATTTTTTTCTTGATTGAAATCATTCCCAGTGTTTCACTGTCTCTTAATGTGTGCCCTTTCTAACTTTTTGTTACTATAAACCACATGCAATGAAAATTCTTGTGTGTATTCTTTTAGCACAGAGGTGAGAATTTCTCCGGGGGCAGACAGAATTTTTACTCCTATAACTGCAGTTTGCATGTGGCATAACCAGGGTAGAAAAGGTCTTAGTAAAGGTATTAATATTCATGGGGAGCCTGGTCTCCAAAGCCCCACACTTGGAACAGAAGCACTTTCCTCTCTGGCCTCTTGGAGTCTGAACCTCAGGTTTGGCTCCAGTGACACCAGCCTTCCCTTGGAGACTGAGAGAGTGGTGAGAGCTGCTTTTGCAGGTGGTGTTGGCCAAGAGCATCCCAGGGTAGGAGAACAGTGCAGACAGAATGACCTGTGAGACCAGAAAGGGCAGCAACAAGGTGGAAACAAGCTAAGACTAGGGATCAAAGACAGCCTGGGTGAAGTGGAGGGTGGGGACGCTGCGACCACAGCTGCAGGTACAGGCGTGTCAGGCTGGGGGAGCTGTGGGTGTCACAGTGGTGGGGTAAGCAGGGGGAGTAACTAGCTTAGAGACGGTTTTTATTCCCACTAATCAGATGAACAGTACAGGCAGGTGTTAAGCCAGGATAGGAATCTCTGGGAGCAACAGCAGGCACTGAATCCAGAAACTCAGCTCCTCGTGGTGGCCATGGAGCTACTGCAGCCCAGCCATGAAAGAATGACCAAAGTTGTAGACGGCCACGTGGAGGGTTGCATGCGCCTGAACCGCAGGGGCGCCTCCCCTGAAAAGCAAGCTCAGCCGAGGGGACAGCGCCACTACCCAGAGAAGGGGGACGTGGAAGAGCCAAGTGGCAGGAAGGGAATCTGCCCCCAAAGGCGGAGTTTTCAAAAGTTCTCTGGGAGTGAAATTTTTAGAGAGGGAATGATGTCTAAAGAGGATTTTTTTGGAAGTTTTACCACATAAAACCCTTGATGTTTCTTCAAGGAAAGATGGATTCCAGCCAGGGTGGGCATGACTCGGTCTCAGGCCAGCTAAATGCACCTTTCTCTGTGACCTTCGCGATGGGGGTGGTGGTGACTCACTGGCTTATAGCAAGACGTGGTGAGAAGGGGAGGAAGAAACAGGCACGGTCAGAAGGTGGTGACAAGAGGTAACTTTGACACCTGGAACGTGCAGGTGGGGCAGGCCACATTCTCAGTCATCATCTGGGGCCCAGAGGGAACCCCGCCTCCCCTCTGCGTTCTGAGCAGGGAGCCTGCGTCTGTCATCTGAAAGCAATGTGGGAAAACAGCAAAAGGTCGGATTTGGGCCCGGGACAGATGAGAAAACCTGTGAGCGTACCGTAACGTCTAAGCTACAACTATTGTCCGTTGAATCTGTGAGGCATTTTGTCTCCAAAAAGGAAATACCTGTGCAGTTAATGATAATTTACACACGTGCTCAGCTTCCGCATGGCGCAATTTTAAATAAGCATGGCCGAGCTGCCGTAGCACTCACAGCTTGGAAACGGCAATGCTGAGCCTGGGCCCACACTGGCGCCTTAAGGGGCCCTGTTGCTCAGGAGTGATGGCAGGAAGGTGTGGGTGCAAGAGCTGCGGGATGGGGCAGGTGCCCCACGGGGCGGGAGGGCGTGGGGAGGTGCCCGTGCTCCGGTGGGCACCGACGCCGGTCTGGCTCGCTGTGACGGAAACAGCCTGCACTCTGCAGACGGACGCAGGCCCGCAGCTCTGAAGCCTGCGCCACGACTCGGCGGCTGTTTGACCTTGAGCACATTGGGCTGGAAAATGCAGTGGGGGGAGAAAAATGCTTCTTCTCCAGGACGGTCATAAGGATTCAGTGACATAATGAAGGTCCCTGCTCTGTGCTCGGCATGTGGTTGGCAGCTGGTGAATGCTGACTCTTTTCTGTTTGATAGCGTGAGGCTGAGAACACAGATCTGGGGGGCCTTCCTCCCAGCAGCTGCAACAGCTAATTCAGGTCTCAACCCCTAAAGCCCGACCTTACTCCACTTCCCCAAGCGGGGCTTTCCTTCTAGGCCACATTCCCATGGCCAGTCCCCATAGCCAGGAAGGCTGCCCTGCCCTCCCCCCAGGCCCTGGCCAGCTAAGCCTGGGGTGTCTCTGTCCCTGCAGCCTGGCCTGCTTGCCCAGCTGGCTTTGATCAGGCACCGCTGGGTCACATGTCACTGTCTTCATTTGTCCTTGTTTGTGTTTCCTTGTAAACAAATGTCACATCTTTCTTTCTGTGAGTCCCTCTGTAACCAGTTGGGTTTTAACCCCCTGTGGACAGGGGCAGGTTTCTCCTCCTCACCTCCCGAGCCCCACTTCTGCACCTAGTCAGTCAGATGCTGCTGTCTGACCCAGAGGCTGGTGTCTGGGGCTCTGGGCTGAGGGACCTGCCCACGGGATTGCTGTGCTCATCCTAAGGACCGAGTATCGAGAAGGCATGGGGCTTTGCAAAATCTCGCTTGTGGGTATGTATTTTTCCCCAGCCTCATTAGTATTTAAATAAAACTAGAAGTAATTTATTGCTTATTTTCTTACATGATTATCATAGAAAAATCAGAAAATAAAGATTAACAAAAGGATGGGGAATTTTTTTCCTGTACAAAGATAAATGTTGTTAAGGTTTGGCATGTGTAATTCCAGACTTCACATGTGTATGAGTGTGTACATATGCAAACATATATCAGGTCTTACATAACTGGGATTATTCAGTATATGTTTTTACTCATGATATTGTGAAGGTATTTTTCCATGTTCCATTGTATTCCATTGTTTAGTTCTTCCATAATTTATTTCACCTGTGAGTTCTCGAACCCTGGCAGACAACGGCATCAACATGGGGCTGCTCATTTAAGCGCAGGCTGCTGGCCCCCACCTCAGAGTGTCTCAGTTAGTAGAACTGGGGTGGAACCCGAGAACTTGCATTTCTCACAAGTTCCCAAGTGCAGCAAATGGGACTCAACCAATTTAGCCCAAGCTCCAGCCTGGACACTTACGTTGCTTCTGAGTTCACTCATAGAAAACACACTGCACTGAAAATGGGCTATTGAAATGTTGGGCACATCCTTAATTTCCTTAAGGGTAAATTTGTAGAAGTGGGATTGCCAAGACAGATGGTATCACAGGTTTAAAGTTTTACTACTTACTGCCAGAAAATTAATTTCAATTTATTTTTCCAACAGAAGACACCAGTTCTGGACCTTGTGTGGATTTAATTTCTCTATTTCTATTAATAATAAACTGTGCCCACCTCTTCTAGCTAATACAGCCAATGAGGCTAGATTCCCATAGTGTGGGCTCTGTGAACCCAGGAAGCCTCCCTCACCTGTCTGCCTCCGTTTCTTCATCTGTCAGAGGGGAAAGAATACTGCTTGGCCCACGTGTCTGGGTCCCTGGCTTCCCTGTCCTCCCCAGCGGTGGAGCTGCATGCTGGCTGCAGAATCATGAAAGGCTGATGGAGTGCCCTTTCTAAATGTGACTCGTGTGCAAGGGGGAGGGTTCTAAGCATTTCCCTGGAAGATTAAGATGCGGCCCATACTGTGGGAATTGTTCCAGAAAGAGTTACCAGGGAAACATCGCTTAGGGGCTTATCTTCACATCAGAACTCTTGCCTGTGGGAGGCTCCCAGTAGTGTGATCATAAATATTTGACAACTTGCTCTTGCTGATGGTGGTGGTGGTGGGGGTGCTCTCATTTTAGCCTTTGCTTCTTACCATGGTGTAAATACTCCTACCAAGCCTCTGTCTTAAAATGTAGTAAAATAAATAGGAAGTAGAGAGTTTTGAATATTTGTTACTTTTTTGTTTAATATAATTTATTTAATTTTAAGTTTATATGATTTTAATTTCGATAATGGCTGCGTTTAACAACTGGCTTGCAAAGTTCTTGGAAGATTTGACAGCTGGCTCTCATTAGCTAGCACCAGCAGGCCCCTCTTAGTCATAAACTCATGAAAATGCAAGTCACTTTTCCATCCTTATGGAGGAATAGTTACACTGACTTTGATTTTTAACATTTGACTGAGGGCTATACGTTGGCAGTCTGAATTATTTTGATTCTCAGTTATCTGTGTTATTTGATATATATGTTTGGCATTTATATTTTAAAATAGTCCAGTATTATTCGGCTTTGCAGGGATCGAACTTTGGGGTCCTGCTCAGACATCTGGTGCTCAGAGATGCAGCCAAGCTGCCCCCACACACCTGTGCAGAGACGCCGCAACATGGGGAAGGAGGCTCTGCATCCAGAACCTCACCACTGAGGTCTCGAGAGACCCGTGTTCAATTGCTGCTATTCCTGCCTTTTAATTATCTTAGTTTGGCTTTACTGTGATCAATTTGACTTGTTGTGGGTTGGGTGGTGAAGCCTACAGTGTGACTGTTTGTATTTCATTACTGATGCTGGTGGCCTGCAATCTGCCAAATGCGCCAACTTGAATCTGTGTACCCGCTGTGGTTCAAATATGAGCCGTTCATACCTGTCCCACCGGGGCAGGTAAATAATGTAAGAAATTATCTTTTGGCCTGTTCAGTGGTATTTCACTGTAAGGTACCACGATCTGTGAATTTGGGCCCCATAAATAGCCCATTATTATATGTTGGTTCCAATAATGTAATAACACATTTGCTGAATTATCTTTATGTTTACAGGGAATCATTTTAAAACTATATATTTAAATTTAAATAATATGCAGGTGCTTATAGTCTTAAGTAACTCATAGATGCTCCCTCTAATCTTGACTATGTTCGTCGAATTTCTGACGGCCTGGGTGGGCGTGGGTTGGCTTCTGAAGACAGCTGTCTTTCCCTGGTGAGGTGCATCGAGGCTGACTCCGTCCTTCCCACGGGCATTGGCAGGGCTCCCCTGTGCTCCCCAGAAGTGGACCTGCATGCTGGCTGCAGCAGGTGACACAGGTGGGTTAGGGGGTGGCACGCTGCCGGGGCCCTGTCTGTCCACTCCCTGTTGCACTGCGCATGTGCTGGAGCCCAGCTCTGCACAAGCCTGGGGCGGGTGTGGGGTGGGGGCCGGGGCGGGCTGGAAGCAGTGTCCTGACCAACGTCTAGCCGGTCTCGCTGCATTGCAGGGGACAGCGCGGCCAGCAGCAGGCGGGCGTGGCTGAATGTCCGCTTCTGATTCTGGCCCTATGCCTTGGCCTCAGGCTTCTTTCCCGGGAATTTTCCTGCAGGAATTTCATGTGGCCTGATCCAGCCTTCCCCAAAGTCTCCACCCCACCTGTACTTCATTCCTAGAGGGCTCAAGACTTTGGGTGTGTCTGGAGCAGGGACTGTCCCTGCCCTGGGACACCTCAACCGTCCATTAAGCAACTGCTTCATTTCTCTGAAGGGCGGGCTGGGGAGAAACCACTCTTAAGACAGGTCTTTGCTATTGCCATTCTAGTCCTCGGGACAAAACCAAATCATCCCAGTTGTTCTCAGGGGTTACCTGTGAATGCATTCGCTGATTTCTGTCGACAAGACAACCATACTCCTTTAAGGGGGCAGAGAAGCAAGCACAGCACACTTACAAATCAGGGTAACTCACCGTTGGCCTTTGGGGTCCTGGGATCTCACCCTCCAAATTGGAGCCATGGGCCGTGCTGCCAGAAGGTTCCCTCAGTACAAGTCAGCAACTGCTGCCTGAGGGCTGTGTCCAGGGCAGCCTGTGGCCAGCCCATTTTGGACACAGAGAGGGGTCAGACCCAGCCCTTCCCTGGAGCTCCCAGCATGGCTCTCCAAGAACATGCAAAGGGCATGGCCAGCCCCTGGGATCCTGCAGCCCCTGGGTCACATGCATGGCATCCAGCAGGATGTCCTTCCTCCCAGCTGAGATCACCCTTCCGAGGAAGCGGGTGTCAGAAGGAGACACTCCTGCAGCCAGCAATGTCGCTGAACATTCACAGTCCCACCACGCCAGAGCTGAGCAGCAGGGCGGCAGGCTCCGGGCCAGGGGGGGCCCCGGGGCCTGGAGCACAGCCACAGCTGTGCCTGGGGGACCCGCCCCAGGGGCCAGCCCCCACCCCTCTTGGCTCTCCTTTGACAGGGAAGGCCTGGGCTATTTGTGTGGGCGCCCTGAGGAGAAGGCCAAAACCCGAGACAGCGCCAAAGAGACTACGCAAGAGGAGCAGCCTGTTATTAAGTCTGGGGGAAAAACAAAAGCAAAACTCCTGCAGTTGCACGAGGGAGCTGAGGAGGAGCTCTCCGCAGTCCATTTCTCTGCGGCTGGGTTTTCCTTACATGGGCCATTGACTCACTTCTTTTTAAATAGTTACAAGAAGCAACAGAAAATGAACTCAAGGATAGTACTTCTCAACTCTAATCCTCAGTTTGTCTGATAGCTTCTGGCACTTTCTCTGCAGCCTGAGCATGGCATGAAGCCATCCTTAATTCTTGGGGATTGGCTCTCCCGGGGAGAAAGTCCCCACTCTGGGTCTCCGCATACCTGTGCAGCAGCCCCTGGGGCAGCTGCCCGCTTCTCTCCTGCCCTCCGGTAGGAAAAACGGGAACCGTACTAGGGGAGGGCGGCAGGGAACTGGCTCCCCCTCCACGGGCCCCACTTTCAGTGTGAAGAGAGCATTGCCCACTTGAAACACCTTTACAGAGTGGCTCAGCACAGACACGCCACAACCAAGACCCATACACCTGGGAACAGTAGGCTTCTACGCCAAGTGCATGGGCTATTTCTGGACTCTTATCAGCCATAGAATGAATGATTTGATTCTGACTATAGCCTCGATTGGGGCACAAGCCAATCTCTGGAATTAGAAGCGAAGGGAAGCGAGATGTGGCCTCTCCACTTCCTGCTGGTTTGTTTCCTGTTAGCCTTCTTCTCAGCTGGGGAAAACAGAGGCTGGGAAGAGTAGGTTTTGGAAGAAAAGTTAAGACAAGAAAATACTCCAGGCCTTCTTGATGAGGGCTCACGTGCAAATGTGTGAAATGAGCTGGCCGGGAGTCAGAGCTCCAAGAAAGTGCTGTGTTGGTCCTTTTGGGGTTTTGCACACCAGCCCTGCTGGCTGCAGCAGTGAAGCGCAGAGGTTCCTGGCAAGGCTGGAAAACCAGCTGGAAAACTGCAGGCTGGGGCTGTGGGAGGGTGGGAACCGTGTATGGGTGGTCTCAGCTCAGTATCTTCACGGAGCAGGCAGAGGGGCTGGGACAGAGGCCACTGCATGAACGGAAGCAGCCCAGAGGCCACGTGAGGGTGAGGGACCATTGCACACATTGGTGTAGCCAATGGGAAGAGGCCCGGCATCAGGGCAGCCAGCCAAGCAGCCCTGCCTCCAGGCTTGGGATGGGAACTGTCACTCTCAGCCCTCCCACCCACGCCTCCCGAACCTCTTTGAGTCTCCAACCTCCTATCTGTAAGGAGGGTTAATGGTGCCTCTCTGGCAGAATTACTGAGAAGACTAGAAAGAACACATGTGGATTCTGGGGCAAAGAAGGACCTTACCCAAGCAACTTTGGAAAGTGATGTTTGGGCCAGAAACTGCAAAGCTAAAGACAAAAACAACTGTATATAAACACTGTAATCTAACTGGTAAAGTTGTTTTCCATGGGCTAACAATTCCCCAGAGTTAACAATCCTGAAGCCGCCACACATGGACACTGGGATTAAACAAACAGGGAAGCGGACTGTGGTGGGGGACCCATCCTCCTTAGTTGTCCTGGGAAAACCACAGTGCTCACCTGGCCCCCGAGTTTCTCTGACAGTGTCGAGAAAGTGCACACAGCACAGACGCCAGCCAATGTGCTGTCTTACCAGAACAGATTTAGACATTGCGGACTTTGAATTGTAACAGTGCTTAACAAATCGCCCCAAAACCTAGTGCATAAAACACCTTTTCCTGTGCCCACAGTTTTTGTGGGTGGGAATTTGGGTGGGAATTTAAGCAGTGCACCCAAGGGATGGCTTGCCTCTGCCCTGTGATGTCCAGGATGCCCTGGGAAGACTCAAAGGCTGGTTGGCAGAATCATCTGATGGTGTCTTCACTCACACGTGGTTGACTGAGACCCTCACCAGGGTTGTTGCCTCGAACACTCCTGCGTGGCCCCTCCAGGAGGTCTGGGGTGAGTGCAAAGGAGAGTGAGAGAGAACCAGGAGGAAGTCATAGCATCTTTTGGACCTAGCATTAACAGTCACAAAGCCTCAGGCCTCTGCATCCTATTGCAGTTACAAAATCCAGCCAGGTTCAGGAAGAGGGACCCTGTCGTGCTGTTGGACGAGCACGCGGATGTGATATACATTGGTGGGCCATCCTCGGAAAATTCAGTCTCTCACAGCCCCCTTCAGGTCTCCTCTGTGCATTTACCTGCACAGACACTGTAGAACTTGCTTGGGGCTTCTGGGGGGAGAGGTAGTGTGTTTAACTTTTACATAAGTGGGATCAGCTATGCATTCCCTTGCATCTTATGTTTTCATTTAACATGAATTAATTTATTAGTATGTGTAGATCTGTTTCTTTTTATTGTGGTATAGCATTCCACAGTTTGATTATGTAGTAATTTATTTAACCATTCCTTTATTTTGATGAATCTTAAGAACGTTTTTTGCTTGTTTGCCTATTATATGCAATGCTGCAATTAATATTCCTCTATGTGTTATTTTATGCACATAACACAAAATCTGACTGTGCCCCAGGAAAGAGATGATGTGTAAACTGCTTAGTGAGAGAGCACACTCACTTTAACTTTAATAGGCACCACCAAGCTCCCTTTGAGAAAGGTAAAGTATCACTGTTCCTAAAAGAGTACAAGAGTGTTCGTTTCCTCACCAGCACTTGGTATTTTCAATCTCTTTAACTCTTGCCTATCTTTTGGGTGACAAATGCTGTACCGTGCACCATGCATATGTGACTTGCAGTCCCTTTCCTGAGGTTACGTCCAGCAACTTCTCACACAGCCATCAGCCATCTGCTGTTCTTCTGGAAATTGCCTGTGCATTTTCCTTCCTTGTCTTCTGTTCAGTTGCCCTGAAAAGCAGAGAAGGACAAAGTGAACAGTGGGGTTTTTTAAAGCAATGAAGTGAAAAAGATGACAGAGATTCTCAATGCTTGTGAAGATTAATATTGTTGAAGTTGAGAAAAGCCACCCTAAAATTACAAATGTCAAAATATTTTCTTTCCACATATTTTTAATTAAAACATAACCTCTGAACCCTATGAAAATATGCTTAGTTGTTTCATATGAGGTGAGACCAGAGTTGATTTTTAAAAAAATAATGAATAAAAATTTTCAGCATCATTTGTTGGCCAAGGCCTCCTCCCAGACAAGATATTTATTTAATCCCTTAACAAGTCTAAAATACAATGTCATCTCTTTCCGAACTTCCTTCCATCTTTCACTGCTCTCCTTGTTTTCTGTGATGCAGCCCCTTGTTTTTATAAGGCAAGTCTCTGCGTTTGCTCGGTAAGAAAGAACGCATTTATGGTATTTCCTCTTCCAACCAGGGAATGCTGTCTCCTGGTGCAGGTGTGACTGTCATCACTCAGTTGAGCGAGCTCCGCGGTGTCCTGCAGCACTCAGTGGCCTCACACTCTAGAGAGTATATTCCCAGGTGCTAGATGTGTGTGGGATGCTGGTGTTGTTTTTGGAATATTGGGATTATTTTCAACCCATCACTGTTTTGAACTATTTAGAATCTGGTATTCAAAGGACTAGAGTTGATGAGACTGACCGAGGGTTGGAAAAAGATTCGCTACAGAGGGAAATGGTGAGAAGCGTGTTGGGGGTAGTGCGTCCAAATACTACGACATCCTGGAGCAGAAAGACGGTGGGTGGACGCAGTGCCAGGCTGCTGCAGGCTGGGGCGTGGTTTGCGTGAGTGGGGAAGGAAGAGGCAGCTCTCAGAGTCCCTCTGAGTGGGAGAGAACTGGTCCGCCGTGGAGCTGCGTAGGTGGCGGCACAGGAGAGGCAACTCTGAGAGGGAGTGACATCCTTGTCAGCCCAACATATTCGTCCTTTATTTACTCGTTAATCTGATGTTTATTTCTAGAGTGCTTATTAATGTGTCAAACACTGTTCTAGACACTAGGGATACAACGGGGGAAAATGAACGAAGTCTTTCCCTTTCCATTTGAGGAGGAGGAGACAGATATAGGGAAACCCATGACACACGCACACATAGAACTTACATATGTCTGAGGGTGGAAAATGCCATCATGGAAAAAATAAAGCAGGCTAAGGAGACAGAGAGATGCGGGACTGAAGACAATTCTTTTCCTGAGGGTGTCAGACCAGCTGCTCTCTCAAGGTGAGGTTTCAGCAGAGGCCGGGAGGGGAGTGACCACACAGGGACATGGGGAAGAGCCTGGAACAGGCATGAGGAAGAGCAAATGCGGGGGCCCTGAGCCCAGGAGGGGAGGGTCCCTGGTGTGTTTGGGGACAGCGAGGAGGCTGGAGCCACAGGAGCTGAGCAAGGAAGTGGGCGGAAGGGAGGTGTGGAGGCTGCAGGGGGCTGAGGAGCCTAAACAAGGTCAGGGTGTGGGCCTGGGCTAGTGAGGAGGAGGTGAAATTTCCCAGGTGGGAAGGAGGGCCATTTTGATGCTGATGATGACTATGTACGTGAGCACGAGTGTGGCTATGTGAATATGGTGTGAGTTTGTGGCAATGCATATGTGTGTGGTTAAGTGAACATGTGTGTGAATTTGTGTGTGTGTTATGTGTCTACATGTGTCTGAATATGTGTGTGTGAACACATGTGTATGTTTATGTTACTGTTTGTATGTCTACGCATGCTCATGTGTGTCCCCAGTGTGTGTGTCTGAGTGATCATGTATGTGTGTGGGTATATGCATGCTTATAGGCGTGTAAGTGTCTATGTGTGTGTTTGTGTAAGCGTGTGTATGTTTGTGTCTTTGTGTGTGTATTTGTGTATAAGCGCTTAAGAGTGTGTGTGTTTTGTGTTTGTGCCTGTCCCTGATAATACACAAGACAGAAAATGAGATCATGTTGGGAAACCTCCTCTGGCATCCAGGCTGGGGCTCTGTCCTTGCCATGGGTCACAGAACACACCAGTGTCACTGATGAGGTCACAGAATACAGCCAGGATCCTAGTGACCGTGGGAGCCAGCGTCCACTTTGGCTGGGGCCAGCTGGAGGCTTCAGCACAGCCCAAGCCAACTGCCACTCAACAGCTGGAGCACCGGGCCCCTGGGCGCTGCTTTTAAATTATGAAACCCCACTTCACGGATCACAGGGGAGAACAGTCACCAACCGAGGGGACCACTCTTAGCTTGACCAGCCTTGAATCCACAGAGGACAGTGTGGAAGTGTGGCCAGGTGGGTCTACAGCAAAGGCTGAGGGTGCAGCCAGGTGTACCTCCTGGGAAGGTGCCAGGTTGCCCTGATCCTGTTACCAGAGGGCTGCATTGACCATACAAGAGGATGGTGGAGACCAAGGAAACTGATATTTATGGGATGTTTGGTATTACCTAGGCTGTTGCGAGTATATGAGATGATTTCAGAAAGTATGAGGATGAAAATGTAAAATATGAACCATTATGTACTTATTTTAATGTGTATTTGAAAAAACACAGTTAACATGTCAATCTTGTGATCTCAGCAGCCAAATTAAAAAATCCTGTATAATAAATTGATGAAAGCTCATCTAGGGCATCACTCTGAAGACCATTAGAGCATGTTTGTGGGCATCACCTAAGGGTAACATCAGCTTTCAGGTAACATCAACTCCAGCAGTCATTTAAATTCTGTGCCTCAGTTTCCTAATCTGTCCAATGGGAATCATAGCAATGAATTTTCTCAGGGGTGTCTTGCGTATGAAAGGAGTTAACACTTGGCAAGCACTTATATGGTGATGTGGACACAGTAAGTGTCCAAGGAGATGGCCAGGTGTTCCCTGAGTGAGATAGAGACCAAGTGTCACAAATGGAGATGGGGACAGTGGGGCTGGGTGGCCAGGCCAAAGCACTCCCCCCCCCATGCGCTGCTTTTTTAATGTGCTTTATTGGGCTGCCATTTAAGTACACAAACTTCACCAATGTCAAGTGCACAATTTGAAGAATTTTGACACGTGTACCTTTGCATCATCACCACCACCATCCCGGTGCAGAGCATTATCAGAGCCCCTAAAGGTCCCCTCATGCCCCTTTCTGGTCAGCCCTCTTCACCTCACCCCAAGCTCCTGGCAACCACTGATCTGTTCTCTGTCCCTATAAAACTGCCTTTTCTGGAATTCTAGAATGTCATCTAAACAGAATCATGTAGTATGTAGCCATTTTAATTGGACTCTTTTATTTAGCATAATGCATTAGAGATTCATATTGTTGCATGTATCTGTAGTTCAATCATCTTGTCTGCAAATAGGGCTGCATTGTACAGAGGTACCACAGTCTGTTTATCCACCAGTCCATGGCCCTTTTGGTTTAGTTAAGTTTTGGTGATTCCATTAATACATTTTGGATACTTATCATATTCGTAATGTGCAGGTAAATCTGTCTAGTCACCGTTTAGTGTCCGTTCTAAGTCAAGGCTTGGGTCATTGCACCTACACATTATTCAGTCCTCACCGTCACCCGTTGGGGTAGGCATTATTATCATCGCCATTTCATGAGGCCACAGGCACAGGAAGGTGACGGTACCTGCCCAAGGGCCTCCAAAGCCTGCATCCTTCACAGTCTGGGCTACCGAAGGTTGTGGCACGGGTCTCTTGCGGGCACTGATGAAAATATCCTTCCACTTCTCAGGGACCATAAAGAAAGAAGAGTCACCTCCGCTGCCGGGACCTGCCACTCCCTGCGAGGAGGACATCTACCTTGCTGCCAGGGCTCGGGGCATGCTGGGCTGGAGCAGCTCTCCCTCGTCCGAGTCCTCCTCCGAGTACCGGTCCTACTCGCAGTGCCAGTCCTGCTGCTCCCTCATGTGCGACGCCGAGAGCGGGACCCCGCAGAGCGTGTGCGCCTTCTACACCCACGTGCAGACCGTGCGCGGCGTGGCGGTGGCCTGGGAGACCGAGGCCGGCTTCCAGCCGGTCAGCAGGAAGCCGCGCATCCGTGAGGCGCAGTTCATCAAGAGGCAGCGGCGGAAAGGCTCCTCCTTCGAGATGGCTTCCAACACGGACCTGCGCTGGGACCTGGAGGCCTGCAAGAACCCCCGCAGCCCCGAACCCGCCGACGCGGAGCTGCTGGAGTGCTGCCTGCAGGAGCTGCGGGCGCCCCCGGACTGGCTGGTCACCACCGGCTACGGGCTGCGCTGCGTGGCCTGCTGCCGAGTCTTCCCCTCGCTGGACGCTCTGCTGGAGCACGCCCAGCACGGCATTCGGGAGGGCTTCAGCTGCCAGATCTTCTTCGAGGAGATGCTGGAGAGAAGGCGGGCCCGAGGCCAAGCTCATGACCAACCGGAGGAGGAAGAGGAGGAGCAGGAGGGGGAGAAGGAGGAGAAAGAAGAGAAGGAGCAGAACCCTTCTGACAACAGCGAGTGCTCCCCGGTGCACGGCAAGGTGCTCCCTCCGCAGCAGCAGGAGCCGTGAGCTGTTGGGGAGGTGCCCGCCCTGCCCGCGCCTCCACACTTCGCGGGCTTCTCCTCCCCCGCAGGCAGGATCGGAGGCACGAGGGCAGCGGGAGAGGACAGGGTCGTGGGTGGAAGCGAGTGGCGTGGAGAGCAGCCAGGGCCGGGAGACAGGGCGGGAAGGAGCCTTCCCCAAGGGCACACAGCATTTCCACCAGAGTCCATTTCAAAACCAAATCCAAAGAAGAGGGCTTCCAGCGTTTCCATGGTGGGCACAAGATCTGAACCCTGCAAACACGTGGCCAGAGGGATTTCTATTTTTGCTGGTGGATCAAGCAAGTCCACACTTGCTATATAAGTAGACGTGACTCACAGGAGAGCCAACTGCAAATGAAGCTTTGGCCCTATTTTTTTCATTGTTAGGAATGCGTCATATGCCCTAGTTCTATGTCTTATGTTGTTGGGATTAAACTTGAATAAATCAAAATTGAAGGCAGAAACTGAGTGAACCATGCTGTCAGATTGGGCACGTAGGAAGTTGCCCTTTCTGTGGGTTACAAACTATTAATAGCACAGAGACCTGCGGACAGACAATTTCCCAGGGTAAAGACAGGGCTGAGGACATCCTTCTGACCTATGAGTTCATGTATGTCAACTGTATATTTTTAAATGTATAGTTTGCCATGAAATTCATCTTTACCCTCCTACCTGTCCCCAGCTCAGAGGGCTGCATTCATTCAGAAAACCATAAGCGTGTCCACTGTGAGTTAGGTGTGTTGACGGAACACACACCCAACCTCTGTTACTTCCAATGAGAGGCCGTTTGCAGGAGCACTTGCAAGGCAAGGGGATGAATCCCGCCAAGGAGGTTTGGGAAGCCCAGAGGAGGGGCCTCAAACTCTGGCTATTTGATCAGGAGGAAAATATTTCCAAAACAGGTGATGCTCACAGGGGCTTTGAGGACAAGTGTAGAATAAGCTAGACCTGGGTTGCTTAACTGCAGCACTGTTGACACTGTAGGCTACATAATTCTTTGTTGGGGAGGTTGTCCTGTCTGCTCCGGGATGTTTACCAGCATCCCTGATGCCAGTAGTATCTCCTCCCCTTCAATTGTGACAATCACAAATGTCTCTAGACATTAACAAATGTCCCCTGGAGGAAAAAATCACCCCTGGTTGAGAACCACTGAACTAGACAAAAGCCAGACCTTGTCAGAGGAAACAACAGGCTACATTTGGGGAGTTGCCAGACACCTGGCCTGGCTAGAATGCTGGCGATATTTATCTGTTCATATAGTCCATGAGATGTGCCAGGCACTGTACTCATCGTGGGGAATAGACAGTGAACAGAAGGAAGAAAACTGACATGGATGCTGCCCTGTGGAGCTTATGACCAATGGCCAAATCATGTAAAATTAAAAATCATTATGAAAGTACCTGTTTCCTGACCTCCAGGGCCCTGGGTGGCTCAGGCTTTGCCATCTTCTCCATCACCATCTCTTAGCATCCTCTTCGTCACTCACTGTGCTCCAGACACATTGGCCTTTCTTCTTGAAGGATCCAAGTGTTCATACCTCCGGGCCTTTTTGCACTTGCTCTCTCTTCTAAGTGGAAGGCATCCCTTGTCTGTCTCTCTTCCAGCTGACCCATTGTTCATCATTGAGGTTGCAGCTTCAATATCACCTTTGCAAAGGGCCCTTCCCCAACCACAGGGCTCTAGCAGTTGCTTCATTCTGAGTGCAGTTGGTTTTAAGAAGAGAAGTGACATGATCAGATTCATGTTTTAAAAAGCTCACTCTGGTGGTGTGTGGGATATGGATTGGTATCGTAGCAAAAGAAGAAAATGAGAAATGGAGAGATCAGTTTGGTGACTTGGACAAAGCTGGTCACGAGCCAGGAGGAAGAAGAGTGGGAGCGTTGGGGACTTATTTGGGGAATAGCATCCAAAGGACTTGGGGATGGGTACGTGTGGGTGGGGAGTGGGGTTTGTTGCCAAGGTGGAGTCCTAGGTTACTAGCAGGAGTAAATGGGGGACGGTCGTACATTAACTGATATGGGGAACTTTGGAGGAAGATCAGGGGTGTGAGAGTGTGTGTGTGTGTGTGTGTGAGCATGTTTGTGTGTGAGCACGCACACCTGTCTGTGTGTGAACATGCGTGTGTGATCAGTGTCTGCACGTGGACATGTAAGCGTGAGTGCTGGGAGGGGGTGATAGAGGTCAGTTATGACATGGTCAATTCTAAATGCTAATGGCACATCCGGTAGAGATGTTGAATGGGAAGTTCCTGACTTAGAACTCAGAGGACAAGCCTGGATTGGAAACACAGGCGAGGAAGTTAACAGCATGTAAATGGTGCCCTATTTAAAACCACACCCATGGATGGATGGCACTAACTGGAGAGTGGCTGGAGTTACGGGGTGCTCTGTGAGGTAGGGGGAATGGAGTGGGGAGCATTTCTTAGGAGTTTCCTTCAAATTCAACAAAAGCAAAAGACAGTTTTCAGGGGTTACCAGTGTCATGCTAGGGAGGGCTGCAGTGAGCCAAGGAGGAAACGTTTCTCATTTCATTTGGCACCGCGGCTGTTGAGGGCACTGCTGAGAGTGGCCAGGGGGCAGAGGGGCAGCGGTTAGATGGGCGCCCCAGGAGTGGACACAAGGCAAACCATGTGAGGCAGCGTTAGACATCTCTGCTTTAGAAAGGAAAGTGCTAATGGCTGTAGCTGGACAAAAGGACACTGAAAAAATGACAAAGACGGGAGCAAATTTATAATCCAGTGGACATGATCCAATGGAAAGGAAGAGCCTGAGAAAGCGAGGGGAAAAATGGGAAAGCTAAGGAGCATAGTCAAGCAGGAGAGGGGCTGAGTGGATGTGCAGAAAGGGCCTTGGCAAGAGCAGCTCTGCACTCCCTGCTGCACGCAGATGGGCACTTAGGTCACCTAGGGCTTGGGAGCCAACATTAATGGAAGTTGAACTTTCTCCCCCTGAAAACTACCAGAAGCTCTGGAGGGATTTGGAGCAAGTCAATCTGCATCTGAAAAGATCACTCTGGAGAACAGCGGGGAGAGTGGGGGAGAGTATGAGAGCAAGCTTGGCTGGTGACCAGGGGTCCAGCTACAGAACTGGCGGCAGGATCAATTCATGCGAAATTTAGAAGATCGAAACCATAGAGCATGGCTAGTGTTTGATGAGGCTGGTGGGAGGAAGTTGTCCAGAATGATCTCCAGGGTTTTCTCTTGAGTGACTGGTGAAGGTCGGTGCCATTTGAGAATACTGGAACAGCAAAGAAGGAGATCTGCTGGGAGGCTGATGGGCAACTCTTGAACAAGCTGAGTTTGAGATAGAAACATTCAGAAGTGAGCTAGGTGGAAGGGTCTGGAGCTTGGACGAGTGGTAACTGGGATAGAGAGAGCTGAGGTTGTCTGCACATACGTGGTTAGCTGAGGCCATGGTACTTTACATGGACCTCTTAGAACAGGCATCAGCGGCGGGTGGGGTCTTAGCCTTTGCAAGGTGCAGCAGAGGTTACAGATCTAAACTCAGTGTGAAAGGGTTGAAGCATCCACAGGAAGGAAAAAAGGCCCCTCACTTTGTCAAACTCTTCTCAGAAGGGCCATCTGGTGTTTTAGGGCGCTTAATAGTCAGGCAGAATCCTAGGACAGTCTAAGGAAATTGGAGGCTGTTGCGCCAGAAGTAGTGAGCGCTAATGAGGAAGAGAATATTTTTATTTTTAAAAAAATCAGTATTGAGGGAATTAAAATGAGGCATGGTATCTCAGCTCTGGAATTTAGGCCTTTAAAAGACAAGTAAGTGTATTTATGTGCTGAACTCGATGGTATTCAAAGGGCCAAGCATTGTTCTAAACACCTTATGAATATTAAATTATGCAATGCTCTCCACAACACACTGAGATAGGTCCTATTTTTATCCCTGTTTTATAGGTGAGTAATCTAAGACTTTATTAAGGTCATACTTAGTCTCCTGGTGTACGGCAGAGTCCAGCTTCACACCCTTGGGTGTGGCTCCAAGCCTATGCAGCCTGGCTCCAAGCCTATGCTATAATCATCACACTGAGGTGCAAACTTTAATGTAAAGACAGATGCAAGGTATTTAGGAAAGCAAACACGTCAACTCCACAGCCTGTATTTTCTTTAGGTTAAGCAGCAGCAGCTGGAGATCAGGAGAAGGAAAGGTGATGGTGGTTCATGACAAACGAAGGATGACGGCAACCTCAGGTAAGCAAACGATTAAAGGATAACTTCAGCTGATACGGACAGGGGAAGAAGAGAACATTATTCTTAAGGCAGTGACTTGTTCTTAAAACATAACTTAAACTCAACTGAGTTAAGTTTTCACTTGTGGTTTAAACATCACTGAGACCTGTGGCCTCCACAGATAAGATGGGCATTGGAGTGAGTCAGGGAAACCCTCCCAGAGGGCCCAAGGGACCTCAGGCATTTTAAACCTTTATTTTCCCAAACCAGAAAAAATATGTCACTCGTTTTATAAAACTTATATAAACCTGATAACAAGGCCTGACAAAGATGGCACTAAAAAAGTAAGCAATATAGTGATCTCACTTATGACATAAAGTAATAGCTAATTAAATTTAACAGAATATGAAAATAGTAATTCACCATGACTGGATTTGGGTCATCTCTTGACTAAAGATAGTTAAAAATTATTAACTCTAGCAATAATTTACACTGAAAGGAAATTCTGATCATTTCAATAGATATTAAAAAGACATAATAATCAGACATAAACCCATACATGTATGGTCAGGTGAGTTTTCAACAAGGATGCCAAGATAATTTAATAGGGGGAAGAATAATCTTTTTAGCAAATTGTGCTGGGACTACTGGATATCTGCATACAAAAGAGTAAAGTTGGATCCCTACCTCACACCATACAAAGAATTAACTAAAAATGGAAAAGACCTAATTGTAAGAGCTAAAACTGTAAAACTCTTAGAGGAAACATGGGTGTAAATTCTGAGAACTGAAGACGTATCAATAACTTATACATGAATATTCATAGCAACATGCAGTACACATAATTCCCATAATATGAAATGTGAAAACAACCTACATGTTTATCAAATGTTGAACGGACAAATACAATGCGTATATGTATACAATGAGATATAATTCAGCTATAAAATAAAATGAACTGATCCATGCTACGTTTGGATGAACCTTGAAAACATTATGTGAAGGGAAAGAAGCCAGGTGCAAAAGGCCACATGATGTATGATTCTCTGTATATGAAATATCCAAACAGGAAAATTTATAGAGACAGACAGCAGATTAGTGGTTCCCAGGAATCCAGGGGAAGGGGAAGAATGAGAGTAACTGATAATTGTTCTGGGATTTCTTCTTGGGGTGACGAAAACATTGAGTAATTGGTAGTGATGGTTACACAACTTTGAGAATATATTATAAACCACTGAATTATATGCTTTAGAAAGCTGAATTTTATGGTATGTGAATTATATCTCAATTTTAAAGACATGTAATAAATACAACAACCACTCCTGTTATAAATTCCTTAGAAACTGAGAATAAAATTTTTTTCAGATGATATAGAATATCTATCTTAAAAAGCAAAAAAAAAAAATCTCATATTCCCATTGAAATTATGTAAAATGTGTCATGTATTACAATTTTTATTTGACATTGTTCTGGAAGTTATAACCCATTCGTAAGACATAAAACAGAAATGTTATATATAACAGATAGAAAATTATAATTTTCAGAAAAAGATATACTTTCTTAGAATGTCCAAATGAGTTAACTAGAAACTATTGAAAAAAGAGATAATCAAAGGATTGAGATGTAAGATTGACATCAAAAGCATCCTTGTGTATTGGACATGACGAATTAGAAAATAACATGCAAAATATTCCATCTACTAGATAAATATATCTTCATGGAAATATTGCAAGAGCAATGAAATGTCCAAGTGATTATCTCTAGTTGAGAATTGTTGATCAATTTTGTTTTTTTCTGTAGTTTTCCTTATTTTATGTTTTCTAAATTGAGCAAGTATGGCTTCCAGAATAAAAAGGCAATAAACCATTTAATCAAATATTATCTCAGGAATGACTTTGGCGACCTTCCCAGTTCACATTTGTGATCTACGGACCACCCCATGAGAATCCCAGCTCTTAACATCTTAATCCTCTGTCTTCAGAGTTAAACTAGCTTCACTTTTAAGAGCACTTTGTAACTGATGAGGTTCCAGGCAACTCAAGGCGGTTAAGTCACAAACCTCTTTTTGAGATGTGTCCTCCCTTCTTACAAAGCGCGAAAGCTGTGAGAGGGAGATCTTGAGAGAGAACCAGGGTGGGGGCTCAGTAGAAAGGGTGAAGATGAGAGTCCAGGCAAGGCCCAGGAAAGGTACACGTGAGGCCGTGTACCAGGGCCACGCAAGGGGAGGCAGGGGAGGGAGTGGAAGGAGCGTGCAGGAAAGACGGAAAAGTTGGAAAGGGAGCTGGAGGGGAAACAGAAGTGGCAGAGTTGAGAATAACATGTGCTGCACTATTCGGGAGGTGACGTCACAGAGGGGTCTGGGCAGGGGGAGTGTGGAGGAAGACGAGGGTCCCGTCAGAGATGGTGGAATCTTGGCGGAGCTTTCCGTGGGCGTCGACAGCCACTGAGGCGCTCAGTAATGGATGCTGCTAGGGGCAGAACTGTCCCCAACATTTCTGTGCTGAAGCCCTAACCCCCAGTACCTCAGAATATGCCTGCGTTTGGAGACAGAGCTTTGAAGGAGGAAACTGAGGTGAAATGAGTGCACATGGCGGGGCCTACTCCATACTACTGGCGTCTTTATAAGAAGGAGAGATTAGGACACAGACACCCACAGAGGGAAGAGGACACAGAGAAGGTGGCCATCTACAACCGAGGAGAGAGGCCTCAGGAGAAATCAGCCCAGCTGGCACCTTAATCTTGGACTTTTAGGTACCAGGAGACAATAAATTGCTATAGTTTCAGCCAGCTGGTCTGTGGCACTTTGTCATGGCAGCTTGAGAAAACCAGTGTAGATTCTGAGGAGCAGAAGCCGGAGGCAGGGAGACAGAGCCACAGAGGCTCCAGGGGGCCCGTATTTTAGGTAGGGAGCCTTCCTGGTCAAAGTCCCGGTCAGCACAAGCACACAGTGAGGAATAGCATTTGGGAACACGCAACTAACTTTTGGCAAACACGGTGGTCTCTGGCCCTGAGCTTGCAAAGTGCTGTGGGCACCTATCAGAGGGTTGTGCAGAAGGAACCGAGCGTGGGAGTGTGTCACCACACTCTAAGCTTCAGTTGCTTCCCCTGCCGGTGAGACTGACCGGAAGGTGCCACAGGGAAGCGAGTTGGGCACAGACGTGATGAGGATGTGCTGAGCTGTTGGGAAGACAGAGCAAGGACGTTTGCAAAGATGTCAGGTCTACAGCTCAAATCTTCGGTGCCAAGAACCAGACCCTGTGTGTGCATGAGTGTGAGTGTGTATATATGTGTGTGTATATGTGAGTTGTGTGTGTGTATGTGAGTGTGTATGTGAGTGTGTGTGTGTATGTGAGTGTATGAGCGTGTGTATATGAGTATGTGTGTATATGTGAATGTGTGTGTGTGTGAGTTGTGTGTATGTGTGTGTTTGTGGGGGTGCCTGCTGTTCTGCCCTGGGCTGTGCTGGTACTTAACCTGGGGCAGAGCACAAGGACTCTGTGAGTCTGAGCACAAAGCCAGGAACTGTGAGCAGAGGTGCCATGGGTGTCGGAAGAGAGTGAGAATCCCCGCAGCTGTGTTCGGCAGACTTGAGGACTGAGGACCAGCCTTTTCAAAGGCCAAGAAATATTCTTCGTTCAACTTCAGCCCGTGTTAAGTTATTGCTATTGAAAGGACTTAAACAGCAAAAACACAAACATCCAAGTTTATAGTTGCTTTACGACTGCAAAAGAAAAACAAATTTATAAATTAAATATGCACACAGTTAACGAACAGCAATAAAACTACCAACGTTGACTTTATGTGACTGCCGAGCTTGGTGTTTGTGAACCAACTTGCTTCTTGTGTGAATGTGGGACTGAGTGTGACTCAGACTCATTCGGGGGTGATGGGTCCTCAAGGCCACGTGCCTGGCAGTAGGTCAGATACCGCCGGCAGCAGCACCCTGAGAGAGCCCGATTTCTTCACCCCCACGGGAGTCAAACTACCATCTGGGCCGACTTGCTCATCGCAGACTCCTGTTGCTTACAAGCCATTGTTCTGTAGCACTTTCAGTCCGGACTTGCTCCAAGCTTGGAGTATTGGCACTTCTACAGGGGACTTACTGAGGGACGTCTTATTCACTTATTTTTAAATTACTAGGAGTCCAGAGTGACAACTTCCCTGAAGCCTAAGTCTTCTGCTTAGATTCACAAAATATCAGAACCATATCTCACTGCAACGTCTGAAATTGGGAGGAAGCATTTTATAATCAATAGCACCTTATAATAGATTGAAATATGATAATTTGTGTGACATAGTAGCTATTAATAATTATAAGATGCTTATAACCAACATATAAATAAAAATTGAGATGTCTTAAAATAGTTTATAAACAAACTTTTATTTTTATTTTCAAAAAAGTGAAAACTTACAGAAGTTACAAGAATAGTACAATGATCCACCAACTCCTCCCATTTTGCCTCTTCCTGAGTCTGTCTTTTTATATATATACATAATACATGTTACAGATGCACTTGTTATTTTTGCTGAACCATTTAAGAGTAATTTGTAGACATCATGATTGTTAACACTCCTAAGAATAAGTGCAAAGGCATTCTCTTCCATAACCATACCCAACAGTCCATCCATATTCAAATTTTGCCAACAGTACTGATAATGTTCTTTTTCGCAATTTTCTTCTGATCCCAGATCTGATGAATCAGGATCACACATGGCATTTAGTTGGTAAGTCTCTTTCACCTGCTCTATTCTGGACAGGTCCTCAGACTGTCTGTCGCTCACTGAATGTTTTGTTCAATGAAAGCAGAAGGCGTGGACTAAGATTTTTAGTCTTGCACGTCAGCGGTCAGCTCTAAGGTAAATTTTCTTTGTGGTCAGGTGTCCAGTTTCTAGTCCGTCTCTCATTCAAATCTCCTCCATCTGGAGCCTCCTAGGAATCTGGGGCCATTTCTTTCCGTTTCCTGGGAGCTCGCCCAGGTTGCTGCGTCCAGCCAGCCCACAGAGTCCTTGGCACCAAGCTCACAATTGCAGCGAAGGTCGTGAGCGATGCCCGTCTATCAGGGTCACCGGTGAGGTTGGTTAGAAGAAGCTATTTCTATCTAGGTATCCTGTCGGGTCCACAGCTTTACAATTTCTTTCTTTTAAAGAAAACAAAAGAGTGCACTCCACACCCCTTGCCCTGTTGTGCAGGGGGAAGATGCTCCTGGAGGTTTCATGCAAATTCTACCATGGGTGGCTCGAGGCTTTTCCTTCTGATTGGCCGGGCACATTGTCTCTAACTGTTATCTCTTCTTTCTTGTCCTTTCCCTGCCCTATCACTCACAGCCGAAAACCTCTTTTATCCAGAGTCTACTCTTTGTTCGCTCCCTTTCAGTGGCAATTCAAGCACACAACTGACTGCTGCTTTTAGCTGTAAAATGCCTGTGAGCAATTTGGAGGAAGAAATACTCAAAATTACTTATATAAATCCATGCTGAAAAAGCAATACATAGAAATCTGCTGAACACCTTAGAACGGGTGTTTATTTTTCCTTGGTGCTCTTAGTTGAGGGATATATTTGTAGCATATTGTGTAATCAAAGTCAAGTTGATTACAAAGCCATGCCATACTCTTCCATCTCTGACCCAGGTTTTAACAAACAACTGGATGATGAAAGAAAAGCCGCAGTATGTCAGGTGATTGCAGAATGCACTTATTTTGAAGGAATCCGGATTTCCAAGGTTCTTTCAATGGTGACCAGTAGAATCCAGATTGGTCCAGCAGGGCCGCCACATAGCTTAGTGTCCACAGGAACCCAGATGAACTTTAGAATTGTCTGAATGCCCATCCAGCAACCCTAGATGGGGGTTTTTAGAAGAGATAATTAAAAAAAAAAATAATTGCACCATATGATTCTTCTAATTCAGAACAAAGTCAGACCCGATGGGGGATGGACAAATAAGTTGGTGGAGGGTTTTCAAATTGTCCTGTGCTTGTGAGTGAGTGGGCAGGCAGCAGGGCTATGGGAACTGTCTGGAAGGCCTTTGCCCGTGAGGTCTAGAGCAACTGAAACACTGTCTCCTCCAGGCCACGGGCTGTGTCTCCCATGAGGACTGGGTGTATTCCCCTGTTTCTGTGTCATGCAGCAAAGGTCTTACCAAGATGATCAGCTGGATTATTTGGGAAGCTGAAAAGTACTGGCAGTGCACACAGCTAAAAACAGCAGAATGCTATGTGTCCCAGAATTGTAAGAAAAACACTTTCTAGCCCCAAATCTCCAGGTCAGCACCAGTTTTGGCAAAGAGAAGATGAGGCAAAGGGTGCCTGGGTTGAATGTCTGCTCAGTTCTGCAAGAAGAGACTAATATTTAGAAATATTCAATGACCGAGGCAGGAGTTGGCTCCTCCAAGAGTGGCCAACATGTCTAAGGGGTCCCTTCCGCTTTCTATCAACTGGGAGAGTATATTGTGAGCACAAAGGTTGAGGCGGGAGGTCACTGAGGACACCAGACCTCCCTGTCGCTTCCCTAGCCCCCCTTGGTTGCAGGCATGTCGACACGCCATTTAACATATGTCACCTTCATCTGAAAAACGAGATTCAGAGAGGTTATACTGCCAAAGGGCCTGCAGCTGTTGCCCAGAGTGGGCCCCTGGTCTGCTTTCAGAACCAACACTCTTCTTCTGGCACCCTCCCCTGCAAGTACGACTGCAGGTTCCAGGGCCAAGCTGACAGTCTGCAGTCAGAATCCAAGCTCCCAGCTCCAATGTTCAGTGGCCCATAGAACCCTGGACAGCCTGAGTTTACTAATCTGCAAAATGGGGCCTGAGACTTCATGGGATGGGATGTGAAGCTCACTTGCTCATGTTTGTGAGGCAGTTTCCAAGCTCTGGTCTGGGAGCCTTGTGGGAATGTTTGCATTCCTGAGCTGTAGGACTCTGTTTGACCCCAGCTCTTGTCCTCACTTCTTGTCCTTGGCATCAGACCCAGGGGACCTTGCAGGCAGCTCACCATTGGATCCTCAGGCCCTTCCACCAACGGGCCTGTGAGGTGGATAGGCCACCCAGTCCCTGCAGGGCCTGCTCTGCGAGCGGGTCTCCCAGCCGGAGGGACCCCAGGACGTGCCTGGGATTCAGAGATCACACATCCTTTGCACCCACTGGCCTGGGCTACAGGGGTAGACAGTCCCTTTGACACATGCCCTGGGGCTCAACACCAGTGTGTGGCACACACTCTCTCCATGCCTCCCCCACCTCTCCCTGCTTCCCCTAGAAGGAAGGCGGTAGGGACCCTGGGCTCCCAGCCAGGAGCCACTTGCTAGCTCCTGCTCCCCTTTTCTGGAATCCTGCAAAGACCTCCCCTGACAGACACACACAAAATATACCTAACATATATACGAATATTTTGCTCAGAGATCCTGGACTGACACATCAGTTAAGCTCAGACCTCAGTTTTAGAACTGTGGTGAAGATGCCAGGAATTAATCCAGAGGGACTGGGCTTCCTGGCTGTGTGATCTGGGTCTGTTGGTACATCTTCCGGGTTCTGCTTCCTTATGTATAAAAATAATAGTGATGATGGCTGACATGGATGAGTCAGGGGCTGGGTGAGACACCTTAACTGGAATTGTCTTACTTGGTTTTCTTAAACACCCATGAGGGATGGGTCCATCTCCCAGTGTACAGCTGGAGGAAACTGAGGCACAGGGAGATGAGGGAGCTGTCCCAGGGTCTCACAGTGGAGGGGTTCAGTAACCCCGCCCCAAACAATGTAGGCCTGGCTGAAAACGCCCCAAATAGGCACAATAGTTACTTGTTTCCACATATTCTGAACTTGTCTGTGTGCCCCCCTCTCCATTTTCCAAGAGTCCCCACCTCGGCTCCCCACCACCAAGTTCAGGGGGCTTCTACCCGCCCCACGGCACTGCTCCTTGGCTCACGGAGGCCGCCGTGGAGGAGGAGCGCACGAGGTGGCACAGGAGGCGGCTGCAGCAGGTAGTCTCAGGTCAGAGGTTCCGCAGAGGCACCTCCCCAGCTCCAAGTACCCCTCCCGTTATGAATCACTGTGTCTGTGGGGCAAGGGACCGCCAGTCCCACTGCAGCTACGTATTTTGTGTCATGAGCCCTCTCTGAACCTCAGTTTTCTCATCTGGGAAATGGGGGTGGTGAAGGAGACAACCCAGGCCGTGGAGCGAGCCGATCGCGGGGCGGATCCCATGCCTAGTGCGGGCCTAGGGACCCAGAAGCCCTGTCCGCGGCGGTGGCGGGCGGCCCGAGGGGCGGGCCGGGCCGGGCCGGGGGCGGGGGCGGGCGCGGGGCGGGCGCGGGGCGGGCGGTGGCGGCCAGGCAGGCGGCCGTGGCGCTCTCCCGCGTCACAGCGCCGGCTGCGGCGGGGAGATGCGGCTCCTGGCGCTGGCGGCGGCAGCGCTGCTGGCGCGGGCTCCGGCCCCGGGTAAGCGCGGCGGGCTGGGCGGGCGCGGTGCGGGTGGGGACCGGGCCGCCCGCGCCGGGGAGGCCGGGCTCGGGGCCTGGCGGGGAGGCCCCGCCGCCTGCCGTCGCCCCTGCCCGGGCCCGGGCCGCGCTGTCACGGTCGCCGGAGCGCTCTCGTGGCTCGCCGCGAACTCGCGGGGCGCAGCGGCGCCTTCCCAACTCTCGGCGATGCCCTCCCGGGGTCGCATCTCAGTCCCCGACCTCGCCCAGGGCTCCCCGCTCGCTCCGAAGCTCTCACGACAGCCCCGGCTCCTTCCAGACGGCAGGCCTCGGAGCGGGGATGCGGGAGCGCAGCCCCTGGGTGCTGGTGTGCTTTCTCTTTTTCCACGGCGGTCGGGACCCACGGCTGTTGGCAGGTTCTTCTGGGCAGCAACTTGCCTTTAGCTCTCTTCGGAGAGTTACTCGGCGGATGGAGGCAGGAGTGGCTGGGTCTGCCTTGGCCGGGACCTTGGGGACTGGGGACTTGGTCATGGGCTCTCTGAGGTGACCAGGCCTGGGGAGATGGGGCGTCGCAGCTGGAAGGAGCCGCCCCTTTCCCGCAGCACCCTGCTCTGCAGGCGGCTTCCCTGCCCGCTGTGTACTGGCTTTCACCGGGGTTTTGCTGCTCCCACTGGGAAGTTGCTGAAGAATTTCCCCTCTTTATTCCCCAGGGCCCTGTCCAACCTCCTCAGGGCAGTGAGGACCATGCTGGCCAGAACAATACATATATTATTGTGATAAATAAATACATCAATGGTGCACTTTTCCTGGGTGCCTGTCCAGTGCCAGGTGTAGTGCTACGTGTTTAATCACAGTACTTCAGAGTTATAAGGAGTAGAGCAAATGTTTACATATCCAGGTATTTCAGAAAACATTAATTTGGTTAATCTCACCAGTAACCTCTGAAGGAAATGCTATTATTATCACCACTGTATAGCTGAGGAAACTGAGGCACAGGGCCGTGAACTAACTTGTCCTAAGTCACCAGGCTTGTAAGTGGTGGAGCTGGGATTTGAAGCCGGGAAGCCTGGCTCTAGACCCTGTGCTTGTAACTGCTAAGCAGCGTTGTCATTGTTTTGTAAATTAGGGAACTGATGCTCAGAATTAAGTAATTTTCTAAGGGTGACCCAGCTGCTAAGTGGTGCAGCTGACATTTGAGCCAGCATGGATCAGAGTCTGGGAAGGAGGAACTTGGGTAACAGTGGGAAGAAATTCATCCATTGTCCCCAGCCACAAGTGCTGCCAGGCTTCCAGTGAACTTGAAATCAGTGCTGTGGGAAATGCACCTTGTCCCAGTTGCCACTGCCTTGGCTGGGAATGACGGGCAGTTTTGCTGGGCCCATTGGGCCAGGCCAGCTCTCGTAGTCAGCCTGCACTAGCCAGCAGTCAGTGGGATGCAAGGGGGCACCGAGGTCCCTCCTCCCCCAGGCTCCTAATTGCGGGTGCTGTCGGAGTGGGTGTCCCCAGAAATTGGATTTTTTTAGAGGGTCAAGGACACTCTCTTGTCTCCAGGAGCCCTCAGGAGCCTTGAGAGCTAGAATTTGGGATCCTTCTGAGTCCACCCTTGCTGTGCCCAGGGCCACCCCTCAGATAATGGTCACAGCTCCTGCTTTGGCGACACTCACCATGTGTGATGCCACCCATTCTTCTGAGTGCTTCACCCACAACTCCTTGCCATGATCCTGCCAGACCCATGTTATACATACGTCCAGCATCCTAACCACTGCACTTTTCTACCTCTCCATTTGGACATTGGTCCCACATTTCATTTTACAGAAAAGAAAACTGACATGCAAAATATTTACCAAAAGCAAAGCTGTAGTCCAGAGTGGTGGCAAAGAGTTGTCTTTGAAGCCAGATTGCCTAGGTTCAAATTCCAGCTCTGCCACATACTGTGCAAGCTTGAACAAGTGGCTTAGCCTCTCGGTGCCTCACTCCTCCTGTCTGTAAAATGACAATAAACAGAGTATGAGGGTAAATTGAAAAAAGACATCCAAAGTGCATGGAACAGTACTTGGCATAGAGTTTGTACCCAGCAGATGTTAGCCTCCATCACTGGGCAAGGTGGTAATTTTGTCCTGGATAAGAAGTGTCTTCAGGTGATGGGCTTAATATGAATGAATCACCCCATGGGCCAGGTCAGGCAGCACCTCTGCTTAGTACTCAGGGAACACTGGTTCCCGGTGCCATGGCTTTTTAAGTAACACTCAGCTCCCTGAAGTGAGTGGGTGCAGTTTCTTCAGGCAGAGAGGAAGTGTGGGGCCCAGAGCTGCCAGCACATTCCTGACCAGGTCAGAACTAAGGCTCTCGCTGAGCCTACTTCTGTGTCTCAGGTGAGGCTCTGTTAGAAATACGGCTTCACAATGAGTAGGTTGTGTACTATTTAGCTACGTGGATGTCCTTTTAGGCTGTCTTCAGAGCTGTTAGTTCTTTTCATGACACTCTCCAAATGCAATCAAGGGGGTTAGACCCCTTAACTCTTGTCCACGGGAATTTAAGATTCACTTACAAGCATACCAGCTACGTCATTTGTGGGATCCAGCGCGAAATGAAAATGTGGGGCCCCTTGATAAAGAATTACTAAGATTTCAAGGAAGCAATAGCAGAGATTAAACCGAGTGTGGGGCCCTCTGTGTCTGCAGGTCTCAGGCCCCTGAGGCCACCCTCCCAACAGGACGGTGTGCATACCGCTTGCTGGTGCCCCGCCGCCACAGCTCTCGGGCATGCAAACTAACTAATATCTATGTTTTAAAGGTGTTTTCTCATTTCAGCCTTATGCTCACCAAAAAAGGCATTTTCCCATTTTTCAGGTGACGAAACTGAGGCTCCTGGGGCCTCACACTTCACAGAACCAGGTTTCCAGCCCAGCCCCTGGCTTTCCACCCAGCCCCACCAAGCCACCACTTCTGTGTCTCATTGTGTCTCCCAGCTACCTGGGAAGGCCCAGGCCCATGGCATCCCCGTGCCTAGATGGGTGGGTGCCCAGGACTGCCGAGTGACAGAGCATGTGCTTGGTGAAGGAGTGGGACTCACTGCAGCGGGAATCCGTACCTCTGTCTGGGTCGGTCTCTGCCCTATCAGTGAATACAGGGGTCCAGATCGGGGTGGAGAATCCCCTGCTGAGGCCCCTGTGCAGGCAGGGGTGGCTGTCTGGGCCACAGTGGGGTGCAGTTCAGCAGGGGGCACTGATCTTTCCGTTTCCAGCCTGGTCCTCCTGCCTCAGGACCTTTGCACGGGTGGGACACTCTTCTAGGAAGGTCACTCCTTACTGTTGCCCTGAATTTTATTTTATTAACTCCAACTGGGCCTTCAGCTCACGGTCATATCCCCAGGGCCCCTTCCCTGACCCTGAAGTCTAGATCAGGGTCTTGCCATGACTTTCTGAAGCCCTGCGCTTTTTCTCTGTAGCATGTGACACTGTGGTTACATTCTCCTACGTCTTTGTGCCTATGAACGCTGCCTTACCCTCTGGACTCCCAGCTCCACGAGGTCAGGAACGTTGTCTTCTTCACACAGTACCTGCCACATGGAGCGTAGCTGGGGAAGCAGGAACTCTGAGTGGGGAGGTAGAATGTGGGGGGACGGGTCTACCTCCCAGCTCAATTCCCTGCAACACAGGGCCTTAAGACAAGAAGTTAAATTCTTTTCTGGGCCAGAGTGACCTTGACAGTCCTCCTTCCTAGGCCAGGAGAGGGGAGCGTGTGCTCTGCCAGGGCTCCTCATTTTCTTACCTGGTGGAGCAGGGGCGAGTGACCCCCATCCTGTCTCGCCAAGGGGCTGGCGTGGCCCATGTTTGCTCAGCCCCTCTGTCCTGCCGGGTTGTGTGCTCTGTCTTTCAGACTGAGATCCAGAGGGGAATGGCCCGGGCTTGTCACCTGCCTTTGGACGTGGTTGTGCCCTACTTCCCACATCCTGACTCTCACGGGCGTTTCCTCACTGAGCCTTGTGGGGCCTGACGATTGCAGGGGACAGATGTCTGACCCCTCCCCCCGCCGACCTTAGTATTGAAATGACATCCACCGGCTGACATTTGCCAGGCCTGGGCTCCTGCCTGCTTCGCTCCCCTCCCTCCAGACCTGCCCCTCCCGCAGCTGCAGGCGTTTGTGTGCCGCCTTTGCTGGTTTTAGGCAGCCATCTCCAGTGCCACGGGGGGGTGTCACCTGAGAAGACCCCTCACAGGCACGGGGACCCCACAACCTGAAGTTCCAGTAACATCACCTACCCCCTCGTGTTGAATGAATACCTGGGCTGGTGGCCGCTGGAGGGCTGAGACGAGCCTTCCCGTGCACAGGGTTGTCGCGGTTTGCCCCGGCTGCCGTAGCAAAGTACCACAGGCCGGTGGCTTATACCACAGAAATTTATTGTCTCACATTCTGCAAGCCAGAAGCCCAAGATCAAGGTGTGAGCAGGGTCGGTTCCTTCAGAAGCCTTTCTCCCTGGCTTGCAGAGGGCTGCCTTCTCCCGCGCCTGCACGGGGTCTTGCCGCTGTGCCTGTCTCTGTCCTAATCTCCTTAGAAGGACACCAGTGATATTAGATTAGGATGTACCTTGATGACCTTATTTTAATTTGATTACCTCTTTAAAGACCTCATCTCCAAATACAGTCCCATTCTCAGGTACTAAGGGGTTAGGGCTCAGCATGTGAATTTCGGGGAGACACAATTCCGCCCACACAGCAAGGGTCTTTGTGCTTCAGTGGCAGAAACAGATACTTGGCCCATTTGTAAGAGAATATGGGGCAAGATGAAGGCAGAGAGGTGTGTGATAAAGAAAAAAAGAGGGTTCATTTGGGGAACTAGTTCAGCCCACTCCCTCTCCCGGGCAGAGGCGGAAGGGTTACTAGCTTGCCTCCAGGATGGAATCTGGCCTCCCGTGGGGACCGAGCACTTGGCACATTCTCTTGGTTGCAGTCACTATAAATAATCCATCCTTCTTGCAGCGTTAATAGGAGGAGCCTGGGGCGTGGGGTCCCGGCTGTGTGCTCATCCCACCCATCTTGTTTCAATTTCCTGCCTTCCCCGGCTCTCCTGGGCTCCGCTGGGAGCTCTCGGGCGAGGTGGGGCTGGACTTGAATTCTGGAAGCCAGCTGCCTTGTCTCTCTGCTGCTCTCCCCCTGCCCAGCCCCAGCAGCTGTTGGAGCAGGGTCAGCCTGTCCCCAGCTGCCACATGCCTCACCAGGGAGCTCCTGCCATGGGGCTGTGGGGACACGGGGCCTTAGCAGTCAGGAACAAATGCTGTCCAACTAATTTAATATGGCTTTCGGGCAAGGTGCCCGCCAGGTGGGCGAGCTGCACGGGCCATGGTGGGGCCAATTCCTCTTCTCTTGCCCTGGGTGAGTGACTTCTGATGACAGTGGGATTGTTACTAGAGAGCATGTCCCTCCCTTGGCTCCTGTGGATCTGTAGTTCCCAAGTGTCTCCCGGGGCTGGCCTGGTCCCTCATTGCTGTAGACGCGGGAGTCCTCACACCTGTCCGCAAGAAGCTGAAAGTCCGGTCGAGCATTAACCTTGTTCTTCTGAGTTTGCTTCCATACACGCCAGAGGTGTCTGTGTCTAAACCCTGGGGACCTGTGAATGTGACCTGATACGACCAAAGGCATTATACGGGCGTGATTAAGTTAAAGCTCTTGGGTTATCCTCGAGTACCCTGGGCTAGTGCCTGTCTCCTGAGAGATGAGAAAGAAAATTAAAGAAAATTGACTCTCAAATAGTCTCTCTCGAGGTGCTCAGTTTATTAAATCAACAGCAGAACCCGTATAGGAGGATGACCCACTGCCTGGGTTTCCGCAGGAAGGCTATTCCCCCCGCGGCCGCTGCAGGCTGCTCGTGTGCGGCCCCCCAGCCTCTGTGTGGGGTGTCCGGGCCTGTCCTGACCTCCTTCTCTCTCTTCCTCACCTACCTGCAGCACTGACCGGGATCGAAGCTTTTGGTGACCTCGACGTCTGGGGCCCAAGCCCTTTTATGTGACTAGACGGTGACATTTGGGGACTGAAAGATGTGGTTTGGGATGAAGTGGGGACACTTGCTTGTGCAAGAGGGTGGGCAGCGAATGGCTTCCTGGACTTGTGGACCGATCAGTGCAGGGGTGCGGGCCTGGCAAGAGACAGCCCTGGCTGAACAGAAAGAGCTCCCCGCATCCCGTGCAGTGTCCTTGCCTGGTCTCTGCGTGCCAGGAGAAGGCTCTGCCCGTGAGCTCCAAGGGTCGGCCTGGCCACAGTGCAGTCCAGGCTGTGCCATGAACAGTGGCTCCTGGGAAAAGACAGCCCGGCCCCTCCGAGGTCTGCTGGTTGGGATGGCTGGGTGGGGTTGGGGTGGCTCCATCAAAGGTCAGTTCAAGAGTGGAACAGTGGCTGGGAGTGGGCAGCCCTCGGGCTGGTTCTAACTAAGAAACCAAAGACAGGAAGTAGTGACTGGGCCTGGAGTTCCAATGCATGTTTTGGGGTGATGGGAAGGGCTCTCATCCCTCCCCGTTCCTGGGGCCCGATCGTTCTTTATTCTTGCTTCAACTCTGAGACCACGGACCCTGAGTCAACGATGAAACTGAGAAACTCTTGTCATTCCAGCTCACTGTTTAGCACCCCAGCTGATGGTTACTAACCATCTGCCCTGGTTACAGTTGAGACAGCCGGGACAGGGCAAGGGGCACAGAAAGGCAGGCCCAGCTTCGTGGTGGACAGGCCGTCACGGGGGCAGCCCTGCCTGCCGTGCCCCAGCAGCTTGACATCAGGCTGGTGACAAAACTGATCCAAGCCTGCTTGAGGAGGTGGCTGGGGGTGGAGGGTACGGGTGAGCTGGAAATTTTCAAGAGATGACAAAAATTCAAATTTTTATGTGAAGTCTTCTGAATTTTAAATGTTACCAAATTTTGACTACAAAATTTTGCAAAATACTTCTGGGCCAGGCGGTCAGTGTTTGGCATTGTACGTGGATGGGGTGGACCCATAGATGGGAAAGTGGGAGCCCATGGAGGTTCGTCCCAGAAGAACCCCTCCTTTGGCCCTCAGGAAGGTGAAGCGCGGGGCGTGGAGGGGTGCAGGGGCTGCTTGCCTCTCCGGCCAGGCAGCGTGCAGGGCACCCACGGCCTTGGGCATTTCCCTGGCTCCTCGACTGTGGGCTGTCCACGTGGGGACACAGGGCCGTCCTCATCTTCTCCTTTCCCTTTTTTCTCTGCAGAGGTCTGTGGGGCCCTCAATGTCACCGTGTCCCCGGGGCCTGTGGTTGACTACCTGGAGGGGGAAAATGCCACTCTCCTCTGCCACGTCTCCCAGAAGAGACGGAAGGACAGCTTGCTGGCCGTGCGCTGGTTCTTTGCGCGCTCTGACTCCCAGGAGGTCTTGATGGTTAAGATGACGAAGCTCAGGGTGGTGCAGTACTACGGGAACTTCAGCCGCAGTGCCAATCGGCAGAGGCTGCGCCTGCTCGAGGAGCGGCGGGGGGCGCTCTACAGGCTCTCTGTCTTGACCCTCCGGCCAGCGGATCAAGGGCATTATGTCTGCAAAGTCCAGGAGATCAGCAAGCACAGGAATAAGTGGACGGCTTGGTCCAACGGCTCCTCAGCGACGGAAATGAGAGGTGAGGGTGCGTCGTCTCCCTGGGGAGAAGCGTGGGGGCAGGTCAGTGGCCCTCCCTCCTGTCACCATGCAGGGCCACCCGGGTTGGGTCTGCTGGGCCAGAACACACCTTGTTGGCCTCAGTGGGCCACTGTCAGAGGAGGCAAGCCTTCACCTGGGCACAGCTGAGGTGTGGTGCAGACATGGAGGTGAGGGCAGGCGGGACCCAGTGCCTGCCCCGAGCCACCCGGCCTACCCTCTGGGCAAAACCTGTGTCCTGTCTACAGGTTGGATTAGCCGTGTGCCGTCACAGATGCACAAAGCTGGACACTCATCAAAGGGGTCAGGGCAGGTGTTATTCAGTAGTAACGACTGCAATAGGGAAGAGTGTCTAGCATGGACGCTGGACGCTGGCCTGTGCAGAGGTGACTGGTGCAGAGGTGACTGACTCTAAGGAGAGTGAAGGAGCGGGGAGGGGGTGATCGGGGACTCAGGAGAGTCAGGGAAGTGTAAACGTTACAAAAAGCAGTGTGCAGGGGTGTTTGGTCTGCATAGACCCACCTGGGTTTGCTAATGTGCCTGTGGAAGTTAGGTCCCTACTTCCCACAGAGACTGGAGTGGGGAGCTCTGTCTCCGGCGTGGGCTGGAACAGACAGCAGGCAGTTTGAGGAGAGTAGGGTCATTCTAGCCACACGGCCTCGAGCTGTTTTAGAAACTGTGTTCGTGTTTGTCCCAAGTCTTCACAGGGCTAGGTTGAGGCCTCGTTGAGACGGGGCTTTGAGGAGGCTGGAGGAGTTTGCTCCAGGAGAATCCTCGTCAGGGCCCAGGCCCCAGCTCAGGCCTGTGCAGCCGCGCTCACGGGGGCCGGGGGTGCCAGGCGCCCATGGAGGGGCACGTGCTGGGAGGTCCTCGTGTGAATCCTCAGGCCTCAGAGCAGGACGGGCTGGTGACTCTGATCCATCGCCCCGTGGAACGCATCCACGCTCAGGCAGCAGCTTGCTGAGAAACCCATCAGGAAGTGGGCGGAGCCGCGGAGGGGCCCTCCCTCCCTGCAGGTAGACGGGAGGTGTGGGCCGTTTCTGGAACATCTCGCTACCATATTTGAGGGTTAATATTTTTTTATCACCAATGTTCTATTCAAAAAGACACCTCTCGCCATTTTATTAAAACTTTCTATTGACTACTGAAATTATATCTTTGATTGTTTCGAAATTGAATTTAGTTTGGCATAATAAGATCAAGGGATTATGAAGTAAAGCTGATAGACCCCAAAATGAAAAAGAATCTCTAATTTTGCTGTATACATGTAATATAATATTAAATGCCTTAGTTATGTTTTGATAACATTTTTATGGGATAAAACTCAGTTGTGGAAGGTATTTTTAATGTCCTGTATGAATAAGGGACATGTGTTGGAATAATTTACAAAGATACTCATAGAAGCAGTCCAGCTTGCCTTTGCAGTTGGCTTGTTGTAATGCTCTTAAGCATGGAATGATGCGTTAACTAAAATGTTGTGCACTTTTTCTCCTTTAGCAAATTAATTCAAGAAAACCAATTACTATTAGTATAAATATGTATTTTGGCACAGAAAACAAAAAATACATCAGATGGCCCGGGCTGGGGAGAGAATCCACTTTGAACATCGCTTGACTCTGAAGCACAAGATCTTATTATATAAGAGTTTTTTCCTTTTGTCTTTATGTCACGGTGTATTCTGGGGTCACACACTGGAACTCTTGGCAGTCACAACGTTCTGCCCAACAGAATATATAAAAATGTACCTTCAAGTAAGCACAGTCATGTAGCTCCCCATTTAATGCGAATCTACTTTCAGTGAGTGATGCTGGGTTCCTTCTAGAACATTTATTTAAAGCTCGCTCTGAAAACCTGAGGTGGTTTTAAGACTTCACGGGAAATGAGCATGTCTTTGCCGTCTTCTGCTGCTTCCTCCCTGCCCTACCCTTCCCCTTGCCCTCCTCTCCTGCACTCACTGTCTCTTTTGACCTTCCCCTTTCCCTGTCTCTCTCTCACCGCTTGTCCTCCCGACCTCTTGCCTGGCAGGGGTTCTAACCTCTCTGCAGAGCAGAGCTCTGCCCACCTCACCACTTTACTCTGCCCCAGCCTCTGGGCGGGGCTGTGGTTCACTGATGGGAAGATTCAAAACCTTAGGAAGCAATGACCTTACCTTCTAGAAAGTTCCACTTACACTTCCAGGGGACTGTTCCAAGGCGTAAAAGAAAGGTAACCCCAAGTAAATGGCCTGAAACCAGACTGTCTTGTTTAGGTTGGAGCATAGGGTCCCCAGGCAGGGAAGCATGTGAGCCTTGGCCACCTGTCCTTCCCAGGCAGGCACAGGCCGGGCCTGCTGTTCCAGCCCTACCAGGTGGGAACCTTTCCTGGGGTCCAGGGGCCTTGTTTTCCTTAATCTCCACCTCATGTTCATAGTTGTTATATGGAAGACAAAAGCAAAACCAACAACAATGAGAAGTTCTACAGGTAGATCCGTTTGGGTTGGCATGTGGCATATTAAACAGGGTCTCTCATGGATTATTTTTCTGTTTTTTTGAGACAGAGTCTGTCTCTATCACCCAGGCTAGAGTGCAGTGGTGTCATCATAGCTCACAGCAACTTCAAACTCCTGGGCTCGGCCGGGCGCGGTGGCTCACGCCTGTAATCCTAGCACTCTGGGAGGCCGAGGCGGGTGGATCGCTCGGGGTCAGGAGTTTGAGACCAGCCTGAGCAAGAGTGAGACCCTGTCTCTACTAAAAATAGAAAGAAATTATATGGACAACTAAAATATATACATACAAAAAATTAGCCGGGCATGGTGGTGCATGCCTGTAGTCCCAGCTACTCGGGAGGCTGAGGCAGGAGGATCGCTTGAGCCCAGGAGTTTGAGGTTGCTGTGAGCTAGGCTGAAGCCACGGCACTCACTCTAGCCTGGGCAACAGAGTGAGACTCTGTCTCAAAAAAAAAAAAAAAAACAAACTCCTGGGCTCAAGCGATCTTCCTGCCTCAGCCTCCTAAGTTGCTGGGACTACAGGTGTGGCTACTACACCTGGCTAATTTTTTTCTATTTTTTGTAGAGTTGGAGTCTCACTCTTGAACTCCTGAGCTCAAGTGATCCTCCTGCCTCAGCCTCCCAGAGTGCTAGGATTACAGGTGTGAGCCACCACGCCCGGCCACTCACAGATGTTTTGAGGTGCCCCACTTCCCACCCCCCACAGCCCACAGTCTCTTTCCCAATATGCTCACTTTTCTTCCCTGCTTTCTGCAGGCATCTTGAGCCATCCATGGGAGAGGGGAGCTTTTCTTGGGATTTCCTTTCTAGTACTACCCCCACTCTTGGCTCCTCACCACGGACTTCATCACAGTCTCTTCCTGCAATATTCTGAACATGAGATACAGTTGCTTGTCTTCCACTGCAAACTCCTGCAAGGAAAGGCTATGCCTGGTCTCTTCTCCTCTTCCTTGGTTGGATGCACCTTGCTCCGCAGCTGGAGGGTGGCCCTGCTGATGTGTGCAAGCGTGGCTCCCAGCACAGAGCGGGGTCGTGGGGGCTGGCTCCTATCATTTGTCCCGATTTCCATATGTTGGCTGTTCTCTATTGCAAAAGTAACATAGTTCAATTATAGAAAACATGGACAAATACTGACAGGGTTTAAAGAAGAAAATAAAAATAACATACCGTATCTCCATTCAGGCACAGCTTAACAATTCAGTGCAAATCATTTTATGCAAATAAAATTTTAAAACCTAATTTGAGTCTTACAGTAAGTACTGTTCTGTGACTGGCTTTCCTGACATACCAAAAAGTGTGTGCATATTCCCTTGTTGTTAGATATGCTTCCATACCATAATGCTAATGACGGAATAGGATTCTGTGGTGTAGATGGACCATGATTTAGCTTCCTAATTATTGTTACTGGGCATTTAAGCTGCTCTAAATCCTTGTCAATAAATGTCCATGAATGTCCCTGTCCTTAGCACAGGTCCTGGAAATTAGATTGCTGGGTCCAAGGATCTACCCAATTTAAAGATGGCTGAAATTTCAGGAAGTGAATTGACTTCTAAAATAGTTAATAAATTTGTATTCACACCAGCACTGAAAATGCCTTTTCCCCATGGATTTTCTTTTACATAATTGTGATGGTTAATTTTACTTGTCAACCTTGACTGGGCTCAGGGATGCCCAGATAGCTGATAAAACATTATTTTTGGTTGTGCTGATTCTGTTTCTCTGGAGAAGCCTAATATAATCATACATAATTGTGGAGGATAATGATGATCACGATAATGATGAATGCCCACAACAGTGCCTGGAATACAGTGGCCCCTCAATAAATATTTGATGAATGCATGAAATGCTCTTTCTTAGTGGCTTTGGTAGGCATGACTTGGTGGCTGCAGTCACCTCTCTGGGAGACCTCGCCTCTCTCCCTTGGCTGTTTTAGTCGTCCAGCCTGTGTGAGGACCCACATCCTCTTCTGTCATGCCTTCTATGAGTATGCCAGCCCCGCATACTGCGGCATCCTGTAGCTTCTGTTTTATGTATTATTGACACAACACTGTGCAGTCACGCCGCTGTTTTTGTAAGCTGCTGTGGCACAGGGTTGATGTCAAAAAATATTATAAATAAAAGAATCAAACGATGCAAAAACTAAAATGTGAAAGTCTCTCTTCCCTACCCAGTTCCACTCCCCACAGATGTAATCATTATCAATGATTTGGTTTAGATCTTTCAAGCCCCTCTCCTGTTGACTTTCATGCACACCCACGCACATGTATTTTAACAGTAGGGCATGTGTTGCTTTGTAAGTGTTGATGACAACATATGTGTTTTTTTGTAACTGATATTATCTAGTAAGAGAATACCAAACTGCATCCAGTCATTCACACAGTGATAGACACTTAGGAAACTTCCAGTTTTTCACTAACAAGAACAGTGCTTCAGTGAAATCCTTGTGCATATTTCTAAGTGTTTTTGTTGGTTAGATTCTTGGAAAGGGAATTGCTGGGCCTAAGTCTATGCATATTTAAATTTTTAATAGACAATGCCAAAATGCTATTGCTGAGAAGACTTTATGAATTTATACTCTGACCATCATTGCATGACAGTGTTTACTTCCCTGAAACCTCCTTAGCAATCGATATTATTACTCTTTTCCATTATTTATCATAATGATGAGAAAATATTTCATTGTTGTTTTAATTTCAATTATTATATTCAATACAATACAATGCAATTTAATTTCTGTTGTTGTATTCAATTACTAGTGAGGTTGAGCATCTCCTTATATATTTATTGACTGTTTAAAAAATTTCTTCTGTGAATTGCCTGTCCATAACCATAATTGTCCATAATTGAGTTGCTGTCTTTTTCATACATTAAGTCTTTAGCTGTTAGATATGGTGCAAAAATTTCTTCCTATTGTCATTTGTTTTTCCATTTTTTAATGTTTTCTTTTGTCATACATATATTTCACATTTTCAAGATATGCATGTAGTCAAATTTGGCATTTTTTTCCTTTGTGGTATTCCTTTTTCCAGTGGTCTTTTTTTGCTGAAGTGTAATTTTTATTCAATAAATTGCACATGGTACCTTGGTTTTTATCTAATCTTAGAAGGTATTCCCACCCCAAGCTTATAAAAATGTTTTCCATATTTTTTCTCCAGTGTTTTTAAATGAATAATTGAATGGTTTATTCATCTCTTTGAATTTATTTTTATATAAGTTATGCAGTACCTAATTTACTTTTTCTTTACAAATGGCAAACTTGTTGTCTCTACATAATCTATTGAACAGATAATATTTTCCTATCTTGAAATGCCACATTTTTCATAAGCTAAATTCCTATATTTAAATGTAAAATATGTATACTTCACCAGGACAGCACTATTTTAATTATTATAGAATAAGGCAAGTCTCTTTATTATTCTTTAAATAGTCTTAGATATTCTTATACATTTAGTTTGTTTTTAAGATGATCTTGAGAATCAACTTACCTAGTTTTGTAAAAATTATTTTGGGGTTTGCTCGGGATGTCGTTGGCTTTATACATTACTTTGGGGTGGGTATATACATCTTAGACATCTTTATGGTTTTAAATGTTCGTGTCCAGGAATCTGTCATGTTCCTTTATGTATTCAGGATGGTTTTTTATGTCTTCTAGTGAGAATTTCTTCACTTGAATTTTGAACATTTTTATTATTTTATTTCTAGGTATTTTATAGTTGTAATTAATATATACCCTCTCGCTCTACACACACACACATACACACAGCTTTTAAATGGTATTGCTGGTGTATAGAAAAGTTTGGCTTTTGTTGACTTATGTTTGGCAACATGAGTTACCTTATTATTTTGTATATAGTCTCTTTCAGCTGCTTCTCAGGGATATCTGGTAATTTATATCTCATTACCTTTTCTAACCACATTGCCGTGGCCAGCACTTTAGAGGTAGTGAGCTGTCTACCTATACTCTTTTTGTATGATAGGACTATGAATTTCAACATTACCGTTTGGGTTTTTATCTTGACCACATTTTTCCCATCTCTTTTAGTAATTTACCTTTTCCTTTTTTAATTTCTTAAAACCCTTATTTAAAAATCCATTCCAGAAGCCTGTCAGATACAGATGAAAATTCCATCAGCCTAGAGTGTTTATAACCTAACTTTTTTTTAAGCAAGACACTTGCCTGCCTCTAGTCATTGGCACCTTTGCTATCTTTCAGAATTTCTCACTTTTCTTTCTTTTTTTTTTTATTTCAGCATATTATGGGGGTACAAAAGTTTAGGTTATGTATATTGCCAATGCCCCCCAAGTCAGAGCTTCAGGCGTGTCCATTCCCCAGACAGTGCACATCGCACTCATTATGCTTTAGCTGCAGTTTTTTCTGACGGGTGAATGGTCATCGCTTAAGAACGGTGACAGGTTCTGCTCTGGGGAAGGAAGAGCTGAGAGTGTGGTGAGTGAGCCCACTGGCTGCAAAAGGCCCTGCTGGGAAAGCTCACTTGCAGGTGTTGAATGCATTAAACCCATGGATATTATTGGGGTGCCACAACCAAATTGTCATGAACACTGATTAAAACCCCCCGGCTTGGGGGTTTAAATTGTTTATCCATGTTAGAGTGGAGTCAGGTCTTTTATCATAGCTGCAGTCCATATCACTTGAGCTTTGATTTGCTCTCTTGAGCGGGAGAGAAGGAATGGAGTTACAGGGATGTCCAGGGCTTGTGCGTAACCTCAGCCTGTTGCATTCATATTGCATCCCTAAAATGGTGACGGAGTCCCGCTCCTTAGTCACATGCTTGTGAAATGCTCTCTGAATGCCGCGCAAAAAACCTGGAACCAAAACAAATAAACAACCAATCCCAGTATCTGCAGTGTGATTTGCTTTACTTTGCTCTACGTAGTTTCACTTTCCCCTAAACTCTGGGTATGTCCTTCAGCATGTGTGTATGGTGATAAAAAAAATAAGTAGCAAATTGTTGGAAAAAATCTACAGTAATAAATGAATTCCTGGAGATACTCCTGCAAATGTGTTTCACCACACTGATGCACAGGCTGCGTTAAGTCAGAGCGATGCACATGCTGCCATTTTATGTTTTCACTGTGCAAATTATTAAAGTATGGTAGAGAATTGGGGATTTTGAAGAATTAGAGAAGTATTAAGTTTGGGTTTATCTGCAAACCATGTATGTGCAGGATTTGGCAGGGGTGCTCCTGGCTGCACCAAGGGTTGTTGGTGTCATGCGGCACACAATGATAGCGCAGAAGTGACTCTGGAGGACAGTGGAGCCAAGCTTGGCTCACTCCGGAGAATCTCACACCAGAGGAACTTGTGGATGTCGTTTTTATTATGCAAAGGTGAAAGGAAAGGCAAAGAATGAGAGGGAAGTGTCTCCAGTTGCCTGTGCCCTGTGATGATTTCAGGGGGCGAGAAACCCAGGCTAGAGAGAGAACGGACTGAAAAGTCCCACGTGACACAGGGCATTGGAACCCCCTGGAGAGGTTTCCAGTGGAAGTCATGAGGGCCAATGTTAGGTGTGATTTCCTTTGATTGCTGTATAAAAAAATGCAAAATTGGGAAATGTTCTTAACATCAATGAGGAGTAAAACATAATAAAAACTATTCCAGAGAGGTAAGAAATATAGGCAGGAAATAACAAAATGAGATTCGATTTGAAAAATGGCAGAGTAATACATTTGGGGAGAACAAATCTCAAGCACTGCTGGATAGTCACCGAGAGGCCAGGGGCTGTCTCGGCGAAGGGACTCGGAGCGATAGGGCGGGTGAATTAGCCATGTGTCTGCAGCGTGACACGGCAGCACAGACAGCCGGTGTCATTTCTGGCCATGTTCAAATCCGCCTGGCGTCCCTGAGAAGGAAGGTGATTGTGTCGTGTGTACTATGCTGGTGAGACTCTAATGGGGACTACAAAGTTGGCTTTGGGAGCCTCATTTCCAGAAAGATAGATTCAAGCGACAGAAGAGCAGCAAATGTGCTAAGGAAATGAGCAGCCGCCTTCGGAGACAGGATCTGTGTGGTCCAGGAAGCTTTGCGTGGCTCAGCGGAGAGATTGCATGGGAAAAGAATAATGAGGACGATGTTTAGCAGCGCTGGGTGGATTTATTTATCCCTCCATTCAGTGGGCATGTTATCAAACACCGGCTCCGTGCCGGGTTGTGACAGTGGAAACCTGGGAACACACAGGTGATCTGTCTAGAGGGGCAGCAGGCACACAAACACATGAGATGCTCCGTGTGAGTGCAGGGCTAGGGTGTGCGTGCATTCTGCGGGATGCACAGGACGCCCTCGTGAGCCGAGGGAGAGGGTAGTGCTGGAGCCGACGCTCTTAGTTTGTGCAGGAGTGGTGTGGGTGGGGTCACTTCGGATCACTCAGGGGCTTGTACTGAATATTAAGGAGGTTCCTCTTGATTTTGTGGGCCAGTATTTGCACCTTGCCTGACGATAAGGATCTCCAGGGCTGTTGTTACCACCGGATTCTCAAACATGTGCCCCGGAGATGCTGGTTTATTAGGTCTGGGATGGACTCTGTATATTTAACATGCAGTCTAGGCTATCTTGCCGTCGGCTGTTGGGGGTGGTCTTTGCTGCAGGCCTGGAAAGCTCGTGAAGCAGTTAGAGTCCTTTGATGGGTCCCTGTGCTGGCTGCCTGGGGCATGGATTTGGGGGACCAAACTAAAGGGGGAAGAGGCGGAGTCTTTTGTAGTTGCACAGGTTTGAGATGATGGAGCACCAACCTTGGCAGTAGGAATGGAGAGATATTAAGAGGTCAAATGAGAAGTCTTTACTAATTGGCTGGATGTGGGTGATGGGGAGAGCTTTGGGATGACACCCAGGGCTTTAACTCAGTAAGTATGTGTGCAGTGGTGCCCAACGCTGAGAAAGGGACCACAGAGATGGAGTGGTCCATGGGGGAAGTTGGGAGAGTGAGATGGCTGGAGGCCATCCCCTCAGAGATGTCCGGTGGGCACATAGATGTGTGGGTCTGAAGCTCTCGTTGGATATTTCTAGTGAGAACTGACTTCTTTTTTTTTTTTTTTTTTTTGTTGAGACAGAGTCTCACTTTGTTGCCCAGGCTAGAGTGAGTGCCGTGGCGTCAGCTTAGCTCACAGCAACCTCAGACTCCTCGGCTTAAGCGATCCTACTGCCTCAGCCTCCCGAGTAGCTGGGACTACAGGCAAGCGCCACTATGCCCGGCTAATTTTTTCTATATAGATTTTTAGTTGTCCATATAATGTCTTTCTATTTTTTAGTAGAGACGGGGTCTCGCTCAGGCTGGTCTCGAACTCCTGACCTTGAGCAATCCACCCGCCTCGGCCTCCCAGAGTGCTAGGATTACAGGCGTGAGCCACCGCGCCCGGCCAGAACTGACTTCTGAGTCAGGCAGGTGAACCCATGTGGGTGGGTGAGATCCCCAAGGGGCAGGAGCCAAGGATGGAGACCTGGGAAGCAGCCCTGCTTGGGGCAGCAGCAGGAGCTGGCTTACATGGTGTCTGCTGTACGGGCTCCCTGGGGCCAGCTTGCTGGCTGTCTGGAAGAGGCAGTGTTTTCGGCAGCCACTGTAGGGTGAGGTGCAGCAGCTCTTCTTAGGAAGCCAGAAGGTCACTCTGAGACACAGAGAAACACACTGTCCCAGGCAGGGAATGAGGTGCTGAAGCCCATAGGCCCTGTGTCCTCTGTTCCCATGACGATCATCTCTAGCAGCTTTTCACCCATTTGTCACGTGCAGGTGAGATGCAGGTGTGGCTCACTGCAGGTGAGCCCTAATGACACGGAGCTCAGGTACTGCCTGCCCGGCCCCAGGACTGGTGGGGAGGCCGAGTCCCACAGGTCCTGTGCCCAGCACGGTGGGGCATAGCAAGGCTGATGGGCACGGCACAAGGGAAGCAGCGTGGAAATAAAGGGAGCAGATCGGATGGTGGGGTGATTTCCAACAGAGAGACGATCCTGCCCAGCCATGTCTCCCTCTCTCCAAGAGAGTGGCGCATGTATGCTGGGTGAGTTCGGGGTATCGTGAATGGGAATGAGTTTCTTACCTGGAGGGCCTCGTAGCCTAGTGCACACATTCTCAAATGCTGTTGGTTCTTGGAGCCTTTAGGTCAGAAACACAAACAAAAACCAACCAACAAAACAAAAACCAGTTAGCAGTTTTGCTTTATATGTAGTTGGGTCCAATAATTTTATGTAAGTGTTGAGACTGAGACAAGTTGTTCTTGTCCTCTTCAGGGTAAAGTCTAAGATCACCTTTGAAATGAGGTGAAGATTTAATATTTTAGGGAGCCAAAATCTCTCATATATTGAAAAAGAATATATAGCTAGTTATGGTAAATATTTTTTCAAATAATAATACTTTCTGAATAAATTCACCTTGCTCTGCGCCTGTGGCTGCGGAGGGCACGTCCGACCCTGGGTCTGTCCTCCACACAGCGCTGACTGCCACTCGCCTGCAAGGGGTCGTCTCCCTTTTCCTGGCACGTCAGGGTCCCGATGGCCCTTCTGTGTAACCTTCATCCCCTTTGCCCTTTGTCCCGGAGTCCAGGCTGTTGCTGTTTGTGTTCTGTCCCCTGCTCTTTGTAATAATTCCTTTAGGTCCCCTTGGCACCTCTTCCCCAAGCTCTGGGATCTCCCACCTGTGTGCCTCCTCCATCCTGCTTGAGTCTGTTACCTCCAGACTTGTCCCCCTCGGGCACTCATCTGGCTGGCCCCTCCCAGGAAGTGCAGATTCTGTATCTGCTAAGTGAGAGGTGGCCCCTGGTGGATATGGGGTGCCGGACCAGCCCCTTGGCCTGGTTGCTTCTTCAGGTGCTGACAGGAGAGTTTCCAAGATGAAGCCTGGGTCTGTGGGGCTCCCGGCCAAGACTGGGCCCCGGCCACAGTCCTGAGTGCCACAGGTCCTGGGTTACTGAGAGAGCTCTGAGTCGGTCTGCAGGGGCTCAGCCTGGGGGCGCTGCCTGGGCCTTCACCCTAGGAGCCGGGCTCCAGGAGTTCGCAGAAGGATGTGGTCATTCACGTTAGGCCTCTGCTCTTAGGGCTGCAGTAGCTTTGATCCCTAAGACCTCGTGAAAAAAAATGATCCTCCTTGCCTCTGCAGCCCAGCTCTGCGACCCGCAGACTGGGAAGCAGCCTAACATTCTGAGCTGAAATAAATCTCCGCACCTTCACATGGAGATGTCTTCATCAACAGTGAAAATGCTAATAATAGAAGCAATTTGCAAGGGCTGTCTCCTGCAGTTTAATCAGTAATTCGCTCTCACCCCAAATAGCATATTTTAAGAAGCCAAATTGTTATTCGACTTAAGATTCTGTAAGTCAGGTTTAAAGGTGCAGTGTGAGCGAAGCAAATGGAAACCTCTCTGCCACCCCATAGCAGTGTTTAGGGGCAAAGATGAAACTATAATTCATCTGACTATTTAACCCCAAAATGTGACAGGCAATTTAATAATTAGATCTGAAGTTACTACCACAGGGAACTGATACTTCAAGTTTCAGTGGAAGAAATTAACTAAATAATTCCTTTTTCTCTGGAGACATGAAACAGATAATTAGGAATGAGATTTACTGAACATTTAGTGCTACTGCTTAATTAAGCAAGCACACATCGTGGTGTTTAAAGTGTCAACAGGTCCAGACACTCAAAGGGAACAAATTGACAACCGGAGTGTAATTTAAACACCACTTAAAACAATTCTTCATTGTACATACCCTCGTTCCAACTGCCATGGTCTTAGAAGAATTTAGAAGATTAAAAACTTACACTCGCAAAGCTGTGTGAAGCACTGGTTTATGAGCCTGTCATCGCCGTGCCCTGCCCGGGGAGAGGTCAGGGTGGAGAGGCTGGATCCCAGCCTCACAATCTGGAGGAGGAGACGTAGGTGGCGATGGGTAAGGCTCTCGCCGGCATTATCGAGACAGCAAATAAAAAGGGAGTGTGAAAGGCCAGCAGACGATGACGGGCCACGCCATTCGGGGTGAGAAGGCAGCCGGGCAGGAGAGGCGTGCACAGACTTGGTGGGTTTGCTGCCTGCTTGCAGTTGGTGGTTCCTGGGGTGGAAAGGCTGGAAGGATAGACCTGGCCAGGGGTCTCCTGCCAGATTCTTCTGAAATGCTCCCTCACACGTGTCACAGTGCACGCAGAAGGGGCTTGAGAATGATTTTTTTGGATGAAAGAGTGAATGAGTGATCCAAACTCTTTGGTAAAATGCCCAGTTAAAATGGCAACACAGTGGAAGGTGGTAACACGCGAATATGGAGCCCTATCCCGGAGCTGCTGTGTGCGGAGGGGACCGTCACCAAGCCCTCAGTTTCGGTATTTCCTGACCACTATTTGGGGACATCAAGATGGCCTTATATTCTGCAGCTCCTCCCTCAGATTTTGAAGTCCTTTTCAGCTGCTTTGTCATAACGGGAGGTCTATGTAGCATAGTTTTTTGTTTGCTCTTTTGCTTCGTTTCTTTGTTTTCTGGAATTTGTCTTAGACGAGGGCAATAGGAAAGAGTGGGGTGAATGGGACAAAGCTGGGCTTCACTGTTTCCGGCGGCTGCTCCCTGCGGGTCCCTCAGCGGTCCGACTGCCGCACATGGCGAAGGAGCCAGGAGAGAGGCCGCCTTTGCCCTCGGCCTCGCAGCGCAGGCGAGGGAGGAAGCGAGAGAGGAAGCGAGAGGCCGGCTTCTGAGAGCAGGAGCAGAGGTCTCTGCGTCTCTGTGGGGTTGCAGTCGCTGCCCCTGGGAGTGCGGATCCAGTTATAAATAGTGGGGACACAGCTACAGTGTAGGTTTTTTTCCGTGGGAACCATCCCATGGTTGAATGCAAAGGGACGGTGAACTGAGTGCATTAACTTGGAATTTGGAACAAAACTGTTGACTCGTCTTTATTTTATTTAGATCTTTTCTTGTACATACTTCACATCACCGTCCTCGTCCCGTCCCTTTACCTTCTCTGCCATCAACCCGTGCAAGATGCTGCCTGAGGAAACCGAGGCAGGGTGGTGTTTGCTCTCCCCCGGGTGCAAATTAGCAAGGCCTTCATGCCCGGATCAAGGCCTTAAACTTCTGCCCCTTCAACCTGAGACGACTTAAGAATCATTTTCTGTTTAGGAATCAATCTTCTGTCTTCCTGCTTCCCTCCTGCAGGGAACCAAGCTCAGAGGCCATAGCATGCGTTAGAACAGACAGAAGGCTTGCGACTCTGCGGCCAGACCGCCATGCAGAAGCCTGCCCGGTGGCCTGGGGCGCTGGCGCACCCCCACGCTTCTGGGGTCCGGGTGAAGGAAGGTGCAGGGCAGGGCGGGGACCCCCGCCTCTGGCCTCTCTCCCAGCCCTCCAGAGGGTAACAGTGTCATGGTCCCGGCAGATTCCCTTTGGGAGGCCTTGGCCTACCTATGCAGCCTCCCACTCATTCCATTCGTGCATTCTTTTAAAGTAACTTTGACTTGAACTTTGGCCCAAGAAGGATTCTAGACAGTGAAGGAAACAGATGCAGATGATGAACTGGTGAACGAGCGAAGGGTGTGCTGTGGCACTAGTGCCGCACCGTGAGGCCACACACTGGACGGAGCGGAGTGAGCCCTTAGGTGACCACTGCAGGAAGCGCCTCCGGCTCCGATTTTCCCCAGTTTCCAAGGCCGGGAGTTGACCCCTCAGGGAGACACTCCCGTCCTTACAGATGTCCTGCTCTTTTGGAAATAACTGTTTCTCAAAAGCTGCTTTCTGCACATCGTTTTCTACAGTGAGACTGCTGTTTTAAGGAGCCCTTTGGGGTCCTTTGCGGACAACACTTTGTGATGGGCTCACTCCTTGTGTTTTGTTATGACTTGTTTTCCCTGGATTCAACTGAAGAGGCATTCGCTTAGTTTTGAGTTCTAGACCCTGCCCTGGCCTGGACTGCACATTGAGGCCCAGGGTCTGGTTTCTCACGGCATGAATCTCCTCTGCTGTGTCTCCCTGGACTCGGGTTCCCTCTTTTCTAGGAGTGCATAAGGCAGAGCTTCTCCAAGTGGGGTCCTGGGACCTGCAGCCCGAGGACTTCCTGAGAGGTCAGCCCCCTGATTGGGCAGATTCCTGAGCCCTCCCCGGAAACTCAGGGGCCATACCTGGGAATCTTCATTTTATAAAGAGCCCAGTTGATTCTCCTGCACAATAAAGTTTTAAAAATCTTGGCCTTGGGGCACTAATGAAGACGACACCCGCTAAGATGGAGATCTGTAGAACACAGAATACTTTAGGCTGCCTGGCCGGCGGCAGGAAGAGAATGGCGAGGGCCTCCCCCGACTCGTGGCTGGCCTGCCCCACGTCCCTGCCCCTGCTTGCAGCCGCCTCCTTGCTTCTCCCTGCGTGCCAGGGCCTCTCTGCTCTCCTCGCCAGCAGAGCCCACGTTCCGGAAGGCTCTCTGTGTCAGAAATGTGCACTTGCTTTGGATGTAACCTACAGTTGCAATTTAAGCTTCGTTAATCATAGGATTCTTTGTAAAAGGAACTGGGGCACATGTCAACCGCTGGGAGAGAATTTCAGGAGAAATGGAGCCTTCCCAGAGCCTCCCGATATCTTTGGCCGTCTCTTCCGTGGGTGACTGGGTCAGCCCCACAGCTGATGTCAGCATCCTCAGTGAACAGGGACTGTGAGGAGCCAAGGTGCCCCCTCTGGGCACCGTCACAGGGTCTTGGCGTGAGACACGCAGCTGTGACACACGCCCTCCCCAGGGAAGTGGGCGGGCAGTTCTTTCCAAGTTAGGAATCAAGGCTCTCAGTTTCCACACCTCTTTGAGTGACAGTTTCCCCTCAGGTCTCATCAAAGGGGACATTACTGAGGTTCTCTCTTTCCAACCTGCTTCCTCCAGACGCGAGGCTGATACGATCGGTTTGTCTCGGTGCGTCTGGGCTGCATCCCTCCAGGCCATTCGATCCTGCGGCCACGTTCTTCCCAGAGGGGCAGTGACGTGGTGGATCTCACAGCTTGTCCCCGATTAGATTTCATCTGATTCTGTGCTCCCGGGGAAGGCCCAGAGTGGCCCGAGCTCAGTCATCTGGGCCACCGCCTCACTGGAAGGTCAGATGGGCTGTGCCGGTTGGCTGCGGGGTCCCCAGGAAATTACAAATCAGCCGATAGATCTATTGATAATTTAGCTTTTTAGTGCTGTTGATTTCTCTCCCCTCTGCCCCCCACCCCCCGCCGTGAGTCCAGAACTGATTGATAAGTGGGAGTGGGGGTCAAACAGGAATGGAAATACCCATGTATTTCCGATAAAGCTGTGTTGAGAAAGTTGGCCAGATTGGACTTCCTTCTGCTCCTCTGACTGGTCGTACTCTCTGTCCCCTCTTCCCATCCCCAGAGGCCTGCATGCCCTGGCAGGAGGAGGTCAGGGTCCTTGTACCGCCCTCCCTTGGGGATCCCTGACTTAGGAAGGATGGGGGAGGAGCCTGGCCACAGCCGGGGGGGCTCCCTGGGAGGCAGGGCTGGCTTGGCTCCCAGCAGTTGGGTGAGGAGACCTTCCCCAGGGAGCACATGGCACCTGCTCCCACCCCCCATGCCAGCTATTTGCTGGGGGCCAGTCTCAGAGCACGTGGCAAGACAGAGGCCACCTGGAAGAGGGTCTTACCATGTTCCTCTCACCTGGATCAGGGGCTTCTCCTGGCCCATGAGGGAGAAGGGGACAGTGATCGGAGAGGGGAGGGGTGGGGAGAGTCAGGGAGTGCCACTCCATCCCGCTCCCTCCTGGGAAGGGGCAGAAGCTCCCCACCAGCTCCCTGTGTTTTCCTTTTGAGGGATTAGCTGAGTACAGTCAGGGGTAGCTGGCAGCGGGGCAGGACTCCCAGCTCCCTGGGCGGGTGCTTAGCAAGAGCCCTCCTCCTCCATCGTCTGGGGGTCCCACTGGGCCACAAGGTGAAGCCAACACAGTTGAAAGTGCGTAGGTTTGTTGACTATTGTTTAAAAGGCTGCAGCCTTCTGATGGCTAAACTCATTGGAAACTATTATAAATGCTCTTCGATCAGGAGATTTGCCTTTTATTTCAGAAAGTCTTTGAGCAACATTAGTAATCTGTGGTTGGAAAATTCACCATTCGTTCCCTGGTCTAGCAAAATGTTTTGTCAAAGCGCTTCATCCTCTTCAGCTGTCTACCCTGCAGGGGCCTCTTCCACTCAGTGCTTACAGGTTAACCAAGGTGAATTTATGTCAGCCGCGCAGCTGTGCCGGGGAGGGAGGTGCTTTCATAAAGTCAGAAGACCCACTGACTGTCCACTACAAAGCCCTTGCTGTGGGCCTGGCCATCTCTGACAGCCCTGTGTCCATATAGTCTGTGGACTTAGACACGTGGTTTGACAATGTATCAAATTCACTTTGAGACAGCACAGAATTAGCAGCTGAAACGAGATAGTTATGGCAGAACCTTGGGAAAATTCCTGAAGCTCTGGCAGGGTCCGTGTAAAGATTTTCCTTTCTTGTAGGAACAGATAAGGTTATGACCAGTGTTGCTAATCATCCTGTGCCAAACAAAGCTACTAGGCTTCCCCTTAAAATATCTGCACTGTAATTGGATTAAATCAAGGACTCACAATTTCTGCCCCGAAAGGTGAATTAAAAGCGATCCACAGGCACCTGCCTCGGCTCATCTGAGCTATAGGGAGTTAGCCACAAGGACAGGGAGCCCTTCCTTGTTGATCATTAGGACAATTGAAGAGTCATACTCTGAGGCAAAGGGCTGACAGCAAAGGACCATTCTAGATGGCGGAATTAGAGCAGGGAATAAAATAGACAAAAATCCCTGTTCTCAGGGAGCTAATGTCCTTGTGGATAAAGATGACTCACTAGGTCTCCAGACTGTTCTAAGTACTTTATGCACATTAACCGCTTTAACCCTCACATCTACCCTCACATGAGCACTTCTCATCATCCCTTTTTTACAAATGAGGAAAGTAGGGCAGGGAAGTTAAGTGACTTATCCAAGCTCACACAACAAGCAAGCGCAATTTAGTATTTCAACCCCTGAGCATCAATGTATCCCAAACTTTAAAGTGCATATGTTTCACCCAGGGGCTGTGAGTGAAACAGATCCCCTGGGCGGTCTGTTAAAAGCAGATTCTAATTCAGTAGATCCAAGGTGGGACCTGAGATTCTGCACTTCCAACAGGCTCCCAGGTGGGATAAGCCTCTGGACCACCGTGTACATCTTTGACCTCCTGAAAACTAAGCTCCTTGGAGATACGTTTGTTGTCCATTTCTGTGTTTCCTTCGTCAGGACTTTCTTGTCATTGTCTAGGCTGGATTAGTTGAAGCCATGAAAACCTGGCCAAGCTGATTCAGGAGAGGGGCGGGAACAGTTTAGGATGCAGAGCTCATGGAACGCAAGAAACATCAGGCCTCTCGCGGCCCAGAGCACCATCAAGCCTGGGGCCTCCACCTCCCCTTCCTTTGTGCAGTTCCCATCTTTGCTCCATCCTGCCCGCCTGCTTCCCCACAGGGCTGCACCCACTCCCACCCCCAGGCCACCAGCTCTTTCCCATCCAGGCCTACAGCAACCATATGTACTCTCTTTCTTATTTTAAGTGCTTGAATCTGATTGGTTGCCCTGGCAATCAACAGATTACAGGGCAAAATAGGCAGGCAGGGGAAGTCGGGCATGACGGACTAATTGTCTGACGTATCTTATGTCACATGCAAGACCAAATATCCACTAAGAATTCCTTCCTGGAGGTCCAGCTTGCTTACTTTGTGAAGCAATGAATCATTGCTTTACAAGCAGAAAGAAATGGATCATTCATTTACATACCAAGTGCCTATCAGCTGCCAGGCAATGTGCCAAATGATGAGGATACAAAGGTAGAAGATATAGCCACTGGCTTTAAAGAGTTTAGGTTGTAATGGGAGAAGAGTTCTATGGTAAAGGCAAACCCACTTATAGCAGACCAAAGGCCTCCTTCTAAGAACAATTAAGAAAACTGAAAACATCTATCAGCATTTCTACTTTCTGAATTACATATCTATATTTCATAAATACATTTGTATTACATAATTATATATGTGCAATTATATTTCAGCTATCCCAGTTGTTCTCGGAAGGACTAGATAGGTAAATAGATCATAGAGAAAGCAAAGTGAGCAAGGTGAATTCCATTGTTGGTGAGACTTTTTCAAGAAATTCAACCATACTTAAGCAGTGCTAGTTGAGAGAAGCTATGCAGAAAGTGACAACCAGATGTTTAGGAGGCAAGTGAGTTTTTGGCGATCCTAACAGTGAGATGAAAATTAGAAGGGCTGCGGTAAATACGCCAGGATTGCCAATGGGGAATCTGAAGGGTTGAGTGAACCTTAAGAGTAAGGGCACATCAGAAATAGACCGGACTCTATAAAAACTAAAACCAAGCCACTAAATAGTTCAAACCCTGATTGGACTAAGGTGACTATCCCCCTACTCTAACTTCCTATCAGGAAATTAAAATTTTATCTAGACCTTCCATGATTTTCCACAGATAATTAGAAAAAAAAAAAATCAGGCATACCAGTGGATAAGATCCAAAGCAAAAACAGATGATAGAAATGTGTTTATAGGTGATGATATGAAAGTTATCAGACATGGATATTAAAACAGTATGATTAATATGGTTAAGAAATCAGATGACAAGCTAGAGAAAGTCATTAGAGAACTGAGATACATATAAAAAATTTAAACAAATAATCTAAAACTAAAAAATACAATGAATGAAATTAAGAACTTAATGGGCTGTACAGGAGGTTAGACACAGATGAAAAGAAAATTAGTGATTTGGAAGATAGGTCAATAGGAAGCATCCGATACAAGGTCTAGAGAGAAAAAGGATGCAAAATTAAGTATTGAAATTATGAAAATAATACAAAAGTTTGTGGGAGGGGCAGTAAAGAGAGTTAAAGTTCTAGGCCACCTTTGCCAAATTCCTTTCCTCTCGTATTGGTTCAATCTCCATTCCAACTACCTTGGTTTTTTTTTTTTTTTATTTGGTCCTGAATTCTCTTGTCTAGAGCTCTTCAATGTGGTAGCCACTGACCATGTGTGGCTATTTAAATTTAAATTAATTAAAATTGAATAACAAATTAAGTTCCTCAGTCACACTGGCCACATTTCAAGTGCTCAATAGCCACATGTGGCCAGTGGCTACTGTATTGGACAGTGAAGACATAGAACACTTCTACTATCTCAGAAAGTTCTCTTGGACAATAATCTCATTCCCTGATATTTTACATTTTTTGTCAGTTTAATTTTTAGATTTTTACTTATGACGATGTTTCCCCTATGCATAGAACATTTTCGTGGTTCCAAACTCTTTAGTGTGATGTTCAAGATTTTACACAGGCTGACTCAATTCTGTTTCCCTGCCTACTGAAAGCAGGCGAAGTAAATTCAGTGATTAACCATTAGCAGAAAGAAGACAGAATAATCTCAAAATCAGATGCCTGTGGCTCTGTGGGACCGTCTTGCGTGGAGAATGGCGCTCAGAGCCTGACGCTGAGTCATCAGATGACTGCAGCCTCCTCTATCTAGGAACACTCAGGCACCAAAATAGTGAAATAGACATTGTTTTGGTCATTGAACTTCCCATTGGAGAACTCTTTATTTTACTAGTACATGGGGCAGGTGAAGCTTTTATTGAACTGCGTCCCGGCTCTGCCGTTTCCTGGCTTTTAAACATGGACAACACACTTCAACTTTTCTGTGCCCCGGGGTTCCTAACTGTTGCGGGTGGGCCCCTGCACCTTCCCTAACATGTTAGTTGTGGCAATTAAGTGTGGGTTTGCAAATGTGGAAATGACTTTATGAACTTAAGTGCCATATATAGCATGTGGTATTGTTTTGGATTACCATGTGGGACAGGACTGTAAGCTACTCTACTTCATATTGTGCTGTTTCTTTTTGTCTTACAGTGATTGCTCTCAAAGCTTCTGAAGATTCATCTTTTGAGAAAAAGAAGAAGACTTGGGCAGTTTTTGAAGGTAAAGCTTGCATATTTCCTTATTATAAGATGCAGCCTCACTTTCAGACAGTAGGAAGGGAAGAGAATTGGAAGAAAGTGTCCTAACTTCTAAGTTTTGCTGTAACATCAAGTTGTTTTCTTGGCCTAAACCTACTCAAGAGTAAGATGGGAATCATTGATGGTGTCAGCCCATGTGTTTTCAAAGAGCAGAAATTGAAGCACCAATCTGCATAATTTTTGTTTGTTTGTTTTGTTTGTCTTCATAATTCCTGAATCTTGAAGTGATATTACAATGATAAGTACATCTATCGTGACTACATTTTATTTCAAGTGTCTTAAGGAGTTTGGGGTTCGAGAAACAGTTTGAAAACCTTAAGCAAGTAATTTTCAACCCATGCTAGAATCAGTTGGGGATCTTTGACACTGATGCCTTTTCGTGTCTCTAGAGACAGGAAACTCCTGATTCAGTGGGAACTCGTTAGAAGCTCCTCAGCTGATTCCAGCACACAGCCTGGCTGAAGACCACAGCCTTAGAACAGTGGCTCCCGAAGTGTGGTCCCAGGCCAGCGTCGTCGGCATCACCTGGAACCTTGTTACAGGTGCATGCGGCGGGGCCCCACCCCAGCTGGCAGGATCAGAAATGCTGGGGGCGATGTTCAACAATCTGGGTTTTAGTAAGACCTGCAGGCGATTCTGACGCACACTCAGGTTTGGGCCCTAGAGCAGGGGTTCTCAACAGGGGGTGATTTTGCTCCTCCAGAGGACATTTGTCACTGTCTGGATATATTTTTGTTGCCACAACTGTGGGGGGATGTTCCCAGCATCTAGTTGCTAGGGTGCAGGTATGATGTTAAACATCCCACAATGTACAGGGTAGTCCCCACAGCGAGGAATTTCGGCTGCAGATGTCAAGAGTGCTGAGGTCAAAAAGCGCTGCCTTGGAGTAAGCAAAGGTCAGAGAAATTATTACCGTAAAATGAGTGAGGATTATGAACCATAAGCAATGAAACAATGTACTCTGTGAGTTCTCAGGCAGAGCCTTTGATCAGTCAACTTTGGAAGGATTATGTCTTGGGAAGGCGTGGCATTTATTAATGAAGAATGATCTAGCCAAAAGCATCTCAGGAGATGCGCGTGCCCTGGGACGTGACTGTCACCCTTTGCTAACCCAGAGGGCAGTCTGGCAGAAGCAGGGTCGGCCTTAGAGGGAGAGCACTCGCATTCAAGCCCACCTCCTCCAATAACTGGTTATAAAGCAGTGGGTTGAAGCACTTTCTTTCTTATTAGAAAAATGTAATTTTTAATTGTGAACATCATTTGCAAACCTTAAGGTGTCACCCATGTAGGCCACTAGGATTGTTTAGTTTTATAGTCATGTATTTTGTTCCTCAGATTGCACTTTATGCCGACAATGATTCTTTGTATTCCCTGACTTTACTTCTGTACCTTTTGTAGCTGCTTTTTTTCTATGTTTAATGATCTTCTAGCAAATAATCCCCAGTTCCCTTAAATGCCTACCTGTTGGCAAAGAGATGAAAGTGGCTTTACTCTTCATGGAGTGAAGCAGCACTAAAAGCAAGGCTGACCTTCTCGTTGATGTTTAGTAACATTGAGCAATCCTCATTGTTTTCACCCCATGACTCTGGAGCTGCCCTATGTCCAGGCACTGTGACAGGATGGGGTTATGGAGATGACCTGGGTGTCCCTAAGGATAGGGATGTCACCAGGATGTGACAGCCAGAGCCCTATGCATCATCAGATGCATATGAATCTCCCGGGGTGACCCTGGGCTCCAGCTCCTGAGGCTGATTATTACATTAAGAGGAGATTGAAGAATTCACACTTTCTCAGGGGCAGAGGAGATTCCTAGGCAAGTGGTCTGAGGATCATATTTTGAAAATACCGTGGTACAAAAAACAAAACTTTATATATTTGGAAGGATTGTGGCTGTTAGTCTCACCACAACCTGCAACATAATCAGTGTCTCTGAAGCACTCTGTATAATGAACAATATTTTATAATTCATGTGTAGCTGTAGAACATCAGGGTTTCTCCCGACCTAACTCTCTACGTGAAGACCGTGGCTCAGCGTGTGCTGTCTTCTCAGCAGACGGAATCGTCCCTTCAAAGAGCAGAGCTGGTTTTCTCGCCATGTGCAATGCTTGCCTCAGAGCAGCTGTGTCCAAAGCGTCTTTTCCTATGATTCTGGCAATGGAAGCTACAGCAGCTACATCCGCGTGCTTTGCTTTTTAACCCAGCCACAGCTTTGGCGAGGCTGGAGGTACAGCTGAAACTCCCTGGCACACGATCCCAGCCTTTTGCCCTTTTGTTCCTGCCAGGAGAGTGCAGCGGGGATTGTGGATGGATAGCCATCCTCCTGGGGCCCCTCGCCTGGCCCCGAGCCACCGCACAAAGGAGGCATTGATGGCCAGGCCTCTTTGTGAGATGCCGAGTGAGTTAAAGTCCCTCAGGGCTACTGCTCAGGTATTTCAGCCTAAGCAAGATGCAGTTATGGGCTGGATTAAAACATAGTCGCAGGAAGCAGAGTTTTGTCGCCAGAAAACTGCCATCTTCTAGGCTTTTGCATTTGCCCTGGAAATGTACAGGACTGACAATATCTCTCTTCATCCAGTGGTGGGGGGAAAGTGGGGTTCCTTGATTATGCTGAGGAATGCAGGGGTCACCCTGTTTCAGAGCAGCACAGAATACCCCTGCCGGAATCCAGGTTGCCAGGCAACAGGTGCTGTTTGTCCTGGCTTGGCCGTGTTGTCTGGGAAGGGGGGAGCCGGCACACCAACATTGTACACCCCTGTCTTGCCTTCTCTGCCGCGGGGGCCGCCACTCCAGCCTGCCAGCTCTGCGTCTGCGTCAGGGAGGCCTCGTCAGTTTCTGCATGGTTGCTTGCAGTTGAGTGCACGCATGGCATCCTTTGGAAGTCCAATGGCAAAAGACTTCAGATGAATTCAGGGAATATAACACGGTTTCTGCAATTATGGTGGGTGTGCAGGAATATATGGTATTTTAAAAGCTAACTCCAGATTCAGTTAAACGCAGATGTTTTCTTAAATTTGGGCCTGAAGATTTGGCTTCAGCCTTCTGGCAAGTGTTGTTTGGCCTGGGGTCAGTTTTAAAACTTCAGAGCCAACATGTATAATTAGAGAGATTTTTACATAAAAAGTTTTAGGACGAGATGGAAGATGCGGCAACACCAGGCCAGCCTTCCAGCCTAAGAACAGGCCCCACAGCTGAGGCATGGTGCGGCTTTGCACCAGCTGACATGGCAGAAGGTGACCCTGGCTTCGGTGGCTCAGAGTCTAACCCTTGTTTGCAGAGAACACCCGGGGCGGCAGAGTAGGTGCTTCGAGTAGACAGAGCAGGGTGGTTGTCCTTATGCAGCGAAAGGAATGCTTGGAACAGAAGGAAAAATATCAGAACTTTGGGGTACTGGTTGCTGCCTCCTGGAGGGAAACTCAAATATTCTTTCTGGGATTTTCTCCTCCTGCAAGGTGATACTTTTTGAGGTTCCTGTAGCTTCAGAAACACAACGGAGCGGCCACCACTGTTCCTGTGTGTGTGGGACCCACACGCAGGCGGGAGTGTCCACAGCCCGGAGGCCTGTGTGCTTGGCAGGGTAGCTGTGCCCTCCGGACTGGCCAGACGTCTTGTGATTCTGGAGCCACAGCTGCCTGTGGAGAGCCCCCTTCGTGCCGCGCTGCGGAGGCCGCAGTCTGAACCACGTGAGGGCCCTCGCCTGCTGCCCGGGCAGAGTGGGGCCCGGATGCCCACCGTGTGCTGCCCGGATGCCCACCGTGTGCTGCCCGGATGCCCACCGTGTGCTGCCCGGATGCCCACCGTGTGCTGCCCGGCGCTCGGGGACAATTGCCTGCCACAGTGCGGTTGTCACCTGCAGCCGTGTCCCTCTTGGGTTCCTGCAGTCCTGAAATCAGGGAACGAGTTCAGAGGAAGAGGCGTGTGCCTGGATCGGGCTGCCCTGCTCCCGTGCACGGAAACCTTTGTAAGACAGTTTTCCTCTCCATTCCAAGAATGAGACTGGAGCCAAATTGTCCTGCCTTTTGGTCTCTGGGCCCACATCTGCCAACCCTTCGAGGTGGATGTTGCGTCCCCCTGTCCTGTCTGTCTGCCACGTCCCGTCTGTCTGGCAATACGACCATGTTGTTTACCGTCCTCTCCTGCCAGGAAGGGCTCTGCGATCTGTCCTGGAGTAGTTCGCTCAACGGTGCGTGAATCTGGGCGGGCCATGTGTTGGCTGTTTTCTGGCCAGTCCTGCATCCTAGTGTCCTGTCCGAGTCCTGGTCTGTGGACTCTGCTCTGCTCCCCAGTTTGTCAACAAGTGTCTTGTCCAGGATCCCAGAGTCCCATTGCTGAGTTTCACGTAGTTTCAATGGAGGCCCAAGCCTCTGTCCTAACTCTGACCCCTCGTGGGCCGCTCCACCTTGCTAACCTACAAAGCCCACACATTAGGGACACAGGTATCTATGGAGAAAGCAGTTTTAATTTTAGACATATGAGAGAGTTTTCTCTATTTCTGTCTCAGCTCCTCACACCTCATCGCTCCCCGACCGCTCTCGTCCAGCTGCCCCTGGCAGCCCACTGACGGGCTTCCCTCCAGGAGCGGTTTTCCTGCAGTGGATGCTACTAAGGAATCCTTGCAATGCTTTACTCTTGGCTTCTAGAACTCTCGCTCCAGTCCTCTCTGCTTCCACGACCAGCTCCAGATCCCTTTGTAGGGGACTCTCCCTCCCACCCACCCGCCCCGCTCCCTGAAATATCAGTGCAAGTGATCACCTGCAGCCTGTCCTACGGCACTTTCTACTCATTTTAATTTTAGCCCAGCCTCATACGTCACCAGACGCAGAACCCTACTCAAGCTAGCTTGGGTGAAAACGCTGACCTCCTGAACGCAGGAGGGCTGGAGCTGCGCTGAGCCTCCCTGGGGCCCGGACCGGGGAGAGGAGAGTCGAAGTGTCTGATTCCATCCTGTTCTCCCTTCTCTCTCACTGACCTGAAGCCAGGCCTGCTCCTCCAGGCTTGCTGTGGGAGCCAGCGCACCCAGCAGCTTGCTTTTTCAGCTTGAGCACTTAACTAACTGCTTCTCCATGTCCCGAGGGCTTTACAAAGGTGCATTCCTGTTAACTCAGCAATTCCACTTCTGGGAACTTAATCTTAAGGACATACTGTGAGAGGTGCATTAAGGTTAAAGTTCATGAATGCTCATGATGGAATTATTTATTATGGGGAACAGGTAGAAATACTTTGGGTAGCCAATAGTAAGGGATTGTTAAATCACTCATGGTATACTAATATGATAAACTTTTATCATATTTTTAAAAATGATTCAGAATCATTTTCTGAAAAGAACTTATTGAGAAAATGAGATAAATAAAAAGCAAGATGTGTGACTGCCTGATCTCAATTTAAAAATGCATGCATGAAAATCGTTAAGTACACCAAATGTTAGCAGTAGTGACCTCAGGGCGATGGGATGGCCGATGACTTTTCCTCTATACATTTTTGTATTTTGTGTTACTTTGCATACAGCTCAGTGCAGGGCTCTATTCTCTCGGAAGCCCCACAGCCTGCCCAGGCTGGGTTGCGTCCATCCATGTGTCCCTGGGATGGGGCTCACGTTCTATCGTTATAGTTACCACGTACTCCTCCGATGTCTTGAAGAGAAAACCTTTGCATGTTCGTCTTTATTTCTTGTACTTAGCAGAGTACTGAACGTGGCTGATAATAAGTGTCTGTTGGCTGAAGAAATTTAAGTCAGCAGAGAAACGCATTTGCTAAGTTCAAACATCTGCAGCATTTTGCTTCCCAGAAGGTTGAAATCATGCTCTGGCCTCCCTTCCCACTTTCTGCGCAGTTTGGGCATTTAATGGATCAGATCGTTGATAAAGTTGAATTTAAGAAATGTATGTATATGAACAGGGCTTAGCTATTGAGATTTAAGAAACTTTTTGTTTTGAAGTTATTGCAGATTAACATCCATTTCCAAGCGATCGTACAGAGAGATCCCTGTACCTGATTTCTCTCAGTGACAGAGTTTTGCAGAACTGTAGTACAGTATCGCAACCGGGACATGGACATTGACACAGTCCAGGGCCAGAATGTCTCTGTCACTGCAAGGGACCCTTCTGGCCAAACTCATTTTCCTCCCATCCCCAGCCCCTCCTGAACCCCTGGCAGCCACACTAATCTGTTCTCTATTTCTGTACTTTTGTCATTTTGAGAATGTTACATAAATGAAATCGTACAGTGTGTAACCTTTGCGGAGCCCTTTTTTCCATTCAGCATAATTCTCTAGAGAGTCATCCAGATTGTTGTGTGTGTCAGTAGTTTTTTTTATTGCTGAGCATGCCACAGTGTGGACATACCATACTTCGTTTCATTGATCACCCATTCAAGGACATCTGGGTTGTGTCTGTTTTGGGCTGTTGTGTTGCTGTCGCTACCACACAACAGGGCTCAGGAGGAAGCCAGTGCGTTGAGACAGCAAGGGTAGCAGCAGAGAAGGAGTTTAATATCGCGAGGCGCCAAGCAAGGAGGCGAGAGGAATTTTTCAAATTCATCTCCCTGAGAATGTTGGGGCCAGGGATTTTAAAGGTAATTTGGCAGACAAAGGGTAAGCGTATTGGGTCTGCTGATTGGCTGGGGATGAACTCACAGGGTTGGGGAAGCAGAAATTGTCTTCTGGACTGAGACAGTCCTTGGGTAGAGGGTCGCAGGACCTGTTGGCCACTGCTGTGGTGGGTGTCAGTCGGCTCCCTGCCTGCAGAGTCTGGGAAATATCCCAAAGACCAGTTTTAGGTTTACAACAGTGATGTTGTCTATAGGAGCAATTACAAATCTTACGACAGTCAGGAGTACATGGCTCCTAGGCAGTAAGCAATTGCAGGAAGGCAAGCGGTGAAACAGAGTGGCTGGTTAACTTTTAGCTATGCTTATTCTTCTGTAGAAATCAGACTTCTGCCACAGTTCTTGCCTTATGGACCTACATTACTTTAATATAAGTGGTTTCACTATCAACATACATGTACAGGTTTTTGTGAGAACTTAAGCTGCCATTTCTGTGGGACAAGTGCCCTAGAGTGCCATTGCAGGGTTGAATGGTTACAGAGTTATCGTTTAAGAAACTTCCAAACTGTTTTCCAAAGTGGCTGTACCATTTCACATTCCCCCCAGCCACATCTGAGTGACCCAGTTTATCCACATCCTTGCCAGCATTTGGTGTTGACGCAATTTTTTATTTTAGCCATTCTGAAAGGTGTGTGGGATATGTTTGCATTTCTCTAATGGCTAAGGAAATTAAAGATTTTCTCATGTGCTTATTCACTGCCTATATATCCTTTTTGGTGAAATGTCTCTGTATGTTTTGCCCATTTTTTCTAATAAGATTGTTGGTTTATTTTTTACTGTTGAGTGTTGAGAGTCTTTATGTTCTAGGTTCTAATCCTTTGTTGGATATGTGGTTTGCAAATATTTTCTTCTGGTCTGTAGCTTGATTTTTTATCCTCTTCATGTGGTTTACAGAGCAAAAGTTTTTAATTTTGATTAAATCAATTTTCTCTCGTTTTACTTACGTGGATGGAGCTTCTGGGGTCAGGTCTGGGAACTCTGCACCTCGTCCCAGATCCCCAGGATTTTCTTCTGTTTTTCCTAAAAGTTTTTTCGTTTACATTTTACATTTAGGTTTGTGGTTCCTTTTGAGTCAATTATTATATAATGTGTGAGGTTTAATTTTATTTTTTGCCAGTGAAAGTCCACTTGCTCCAGCACCATTGATGGAAGAAGCTGTCTTCCCACCACTGAGTCATTTTGCACTTTTGTCAAAAATCCATTGAGCATACTTGTGTGGGTCTATCTCTGGGCTGTCTGTTCTGTTTCTCTGATGTGTCTGTCCCTCCACCGCTACACAGCACCCCGATTACTGTAGTGTCGGGACTTCAAATTTCCGTTTCTGACTGTCTTGGTGCCAGTGCGTGCCCCCGCACCCGCGAGGCTGAGCCGCGTGCCCTTGCCTTTCAGATCTCTACATCTACGCCGCCCTCGTGTGCTGCCTCGGCATCCTCAGCATCCTGCTCTTCCTGCTGGCCATCATCTGGCAGTCTGTGTTTAGCAAGAGGAAATCCAGAGGTAAGAAAACGATAAGGTCATGTCTGGGATGTGAGCACAGCCCGACCACAGACAGGCGGAAGGTGCCGGGCAAAGTATCACTTTGGTGGAAAAATATATCGTGAGTCAGGGGTTATTTACCTGTGAGTGCTGAGCACAGCGGGCCAGAAGATGTGTTTCCTTAGCCTCTGCTCAAATACAGCGTGGCCGCTGTTGACAGAAACCCTTCTTGGGTCTCTACGGCCCCTTCCTGCTCTTATTCTCCCCAAAGAGGCTGTGGTGTCAGATGAGCCTGGGGTTGAATTATGGCTCTGCCACATAAGAGCTTTTGGACAAGTTCCTGAACGTTCTGAATTTCTGAAACGGGATCCACACCCTTTCCTTAGATGGAACGTTCCCGTGAGTGTTCCCCTGGCAGGCAGGACTTGGAAAGTGCCCCTTCCCATCTTTCCCTGTTCAGCCTGAGTGTCCCCTTCCATCTCCTTTCTGGCCAGTGTCCCTGTTTCCCTGGACTCTGTCCTCAGCCCCTTCCTGCCTCACGCCATCTTTCTCAGGGCTGGCGGTTCTCGTGACTGTCACCTCCCTGTGAACGCTGCCAGCCTTCTCGTGAGTCCCCACCTCTCATCAAGCCTCGATTTCGCATGTGCAGACCTCTTGTTGGTGGTCTCCTCTGAGAGCCCTCCCTGCATCCCCCCTTCAGAATCTCCAAAACAGCCGGGGACACTATCACTCCCCTGGTGACCGGGATAAGAGCTGAGCTCTGGAATTGGACTGACGGCGGTTCCACAGCACCTCCCTCGCTTACTGCGGACGGTGTGCCCCCTCTCTGCCTCTCCTTCCTCACCTGAGACACGGAAACAGCGGCACACCAGCCTCAGCGGTGCTGTGAGGTCTAAGTTACCAACAGAGACATGTTCAAAACCTTTAAGACATTCTAGCTCCTGGTAAACGTCCCATATTGATGTTGACATATGGTTATAATTATACATAATAATCATCACTATTAGCCCAAGGTCTTGGAGCTTGGAAGTGTTAGATGTGGTCATCTCGGCTTGAGGGGCCACTCCAACAGGGACTCCGGGCAGCGTTTAGGGAGGGGATTCTCGCCAGGGTATGGGAAAGGTTAAGGGACCAGGGAGGGAGGACACACGTCCAGGGATGAGCACCGACAGGAAGCTGTTTCCAGCCTAGACCTTAAGGGACAAGGGGAGGAGAGGTTCCTGAAGTGCGAGAGCTGGGAGCTGCGGCTTTGAGAGGTGTTGCCAGCAGGGGCCTTAGAAGGGGGAGTTAGTGGGGAGGGAGCCAGGATCGTGCATTCCTCAGCCTCTCTCTTCCCCACTCAGATCGCCCACCAGAAGTCAGAGGGCAGGGGAGCACAAAGGCACAGAGGCCAGCCTCCAGGGGCCTGAGCAGGGTGGGCATGGGTGGACAGGGGTCCAGAGGGGCAGCAGAGAACTCCTGCATACTTGGCACCATGCCATGGGGCTGATGCAGCCTAGGTCTCTCCCTCTGGAGCCCATGCCCTTCCTGCCAGCCTCTTTGCACGTCTCTGTGCTGTCCTGCAAAGCCAGTTCTGGAAGCCTCCCCCTCAAGGCCCATTGTATACACGCATAGGCATGGGCCTCCTTTCAAGAGCGTGCAAGGCAGGGACCACACATTTGATCCATTCTCCTTGGAATCTGGCTCGTGACAGATGCTCAACACATGGCGGACAAATGGGTTTGTTTCGCAGCTGCTTTGCTCTGAACGGGTGGAGTGTGGAAGCCACATAAGCACATTCCAAGCCGGGTGTGCTCTGACAGCACCTCTGCCTGGGCTCAGGGGTGTGCTAGAGAGTCTGACTTGAGCTACAGGCCCCACCGGGCCCTGGGCAGGGCCAGGGAAGCAAAGCAAGGCCCAGAAGTGCAGACTGGGGCACACAGGAGTAGCTGATGTCCTCCTGGAGGCCCCACAGAGAGCCTCCTGAGAATGGGGATGCCAGCTGCCTTGTCCCCGCGGGGGAGTGAGGGGGCCCAGATGGCCTTGTTGTGTCTGTGCATGGCGCTGAAAGCCCCCGGCTGTCCAGGGCTCCATCCGAGCACCTGCTGCGGGCCAGGCCCCGTGCTGGCTCCTGCATGTTCTCATGCACTCCTGGACGACAGCCCGGATGGCTCCATTTCACAGAGAACACAGCCGAGGAGCTCAAAAAAGTCCTGAAACCAGGCAGGGGCAGAGGCGAGGTTTAAGCCCAGCTTCCTCCCAAGCCTCAAACGTCGCCCACTGGGCGGGTGAGGGGGCGGCAAACTTGTTGAAGGAATTTTGCTTCATCCTTCAATGACAGTTGTTGCTGAGCTTCCTCCCAAACAGCTCCACCCAGCACCTGCAGCTCCCAGGGCCTGGCCGTGGTCTGGCAAAACTCCCCTTGGCAGGCTCAGGGCCGTCCTGCAGGGTAGAAGCTGCCCCGCTCGGCCCTAGGATCCAGGCACCTTCCAGCCACCCTGTGGGGCCGAGGATGGAGGACTGTGCATGGTGGCCTTGGGGTCCCCCTCAGCTGGGCCCCGGAGCCTGGGAACAGCACTGCCAAACCTTCGGGAGCAGGCCGTCCCCCCGGGAACCTGCGCAGGTGCAGCTTCTGGCCCAGCATGCCGGCCGTCCTGCCAGCCCACACTTCCCTCCGGCTCTGTGTAGCGAGGCCTTAGAGCCAGCTCTTCTGACCTCTGTCCCACCCACACCCCACTTTTAAAACAAACATTTTGAAATGATTTCACTACTACTACCTGTACCCCCAAATCAATTTAATGCTCTAGAAGTAAAGGAGAAATAAAAGGAAAGTAATTTATAACACAATATGACAAATTTTAGGATTTCACCTCTTCTTTTGATAGGTGTGAATTTCAGAGAAAAATAATCCTTTATTTATGACACTTGAAATAGAGGCTAAATTAGCACAAGTGTATGTATAGGAAGACTCAATATGCGTGGGACAGGGACAAGCACTGACTGGCACAGATGGGCCATCACCTCCAGGAGTGGCACTGCCCATCTCTGAGATGGATGGGACAGCAGGGCTGGTGACATCTCTTTCTCTCCCTGTGTCTTACCAGCAGGGCAGCCCGATCTCCCTACTTGATTGGTGGCTGCAGGCTCCATGTTGCCTAGGCTGGACGCTGGCCCAGCGTCACTCTCTCAACATTCTATTGGTTAAAGAAAGTCGTGAGGGCAGCCGAGGCTGAGGGCAGGGGGATGATGACAAGGAAGTCATGACCACTGAGGGGCCTAAGGATGGTGGTGCTGGGCTGTTACCCTGGCAACCAGCTAGTTCCCGAGGAGCATGCACTGTTTGTGTCTGGGCAGAGATGGAAGGGAGTTGGAACATGGGTAGCGATTCCAAAGTGGCGGGTTCCAGCAGGTGCCAGAGTGACAGCAGGGACAGGGCACATCTGTCCACATCAGGCTGCATCCCCAGAGGCTGCTGCTTTTGTGGGCCAGCTGCAGGTGGTCATGCTGTCCTTGGGGGCAGTCAGGCATCTGTGGGCCAGGCCATGTGATCCTCATAAATGACAACACTGAAACCCAGCAACACTCTTACAACTCACATAGACCATACTCTCACATTCAAGGCACCGCACCGTAACAAACTTGTGTCACCCGGATGGGAACTAGTAATGCATATGATTAGGCGAACACACTGAGAGCAGAGCTTGGTTCAAGGAGGACCCCGGCCTTACTAGGAACCCTTGCTGTATAGACGGTTTCTAGGTTTTCTGTGAAGATAAGTGTTTTTATGGGCTGCTCACACCCGTGTGTGCGAGAGGGCTGAGCCCAGCGCTGCTCTCCAGCTCCCGCAGCAGCATCCGTCTGGAGAGAGGAGTCAGGGTAGCTGGCCCCACTCCTGATGCAGCCCCAGTGGGACCCTGAGACAAATACAGCCCCTTCTGCAAGCCAGGGAGCTGCAGGCCAGCCCCTCTTCATTCTCAGCCTTCCTGCTGCCCGGGCCTCCCCCAGGCCTGGCGCTGCTTTGTTTCCGAGGGCTCAGCGTTCGCATGAGCGGGGGTTAATTGCACCCACATGGTGCCTGCCAAGCACAGGCATGCTTTCCGCCTCCCCTCCCGAGCTGTGGATCTCCGTCCCTGCTCTGGGTCGTGCCCAGAGCCTCATCCCACGGCCTTTGCAGCTCTGAATCACCCTGGAAGACACCGATCCTGGTGGCCCAGGGCCCAGCCCTTAGTTACCCTCGGTTCCTCAAGCACACTGGTTTCCAAAGGCCTTTGCTTCTTTGGGAATTGGTCCAGACTTGCTACTTTGGGGTGGCCCTGACAATCCTCCAGCCTCCTGTGTCTGAGCTTTTGGATGTACGTTTTCTCAGGCACACTGGAGCCGTGCAGGAAGAGGAGTTGCCTAACCACTTAGTACTCACGTGTGTGAGTTCCTCGCTGCTCAGTTTGCACTCCATGAAGGGACTCCCTGAGGCTTGTTGAACACCCATCCCTCCCTGCTGAGAGCCACTCTCTGCTGCCCTGAGAGGATGAACCAAAGGGCCTGAGGCCTTTTCTTCCCGAGGGACAAGAAGAGGGAGCTGGAGGCTGTGTCCCTTCACAGCCGGACTCAGGGGGAGGGAGCACAAAGCACAGAATGGGGGGCTGTGGACGAGGGGAAGCTGAGGACAAAGGGCTCATCGCACAGAGCTGGAGACACCTGGACAGCCCTGGCGCTCTCTCTGGCTCCTCGGCCTGTGCCGGCCTGTGCCCGCATGCCCGGCTGTCTCTCTCGTCGGCCCGATGGGCTCCCGTCTTTCCTTTGCGGGGGCTCGCCAGCCTCCCCAGTAGCCTGGTAAACAAAGTCTGGACTTAGAGCCTAGATTCACACTCCCTTATTTACAAGGTGGGTCTTCTGAGACCCCAAATAAATTACGTTCTGAACCCCCAAATTTTCTCACTGTAACACAGGACAAGGGTTAACTCTTGGGGCTGTGGAGACCTTTCCCGTCCTGGGCGTGGGCAGCTCCAGGGCCCCCTGTCGTGTGTGGGGTCCACTTTTCCTGGGCCCCGTCACCGTGGCAGCCCGGCGGCTCAGGCAAGCGAAGGTCCTTTTCACGCCGTCCCACTAGACATACAAGGTGAGCCACAGGTGTAATCTGCCTGTTGTTTAGTAGTCATCTTAAAAAGGTAAAAGAAAACATGTGAAATTAATTTTAATATCTTTTTTTAACCCACCATATCCAAAATATCATTCAAACAAGGATCAGCATATAAAGCTCATGGACGACATAGGCTGCATCCCTCTTTTCCCACTGAGGTGTGATCTCGTCATCCGCGCGTGGTCTCACACTTCCAGCACGCCCCCGTTGGGATTGGACACATTTTGAGGGCTTGATGCCTTGCTGGGGCTCTCGACGGCCACACGGGACAGTGGGTCTCCAGTCAGACCACGCCACGTGCTGGCGCTTTTCACTGAAGATGGGGCCACTAAGTGGCCCTTTGCACCAAGGTGGCAGGAGTTAGAGGACTTGCTTCTCCTTCTCAGCCCCCGCCTGGTGACTGAGAAGCGGTCCCTCCCTGCATCTGTGCTGGCCTGCCAAGCTGTCAAGGCAGGACTGTTCCAGAGGGGCTGGGCTCTTAGGCCTGGCGTGGCGAGAGCACAGGGCTGTGCGTAGGAAAGGGCGCAGCCCTGGTCCCGTCTCTCCCCGGGGAGATGCAGGCAGGGCGTGGGCTGGACGCTGAATGCAGGCGCTGCTTTTCCAGGCTGCAGGGCTCCCTGCCTGTGCTGGCCTGCAGGAGGTGAGGAGGACACTGTGACCCTACGCTCTGCAAATGCCCCTGGGCACTTACTGTGCATGAAGTACGATGACCTCATGTGGTGCCTGGGCTGCCACAGTCTTTGCTGAGTGTGGAGAACACTCGGTGAATAGAGCAGAAACATCCACAGGTGCCGTTGTTGCAGGGTCTGTGCAAGGCCTGGGGGTCAGAAGAGGGTGCAAGGGTGCGATGGCTGGACATGCCATCTGGGAGGTTTGACCGTGTGCTGGGGGCTGTGAGCAGTGGTCTGAGCTCGGGAGGAGGAGAAAAGGTGGGGGTGGCAGGGAGTGACCCAGGGCCTGCTGCTTCTTAGCAGGAGAGGTGAGAGAAACAGGCTTTCCTATAAAAGCCTCAAAGTTCCAAAGATCCTAAGACCACATTTAAAAAGAGCTGCACCCTGAGTTGTTTTTTCTGTGCAGGACGGTGCCTTGTGTGGAGCCAGAGGCTCTAGGTCACATGCCTGGGTGCAAGGCCATGGCCCATGGTGGGGACAGGCTCCGTCACACGCCCTTCATGGGCTGCTGCTCTTCCTGGTCCCCACCATCCGCAGTGGGTTTCCTCGGCCGAGCTCCCACATGCACTCCTGGCCCTGGAATCTTGCCTCAGGGTCTCTGTGTCTGGGGGAATCCAAGCCAAGCGAGGTCAACACGGTCACGAAACCAGCGCTGATTATGCTTTGCACACTTAAGGTGGCTGTCGCTGAATTCTATTTCTTGGATGCCCATAAGCCTCACCTTTGGTGTCCAGAGTCACTTTTGGTCCTACAGGCAGCCTCTCTTTATTAATTGGACCACCAGCCCTGCACACACCTGGCTGAGACCTTGGACTGTCAGCAGGTGCTGGCAGGGGTGTGTCCTCTCAACGCTGGCACTGGCTGGCATCACTGGGAGGCGGGCCCTTCTTAGGGAGCCCCCCACAGGAGCCCCGCAGCTGCTCTCCTGCCCCCCAGGCTGCCCACCCTGCTGCCCCTGGGCTAGACCTCTCGAAACACAGGTCCACTCAGGGGATTCTCTCGGGTCTCAGCCCCAGCTCTGCCCCGCCCCGCTGTGGCACAGTGGGCTGGCCGTTTCTACATCTGTAGGAGCCCTAACGTCAGCCGCCCTGGGTAAATGAGAATGGTGCGGAACACAGCCGGTCCTCCGTATCCGCGGGTTCCGCGTCTGTGATTCCACCAACCGCAGCTGGAAAATATTTAAAAAATAATAATAATAAATAATAATACAACAATAACAAATAATACAAATAGGAGACAATCTAGTCTAACAACTATTTACATAGTATTTATTTGCATCAGTAATCTAGAGATGATGTAACACATTGATTGTCACATTAGAAAAAAACTTTTCCCCTGGGGCCACGGTGTTTTACTAAAACAAAACAATCCTTTCTAATTTGTTAATTTTTATCATTTTCTGTGTGTGAGTTATATGCAATGCAATGCATGTTTTTAGAATTAAATTGTCAATATTAATTGTAACAATAAGAACATGAACAAGTAAGATTTTCACCAACCTTGCTTCACGAGGCCCTGGGGTTAAAACTAGCCTGAGTTACAATTACGAGAAACGACGGTGTTCTAGCACCTCTTATATTATCCTGGATAGAGCTTGAGCCCATCCTCCGAAGTGAGGTATCACAAGAATGGAAGAAATAGCTCCACATGTACTCGCCATCAAATTGGCACTAACTGATCAACACTAAGGTGCTCACACGGTGGTAATATCCTTCAGGGATTGGAAGGTTGGGGGTGGGTAAACTAATGGGCGCGGCGAACGTTGTAGGGGGGAAAAGCCGCACCTCAATCGTGGTTTGGGTGTGGCAAAGTCATAACATGTAACCAAAATGTTTGTACCCCCATAACATCCTGAAATAAATAAACAACAACAACAACAACAAAAAACTAGCCTGAGTTAAATACAACCCACATGGCGGTCAATGCGTTAAAGTATACAGGAGAATGTGTGTAGGTTGTGTGCAAATACTACACCATTTTATATAAGGGACTTGAAAATCTTCAGTTTTTGGTACCCTTTGTGGTGGGGGGTGCTGGAACGAACCCCCTGCAGATGCCGCAGGATGATGTGGTCACAGAGGGCTCTGGCCAGACTGCCCACCTTTTGTGGCTTCCCACGTGTGCTACCTCGCAGGGCTGCCATAGCGAAGTGCCACAGACTGGGTGGCTTTAACAACAGGAGCCTGTTTTCTCACAGTTCTGGAGGCTGGAAGTCAGAGATCAAGCTGCCAGATGGGTTGGTTTCTCCTGAGGCTTTGTAGGTGGCCGTCTTCTCCCTGTGTCCTCCTGTGGTCTTCCCTCTGTGTGTGTCTGTGTCCTAATGTCCTCTTCCTCTAAGGACACCGGTCATGTTGGATTGGGGCCCACCCTAGTGGCCTCATTTTAACCTTATTACCTCATTAAAGACCCTGTCTCCAAATGTAGTCACATTCTGAAGTACTAGGTGTTAGACCTTCAACATATGAATTTTGGAGAGGACATAATTCAGCCCCACACCAGCTGTGTGGCCTCAGGCAGATTTGTTAATCTCTGTGCTTCAGCATCCTCCACTGTAAAATAGGAGTAATGACAAGGTTATTATGAAGATTAGAGTACAAAGTTTTGGGCTTCAAACATATTTGCTTGCATACCTCCTAAAATAATTTCAAAAACTATGCACCGTTAATCGTTTTTTGTTAACATCTAAACTTTTTCATAAAAAATGTAAATTGTTACAAAGGTTGTAATTTCCAGAGCATTACAAATATTGACATCTTAAAAATGAAATGGTTACATCCATCTCTCTTATACATCTAAAAGTCTTGAATTTAATGACTGTCTCTGTTTAAAGACTTCTTGAGAAAAGAAAGACCCCCCAAACTTTAGCTGTTAGAAATTTTATATTGTCCCTTTTTCTCCTTGAAATTCTATCTTCAACTCACTTCCCCACAAAATCTTGTCCTACTTTAATACATCCTTTGTTTTGAAAGTTCTGTACTGATCACCCTGTTATACTTATCTGTAAGATAGTATGTGTGTACAAATTTACATTAACAATTTTTTCATTTCCTTATTCTGTAGGTCTCTAAGTATTAAAATATTTTTAGACTGAATTATCAATATTGCACAATTAATAAGCTTTGGAAAATTAGTATAAAATTAATCAAAATGACATAAATATGTCATAAATTTAGATAAATAATAAATAAAATTTTGTTGGAAATGCATTTTTATTGAAATGAAATTTTATTTTTATGTCATATGTCCTTATATGAATTTGCTTAGGGGTGGAATTCATCACCAACTCTATTCCTATTTTGTTAAGGATATTAGCTCTGAAATCCCTCATTCAATATACAAAGGGGCATGAATGGATGAAATTGTCTTATACCATGTAGTACTTTAAACTGCTTCTAAGTTGTACGTCAAAGACCACATAATGATCTGTCATCAAAAATGACAACTGAATTAGTCATTGTTCAATCACTGTTGAAAGCAAAATGTTGGCAACTTCCCCTGTTGTGGAAGGTTTAGGTGCCCAGTTATTAGTCATTTGCTTTATTGACACAGATATCAGTATTTTACATCATTTCTTGTTTGATGCCCACTGACATTTCCCTCCAGGACAGGTCAACAGAGGGTAAGTGAGGATGCCTGTGGGGTATGCTTGGAGTTTATGAATAGAAAAGGGTGGTGGTAAAAAGGAGCAGGGGAAGGAATACAGCTAGGCAACAGGCATGTTCCAAAGCAACGATTTCTTAGGGAAGAATACCGTGGACGATGAATATCTAGAAATTGATTCCCTTAAAACTGTTCTTCCAGAGTGTACCCAGGGGCTGTGAAAACCCTAGACTGAAGGCCACTGATCCGTCTAATAAACTTAGAATAGTGTCAGGAGCACAAGAAACGTTTGATAAATACCAACTCTGGTGGTTATTGTTGCATCTATAAATTACCTAGCACATAGTAGGTGCTCAGTAATGGAATGCAGAGCGTAGGTATAAATAGGGGGTTGGACCAGGTAAACTGATACAGCATCCTCTGAAGCTGAGGTTCTCTCGGACTGCTCTGGAACCTGCATTGGTCACCTGCATGCCAGATCACCCCAAATACAATAGCTTAAGAAAACCATTTTATTTGCCCACAACCCCACATGTCAGAGCTTGGGCTGGGCTCCGTGTGCAGCTCGTCTCCTGGTCTCAGCTGGGGTCAGTCACACAGCTGCAGTCGGCTGGTGGATCAGGCACGGTCTGGCTGCTCTGGGGCCTCAGCTGGAATGACGGTGTCTGATCCGTGCAGTCTCCTCTTCCAGTAGGCCAGCCAGGCTTCCTCATGTGGTGGCAAGAGGGACAGTAAACCTCAGAGCACAGGTGCCTTTTATGCCTCTGCTTGTCACACACTGGCTAATGTTCCCTTGACCACGGCGAGTCATGTGGCCAAGCCTGCAGTCAGTGTGCCTGTGCGGGGGCTTATATGTGGGTATGACAGATACCGGGAGGCGTGAGTCGCTGGGTCCACTGATACAACGATAGACCACACAACCCCAGCCTCCCCTGATTGTTTTAGCTTTACCTCTTCCTTTTTTTTTTTTTCTTATTTTTTATGGAGATAGGGTATCATTCTGTTGCCCGGGGTAGAGTACAGAGTCATCGTAGCTCACAGCAACCTCAAACTCTTGGGCTCAAGCAATCCTCCTGCCTCAACCTCCCGAGTATCAGGGACTATAGGCGCATACCACCGTGCGCCGCTAATTTTTTCTATTTTTGGTAGAGATGGAGTCTTGCTCTTGCTCAGGCTGGGATCGAACTCCTGACCTTAAGCAGTCCTGCTGCCTCGGCCTCCCATCGGCTTTACTTCTATTTGAAGTAAACTGAACTGTGAGCCTTAGATTGGACACTTATTGGATAAAGTACCTAAGTATTCTTATTTTTCCTCTGCAGCCAGAATCCCTTGTTTTTCCTCAAGGAGAGCTACTGTAAAAGGATGCCTTGCTCCAAGACTGTTTTCCCAAGGGCCTCTTTTTAGTCCTGGAAGAGCATTAATCAGAGAATGCAACCCCATTTTATAATGAGGATCTTCTAAGTGGAGACAGGTTGTCCCATCTGGCCCCAAGAGGACTTTCTGGTGACTCAGGGAGAGCTCAGAAGTTGGGGGACCCTATTACTCTGGGACCCTTCAGGTTAGAACCCAAGTCAACCTGCTTTGGCCAAAAATGAACATTTTGGGTTATGTAACCAAGAACTCTGGGGTGTATGGCTTGGTGCCTGGCTAGCTCCAGGGCTGGAACAATATCAATTCACTGTGGTGTCCGTGCTGTACTCCCACAAAGAGAAGTACAGAAGCCCTGGGAGTTGGCTGGTACAGCACCACCACCCGAATAACACCTAGGTCCCTGCATTTGCTGGTAATTCCTGGAGCATATACATGTGGAGTAGCATTGATTTACCATCTTTTATTATTTTTCCTTTCACAGTGAGACATTATTTGGTGAAATGCCCTCAGAACAGGTAAGAATATTTTCTTCCGTTTTTCAAATGGAGCTCTTTGCTATTTTATATTCTTTTGATATTACTAAGAAATTGGTTAAATTTGTATTTTTACCTAAAAGTCTGCATGTTAGTCCACAAATAAGCCTAAAGATATGTGTTCTGCATGCATTTGCATGTTTGCAGAGTCCACAGTCTTGTTATCACCCCAGAGAGTTCAGAGTGCACATGGCTCATGCTTACCAGACACGCATGTGGGAGGTGGCTCAGGTGTGGTCCTGCAAGCCCCTCCCCTGCTTAGGAGGGGCTTGCACTTTGATACCTTTGACCACAAACACTCCTGATCCCCTTCATCCATGCTGACTTGTCCTATGCCCCACTTTTAGCTGGCGGGAGGCTCCTCACAGAGAACATAATAATTATAGGAAATACTGCACACTCAAAGCATTTAAAAATTGGAGACTTCAATCCAGACAAGATGGCATAGATCAACTTCTTCCTTTTCTTCTCCACTAAGCAAAACTATAAACACTAGAAATAACACAAGAGACCATCAAAGGACTTTGAAAGGTAGGCAAAGACGGTAAACTGACTTGGATCCCAGGACTGGAGAAATAGCACAGATGCAGGGCGTCTCATGTTTCCCCATCCCACAGCAGAAGGTGACCCAGACCCATGTTTCCCTACCCCAACCTAGCGACAGAAAACATCCAGGTAAGCTCCTTCCTCCCCTGGATCTGATGGGAGTTCCTTTGAAGATCTCAGATGAGCCTAACATCACCAGCAAGGAGGGGAATTGGGAGCGCCTCCCACAGTACCCCCAGGGGAAGGCTCTTCTCCCCTGCCAGGCCTGACACTCCTACAGAGCCAGCAAAAGGAACCTAGACACAACAAGGGCCCAGTGAGGAAGCTGCTTCTTCTCTGTGGGCCTGAGTCTTCCCTTCACAACCAAGAGACATCTGGCTTCCCAATCTGGGGAAATCTCCTCCACCCCTTCAGGCAGCACTTGCAGGGAGGGCCCAGCAGCACCAGATAAACCAAACAGACCAAAATAATACTATAAAGCCTCTGAAAATGAAAAGATCATTGGAACCATAGTCCACAGAAACAGGCCAGGATTGCATGATAAACCTAAACAGGGTGACCAATTACAAAAATAAAAGATTCAAATAGGACCCAGGGCCTCCTAACAGGATACTATCAAAAAGCACTCTTCATACTAAAACCACAAAAATCACATTTTGAATGAGAAAATAAAACTGACCAGATCAACACTAAGATGAATCAAGTACTGGAATTATCTCACAAGGATTTTAAAGTAGTTGTCATAAAAATGATTCAATGATCAATTACAAATTCTCTTAAATGACAAAATAGAAAATCTCAGCCAATATAGAGAAGTTATAAAATAAACCCACAACAAATGGAAATTATAGAACTAAATAGTACAAAACAGAAGTAAAATCTCACTGGTTAGGCTCCATAGTAGAGTGGAGATGTCAGTGAAATGTCAGTGAACAGAGAAGTTAGTGAACTTGAGGACAGATCAATATAATTTGTCTAATATGAACAACAGAGACAAAATAGACTAAAAACAAACAAAAGATGAACATTCCTTGATTACCTATGGAAAAAAAGATCTAACATTCTATTATTACGGTTTCAGAAGGAGAGGAGAAACAGAGTGGAATGAGTATTGGAAAGACTATTGGAAGAAATAATGGCTGAAAGATCACTCTACAAATTTAGCAAAAGACAAAGATCTATAGATTTAAGAAACTGAATAAATGCCAAGCAGGATAACCCAACAAAATTTACACCAAGACACTTTATAATTAAACAGAAGACAAATTTGAATGACAGTGCATATTAAAGCATATATCCTCAGATTCCATGGAAAGCAGGAAAAAGTGGCACATTTTTCAAATACTGATAGAAAAAAATTGTTAATTGCAAATTCTATATCCAGTGAAACTATCCTTCAGGAATGAAAGGGAAATAAAGATGTTCTCAGATGAACGAAAACTAAAAGAAGTTGTCACTAGCAGACCTACTTTAAAACAAGGCCTAAAAGAAATTCTTGAAACAAACAAACAAAAAATATCTTGAAGCATTAGGAAGAAAGAGCAACAGAAAGAGCAAAAACATGAGTACATACTGTAGGCTATTCCTTCCATGAATAGTCATGAGTTTTAAAAATCATATTTGATGATTGAAACAAAAATTATAAAACCATCTGATGTTTAAGACAATGCTATTTAAAAGTGAGAAAGTTAAAGTGACCCAAATTAATAGCAAAAGTCCAGCAAAGGATGGAATATTTGTGCCAGTAGACTGTGGTAAGTCACGTATGTTTTGTAATGCTCAAAGCAACCACTAAAATAACTGTAAAAAACAAACAAATAAAAAAAAAGCCACGTTCAAAAACACTATAGAAAAATCAAGATAGAATCTTAAAATATATTCAAGTAACACAAAGAAACACAGGAATGAGAACCACAGAAAGCAAACAGAAAAAAAATGTTAAGATGGCAGTGCTATGAAAATTGCTAACATACCATTTATTTTAAATGTAAATGAAAATACATCTATAAAATCAGAGACTGGCAAAGTGGATAAAAAACATGACCCAACTATAGGCTGTTTACAAAAAATTCACTTCAGACACAGTGACACAAGTAGATTGAAAGTAAAAGGATGGAAAAAGATATACCACACAAACAATAAAATAAATCAGGAGTGGATATACTATATCTGATAAAATAGACTTCAGGGGGATATTAGATGATAAAAGGATGAATCCAACAGAAAGATAGAGCTCCTAAATGTGCACACATCAAACAATAGAACCACAAAATTAAAAAAGCAAAAACTGAAAGATCTGAGAAGAAATAGATAAATCTACAGTTTTAGTTGTAGATTTCAATACCTCTCTTTCAGTAACTGATAGACTTCCTGTAGACAGAAAATTAGCAAGTATATTTAAGATGTAAGCCAGTGGTCCCCAACCTTTTTGGCACCGTGGACCAGTTTCATGGAAGACAATTTTTCCATGGATGGGGGGTGGAGAGGTGGAGGTGGGAGGGTGTGGGATCCTAGCTCAGGCAGTGATGTGTGGCCCAGTTCCTAACAGGCCACCAGGCCACGGACTGGTACCCAGCCACACGCTCAACCAACAGGACCCAACTGCTACCTAGTAAACACTCCAACCAACGATGGAAGAACACATTTTTTTTCAAGCCCTCATGGAACATTCATCATGATAGACCATATCCTGGGCTATAAAACAAACCTAAATAAATTGAAAAGAATTAATATCATACAGAGTGTGTTCTCTGACCACAGTGGAATCAAATGAGAAATCAATAACAAAATAATAGCAGGAAAATCTCTAAACATGTCAAAATTAAACAGCACACTTTTTTGTTAAAAATAACAAGCTGATTCTGGATTATATATGTAAATTTTGATAAAGAACAAAGTTGGAGGACTTACACTTCTTGTTTTCAAAGCTTATTCTAATGCTACAGTAATGAAGACACTGAGGTATTGGTACACATATGAGCAGAGATCAGTGTAAAATAATTGAAAGTCCAGAAATAAATCCTGAACTTTATGGTTGATTAAATTTTGACAAAACTGTCAGGACAATTCTAAAGGGAAAGCATAGTCTTTTCAACAAACAGTGCTAAGACACTTGGACACCCACATATAAAAACATCATCTGAGACCGTTGCCTCACATTATCCCCCAAATTAACTAAAAATAGATCTTAGAACTAAATGTAAAAGCCAAAAGTACAAAAACTATAGAAGAAAACAGAAAAAAATCTTTGTGCCAATGAGTTGGGGAAAGTGATACCAACCACAGGATTTAAATGAAAGAATTGATAGAATTAAAAATCTTTGCACTTCCAAAGACACCACTAAGAAAATAAAAAGATAAGCCCCAAATTAAGAAAAAATACTTTCAAATCAGATAATGGGTAAAGAACTTGTTTCCAAAATATATAAAGACCTCTTACAGTTCAATAATAAGAAGACAGATAACACAATTAAAAACGGGCAAAAAAGATTTGAACAGATATTTCCCTAAAGAAGATAGACAGATGGCTGATAAGTATATGAAAGATGTTCAGTATCCGTGATCATTAGGGAAGTGCAAATTAAAACCACAATATGGTACCACTGCACCCCTACTACAATGGCTATAATCCAAAAGACAGACAATGCCAAGTTCTGGCAAGGAGGTGGAGAAATTGGATCTTTGTACATTGCTGTTGGGACTATAAAATGGTGCAGCCATTCGGGAAAAGAGTTTGTTGGTTTCTTAAAACATGTAACTTACCATATGACCCAGCAATTCCACTTGTAGGAATCTACCCAAGAGAAATGAAGGTATATGTCCACACAAAGACATATATGCAGTTGTTCAGAGCTGCTTTATTCACAATAACTGGAAACTGGAAACAATCTAAATATATCTGACAGCAAGTGAATGGGTAAACAAAATTTAGTATATCCACCCAATAACGTACTACTTGGTAATAAAAAGGAACAGACTACAGCTACAGGCCGAAACCTGGATGAACCTCAGAAACAGTGTGCTAAGTGAAAGGAGCCAGATGCAAAAAATTACTTATTATATGATTCCATTTGTATGAAATGCCTAAAAAAGGTAAATTTATAGAGACAGAAAGTAGATCAGTGGTTTCCTAGCGCTGAGGGTGGGAGTGAGGGTTAACTATAAATGGACAAGATGGAAGTTTGGGGGGTGACATAAATATTCTAAAACTGTATTGTAGTGATGGTTGCACAACTTTATAAGTCAAAAAACTATTGAATTGTACACTTGTGGTCAGTCAATTTTATGAGGACATCAGTTATGCCTCAATAAAGCAGTTTGTTTCTTTTTTAAAGCATGTGTCCCCATGAGGCCTCAAGGACTAGGGTGATGCTGGCAGTTTGGACTTGGGTGATGGGTGGGGCTGGTCAGAGCTGTGGTGGTCAGCCTGCCAGTGTATTTGGGACCTGCGTCCCGTGACGTTCGTGTGTGGCCCTGTGTGGCTAGCAAGCAGCGTCTGGTGACTTGGGCCCCTCCTCCTTCCCCTGCAGTTGCCCCATTCTGAGCTGGTGCTGAGGCTGGAAGCGCAGCAAAGACGTCATCTCAGCCTGGTGGGCACTGGCGTTTGATCTCCCCCAGTCCTGGGGTACTCGTGGTGGGGATGACCACAGAGTCTTACTCCGGCACTGCTTCCTCCTCTGCCAGCTGTGCTGAGCGCTGTCAGTGAGGTGGGTCGGGGGCCTGAGTGGCAGTTCTCCCCCTGGGCATGTCTCCCGTGGGGTCGGCCCACAGATCTGCCTCTGGAAAGCCTGCTTTTACTACACCTGCACCCAGGATCCTGCTGGGGCCAGGCCTCACCCCCATAAACCTGATAACAACCTTCCGACCAACTTTGCTTCATTTTTCTGATTAGAATCTCATTCCTGTTCCACTTCATGCAACCAGATTCCCTGCCATAGTGCTGGCTAGTGAGCTGGTCAACTCCTGCCTGTACACCTGGCTTTGGCCTGAATTATGCCTCTGCAGCCCAGGCAGTTCCTCCTGTCCCTGTCATGCCAGGGATCTCCCAGGTCCCAGCACCCTCAGCTGTCTGCCCACCCTGTGCTGCCGCTGTGGGTGGTTGGGCCCCTGGAGCCCTTCCCTGGCCTCTGACCACTTCCTCCTGGGCAGAAAATGCAGGACCGAGGCAAGATGCCCAGGTCAGAAACCCTCGGGCAGAGGAGGGGGAGGGCCTGCAGAAGAGGCCACGTGCTGGTGCTGAGGCTGTGGTCACTGAGAGGGGAGCCTTGCCAAGTGACCAGAGCAGAACCTGGAGACTCTAGGGAATTCCATGACTTTCTGAGAGAAGTTCAAACAGAAGGAAAATAAATCTCATCTTGAATGTGCATTATCCCTGAGGTTGGAAGTTGCCATCTTCTGGGAGGGGTGGCCCTGACCTTTGGGGTTGAGAGACCGTTTCTTTCCCATGGCAAAGCGTTCTGAGCACACAGGTCCCAGCGCAGAGAGAGATTAAATGTGCCCTCCCCGGGGAAAACAGCCGTGAGAGCAGTTCTACGGCCAGTATGCAACTGCTCCGAAATGGGCCAGAAAGTCAGATTTAAAATGAAATCTAGCAGTTGCATGGAGCTATGAAGCGTTACACACCACAACATCTCAGCCGTGGACTCGGATGCCTGCCTTCCCGCAGGGCAAGTTCACGCAGGTTGTGGAGAGGTTGGAACGGGCACGTGCAAAGGCGGTTCCCAGCCGGTCCATCTCCTGGCCTTGCGCTCAACCTCTCCTTCTGGGGTCGAGTCATACAGTGCTTGCACATGGGGGGCGTTAACGTGGACACCGTGTTACCTATGCCCGTAGCAACTGAAGTTATCCAAGCTTTCCTTACCTTTTCTGGTGCGTATCCACTCTCACAGGTGATGCAGGATCTCCGAGTGAAGGCAAAGATATGATTTCAGAGAGAATGTAAAGATATATGCTTCCGACTTACAGATGTAACTCACATGGCTTCCTTTTCTATAATATGGAACAGCAGCAGCGATGAAAACATGTATTCCCTCTATGGAAGGCCGTCTGCGGTGATGGGGCGGCTCAGTGCAAATCCAGTCCGTTCTCTGACTGCTGTGTTTTCCTTCCTCTCTGAAAAATGGGGACAACACACCTCACACAGAGCATCATTTGGAGGATGAAATGAGGTAGTTTGTGTAAAGTGCTTCCAGCAGCACCTGGTGAGCAGTGAACTCCATGCAGATGATTCTATCGTCGTTCAGTCCATACTTACCGCATGATTCTTTTTTGTGGGACAGCTTGCAAGGCCATAGAGGGAAGAAACGACACAGCCTGTGCCTTAAGGTCCCTGTCTAAGGGGAGACCTAGAGGAGGACAGCTGTGGCAGCTCCATGCTAGGCGTGCCCACCGAGCTGCCCAGGCACCCAGAGGACCCCATCCTGACCCCGAGTTTTGAAGGATGAGGCAGAGAGTCCCAAGTGAAAAGGGATGGGGGAAGAGGACTTGCAGGGCTGGGGAGGGAGTGGCACCCCAGGGGGAAGACCTGGGGGCTGCAAGAACTTGGGCTGTGGGGGTGAGAAGCCCTGGTGGTGCAGGACGGAGCAGCAGGAGGGTGGCTGGGCCAGATGCCAGGACGGCAATCCTCCCGTTAGTAACAGTAACCAAGCTGCACTTTCACTATTAATAAATGCTGCATCCTGAGCAGAGCACCAAGCATGGAACACACAACATCTTCTTCACTCTTCACAACAGCCCCATGAGTACGGGCTGTCATTGTCCCCAATCTACAGATGAGGAACCAATACAAAAAGAGTGTGAGCATGTGCTGAGGTCCCCTCACCCAGGAGCAGTGCAGCAACCCAGGGAGGGGTGGCCACCCAGGCGATCTGGCTCCAGGGCCAGCGCACCGTCCCAGGCGTGCTGGGAAGCTTGGACCTGACCGTGAGTGCTTACGGTGTTGGCATTCACACAAGCAGGCAAGGGACCGATGCTGCAGAGAGTCAGGGCTGTGGGAGGAGAAGTGGGCGGGCAGAATGACGGATGCTGGGGATGGCTGCAGCAAACTGCAGGCCCGACTGTGTGAGGTCCAATGGCCTTGCATCAAACGCATGGATTTGTGAATGCAGATTGAGTGGGCTCGACTATGACCTTGGTATAATCAGCTCATGCCAGGGCTCTCCTGGACACATGTCAGAGCCTAGGGCAGGTCATTCTGCCTCCTGAGGGAGAACCTTTAGTCCCAGTGGATGCTGAAACTCTGAACCAGGTTATGCTGCACCCCAAGCATTTTGTTGTTTGCCTGGTTTGGAGCCCACATGGACACCGTGTGCCCTCCTTCCGCCACGTCCACCGAGCAAGCAGGGTGGTGAGGACGGGGACTGCAGGTGCAGGCACATGCCTCACTGGCCACCTCCTTCATGCACACCCATGGTCATTACCGCCTCGCCATGTCCCCAACCCAGCACTCAGGCCCAGGTCCTCTTCCACAGCTGCCAGGCAGGGCAGGCCTGAGAGGGGGATTCCTGGCAGAGTGTAAAGAACATGCCCCTGTATTCTGACAGCCTTAGCCTCGGGTCAAGCCATGCCACCTGGCAGCTTTGTGCACTTGGGCCAGTCACTCAGCCTCTCTGGGAATGTTTCTCTCTCCACAGAATGGGCATGGGCTTCCCTGTTGTCCCTGTCGCTCAGGGTCACCGTGAGAATTCCATGAGAGAGCAGTGGTTGTGGACCAAGCCTTCCTAATTGCTCACAGAGTGCTTGGACTGGTGCAGCTGAACTCTTTATGGGATTTATTTCTAATCTTCATAAAAACCCCTCAAGGCACAAATTAGTCTCCCCAGACTAAACATGGATGAAACTGCCAACCGTTAGCTAAATGGCTAGCCCTGTATCATTTACAAACCTTTTGATTCCAGGTGACAGAAAAGCCAGCTCAGATGATCCTGCCCAGGAAGGGACTTTCCCAGGTCCCCTAACTGGGGACCCTGCCATGGGTGGACCTTAGATAGTTCTGTCCAGAGGGACACAGGGTCCTCGCCCTTCTCTGGGCAGTGCTGCCTCCAGGTGGTGATGGGACCTCAGGCCAGGCCGGCTCCCCTGGGGCAGGCACAAGTGCCAGCAGGGGTTGGCGTCGTGCATCCGCAAACGGCCTACACGAACAAGTCATCTCTCTTCCTAACCAGCAAACACAGCTGCGCACCTCCCTGTTAGTGGACCAGCCTGAACCATGTACTAAGGTTGGGGGCAGATTGTGCCCAGCAGGGGCTGGGGCCAATCCCACCCAAACACACAGCCTCACCCCTGGGTGGGGTGGATGCTGGGGAGGTCACCCCACTGACGTCTCCTAGACATTATGATTATGACCCAAGACCGGAACCCAGTGTAGCACCACTAAATTTTAAGGAAGTACCTCCTGATCTCACCAGCTATCGTATAGACATTTTAAGCTCAGACAAAAACGCCAGCCTGGCAAAGCCTCTGCCGCGGACTGTCGTGGTAGCAAAATGCAGAGGAAGAGCTTCCCTTGGCGTCTGCAGAATCTTCTTGTGTGGCTCTAACGAGGAACTTCTTGGGTGATGTAAACCATTTATTATAAGGGGCCATGGGGAGGCTGTGGTCAGGGAGACGCCTTGGCAGCTACCTCGCAAAGGAGCAACTTTTATTCTGATGCTGTTCAGAATATGCGTGCAAAATGTCACAGGGCCAAAGCAGCGGAAGTATTGCATTGTGACCCTGCTGGTCTGGCCATCCTTTCCAGGAGTGCTGGCTCTGGCTCGGGTTGCAGAGAACACTGCCCTGCCCTGCTCCCTATGCGAGGACTCAGAGAGCAGCATCCGTGATAATAATGCTTCCCTGGCCTGCTCGCTAAGGGTTCTGGGTCTGGATCTTCGGCCTGACAAAGACACCTTGTGTCCCTGGCTGTCTCAGTTCAGATCACAGCAAATCCCTCTGGAGCAGAAGCAGACAGCTCTGTGCCCAGGTTGAGGAATGAGACTTAACAGACCTCGAGGTAGCATTTTGATTCGTAATTCATATGTCAGGGTGCAAAGATTGCCCTGGGCCAGAGGAAGCTCCTGGTGTCTGTGGGGTCCTTGGATGTATGAAAGCCCCTTGGCTCGCACGGTCAGCTGCGCCTCTAGCATATCCCAGAGAGAGGCCTGTATTGGAATGGCCGTTTGATGGCCCAGGGTCGTGACAGGGAGGGATGAGGACCTGTGATGCCATAGGTGCTGCCCCAGGGCACAACATGCATGCGCTTTGAACTCACATTGGGCCGTGAAAGCAGGGTTTGGCGGGATATGCAATTCTTAATTATGATTCTGTTCTTTGGTGGAACCAGCTCCGTATGCTGTTTTGTGCCCTCTCTGCTCCGAAACACTCTTAGCGCTAGAGTGGAGGTGCAGAGTTTCTGTGTGGCTAGCCCACTGTACCCAGCCCCATTTTGTCAGCTGATGTCACCTATGCCAGACAACGTCCAGGACCATGCTCCCACCACCCACTCTACCCAGGGTGGCCCTTGGTCTTGGGCGCTGGCCACAGCTCCAGCCCCTAAGACCACAGGACCTGGGTTGGCCTCTCCTCTTCCCACCAGGGCAGGGATTAGAGCAGCTGTGACAGCACCAGGAGTTCCCCATCCTGAATTTAATACACTCTTACAATGCAGTGGGATGTGATGTCACCTTCCAGTACCTGTCCTTTTGGGAGCTGGTGTAAGCCCCGAAGAGCCACGTGGATCAGGATCTATTGATCTTCTTCCTGTCCCAGTTTTCTTGTTCTCTGTTGCCTGGGCTGGGCCCAGTGTCCTTGCTTCAGGGCCAAGGAGGCAGGCTGACTTGGATCAAATGCCACGTCCCCTGCCCAGCTGATAACCTTTGGGAAGGTCTCGTTTTCTCCTCTGGGAAGGTCAGAGGTTATTGATATCAAGCACTTTCCACAGTGCTTTGCACAGGATAGGCACAAACATATTGTTAACTTTAGTTTCTGCAAAATATGTTGCTCAGAATCTGTCCAGTGCCTTACAAAATCCAGGTTGCCTGCTTCTCCTGGTGTTCTGGGGCAGCTGTCCATTGCTTGGGTTTGCGGCCCCTCCCCCATGGCCTGCCTGGCCTGGCCTGCACTGGTCTTGTTCAGCACTGCTGTATCTGTGGGGGCATCTGTCAAGGGGAGGGCATGTTGTATTATCCTGGGCAGAAAGATTTGCTGATCAAGGCCTAAGTTGAAACTTTCAGCCCTCCCACAGGGCTAAAACATGGGCACCATGAAATACCCAAGCAATATCATGGTAGCACCATGAAGTGTCCACACTGCACCCACATGGTAGAGACCAGGGTCAGTTGCTATTTAGCCATGTCAGGCCCCATCTGGTTTAGGCTTTGCTATCTCATCTGACCCTCATAATAACCCTGTGAGATAGACAGCAAGGATGAGTCTCCTATTTTACAGATCGGGGGGTGGAGGCCCAGGGAAGTGAGTGACTTGTCCAGGGTTACCTCTCCCGTTAGATGGAAGCAGCTTTAGTGCAGGCCTTCTGCCCCTTGCCCAGTGCCCATTCACCGAATCCGGCCTACAGCAAGGGCTCCGCACGTGCTGCCTCCTGCCCCGCCCATGCTGGAGCCAGGGAAGCAGCCTGCTCAGCAGCGCAAATAGCACCACTCTGCTCTTGCACAGCTCTCTCATTTACAGGAGTTTCCGGCCCGGCCTGTTTTCCCCCTTTCTTGGTTTGACTGGCTCCAACAACGCCCGCTCTGTTGTGTCAGAGACAAAATACAGCCCTGTTCCAACTCAAGATGTAGAATAACATTTCTTATAAGTTAATCATAAGGGAGACTTTCTTAGTCAAAAATTTTTACCAGCCCCGCTGGCTCAGTGGGAGAAACAAGATTCTGAGGGAAAAATCATCTATCGTGTGTCATTGTGGTGACTCATTGTCTGTATTAGATCAGATTGTTGAAATATGAATTGGAACTAAATTTAGTTTAGTACAGTTTTACTGTTTTGAAGGAAAACCGTGATGACAAAGCAGATTTTTTTCAGCTTACTGAAATCCCTGCGCATGATGGCGTAAGTTCTTATAAAGGATGTTCCAGCATCTTCCATTTTCTATTAAAGAGCTAAAGAATTAAATCCAAGTAAAGAGAAAAAGAAGTGGAAATATCATTTGATTTTCCAGTGTGTGAGGTGCAGTTGGGGAGACTGTCCAAGCTCAGAGGCAATAGAAGAAAGGAAAATATCAAAAGATTTTAGCAAAAACAAATAAAACACTGTACATTGAACAAAAAGCCAAAATTGAAAGGCAACTGGGGAAAATATTTGCAATAAATATGTCAGAATGATGTAAAATTTGCATGCACATCTGTAACAAAAATTTAAAATCAATAAATAATAGCAGAGGATATCCATACACCATAAATGAGGAAAGTCACTAGACAAACATGGGAAATGTTTGTCCTCACTAGGAATCAGAAAAATGCAAGTAAAAAAGAGATCACATTTTTCTTTTCTTTTTTTTTTTTTTTTTTTTTTGAGACAGAGTCTTGCTTTGTTGCCCGGGCTAGAGTGAGTGCCGTGGCGTCAGCCTAGCTCACAGCAACCTCAAACTCCTGGGCTCAAGCAATCCTACTGCCTCAGCCTCCCAAGTAGCTACAGGCATGCGCCACCATGCTGGCTAATTTTTTCTATATACATTTTAGTTGGCCAGATAATTTCTTTCTATTTTTAGTAGAGACGGGGTCCCCCTCTGGTTCAGGCTGGTCTCAAACTCCTGACCTCGAGCGATCCACCCGCCTCGGCCTCCCAGAGTGCTAGGATTACAGGCGTGAGCCACCGCGCCCGGCCCACATTTTTCTTTATTAAATGAGTCATTTTTTTAAATTGACAAACTTGGTGTTAGAAAGGGTGACAACATCGGTACTCTCATTCATTGATCAGATAGCTATAAAATAGTACTAACCTGTCAGAAATCATTTTGACAGTGGGTATTAAATAGCTTTTAAAATGGTCCTCCTTAGGGACCTAGTAATTTTAAGTTGGATTCTAAGAATCCAACCCAAAAGCAAAAGTCTAAGAATGAAAAACCATTATGCCCAAAGATATTTTTAGCAGTGTTATTTTTATATCAAACCAGGAGGCAAATTAGATGTTTAGATGTCAGAACATGGCTAAGTAAACCATACCTTATCTTCTCACTGGATTAGTATGAGAATGTAACAATATGAAAAATGTACATTAAATAAAAAGGATGCAAAATTGAAATATAGTGTGATTTAAAAAACAATGTATAAAAAACAAGGAAAAGTTGAAAATGTATATCCACACAAAAACCTGCACACAGATTTTTGTGGCATCTTTATTGGTAATTGCCAAAACTCAGAAACAGCCAAGCTGTCCCTCAGTAGGTGAGGGGATAAATAAACTGTGGTACATCCAGACAGTGGAACACCATTCAGTGCTAAAGAGAAAGGAGCTGTGGAGTCACGGAGAGACATGGAGGAGATGTAAATGCATATCACTGCATGGAAGCAGCCCGTCTGCAAAGGCTACATACTGTGTGATTCCAACGACACGACATCCTGGAAAAGGCAAAACTGTGGAGACAGTAAAAGGATCAGTGGCTGCCAGGGGTTGGGGGAAGGAGGGAGGGATGACTAGGTGGAGCATGAAGGATTTCAGGGTAGCGACACTATGCTGTGTGATACTACAGTGATGGATGCACGTCATTATAAATTTGTCCCCACCCAAAGCATGTACAGTGCATTTAGAGTGGACCCTAGTGGGAACTATGGACTGTGAGTAATAATGATCTGACAGCGCAGGTTCATCAGTTGTGACAAATGTGCCACCCTCGTGGGGAGGTTGACAATGTGGGAAGCCGTGCGTGTGTGGGGCGGCGGGTATGTGGAAACTCTGTATCTTCCACTCAGTCTTTCTGTGAACCTAAAACTACTTTAAAAACTAAAGTCCTTTAAAAAAAAAAAAAAAAAAAAAAAAGCAAGGAAGAGGAAAAAGTGAAAATATTTACAAAGGTCGTGTTTTGGTTATGATAGACTTATTTTCTTTGGTCTCCATGCCTGTAATTACCATTTTAAAACAGGAACATGAATTATTTTATAACGGAAAGAAGAAACAAACATTTTAAGAGTTTAAAAAGCTACAGAATGAAGCTGAACATGTGGTTGTATATTTAAGCAATTCTGAGAGTTTCTCATCCCTTGTTTGCTCTTCGTGGTCAAACTTTTGTAAATTCACATTCCTTTTGGCTATTTGGGAATTTACACAATTGACCCTGTACTCTAAAGCTATGACCGGTTAGAATTTGTGTTCCCAATAAAAATAAGCCGTCTTTGGGGAAGCTCAGTGGGAACTGTATTCTTGGAATTTTTCCCACAACGTGTGATTCAGTCTTTGTTTATTTTTAAATATCTAAGGCCATTATTAGAATAAACTATCTCTTTTTACACATATGTATATATTTGCTTGAATGATAAACATATCTGGTAATAGTTCTCCCTGTCCTGTCTCCCATCTGTTCAGCTCCTCAGCATCCCTTTCTAGGGAACCCCTATTTTTAAATTCTTAGGAATATTTACAGATTTTTTTACCCATGTGCCAGAAAATACTAATATATATTATTATTTCCCTCTATTTTTATATAAAAAGTGGCACATTTTCCACCTTGTCCCACTTAACAACACTCCAGCATTCCACTTAACAATGCATCTTTCCTTATCAGGACAGAAGTGGCTTCTTTGCTCTTTGCAGCACTGGGGACCTGCTGTGTGGCTTCCCCGTAACTACTCGACCAGCCCTGTCATGCACTGGGCTGTTTCTCATCCGTGCCATCACAAACAGCACCGTGATGACTGATCCTCCACACACCTCATTTCATACGCATGTGAGGATGCCCACAGAATGAATTCCTGGAAATGAGATTGCCAGGGCAAAGAGTCTAAGCTTCTGCAATTCTGATAGATTTTACTGTGTTATTCTCCATCCCTGCACCCTTACCAAAAGAGCGCTTTTCCTCAAATTTGATCGTAGCCATTCTGATTTGTGAAAAAAGAAGTGAGTACATGTTAACTTGAATTTCTTTCTCGTGAGGGAGCATTAGCGTGTTCTCACGTGTGAAAGAGCCTTTCAGTTGCGTGAAAACTGCTTGTTTACCACCTTCCATTCCCATGATTGGGTCATATTTTTATGGATTTCTAGAAATTGTTTACATGTTGGGAGATAGCTTCTTTTGTATCTGGCCCTACCTGGCTGGAGCATGTGGCTGAGGATGAGATTCTACAAGGTACTTCCCTCTGGGCTGCCGGAGCCAACAGGAAGCATCTGAAGCAAGACTGACAGGCGTTTGAGAAAGCTTGTGGGCGCCTCCCACGTGCAGCACGAAGAACAGGTTTCACAGCAGGGCAGCCTACGTTTGCAGCCAACAGTGTCACTTAGACCAATCCGGTAGCATCTTTAAGCCTTAGCCTTCTTACCTGTAGTATAAAAAGGCTTATTAGTCCTGTCACTTTGGGTTGTCCTGGATGATGCCCAGAAAGAACCTGACACTGCAGTGGCTACACCGGGCCAGGCAATGGGAGAGGCAGCACTCCTCGGGTGAACTCACTTCGCCTGACCTTCAGGTAAAGCTACAGCAGGAGAAAGCTCCAGCGTCGTGGGAGCATCTCAGAGACTTCTAGGTGCCACACCCAGGGTCCTTTCTTAGTTGCTCAGGAGCTGTTGTGCTTTTGGATTATAAACCACAAAGACATGTGCGAGGAATCTTGGTTTTAGGGGAGCTTAAGCAGAAATTTCTAGTGGTATCTTTAATACCCTACTGGTGATGCAGCCAAGCCGGACTGTGTAACCAGTTAAACCAGGTGTAAACCATCCATCCATACATCCATAAACAATGTAGACAAGCCGGCCCTGGGTCCCTCCAGGGAGTCTGGAACACTAAACAGCACATTGTAAATTCATCCTTCTTATCGTGGCCAAGGGTCAGTACCAGACTCCAGCCGTCCCTGGAGATCAGCACAGAGCGATTCCAGCCCAGCCGTAAGACAGCCCTCCCTTGTACAGCACACAGGAAGCACGACAAAGCTAGATTTTTGTCTGATCTCCTCTGCAATAAACCCACCTTTGGCTTAACCAGGACCTTGTTCTTCTGCAGCTCGGGGGAGACTGTCACCAGCGTGACCAGCTTGGCCCCACTGCAGCCCAAGAAGGGCAAGAGGCGGAAGGAGAAGGCTGATGTTCCTCCTGCAGTCCCTGCCAAAGGTAGGAAGCTGGCCTGCAGGCTCCCACATGGGAACCGCCATGACTGACCCAGGGTGGGCCCGGGGTTCCCTGTGGGATCAGGACAGAGGGCATAGGCAGATGGAGGACGTGGCGTTTAGTGTCATATGGTCTGCAGAGCCCACCTAGATTCTGGTCCTAACAGCCCTTGGCCCAGCCCCTGGGTGGGAGTAGGTGTGCGCCGTTGGCCCAGCGCAGGGCGGCAGGGGAAGGGTCCACGGCCACAGGGGAGCCCGGGCTGTGTTTCACCCTGAACTGTTACAGTGCTCTGCCCGTGGCGGGGTGGGCGCCCGAATCCTCGTCGTTCATTCAAGGGAAAGAAGGGTCTCTGAATTTTTAAAGATGTCAACCAGGTATACCGCTTATTTCAAATTTGTTCTGAGGATAAAATAAGGGCTATCCTGTGATTCCAGTTATGATTTAGAGCAAGATGAGTGAGGACGATGGTGTTCTGGAGGAAAGAACTGCACAAGTACTAAGAGAACCAAGAATGTCTACAGATAATTCCTAAAGTAACTGGCCATTTAGGAGGTGTTCATACCTCAACAAATTTGAAACATAGTTGGGAATTCAAGGATGCCCAGATGAACAATTTAGTAACAAGACAAGATACATTTCAGCTCTCAGTTGGGGCCTCACAGGACGTCCCTGGGACCCTTTGAGCCCCGTGGGGAAGCCAGTGGTGCTGCTGGGGGAGGAGGGGCGTGGTCGGGGTGGCGGGCAGGGCGAGCGCAGGTCTGGGAGGGAACACCCGCCCTGGGCCGGGCATCTACTGCTGTCTGTCTCATCCCCTCTGGAGTAGATGTGACTCCACCTTATAGAAGACGCAAAAGGGATGTAGAGAGCTAAGTGGCAGAGCCTGGCTTTCAATGCCAAGTTCAAGTCCCAAATGGTTCAAAGGCTAGTTACATGAGGTTTGGGGAAGAGCGGATGTTTCCTTCTCTGTTAAATGGGGACAATAAGACCCTCCCTGATGACCTCACAGGGTTTCTTTGAGGACCAAAGGTCATTGCTGTTGGTGTTAGTTTGTGGGTAGGATGGATTCTACCAGGGAAGGGCCCAGCCTCAGCCTTTACCAGGTGCACCTGGTTCTCACCTGCACACCTGGCCTCTTTGTAGCTGGCAGTGTTTTATGCCCAGATGTTTTATTGACCTCGCCGAGGGGAGATGAGGACATGTCCAAAGACAGGGGAGGACTGCTCCCACCGCGGGGCACTCCACGACTCCTAGATCAGAAACCGGATTTCTTCCGTGGGGCCAGGAAGGGGTCCACGGCTCTACACAGTGTCTCTGGGATGCTCTTAATACATGGCCAGTTAGGTGTCCCGGGAAACCCTGCAAGTGACACTTTTGACCTACTTCCACAGCTCCGATAGCCCCCACGTTCCACAAGCCGAAGCTGCTGAAACCGCAAAGAAAAGTCACCCTGGTGAGTAACGTCTTCTGCATGGACACGTCCCTCCAGCCCTAAACACGCTCCAGGGTCCGGACAGGGTCCAGCCCCTGGGTGGGAGTAGGTGTTCACTGACTCAAAACATGTTGAACTTTCTTGGTAACTTTGTTCCCAAGCAAATGCATTCTCTCTCCTCAGGGCAGCTTTTCTCCACAGTCAGTTCCCAGAGTGACTCTTTAAAAATCCAAATATTTTTTATTGTAAATGCTGCTTTTCTAAAAGAAGGAAAAAGCCATACTCAGAAATGTAGCAAATAGAAGGTGGACCTGCTCGTATACATTTACCTGATAACCACTCCGAAGAGACTGTTAAACGTATCTTCCAGAAAATATGTTAAGATTTTTATTTTGAATAATTTTAGATGTGCAGAAAAGTTGTAAAGCTGTTCAGAGAGTCCCTGTGTACCCTGCACACCCTTAGCGCTAGCATCTTGCATAGCCACGGTGCGAGTCAGCACTAAGAATTTAGCACCAGGAATGAAGCACACTGCAGACTCCACGCGGGTTTCAGTTTATCCACGGATGTTCCTCTCCTCTTCCGGATCCAGCCCAGCGTATCAGACGGCATTTACCTGCCATGTCTCCTAACTTTCCTCAGTCTGTGACACTCCTCGGTCCTTTTTCTTTCATAGCATTGACACTTTTGAAGAGGAGTGGCCAGTTATTTTCTAGAATGTCCCTTAATATGGGTTTCTCTGAGGTTTTCTGATGATAAGAAATGGGTATCGGATTTTGGGGAAGAACAACACAGAGGCGAAGTTCCCTTCTCTTTGGGTCGTGTTGTTCTCACTGCGTCATGCCAGGGGCTTATGGTGTCCCTATGTCTTATTAGCGGTGATGTCCATCTTGGTCACTTGGCTATGGTGGTGTCTCCCAGGTGTCTTCACTGTAAAGTTACTATTTTTCCCTTTCTGTGCTCTATTTGTGTGAAGCCATCCCTAAGTCCAGTCCACACTCAAAGCAAGGGAAGTTAAGCTCCACCTCCTGTAAGGACGCGTGTCAAGAATTTGAGGACATGTTAAAACCACCACAGTAATTAATAAATCTTTTAGGGAGGATATACCAAAGCTGTGCAAATATCCTGTTTTTCCTTGAACTGGTACTCACTAAGCTTGCATTCCTCAGTGAATTTTGCTTGCAGCAGGTTTTACTATGGTGTGCAAATGGCGATTTTCCATTTCTTTGAGTGCTTCTCCATTTGTTATTTGGAATTCTATAAGGAAGAGCTGTCTCCTTTTCCTTATTTATTCACTAATTTCTTGATATCAGTATGGATCCGTGGATTTTTTTTTTAGTTTTTAATCATATTGTTATTTATTTTGTTGCTAATATTGCTTAGCAGTTGTGTGTGCGAGAGAGAAAGAGAGACGGAGAGAAATGGAGAAACTGTCACAGCTATGCCAAAATGTGTATATACCGCAAAGGGCCAAGGTAATATCGAGGGAAGAGAACAAGGTGGGGCGTGTGTCTGTGGCTGTGCCACCCTGAATGTGCCCAGTCTTGTCTGTTCTTGGAAGCTAAGCAGGGCCAGGCTGACTGGGAATACTGGGTACCATGGGCTTTCATTTTTGTAAAAGGAAAAAAAGGGGGAGGGATTGAGATACCAATTCTCAAGATTAACACTAAAGCCACAGTGATTAATACAATATGGTATAATATTAACAAAAGGACAGACAAGGAGACAAAGGAACAGAATAAAGAGCCGCAAACTCATCTGCTTGTGGATTGTCACTGAATTACGACAAAAGTAACCTTCCAATGCAGTGAGCCCAGGTTTATCTTTTCATTAGATGGTGGTGGGTTCGCTGGATACACACATGAAAAAAAAGGCCATAATCCCTACTTCACACCACACACACACATTGATTATAGATGGATCGTCAACATCAGTATGAAAGGTAAAAATTTAAGCTTCTTGAAGATGGCATATCTGCCTAATTTCAGGGTAGGCAAAGATTTTTTAAACAAGGGTCATAAAGCATTAACCATAAAGAAAAAGATTGAAAAATTTGGATTACATTAAAACCTGGACCTTTAAAACCTAGGTCTTTTATTCTGATTAAATATACCAATAAAAGAATGAAAAGGCAAGCCACAGATTGGGAGACCGTGTCTGTGTGCACATATCTGACAAAGGTTTCTTATCTAGACTATATGAACAGCTACAAACCAATAAAAAATAAAAAGACAGTATTACAAAAAATGGGCAAAAGTTGTAAATGCACACTTCGCAAAAGAAGATACACAAATGGCAAGAAAGCTCATTAAAAAGTCCTTAACCTCATTGACCTCATGGAAAGCTGAGTTAAAAACATACAAACACATCCAGGGTAGCTAAAATGAATTACCTGCATGTTTTCATTTTTTGCCTGTATTGCTCCAATCCATTTGTGGTTTAGGATCCAATTTCATCTGTTTGTCAGATTCTTTTTTATTTTACTTCATGTCTCAGATTTCAACAGCCATTATTTCTAACTTCATTAAGCTTCACCACTACATTCTTAACAATTATTTAAACTTAACTTTTACTATTTTGTTATTTATTTCACTTTCTTGAACCTGGTGTCTGCCCCCCAAATTCCTTTTCCATTTGAGTAGTTTGTCTGTGAATGGAATTCTGGATCCATAAACTTTTCCCACTAGGTGCTGAGAAATATGGCAAGCACTTCATGTGCATCTCTTCATACTTCCCGTATTGCTGAGCATAAATGCTGAACTCGTGACTGTCACCTATAATGCCCTGTATCATGACGGCCACATAAGTAATTTAAATTTTCTAGTGGCCATATTTAAAGGCTAAAAAGAAACAGGTGAAACCAATTGTAATGATATAGTTTAACTTAATACTTAAAAATATTATCATTGAAACATGTAATCTATATAATAATTATTAATGAAATATTAATATTTTACATTCTTTTTGTTGTACTAAGTCTTCAAAACTCCAGTGTATATTTGACACTTACTGCATGTCTTAGTGCAGAGCCACATTTCAAGTGCCTAATAGACGCATGTGGCTGGTGGCTACCATATTGGACAGCACGGCCCAGTGTGATCTAGGTCCCATTGCCTCTCTGACATCCTTTTTGCCACCACCCTTTTCCTCCCTCACTTCCCTCTGGCCACATTGGCCACCTTGCTAGTCCCTAAACATGGCAATCGTACTTCTGGGTCAGGGCCTACACGCCTGCTATCCTCTCTGCCTGGAACGTCCTCCCCAGGATCTGCCTGTGGCTTTTCACTCACCCTCTATGAAAAAGCTGTCCTGATATCTTATAGACAAAACTTGTTTTGTTTGCATTTCTCTATTCATTAGAGATCAGTGAATGCAAGATCCATGAAGGCAGGGAGCTTGTCTCCTCTGTTCTCTGCTGTCTTCTCCATGCCTAGAACGGTGTCTAGTGCGATAGATATTTGGTCTTGATTCTGCACACCAGCTCTATGGAGTGTATGTAATTCTGTATTTATAGTTGGTCACATGAGACTCTGAGAGTCAGTAAGGTGAGAGATGGGTGACTTACCCAAGGTCATGCAGCTTTTGGCTTGCAGTCATGGCTTAATCCCAAAGACAAGCTTTTAGCCAGTGCGTTGGAAGCTTTGCCTCAGTGTGGAGTCTGGGTCTGGGGCTCTCTGTGCACAGTCCGGAAGTCCTGCATGGCTCAGCCTTGCTCCTGCCCTTGCTGCTCTGTGCCAGGTTTTCTACCATTCTACTGGAGAGGCGGCTTCACCTATTTTCCAAAGAGAGCCTGCAGTGAACTTAGGTCCAGTGGGCTTTTCATATAGCAGATTCCATCTGGTTCATGTAATCAAAAATCCCTCATTGATTCTGCTCTGTTGACTATACCGGTTCTTAAGTGCAGCAGACTTTTTTTTTTTTTTTTTTTTGCTTATTTTAATAGACTTCTGGCCACTCAGTGAGCTTCTGGCCACTCAGTGGAACATAAAGGCTAAAACTATCAATTTCCCTTGGCCTTGGAACATCCTCGTCCCCGCCTTTGAGATTCTGTCTCCTGGAAATAGATGGGCTGAGCTCAGGTGTCCTCTCAACTGTGTGTATCACTGCACACCTGTGTGTGCTTGTGTGTATGTGTGTGAGTGTGTCTCTTTTAGATCTTTTCTTTCTGATATATATCAACAACCTCAAGAGTGACTACACATCGTAAATTTCACTACCTTATGTTCTCTCTAAGCTGCTCCAGACCTGTTATTCCAAAACCAGTCTCATACCCTGGTAATAACAGAAATAGCTGTATATCGAAGTTTTCTTAATCTATCCCAGGGGTAGATTAAAAAAGCGCTTTTTGCATGTCATTGTACTTAATTCTTAAAATGAGATTCCCCCCTTCAACCCCCAGCTTTGCATGTGAGAAGACACAAACACTCAGTTTAAGAAAAGTGATCCATACCCGTAAGGGGTAATGTCATCAGTCTTGAATAAACAACTTCCCCTTGTTGACAGCCTGTGGGACCCACCTTTCATTTATGCATTAAACAGAAAAATCAGTTGTGTACCTCGTGGTACAAAACGCTGTCTTAAGCAGTTTTTTGGCCACTTATTAAAAAGATTGGATTCAACAGTGTTTTCAGAAAGAACCCTGGTCTTGACTGTGAGTTTCTGTGTGGGTTTGTGGGAGCCAGCACGGCCCCCTGAGCCTTGATTGTGAGTTTCTGTGTGGGTTTGTGGGAGCCAGCACGCCCCCCTGAGCCTTGATTGTGAGTTTCTGTGTGTGTTTGTGGGAGCCGGCGCGCTCCCCTGAGTGGGCTTCAGCATGGGCCATGCTTAGTTTGCACGGAGAGCAGATCAGGGTGGTTAGATTAGATGTCAAAAGGATTCTTATTTTATGGAAGTACTGCCAATAGCAGTTCTTTAAATATCACATTTTCTCTTGATCATTTAAGATATGAAGAGATTTAAAATTTTTATATACAAAATTCCAGAAATAAGTCAATTTGGAAACAGTTTGCACCTATAACAAAGAAAAGAGCTGACCTCAACTGAAAGAGCCTCTGACCCACAGGCTAGAGTCAAACATATAAGCCTTGGCGTCTGCAGGTTTGGGGGAATGTTAAGATTTATTTTCCCAGGAGGTCAGCATTGACCTCACTCTCAACTTGGTTGATATTTATCTCTTAGATCAATAAATCTTGATGGTAGCTGAAACTAAAGTCAATAGCTACCTGTTGACTCACACAGACTTAGTGGATAATGTAAGAATATAACTTGCAGACATCTTATTTTGGGGGTCCTGGTACCGGTTTAGGTGTTTAACTCTGTAATTGTTTCAATTTGCTGCAATCCCTGCAAAACAGTGCTCCCTGGTGTGGTCCCAGGCCACAGAGCTCCCCAGTCCCTCTTTCTGGGAGCTGCGCTGCCACCGCACCCACTGATTGACAGGAGGGGAGCAGGCTGGCGGGAGGAGCTCTGTGTCCCGAGGCTGCTGCGGGCCAGGCTCTGTCTCACTGGCCTCGACTGCGACACCAAAAACTTAACGAGTGTGCGTCTCGTGTTTGCAACTCTCAAGGCATTAACAAGCAGGAATTTTTTCATATGTTTCTAAGACAACGTGGCCTTTTGCGAGAAGTATGTATACGGTAGATTAGATGTGAGCAGAGGTTTAAAAACTGATGGGACACAAGAAGAAAGAAGGGGTGAGAAAGGCATTTTAAACATTTTGTAATCAATGTATGAAAACTGCTTCCTACCCCCACCTTTTCTTTTTAACAAAACAAAACCACCAAACACAGCAACCTGCTTCCAAAGTTCTGCTAATCAGGTTGTGGGCCACGTTGCTCACGCAGGCTCTTTCTGACTGTCTGACAATGCAGCCAGTTTGTCTAATAAGTCTCAGTGTTTACAGCGAGTCTTTATTCCCTTCCACCAGTGGTCCCTCATCCGTCGTGGGGAGGGAGCACCTTCTCAGAACTCCAGATGCTCCAGGGCAGGTGCACCTGTGGTTTTCCTTGAAATTGGGGCCCTGGCCCAAAGACCCCCTGAAGCCTTCTCGGCCTCGGGAGCCTGTGGCACTAATTTACACACTTCCAGGACAAGCTGTGGTTGCTTCCTTGTTTCACATTAACAGAAGGCAAGGGCACATTTGGTTTATTTTTCTTGCATTAGGTCAGTTATTGATTCAGAGGCCGAGTAGGGGAACAAAAACAGTTTCTGTGATGTGGAAGCAAAACCTAAAAGTTTAAAGGAAAAACAAGCACAGGACACAAAACTGTCACAGGGTTGGAGAGGAGGGTGGTCAGCGTCCTGGAATTAACTGAAAAAGAACGAGCACCGTCCTTGGAGCTAACGGGACTTCCACGGGCTCCTCCATGTCCCACGGGGCATCGGTGCCCCCCTCGACCAGGACCACCCCCGCCTCGCCTGTGTCGCCTCCCTCCCTCTCTGTACTTGGGCACCGGGGTAGCTGGAGGGCTCAGGCCACCCCTGTTCTCTAGGGAGAAATGATCTCTTGTGAACCAGAGACTGAAGACACAGAAACATCAGGAACATCACGGGCTTGATTCCCGCAAGCCTCCCGGGGGCGGGGCTTGTATGCTGTCTCCCCTCGGATCCATCCTCTGCACTGCTGCCCGGGGAGTTCTCTAACGCACAGCTCCAACCCTGTCATCCCCTGCTTAAAAGATCCGAATGGCTCCCCCTCGCCTCCAGGATGGCGTGTGGCTTCCTGCGAGTGGCAGGCGGCTGTCATCATCTGCCTCTGCTCCCTTGGTCCCATCCCACCCGGCACCCTCGTCCCAGCAGGACGGCCCTGGCCGGGGTCCTCTCACGCAGCCGTCTGCCTCCCCCACGCCCGCCCTTCCTCGCCCGGAGCTGCAGCTTAGCCCCAGACGTGGCTCCCATCACCTTCCTCTGCGGCCTCCTGGCCCCCAGCCCCCACTTCTCCACGATTCCAGGGCCACCCATGGGTCATAGTCAGGCCTCTTCACGCCAGTGACCCGCTCATCGATGGCTCTTGGGGCACTTTTCAGTGCGTCTGTCGTGGCTGACCCCCGCGGCCTGGATGCTGCTGAACACGCCCTCGCTTGTTCTTGGAGGCAGTGTCCCCAGAGGACTGCTTTTCCTCCTGGTGGTCACTCCTCCCCAGGTGCTCAGGCCCCTGCCCCTCCTCCACTGCCCAGAGTGCTGGCGCCTCTGGGGCCCCTTCCCCTGGAACACATTCCCTGGAAGAGCCAGCCTCTCACAGGTGCAGCAGCCACCCGTGCAGCTCAGCGGCTCCCTAGCCGGGGCCTCAGGACAGTGCTAGACCGGCTCTTCTCACTGTTGGTCGGACAGTCCCCCAGAGGGCGCACGGCGCCTCAGTTTCTCCAGGACACACACTGAACTCTTGCCTGCCCCACACCCGCCCTCTCTGGGCTGTCTCCACCTCCACACACAGCAATCTCATCCAGAGGCTAAACTGTGCTAAAACACGCATGCATGAAATTTACTGTCTCACCCATTTTAAGTGTATAATTCAGTTGTGTTAAGCACATTCCCACTGCTGTGCAACCTAGCTCCAGGACCTTTTCCTCTTGCACACCTCAACCTCTGTACCCGTCAAACCCCCTACTTCCCTGTCCCCTAGGCCCTGCAATCCCCCGTTCTACTTCCTGTCTCTATAAGTTTGACAACTCTAGGCACCTCACATAAGTGAAGGCACACAGTATTTGTCTTTTTGTGACTGGCTTATTTCACTTACCATGATGTCCTCCAGGGTCATCCATGTTGTAGCGTGTGTCAGAATTTCCGTTCTTTTTAAGGCTGAGTAATATTCCCTTGTGTGTATGTACCACATTTTGTGTGTCCATTCATCACTTCATGGACACTAAGGGTGCTTTCACTTTTTGGCTAATGGTGCTATGAACATAGTGTACAAATATCTGTCCAAATCCCTGCTTTTAATTCTTTAGGATATGTACCCAGAAGTGGGATTGCTGGATCATATATGGTAGTTCTATTTTTAATTTTTTGAGGAACTATTATATTTCCGGAGCAGCTACACCATTTTACATTCCCACCAACAGTGCACAAGGGCTCCAGTTTCTCTATGTCTTCACCAAACCTTGTTATTTTCTTCCTTTCTTGTTGTTTCCTTCCTTCCTTCCTTTTTCTTTCTTTCTCTCTCTCTCTGTCTTTCTTTCTTTCTTGATAGTAGCCATTGCAGTGGTGTAAGGTGGTATTTCATTGTGGTGGCTTGGGTTTGCGTTTCCCTAATGATTAGTGATGTTGAGCGTCTGTCCCTGTGCTTTTGGCCATGTGTATGCCTTCTTTGGAGCAATGTCTATTCAAGTCCTTTGCTCATTTCTTTCCTCAGGTTTTTGGGTTTGTGGTTGAGTTGTAGGAGTCCTTTATATATTCTGAATATTAATCCTTCATCAGATATATAACTTGCCAGCATTTTCACTCATTCTGTAGGTCGTCTTCTCACCTGTTAATGGCTTCCTAATGCCCAGAAGTTTGACCTTTTCGTGGGGCAAACCCGTCCCCCCCTCGCGATGTCCTGGGTAGAGAGCGTGGCAGCCGCAGAGTGCCGCCGAGGCCGGGCTGTGCAGAGCGAATGAACGGCTCGAGCCAGGATCTGAGGCTGGAGTTTAATCTAAGTTCTCCCTGCAGAAAGTGTGGTCCACAGCCCAGGCGTTGCCTGGGGGCTTCTCGGAAAAGCAGAAAGGATCTCAGGCCCTAACCTAGGCCCGCTAAAGCAGAACCTGCAGTGTAGCAGGATCCCAGATGGATGTAGTAACACTGAAGTTTGCCGAGTGTGGCTCTGACTACCTTACCAGACTGCTATCTGGGAGGGTCAGTGCCGTCAGGGCGAGTCACCGCTGCCCACCCCAGGGAGGACTGTCCTTACATCTCAGCAAGGCAGCACAGTCCCCCGGGGAGGATGGCGGGCTGTCGCACTTGTCAGTGAAGAGAAAATTAAGTACAAGAATTCTCAAGGGTATTGCGACTCTCCCTCCTTCCTGCCAGCCTTGCCGGGGCAGCTCGTCTACACCCCAGCTGGGTGTCGCCCTGCCCCATGACCTCCCAGGTCCCCTCACAGGTGACAAGACCTACTTGCCTGGGACTCCCTCAAGTTTCAAGTCTACAGTAAACCTCCCTCCTGTCGTGGAAACCCGCAGATAAGAGCACACAAAATGGACAGAGAGGAAGCAGCTCATTCCGCCTGGTTCCGAGGGACCCTGTCCCAGGAACTGCCTCTCTGCGGCTCTGCCGAGAACCCAGAGTGTCAGCCCCGGGCTGAGATGCAGCCCTGTGCCGTGTGGTCTGCTGTGGAAAGAAGTCTCTTCCCCCAGCCCCGTTATCGCCACCGAGAACGTTCTGCCAGGTCTCTGATCAGTAGCAGAAAAAGGCTTTGAGGCAATTAAACACCAGTGATAGAATTCTGAGAGGATTTAAATAATAACCCAAATCCCAGCAAAATTATTTCCAGAGGACACGCATTTCAGGTTTCTTGAAGGATGTTTATAATAAGCCAGAGAATTTCTCTTGTTGTCGTTAATGTGCTAGAACTGGTTTCAGTTAAATTTTACATGAAAAGGATATATTAACCTGCATAAAATATGTTCATAATCTCGATTTAAAATTAAAAAGAAGGAAAAAACCCACAACCACATGTACAATATATTGCCCCAAGTAAAAGCCTTGGGAAAAAAACAAAAACTTTGCTTATACCACGCTAGTACCATTTCTGCAGAGATAAAAATTCTATGCTCCCCTCGGTACACATGCACATCCCGTTATTGTCACCGGGAGTTATGCGTGTCGACTGGAGGGAAGAATAGATGCCGGGGCTTCGGAAGGGATGAGCGTGCGGAAAACAGAAGTCATTGGTTTCGTGGGCTTCCTCCAGTCCGGAGAGCGCAGGCCGGGCCGGGCCTTTAGTAAGCTGGAAGCGATCAAGATCAGTCCTCCAAAGTGGAAGTGACAATGTCCTGTACTGGGAGACTTTTAACCCTGACACGGGGCTGTCATTTCCAGGCAGGCCACGCAGTCGGTGCCGAGGTGCCTCTGCTACCTGGTGGCCAGGCCGAGAGAGAACGATCGCGGCTCTGATTCTGCTGAAGAAGCGCTGAGTGACGCAGTTGCTTTCAGGGAGTCTCTAAAACTGGGCAGCAGGTTAAACCCTCACTAGGAACCCCCGTTTGGGGGACAGCAGGAATCCTACTGCAGATGCGCTGCAGAGGGAGTTGGCCTTAACTTTGTTCTAGAAGAGTGATGCGGTTTTGTGCTTTGAGAAGGAAGGTGACTTTGGCATTGACCGCCTTGGGACCGTGTGCTTCTCCTGTTTACTGCGTCGCTGATTCATTCACGTTGCTTCTCCAGTCTTCTGCATATTCATTCCCCAGCAGTGCTGAGCACTGACAGGCAGGGCGCAAGGTGCTGGCGAGGCAGCAGCATGAGCCTGAGACCCAGCTGACAAAGGCGAGCAGGTGGCAGGGAGATGAGCTGGCTGGAGGTTGGGCTGGGAAGGAGGCGGACCTGCACGTCCAGCAGGTCCAGCCCCACGAGTGCCCTCTCCCGGCTGTCCAGTCCTCCCTGCTCCCAGGGGTCCTGCTGGGACCCCACTGTGGGCTAGGCCTGTCCCTGTGTGTCTGCAGGGAGTGTCCCTCCCTGCAGAGTGGTAGCTTGTTCTCCAGCTCAGCTTGGCTGATTTGCTGCTGTTATTGGGCACTTCATTTCTGGGATCATTGCACTGCTGGGAAATTTTTTTTAAACTTTTTCACTCTGTTTTATTTTTATAATCTCATGAAACAGTATCATTTCTGCTCACATTTGATTTTTTAAGCCTATTTCATTTAAAATTTCAGTTTTGAGCACAGAGTACTTCAGAGTTATTAAAAGACTTTTTCAATCTCAGATGGAGAATACTGGAAATGAAGTGCCATTTTGGAAAGAAAGGAAAAATCATCGACAGAGCTGTCACATCCGGCTCGGCGTCCCGAACGTCGGGCAGAATATGTCTGTGAAATTCCGAGCTCACAACAAACTCCTGGTGCATTTAAGGGGCTTTTTCCCCTAGCCAGAATCAATTCTAATTTGTTATTATAGCTTCCTAAAGCTAAAGTTATAAATTATCAGCAAGCACATGTGATGAACAAAAGACCATAAGACACAGCTTCGTGAATTTATGGTAAGAATGTGCATAGACAGAGGAAGAGGTCCTGGGTGCCCATGGCCACGTTGCATCCAGTGTGAATTCCGCAGACGAGCCGACATGCCCACTGCTATTTTAGATGTGGTCTTAACGCCTGGCTTGTGCCCTGTATAGCATGTCTATGACCTAACACTACCATGATGGTGACGATGACGGTGGTGATGATGGTGGTGGTGGTGACCATGGTGACGGTAATGATGATGAGGGTGATAATGATGATGATGACAGTAATTATGATGATAGTGATGATGGTGAAGATGATGGTGGTGATGTTGATAACGCACACTTCAACGCCACTTCCCACAAGCAGACACTGTCCCAGTGCTTACTAGTAGGAACACACCTTTGACTCTGGGACAGCCCTCACTGTCTCCGTCTCACAGACGTGGCAGAGGAGGCAGGAAGGTAAATACCAGCCCAAGCTCTCCTGCCAGGACGCGGCAGAACTGCTCCCACCAGGCACTTGGCCCCAGATCCCTGTTCTTCCCCTCTGAGCTCTGATGCCTCTTGTCAAAAGTGCTCAGTAAAGTCCGAGTCTACCAAGTCTCAGGGTGTTTTCCGTCTCGACCTCATTGGACAGGTAAAAACATGATGATACTTGCAAAGGTGATTGTAAATGCAGTACAGGAGTGGGCTGGCGATTCAGAATCTCCATTTGCTAAAATAGAAAGTGAAATTATTCCCCAGGTGCCCTCTGTTAGGAGTTTGGCTTATATTCTAAATATTTTCCCCTCTATATATACACCAGTGGGTACACACATTGAATTGTTTTCTCTTTAACAATATGTCAGGCTCATCTTTCTACAGCAGTACATGTAGATCTGCCTATTCTTTTAACGACTGAAAAGTGCTACAGAATCATAATTTCTTTAGTCTCCAACTTGTGGCCATTTGGGATGTGATTTTTCACTCTTAGGATGGATGCCGTCGTGAATATCCTTTTGTATATAATTTATTTAAATGTATTTCTGTAGGAGAGAGTTTTAGACATGGGATTATTATGTGAAAGTATATCCTCATGTTTAATTTCAGTACATTCTGCCCAGTTAACTGCCATAATGTCATGTTATTCTCTCAGCAACAAAGGATGAGATGACCACTTCCTCACCCCCTCCCCAATGTAAGATACCACCTGGCTGTCTCTGTGCATAGATTGATCATCTACCTATATTTTAAACTAGTAAACTGAATGCCACGTGCAGATTTTGTAAGACTCCCGACAGCAGAACCCACGTATCCCTCTTCTCAGCAGAGTGTCGCCTCGGAAGCCCTGGAGAAGCCGAAGGAGAGAAAGCGTCCCCCGGGGTCGGGGAGGGGGAGGAGAGTGTTCCAAAGCCAAGCAGATACAGGGGAGGGTTTGAAATGACAGTTATCAGACTGGTTTCCTTTCATTTTGTCTTTTTGACTCATTCATTTAAAATGGGCACTGAGTATCTACTGTGTGCCAGGTTTTACCTGAGTCCGTGTATCTTTCCGCGAGCCGAGGTTGCAGCCGGCAGCATGCCGAGCCCACTCCTGTCCCCTGGGGAGAGCAAACCTCACTGGCAGCTTGAACTCAGCCGTGGTGTTAGCGCTCACACATGTAGACCAGAAAACGCTACACGTCAGGGCTTTTTTCTTGGCAAGCCTGTTGCTCAGCACTCGCCCACACGGCCCTGGCTGCAGCAGTGAGTAAGTCTGATGCAGCCCCTGCCTTTGTGGAGCCGGGAGGTGTGGTCGGAGGCTGCTGTCCGCTGGCTCTGCCGCTGGCCTCGGCCTCACCGTTCCCTGCCTTCGTTTCTGCACGTGTAAAATGAGGGTGCTACTGAGAGCACCTTCCACATGGAGCTGTACCTGCACTGAGTAAGTATTGGGTGCTACTGTCCCACTCAGTGGAGGAGGACAGAAGATAACCAGGTGGCCGATACCTTGTAACGCCGAGGAGTGATGCCTGCTCTGAGAGCCGCGGGCAGGGCGTGAGGGCCAGCGAGCGGCCACGCTGCGTGGGGAGGACGCCACGCGGAAGCACAGCTGGCAAAGTGAGGGCGTGGGCACTGCTGTGTGGGGGAAGAACTTTCCAGGCAGAGGACACAGCCTGGGCAAAGGCCCCGGTGGGCCCCGAGTGAGGAGTGCTGTCCAGGCACGTCCGAGAGACACGCAGAGACCAGCGTGGCTGGAGCCCTGGGCAGCACGGGACCTGCGGAGCGCACCGAGGCTGGAGGTGGGCATGGGCGAGACCACGAAGGGCCAGGGTGCTCCTCCATCCGACTTCTTGATAAGGACTCTGGATTTTATTCCCAATGTGATGAGAAACCACTGGGGAATTTTGTGCAGGGCAGTGAGTGGCGTGGTTTGACTCATCCTTTAGAAGGATAATCTTTCCTACTATTAAAAATAGTAACTGCGTGTATTTGCCACTGGCCTGAGGCCCAGTGACATTGTCAGCATTTAGCACATAATATTTTCCAAAAAGTCTATGAGTGTCTTCTTTCTGCCTCTAAATAATTCAAAGAAACCAACTGTTAAAACAATACTCATTCATAATCTATAATAAAAAATAATAGTAATGGTAATAATAATTGAACACGTGTATAGCATTTACCATATGCCTACCAGATATTTGTCTAAGTACTTTACACGTAGTAACGCATTTAATCCTCAAAACAACCCTGTAGGATAGTTACTTTTATGAGTTCTACTTTGTAGATGAGGAAATGGAGGCACAGAGAGGTCAAGTATCTTGCCCAAGGTCACACAGCTAGTAAATGGCAGTCATTCTGTCTCTGAGAGCACATGTTCTTAAGCACCTCTAGATAAGCCCGTGCACAATCAGAGGAATCTAGAAGTGTGTTCAGGATTGAAGTTAATTAGAATATTGAGAGTGTTCAAGATTGCAGATTCTCAGCATGCACCCCTATATGGAAGTGGACAACCAAACACTCTCTTTTTCTAAGCAAAAGCATCGTCTTGAATAATTCTGCCAGTAAAAGTACTTCTGGAAGGCAGCTGGGAATACATATTAATACATCGATGGATGACAGGGCGGAGAAAACGAATGACTGTATTAGACTGTGGAGCAGTCGCTGTGAGACTATGGAGTTTCATGCATCAGGACCCTCCCGAGAGCACTATCTGTGATCACGTTTTAGCTTCCAAACCATATGTTGTTATAATTTACAGGCATCCATCTGTCTGATGACTTGTCGAAACCTGAACCAACGATATTTGGCCTTAGGCCTTTCTGTGCTCAGCTTCAGCAGGTCCTAGCCATGGTCACCTCTGTCTGTCCTCAGGGCACTTAGCCTGTGACTCTCTGCCATGCCAAATCCATTCTGAGATTGTGCTTTGCTAAATATCCTCTGAACTCTCTGGACTCAAAAGCATGATGTGCGTTTGCTCTGCTGTGGTGTCTGCATGAGTTCATCCACCACGGTGCCGACAGACCTGGACAGGGCTTTGAAATCTTCGTCTCCATCCGAGAACTCTCCCCTGAGCTCTGGTTCCTTTCCAGTCTTTCTGCTGTCCTAGAGCACACTGGTGACTGGGCGAGCTTGCAGCAGCAGGGGTGGAGGTGGGAATCTGGGCAGGTACAATCCCAAGGCTTATAGATGGCTGAAGCCATAGAACAGGTGGGGTGTTTTGTGCCTTGGAGAGTGCCCAGGCCCCGTGTGCCCCAGACTCAGGCTCAAATGGTCAAGACGTGCCTAAGTCAGCAGTCACAGCTGAATGCTGGATTTGGGACGCAACGGGGCTCCAGCCTTCACCTCTGAGTGAGGATTCTGGTATGAGCTATGCTGTGAGAGCCAGACCTGGGGCCTCCGCTGCAGGAGGTGGTGAGAGTAGACCTGGTGTTTGGCTCCAGTAGTTCCCTCAGCAAATTCCCCTGGACCTCTTCGGTTCTAGCTCATTCCACACTCAGCTTCACGTTTCCATCTAGCAGACAGCTCCCGCCTGGGGTCTGTTGCCACCCCATACACTTCCTGACCAAAGCAGAGCCCACGGCCTTGGCGCCTGCGTCCCATGCCAGTCACAGGTGCACTGAGGACCTGGGGTGAGACTGTCACAGAGGCGCAGGCCACCTGAGGGCGTTCCTGCAGGATTCTTTCCTCCCCTCTATTATCCTCTCCTGTCAGTGACAGCCCATGTGTCTACCTTGCGAAGTCCTGGGTTCTGTGGCCTCAAGTCTTGTGTCTGTCCACACCAAGCCAGGGCCTCTGCCTCAGATGAGGATGGGGCCAGCCCCCCTCCCCTTGCAGGTGGAGCTCACGCTGCCCACTGCATGGTGTGGGCCTGTTCCAAGCTGCGTGTGATTGTGCCAATGACACGTCACCGTTTTCCCTGCTGGGATCTGGGGCGTGGCCTCTGGGGAGAGGGACAGCCATCTGCCCGTCTGGCTCCCCTGATGCTGTGCTCGCTTCACAGCATGGTCACTGCCTCTGGCCGTGCACTTGTAAATGCTGCGTGCTGGCCACAAACACCCCGAGCAGGACCCACTGGCTCTGAATCTGGACTCACCCGGCAACCCGGGAACCTTGAACAGTTAGAGCGTGTGTGCTGATCTGTGAGGTGGGCATGATCATTGGACCCACCTCACAGGGCTGACGTGGAGATGGACCGAGATGGTGAAAATTAGTTCACATTTGCTGGGTTCTGTTCTCAGAAGGACCAATTCTCAGCCACCACACTCTGCTGCCTCCCAAAGCCACTTACGGAGTATGTCCTTTGCTCTCTCGTTTAATACCTCTGGCTTGGAAAGGTATTACTGTTTCTTTTGTTTGCTTTGATTCTTTTTTTTTTTTAACTTGCACTTCAGATAACCCTACAGTCTCTTTTCATAATATGTCTAAGTTTGGGAGATGGCAAACCCGTGGAACCCAAAACTGAGGTTCACCTCCAAGGCGTGTTGGTTCTAACAGACGGATAGGGACTATGGCATGCTTTTCTTTCCTGAGTTTCCAGCTAGCTCACTGAGGAGCATCTGTCGAATAGAGCTTTGAATACACAACCTCGACCTCCTTGGTGGCCATGGTCATATGTGCAGTGATGTGAGCAGAGAGTTTGTTTTACCAGTTACGCCTCTGTTGAATGAAAAATGAGCACTTATCTTGAAGGGAGAAGAGGCAGTCTGCCCCTGATAATTTGTAATTCTCTCCTGGGTAAATAGATTCCTAATAGTGCAACTCTGTAGAACTGTAGTCACATTTTTTAACTCTAAGGTGACGTTAGCATAAACATTCCAAGTCCTGGTTATCGATCTGTTGCCATGATAATGGTATTACCCAATTGAACTTTTGACATTGGAGAACTTGCAGTGGCTGCAATTGCATTTTTCTTTTATTCCTGCAACTTAATTTAAGTTGCACATCCAACTTTGTTCTCTATGAAAAAGTGTCTGCATAAGAGATTGTTAAACACACGTTTCTCTCTCTCTCTCTCTCTCTCCCTCTATCTCTGTCTCTCGGTAGGAATATTAACTTCCAGCTTGAATCATGGAAATACATCTAAAAAATGAAATACTCAGAAACTAGCCATTAGGAGCTTGAAATATGTTGTGTTCCAAAGAGATGCACAACTTCTGAATTCCTTGGGGCTGACTTTTCTAGTGTTAGCCAAATCAAGTAATTCCTTCCCCGTGGACATGCTTTCCGTGATCATCCCTCTACACCTGGGGGAAGGAAGGGCTGGCATTAGAGGTAGGTGAGCCAGCCCGGAGGCTGTTACCTGCCCTCGCAGCTCATCACCATTGGTAGAACGGGTGGGTGGTGGATGCTACAGATGCCACTGCAATCTCTAAAACGTGCAACTTGCACACTCACTTTGTGACACCTGGAGCCTGGAAGTTTCATCACTGCATTGGAGCAGTGGTCTGTGTGATGATCCTTTCCTACTTCTTCTGAGGGGAAGCTGTGCTACGTGAGGATTTGATCTGGCCCAGCGGCCATCAGTGAGCACTTGCGTTCAAGCCAAAGATTGGAAAGTTCCTTAAGGACAGAGAAAAGGTATTTATTGTGCCACTAACTCCTAGTAGAATGACTAGGAGAAAAAAATAAGTGCTGACAAGGATGCAGAGCATTGAAACTCTCAGCCTTGGCAGGTGGAGGACCAAGTGGGGCACTTGGGCAAGACGGCTCCGCAGTTTCTTATGAAGTTAAACGGCGGTTGCCGTGTGGCCGGCAAACCGCTCCCGGGTAGGTGCTCTGGAGGAATGAAACATCACACAGAAACCTCTACACGAGCGTCCGTAACAACTGTATTCGTAATCGCCAACACTTGAAGCAACCCACGCGTCGTTCCGCAGGTGAACGCTGAGCTCACTGTGGCACGTGGAACCCCACGGAACACGCACAGCAACAAGAGAGACACACTATTGAGACACGCAGCAGCGTGGGTGGATCTTGAGGGAATTATGCCGAGTAAAAAAAGCCAAGCCCCAAAGAATGCGCGCCATATGGTTCTTTGTATGTGACCTCGTCTGGGAGACAGAGCCACCGTGGCAGAAAGTAGATTTATGGCGGCCCCGGGCTAGGGCTGGAGGGAAGCTGTGACTGCAGCGGGGTGGCGTGCCGGGGCCGTGGCCCTGTCCTGTGTCCTGATTGTGATGGTGGGTATGGAGATCTGCACGTGCATTAGCAGGCGTAAAACTGTACACCTAAAATGTCAGTTTTACCCCGTGTTATTTAAAAATATATATATTTTTAAAAAACCTCCTTTATGTCACTGGAAGACATAGCAGGAGGCATGAGTGGAACTGAGTTCCCAGGACTGAGTGTGCACACGTGTGTGGCACGCGTCTGTGAACAGGCCCGCAGCTCGGCAGGCCTTGCACTTACTTGAGAACATGCTTAGATTTTATAATATAAATCAATTGATTCATAATCATTTATTATAAAATTACTTCCTTTGTTGATCAGTGAGCAGTTCTGTGAGGACGATAATGGTGATTAGAGAAAGAGAGGCAGAATTCCAGCAGCTCTGAGAACAATACCGGAGGATGTCACAGGAGCAGTTTGTGGAGGTGGGCGTGGTCATTCACGGTGTCAGGGAGGTCACACAGAGGACCTGGCCGGGTCCCGAAGGACTAGAGGTCCACCTTGTGTGCGAGGGGGAGAGAACTCCGCGCGGAGGCTGTCCCCTCAAACAGAAACCCAACCCCCCTCGCCTGTTCGGGGAGTTTCAGAGGGGAGCTGGAAGGGAGGCTGGGAGCAGACCACGTGGACCACGTTGCATCCATAGCATAATCCTTGGTGCTTTCAGCAGTCACAGGATGTCCAGAGTAAGGAAACACCTTCCCTTGGGGTTTTGCAACTGCAGCATTTATTGCTAGAGGACCTCTCTGATGTTCAAACAATGGTCAGAAAGACCCTCGAGGCAGGTATTGGCAGGTTCCTCTGCTGGGAAGGAACAAACTCTGGCCCAGGCCTGCCCTTGTTCACGCCCACGCCCTGAGCTCTGCCTTCCCACTCCCCCAGCGGGCTGGGCCCCCTCTTCTGTGACAAGAGCAGCAAGCAGCAGGCTGCCACCATTGCCAAGAGCTACTCCGAGGTTAAATGCCACTGCCTCCCACCATTGTCACTTCTGCTTAGCCCAGGAGTGGGAATCCCCCAAACCTTGGTTTAAATATTTCACTTGATCTTGAAACAGAGTGGTCTTTATCTGTCTTTTAGAACAAGATATCTGGGCATAGGCCTGGGCCACTGCCGGTACATATGGCACCTGTGTGTAGGTTTAGAAAAGGTGCCCCTTCTTAATAGACAATTACAGGGGAGCTCCCCATTGCAGTGGGAACAGCTCTGCACCCTACAGAACATCTTGGCCGAGGTGAGCATGGGGTGAGTTTCAAGGAGGTGTCACTAAGGAGTCACCTAAACCTGGAGTCCCCAGGTCCAGCCAGGGCCAGTGGTTCCCTGAGGCCACAGATACTAGGCCCCTCTTTCTTCTTCACTGTCTTGAGCAGGTTGGCCTTGTCTTTCATTCTCATTGCCCCAAGGTCTTAAGAACTGGTCCATTTGTTTTTCATTGGAAGAAACAAGAGGCCTTACCCACGGAGGTCTGGGTGCAATCGCTTCCCTGGGCCGGAAGCCCCGTGCCGTGGGCATTTTGTGTCTTCTACCCAGCATGTCCCAAACCTCAGACCCACCTCTTCCCGAAGTGTGGCTGCTTCTGTGTCCTGTTTGGCTTCCTCTTGTGTCCCCAGCACGAGGGGCGGCAACAAAAGAAAAGTGGCCTCCGAGAGGGCTGTGGAGTGGCAGGTGGGAGCACAAGGGTCGGGGCAAAAACACGCTGGCTGAGCACCGCTGACCCTCCTCGCTCGGGGCCTCCGTGTGCTCGGCTGTAAAGGGTGACAGTGGGTTGTGTCCCCGCCTCAGGTCCAGTTCAGCAGGCCTGTGTGCGGCTCCCCTGGCGGCTGGGCTCCTCACTCCCGGGCCTCCGTCCCAGCCTCCGCTAGCGTCCCTCTCACGCCGGAGCCAGGCTGAGCCCCCACTGCCCCCTCTCCTAAATGCTGGTGGTGGGCGTGGTGGGCACAGCTAGGTCCATCTCAGCCCGGATCAAGGCCAAGGCCCAGGCACAGAGGGCCGGCCGCTGGGGTGGGTGGTGGGTGGTATGTATTTCGGGGGGCATCCTGGAACCCCTCTACTCCGGCCTTGCCCCTCACTGAATGGGGTAAACCCATCGGCCCTCAGTCCCTGCCCGCCCTCTCAGGGCTGGCTCTCCCCTGCGGCTGACAAACGCGTCGGTCTCTTGTATCCACCCACCGCATCAGATACTTCATTTTCTCTCCCCCGAGGGAGCCTGTTTCCTCGTCTTCCATTCCCTTCTGTCCCCACCTTGACTGATGGATTAGCCTGCTGGGGTGCCCTAATAAGCTGCCGCAGACGGGGGCTTACACACAGAAATGTGTCGTCGCACAGGCTGGAAGTCTGAGATCAGGGTGTCAGCAGGGGCGGTTTCTCCTGAGGCCTCTCTGCTTGGCTTGTAGGCGGTCACCTTCTCCGTGTCCTCACGTGGTCTTTCCTCTGTGCATGTCTGTGTCCTAATGTCCCCTTCTTATAAGGATGCCAGTCGTATTGGCTTAGGACTCACCCTGACAGCCCCATCTTAACTCAGTCAGCTTTCTGAGGGTCTTGTCTCCAAATACAGGCACGTTCTGAGGTACTGGGGTTAGGGCTTCAGCGTAGGAATTGGGGGGCACATAATTCCACCCATAGGGACTAATTTCCTAGAATCTGTTCCTTACCTGTAAAAGACATGCAAGGCTACACGGTGCACATAGTCCCTGTTAACCTGGGAGGCATTCAGAGCATGCGCAAGCGGGCGGCTGACTCCAGAGAGGAGATGCTGCCGAAACATCCCTCTCCTCAGCCTCACGTGCTCAGCAGCTTTTTCGGCGCAGGCTCTGTGCCACGGTGTTCACACACCTCTCGTTCGAGTCCTCATCATCGTCCAACAAAGCATTAGTGGTCTCATCACCCCTGAGCACCAGCGATGGGACTAGCCCGAGGTCACACAGCTGACATTTGAACTGAAGTCCGATTTCCTCCTGCACCCAGGGTCTGCAGCCAGCTCCGGACGGTGGGCTCGGGGCACTGTCCTCACCTCTCCTCCATGAACACGTTCCCTTTCATCCCGGCCTGCTTTGATGCATCAGTGTCTGTCTGTACCTGACCCTCGAACCCCTCTTGCTCATAGAATCCCTCCAAACGTAGCAGTGGAGTTTTGCTAACTGGTAGGAAATATATGAAAAGTGAGATTAAAGGAACATAAAACAAGGGCTTTGGGACGTATGGATAGCGAGTAGTTGAACACAGCAACTGCCCAGCCTTTACCTGAGGACTAGAAAGAGAATCTGACCAGGAGCCTCTGCAGGCTGGGGAGAGGCAAAGGAAAGTAAAACCAAACAGTCCTGGGAGAGGGGAAATGGCCAGGTTGCTACTCACATATTTAGAAAGTTCTAGGGCTTTTTCTAAGGGACCTACCAGGACATTCCAGCAGTTGGCTCACCTCTGCCGCCTGTGTGCCAGTGGGTATCTGGATATGAATGTAAAGCTTGGGTCTGAGGCCTGGAAATCCTCCTCGTGGAGTTTCCTTAATGCTTTCAGTGGGATCTGAAGTTGTGGTGAGAGAGTTTGTGAACAGACAGTTGACATTATTGAAGTCTGTCCTCTCAATCCTACTGCTTGAATCCGTCTATACTTCCTGCACCCCTGGGAGTCGTCAGAGCTGGGGGCACTTGAAGAGGGTCATTTTGAGGGCCAGCTGCTGTAGGGGAGTAAGCATAAGTGCTTCCTGACTCATCTCCAGAGACCACTCAGTCCCCTGCAGTTCTTGAACTGCCGTAGACACGGGAGTGACTCCTTAGCTTAAATCCTGGTTAGTGGTTGGGTTTGTCTAATCCAGACTGGAGTGAAATTGTATCGCCTGAAATAAAGGTGTGGCCCTCACCTGGCTCTGCCCCATTGCAGCCACCTGCTTCAGCCCCTGCATCCTGCTCCTGGCTCCTGGCTCTACTACCAGTTCCGTAGTCTCCTCTGGTCTCACTGATTTGCCAAGGATTTTCTCTAAGCTACTTCTCAGATGCACCTGAGCCTTCCACTGACATGTCAGTGCAAAGAAAGGTGTCTCGGTGAAAACCAGTGAGGAGTACACATTTGCCCCCTTTTATTGGCCATTAGGAATTTATTTCCAGTTAAACAAGCTGGGAAATGTAATTAAGCACATGGATGATGGTGATAGCCAAGTGTGTGTGCCAGGAAAACAATAGGTTCTTTAAAGATGCCAAGGACTGATATTATGCGTCTTCTCTTGGAAACTGTATATACTTCACAATTCCGAGCCTCCTGTGTGCTGCCTCATATCTTCAATCAAATTATTATATTCCAGAAATATGCATAAGGGAAATGATTCTACACATTTTATGGTGGGTTGTTGCTTGTAGCAGTAATTGAAGTACATTTTCCACTTATGAAAGTACTAATTTTATTTGTTTTTATTGCTTTTCTAGATGCAATTATTTATTTAGTGTGCTTTGCCTTTATTAAATTATGTTTACTATAGGAACATCATAAAAATGTATGAAAACAACACATCAGCCAAGCCAGCCTGGTGACCTGGTATTGAGAAAGCTAGTGTTATTTTTCATATCCAAACGTAATGGAATAACTTAAGAATAAACAGATAATCTACACTAGAAAACAATGCAATTTCAAGGTAATGTAATAAAACACCTGGACAATATGATTTCATAAATCTTGGTTCTAAAATTTACATGAGCTGGGTTTTGTGTGCTTATTTGAGGACACATGGCATTTCTAAACAGAACCGTTATAACGGGAAATGTGATTAAACCGAAAGGCAAGGATGTAAACAGGGTTTTTGTTGCCTGGTAAGATATGGATGACTAAGGAGCATTATAAAGACTTCTGGTGTCAAAAGACAAGCAGAAGATTCTCATTCCTATAGATGTCCTGAACTTTGAAACTGAAAAACGCTAGGCAGTTTGTGCAGGTCACGTGGCAGTCACCTGGCCCAGAGGTGCTGGCTTCAAGGAGTTCTTTATACACTCGGTCTCTTGCTTCCTGTCCCTTTGAGGGTGCTTTATTTCAAAAGAAAAGAGGCATTTTACTTTTGGCATTCTTTTTAAGTAACTTAAACTGACTGTTAACAGTTTATTTGTTCTGAATTTCCACAAGATAACCAAGATGTAGACACAATTTTTTTTTAAAAAAGCAAAACTTTAAACAATAACAAAACCAAAGGCACAAAGAAAAAACCCTAAGTCTAACATCCTAGATTATAGAGAGCAGGACTGCTTAAACGAAACTGACTACATGACATATGTAATATGAAAATGTCCACATCTTTTTTCTTTTGTGTCTGGATTTTGTGTTATACTTTAAAATTAAAATATTACATAAATATTTATTTAAAAATCTGACATTATTTTTAAAAACTCCCCACAGGTTTTTCCATAGATTTCTATAGATTAATGACCAACTTTTGTTTTTCTAGTTATAAATTAAAATTAATTAATGTATTGTTTGGATACACGTGCCTACTACAAAATTCAAGATATGAACAAATGTACACAATCGAGGGTGAGCCTCCCTCCAGCCAGCCAGGTTACTTCCCTAGAGGGAGCCATGGTTAATGGGTTCTCCATTTCCTAAACGGGTTCCAAAGGTTCCCAGGGTTTTCTAAGTAAGTAAAATATGCATACATGCATTTATTCACATACCCACATGCACCAGTATTTACACAAATGATAGTGAAACATACAGTACTCACACAGCTCCGTCACCTTCTTAAAGACTGTACCATGTAGTCCATTGAGCAAACGCCCCAGTCTCCTATTGATGTCTGTTCCAGTGTTTTCCTGTTTTTTGCTTGTACCAAGAAACATTCCACCAACAATATATGAGAGGACCTGTTTTTCTGTCAACCTTTTTTTTTTTAATGTTTGGCAACTTGAAAGACAAAAAATGATGTTTTAAGTGTGATTTTAGGTCACAGTTCTCTAGGCATGAGAGATTGAGTCTCATTTCATCTGTGGCAGAGCCACGTGCATTTCCTTTCCTGTGAACTAGCTGGTCCTGTCTGTTATCCTTTGCTTAATTTTCTAATGGATTGCTGGTAATTATCTTGTTAAATTATAAGGCCTTTTAATATGAGATGCAAATATTTTCCCTATTTTTCAATTGTCTTTTGACTATATAGAGAGAATATTTTCCCATATGTAATATGAAAATGTCCACATCTTTTTTCTATTGCTTCTGGATTTTGTGTTATACTTTAAAATTAAAGTATTACATAAATATTTATTTAAAAATCTGAGATTATTTTTAAAAACTCCCCACACGTTTTTCCAGTACTTTCATGGGTTTATTTTCCACATTAAAATTTTTAATTCATGTGAAATTTGCCTGAGTGTAATAAATGATATAAGGATGTGATTTAATTTTTTTTCTCAAATGGCTGTCCAAGTATCCAAACGGCATTTATTGAAAAATTATATTTAGGTTAATTATTAATTTCTAGACTTTCCAGTCCCACTGGTATACATATCTATTTATCTGCCAATACTGCAGGATTTAAATTATTTCAGCTTTATGTGTTTACTATCACTAGAGTTGGATCACCAGTTATTCTTTATTTTAATAGTGTCTTAATCACATTAAGAAAATATACATCCATGACTACTTTATTCGAAAATTGTTTTTAGTAAAAATGTGTTTTTAATTTTATTAAATGCCTTTCCAGAATCTGTAAAGATAATCATATGGTTTTTCTCTTTTGATCTATTACTACTATGATTTTTTTCCTAATATTGAGCCATCCTTGCATTCTTGGAATAAAATCGACTTGAATATGACTATCAATCTTTTGATGTACTTCTTCATTTTCTCTGAGTAAATTTGACTTAACATTTACATAAATAAATGATGTTATTCTGAAATATGTGAGGTCTTTCTTCCTTTTTTATGCTCTGGACCAGCTTAATTGCATTGAAATTATCTCTTCCCTAAGGAATTGCTTTTAGAAATTTTCCTATGAAACTGCTGGCCTGGTGCTTTTGAGAAAGAACTTTTTAACCCTCCTTCCCTCCCTCCCTTCCTTCCTCTTTCCACTCCTTCCTTCCTCTCTCTCTATCTTTCTCTTTCTTTTTGTGATGGCAATTAGTACATTCAAATTTCTTGGAGTTATTGTTTGTAATTTATATTTTCTAGAATATTACCTATTTGAGCTTATATTTCAAAATTTTTTTCAATAATTTGAGAATGTTATTCTTCTTAAAATTAAAAAAAAATTCTTCGCTTACATTATATCCCTTTCTCCATTTTCCATTTTATTCACTTATGCCTTTTTCTTTGATTAATTTATTTTTCAGTTTATTTGTCTTTTTGTTGTTTTCCAAGCACCAGCTTTTAGATACTCTGCTATTTTTCTGTTTTCTGACTCATGCAGTCTGGTTTTATTTTTACTGAGTTCTTCCTTCTACTTTTCTTTCATTTATTTTGTTCTTCTTTTTCTAACTTTCTGAGTTGGATGCTTGGTCCCTGTAATTCCTGCGTCCTAAGTGTTTACAGCTGTCCATTGTCTCTCTGAGCACTTCGACCACATTCCTTAGGCTCTGGCAAGGCATGTCTTCCTCAGCCTTGTTTCCAAGATACTCTGAAAGTTTAGTTTGATACAGGTTAAGTCACTTACAAAAATATCTAGGTGGTAGCATGCTAGTTTTGTTATTAATTTCTAGGATCTTTTGTTTCTATCTCCATCTTTACATTTCTCTTTTGATCAGAGACCGTTAGTTACATTATTTTTACTTTTCAGCATTAAAGTTTTCTACGTGGCCTGGTGTTTAATCATTTTTTTGGTGAGTGTTCCATGTCAACTTGAAAATAAATCATAGTGTCTCTTTACAGGGCATAGAGTTCTATATGAGACAATGAGATCTACCTTATTAACTATGTTATTGGGTTTTATATATCCTTTTAAACGTTTTTCCACTTGTTCCCTTTGAATCCCTAAAATGCTATGAAATTGTACTCTTGACCAATGAGTGTGTGGTGTAGAACTCTCTGTAATCAGCTACAGTTGTGTTGTGTTTTTTCTTTTACAGCCAAAGATAGCCGAGGAAAACTTGACCTACGCTGAGCTGGAGCTGATCAAGCCCCACCAGGCAGCCAAAGGCCTCCCCACCAGCACAGTGTATGCCCAGATCCTCTTCGAGGAGAACAAGCTGTAACGCCAGCTCCTCTTCTGTGGTTCTGTTCCGTACCTGCCACCCAGTGATTCATGGAACCTTGGAGACAAGGCCCTTATTTCTGTATTTTCACTTGTGCCTTCTGAGTGCTGGGGAGCCCCTTTCCAGCGGCATTCCAGGTGCCTTCACCAAGAGGTACGAGGCTGCTCCCCACGAAGGAACAGGGGCCACAGCCCTTGGACAAATCTCCCAGGGCAAAGTGTTTCTGGGCCCGAGCCCCGCGGTGCCAGGACTGATTCTGAGGGCGCCCAAGGAGATTTTCTGCTGAGCCAAATCCCTTCACCTTTTCTTCTTCTTTCCCTGGGTTTTACTTTTTAAATATCTTTTGTAAATCATAATTCTACTCTTCTGCCCTTCCTGTATCCGTGATAGAAGCTCGCAGTGTACAGCTAGCGGAAGCGTCACTACAGGCCGCAGTGTGAGGTGGCAGACACGTGGCGATTGGTTTCCCAAGGACCAGCTGACATTGCTAGGCCCCCAGACTGCGGCAGACTGCCGACTGCAAGCCGCGTACGGTGGGACGGCATCTCTTGTTTTAAATAGGTGCACTGACCCTGGAGATTCAAGGACAGAGGGCAGATTGTGGGGAAGTCTGGGGTCTGTCTCTGAATGCCACGTGCCTGGCTGCCCACCTGGGATTCCCTGAGGCCTCAGGACCAGCAGAACACCCTTCTAGAGGGCTGCCATCCCTTCAGCAGGGTGGACCTGTACTGATGTAGACACATTCTCCAAGAGTTCTTACTCTTTTTCAAAGGAGCAGAGGCCTTGGCCAGCCACTGACACCCTGGAGCAGCTGGCCCCTCACGGTGTGCAAGCTCAGGTGGCCCTGACTGAATGCCCACTCTGTGAGAACCAAGTCCGCTGCCAGGACCCCCTCAGGGCAGGAGGGTGGGAAGTGCAAGCTGAGGTGGGAAAATGTCTTCCGGAAACCCTACTCTTGCCAAGCGCCTTGCCCGTCACAACCTTGCATGTGAATGCTGATGGGCTTGGGTGGGGGCTGGGCACGTGGGGAAAGTGCTCTGTGGGCCTGTATGACATCCCTGAATCTCAGACTCACTGGAGCGGGATCCGTTCTGGAAGAGTCATCCTGTCGCCTGTGTTGCTAAGGACATTCCTTGATGTGTGAGTGTGCTCTGGGTGGCTACTTACTACACACTATAGAAACTGTTTGACTATGTAATGGACCATGTATATATGACAAATTAACTATTTTAAGCACAGCTTGGGGGTGAGTTGTAACCTTGTATACAGCCACATTACCTTGGTCTGCTTCCTTATCCCCTGATGGCCTCAGACTCCATGTGTGTGTAAAGGTGACCTAACCTCTCATAGAATTACCGAGGGTAAAATGGGATGAGGAATATTGCCAGGTTTTGGAAACTACAGACTGCCACACAGATGCTCTGTGTTGACATTCATGCTAAAGCCAGTCTGCACTTTCAAGATGAAAGTTTCTATGCTATATAAGGCTCTCATTGCAATCAGTTAAAAAAAAGCTGAGCATTTGCCACAAACTTAGCCCTTTAGCATTGCTTTATGCTCCCGAAGACTCATGATAGCTTATGAGGGCTCTCATTTTTTACTGGAAAGATCCCAAATTGGAAGCAGATGTTGATTTCCTGGAGGCAGGAATGACCTGCCTTTGCAGGGTGGAGGTGCACCCTTCCTGGACGACACCTGCCTCTCACCTCCTCCCTCTGCTAGATCTCAAAGGTGTGAATAAACCACACAGCTTTTGAGGAAGCATTTGGAAAAACTCACTGAGCATTTCTCTGGGAGGGGAGAATTTAGGGTTAGTGCACCATTCATAACACAGTTACCCCAGGGATGTTTTCATTCTGTCATGGCAATGTCCTGCAGATGGTTGTATAGTGTTTTGAGGGCAGACAGTGATTTCCTAATTTGCACAAAGACCCATGTGGGCTAATGGGGCCTGAGGTGCCAAGAGGGAGGGAGAGTGGGGTGCATGAAGATGAGATGGTGGGGAGAGGGCAACGGGGCAGGAGGCAGTAACTTCCAACGCCTATGGGCCTCTGCAGAATGGAAATGAAATTAGATCACCCTCAACCCACCCTCCTTGAATCCATGGAGAGCTTAGGGCCATGATGTATGAAGTGAACACATTCCACTAAGAAAATACACACTTTGAAGAGTTTAACCCATCATGGTTGTAGATTCATTTCACCTTCTTTCTCCCAAACTCTGGTCACAGCTGCACGAGTCCACACCCAGTTGTGCCAGTGGGGACCTGCCGGCTCCCCTCCTCCTGCAAATGCCACCAAGGGAGCCATGGGAGCTGTGGACAGCGTCCACGCAGGGCTCGTCCCACTGCGAGCTCCGGAGGGAAACCATCCACGCACTGCTCCAGGCGGGAAGCAGCGCACGGTCTGTGCCTGGGGCTTGTTTAAGGTGATAAACCTTGACAGTGTTGCCATAGGAAGCTTAAGAAATGTGGCTGCTCATCCATTCTCTGTCAAATGGACACTAGCCGTGCACTGACGTTTCTGAAGATGAGCAAGGGGAAACATATCACTGAGATGGAAGTCAGGAAAATTCCTTTGATTTGGTTTTACTATAAGGCATCCGTGGGAGCAGCTATGAACACATGTGAGTAGTTTTCATAATGGACACCTGCCTTTACGTTTAAATGAAGTTAAAGTGAATATGAGCCCACTGCTCAGAATGCAGCACCTTCTTAGAGGCAGAGAGCAGGCACCATCAGACTGGGGGTGAATTTCGGCCTCAGCCATGGCTGGCACGGCGTTGTCTCGGGAAGTAAGGGGGTGTAGCGGGGTGTCCGCCCGAGTGGAACTACCTGGCCCAGCAAAGCCCCAAGGCCTGGACTGGAGCAGCAGAGGGAAGGAGAGATGGCTGGGTTCCTCCAGGGTCCCTCTTCACTAAAGCAGGGTGGCTCTGTTAGCTCACAGGGAACATAAGAAAAAGCCAGACCTACCTCCCGCTCCTAACAGAAGTGAAAGCGACCCGGCCACTGTGTACTCTTGAATGCACTTGAACACACAATTGTGTGGGTCAGCTCGCAATCCATAAGCCCAAAGACTCACTTGCTGTTACGGACTCGTGTCCTTGTGTGTCACTTGACCTCTGATGTGTGTGACTGTAACCCGGGCTGGGTGGAGAATGGGGCTCACACACACGTGGCCCAAAGCACATACGTGGCCTTCTGGGCTAAGCACAGTCCTTGGGAAAGAAAGATTCCCTTGGGTGGCAAAGCTGGGATGGCACAAGTTAGATCTGCCTACACCCTGTCTCCTGCCGAGCAGAGAAGCCTTGGGAAACAACAGACGCAGAGTGAGAAGCAGGGAGGAGACTGTTCTAGAAGCACAGGATCCCAGCCCCAGGACCCTAGAATCCCCCCGACTCTTCTCTTCCCTTCAGATCTTCTTTTAATCCCATAAACGACTTCATTATTCTACTATTTTAATCCTGGTTTTGCTCAAGCTAGATTACAACAGGAAAAATTAGAATACAGTATGCGTCAAAGTTGTTTCTCAGCACAGGAAGAAAAAAAACTTACACTGGCTGTCATTACCCAGGGAGCCCCGGGGCCACACCCAGCGGCTGTACTTGGGACCCTGAGCTCCTGCTGTGCTCTGTGCCCTGCTGCCTGAGCGGCCCCTCCCTTGGCTCTGAAGGCACCTTTCTCAGTGAGCCCTCGGCTTGGACAGGGACACCAGCAGGGTGGGGGCAGGGCTGGGAGGCGCTGGCAGCAGCAGGGGAAGGAAGGGCACAGGTGAGCTGCAAGCCACGCCACGTCCATGTCGGAGGGAGCTGTTTTGTGTCGGCCAGTGCTTGGGCTTCCACGTGGAGCTGGTGTCTTTCCAGGTCCCCTGGCCCAGGAGACAGGTCAGAGGGTGACCCAGCTCTGTGTCATTTGTAGCCCATTATAAGGTGAGGCAGCCACAGAGGTGGAGACATTGGCCCCAACCCGGACCACAACCCCACCCACACACGGGTCAGAAGCTGTTCGTCGGGAAGGAAAATGAAGCAGAAACTCATGGTTTGGGGGGTGAGTCTGCATTCAGCATGGCCGTGTTGAGCTTGGGTTGCAGTGGGGTGTCCAGGCAGATGGGCACGCGGACTAGAGCTCCCTAGACTTCAATGTGTGCCCAAATCACATGGAATCTTGTAAAAATGGAGAGCCTGGTTCAGGAGGTCTGGCGTGGGACCTGGGATTCTGAGTTCCTCACCTGCTCCCAGGGCATGGCCATGCGTCTGGTCCCCGGGCTGCACGTGAGTAGCAAGGATGCAACCTGTTGGAAATGTGGGTCCAGAGCTCACTGTGGGAAGGGGGCGCACTCTGTGTAGGGGACACAGCTGGAGCCTGAGAGCAGGCAAGACCCCCCGGGGAGAAGCCGTCCAGTGAGGAAGGGACATGCTAGGCCTGAGCGGTGGGGAGTGCCCGAGCTGGCAGGTCCAGGCCAGGCCAGGAGACGGAGAAGGTCAGAGGACAGCAGCAATCAGAGGGGTGGGGAGCCAGGGGAAAGCTGGGCCTGGAGTGTCCAGAAGGAGGAAGGGCTCAGCAGGGTGAGCTCTGAGGGGTCAGGTGGAGGAGAGGCTGAGCCGTTGCTCATTGAGTTAATCATGCACTTCTCACTTTGAAAGAATGGTTTCTTTTTCTGCACAAGGCTAACTAACAGGCTTTGGTGCTGAGCTGTGTCTGCTCTGTTGAGCGTATTTTCCAAAGCAATACCGGTCTTCCCGCAGGGTGGCCACACGGACAAGACTCTTAATGAACACACGGAGCGGGGCTGAGGGTTGGCCGTGGCGGCTTTCAGCATCTTCTGCTGCCATTGGTGAGAGATGACTCAGTGCCTGATTTCCAATGAACACAGCTCGAGTAGCGTCACACCAATTTGGTGTCTGATTGTTAAATGCGAATGGGCTGCACCCTACAGTTTTGAATAGAATCAGAGACGTTTACAGCTTTGGTTAAACGCACCTTGTTCTTCCACATTAAACTTGATTACAAGTGTCCTCCATCAGCAAAGAGGAGAAAGCTCGTCAGCAGGTGTCCTCGTGGGGGCCGCGGCTGAAGGGCCCTCGCTCTGTTGCCTTTAGTGCAGCTGCCCAGCTGCTGTGATGGCTTCCTGTGACTCCTGGGTCTGCAGGAGGGTTTTAGGGAAGCTACCGACACCCGGGTGTCTGTGCAGAAGTTTGGGTTGTGTGTGATGGTCCCATGTTCTCTTCGGTTTTCTAAAAGGGGTCCATAATCTACAAAAGATGGACTCTTGGAGACACTATGCCCAGGTCCTACCTGCCAGGGTCCCCGGGAGCACCGTGATGATGCAGAGGAAACTAAGGCGACAGAGAGGGATGTGCCAGCCCTGCACCCTCCAATGCATCCTAACCCTAGACCCCCACCCTGCCGCCCAGCTCTGGTCCTGGGAAGCCTCCTGCCCCCACCCTCGCTCCTGCCGGCTGGGGAGCCCCGGCCTATGGCAGGGCTGGTCCTGGGCTCAGCTAAGGTGGGGCTGCCAGGACCTCCTCCACCCCTTCCCCTCCCAGCGCCCGCGTGGGGTCCCAGGTTCTCGTGGTCCCCAGTTCTGAGTGCCCTGTGGCTGCACCCTAGCCCCTCTCACGGTCAGTTTCCAACTCTTTAAAACGCCTCTGCCTGCCCTTCTGGTCTCGTCTCTTGCCACTCCCCACCTGTGCCGTCGGCTCAGGCCTTGGTGACTGTGAGCTGCCACTCTGGGAGCCCAGCCCAGTGTGCCATGGGGCTTCACGACTGCAGGAGCAGCCGCTCTGTGCTGGGCACGGGCCTTTGCCTCCGTGGCGACTGTGACGGTCATCAGAGCCCACGGCGAGCTGAGAGCAGGCCTCTGGGGACTAGTGAGGTCCTCACGGGCAGCCAGCCTGCACTTCCCTCTTCAGCAGAGCCCGAGGAGCAGGAAGACCAGGCAGGGTCCCCGTCCTCCCACCCCGGTGCTCACGGACACAGCTGCCGGCTTTGGTGGCAGCACCTGTGGCAGCACAGGGGTGGCCAGCTCTGGAGCAACCTGCATCAGAGGCAGTGGAAAGGGAAGTGCTCCAGCCCTCAGGAGGCAGCTGGGGTTCGTCTGTCTACACTGGCAGGGACACCATTGGTAAGGCCTTGTGGTCATTGTTTGACATGCGAATGGGAGGCACCCAAAGGGAAGATAGAGCCCACCCCTGGGCAGGGGAGAGGGACTCCAGGCCAGCTTCCCTGGGCAGTGGCAGATTTTATCTCTACCCCACGGTGGCAGTGCAGGCCCCCAAGCACCAGAAGATAACGGCTGGGTGTCTAGGAACACAGCCCCTTCATAGAATGTCGTAATGAAAAGAGGCACTAGAGGCTGTCCACCTAAGCCCCCTTCCAGTCCCTGCCATTTGCACACCAGAACAGGATTTAAGGAGAGTCTGGGTCACAGAGCCTCAGGTGGGGCCCTCGGGGTCAGAACTCGGGTTTCCTCTCCCCTTTCCATTTGCCCTCGCCCTTGTCCACAGCCCCCCAGCCCCAGAGGGCAGGGGTGCCCCAGCCTCGGCAGGGGGCCGGATGGGGAGCAGCCAGGGGACGGGATTTCATCACACGGTAAGCTCAGCTCACTCAAGGCACATTTCAGAGGGCAACATTCAGTTCCACTACTTTTTGCTGAGCCCTGCTACGTCCAACACTGAATTCACACAGTGATTACAGGCCAGCAAGGAAGCCCGGTTAAAGGGAAAAACATCCTGTGATGGTTACTGTGGACAGGGCACGGCCTGGGGGCTTCATGGCCGCTCTGAAAGGCAGGTGGCATTAGTGCTACTTTGTGGCTCAGAGAAATGAGCATCAGAGTCATCAGAAGTGACTTGCTCAAGGCCACACTATAAGTTTCAGAGCTGGATTCAAATTCAAACCCAGTGCCAATTCTGTGCTCTTCCCACTGTGGTTCGGTATAAGAACAAAAAAGGAAATAATTCCAAAGCACCTGAGAAACCGAACAGAGGAAAAGGTTAGAACAGACTTTTTGGAGGAAGTGTCCATCTCAACAGAGCCCTTGTGGAGGGCAGGGTCTGCCACGAGGCAGAGGCAGGGGCCTGCCTGGACTACAGACACCCACCTGCATGCAGACCTCTTCTTGGGAGGGTGCCGGGTGCCAAGAGCACCTGCCCAACCCTGGGCAGCCCCGCCCGGCGACTGCAGTAAACAGTGGAACCACAGGCTGCCTGGGAACCAAGACAGCTCAGGGACTTCAGATGGTGTTTCAAATAGTGATCAAGCAGGGAGACCCTGGGAGCTCCAGGCTCTCCCTCCCACCAGGTCGGGAGACAGCCTTGTTCTAGCAAGAGGAAACCTGGGCCATTCAGAAGTTAGGATAAGCGCTGCGGTGAAGAGGATACTCTGGCATGCCTACCGGGTGGCATAAAGAGCAAAATGATACATTGCAGAGAAAAGTTCTTTACCTCAAAGCCCCACTAAATTCTGGAATTCTTCACACTTTTGTCCCCAGTGGAGGGAACGTGGTGGCCTTGTTCCTTTTAGATTTTATTTATTTTATTTTGACAGATTGGAATTCATACAGATTACCATCCACGTGGTTCATTCCAGATATCCGAGTAAAGATGGAGACGGTTGCCAGCTTGACCACTGACAGCAGGTGACTGGCTAGAAGAGAAGTTGGTGAGGTTATTCATCCAGGGTTTGGGGTTTCGTCAGTTGACAGATATGGATGTACGGTGACACACTGTTTCCTTGCCCCTCTTGGCCCCCAACCCTGGAGGCTTCTTGCCACTGTCTCACCGTGACCGCAACCGCACTGCTCACAGTTGACACCGCCATCTGGTGGCCATTACTGAGAACTTGCAGGCCTCCCCGGCTTCCACTGGTCCTTCTTCACGTGGACCTCTCGTCCCCCTCCTTTATGGGTCAGATACCTCTGCCTCTCCTCTGCATTCCCACACATTCTCTTCCTGATACGACCTTGGTCCCGATCTCTCTCTGTTCATTCTATGCTCTCCCTTTCCCTCTCTCCCAGTCCCTCCGTTCCATTTGCAAGTAGAAAGACGTATGTCTTGTGCCACAGACGGGCTATGAACTTACCAGGCGTTTCCGAGCCGTTCTCGCTGGCTTGGGCGCCGGATACAGGATGAGATTCCCGGGAGGCGCTCAGTGTCTGGAGCTTCGTCTCCTAGGGTGCAATTGGATTTCTGCTGCTGCAGTCCTGGCTTTTCTCACTCAGTGGCACGAGCGTTGTCTTTAGAGTCTGAAGATCTGACCCAAAACATGGCTCTTTGTGTCTTTGAGAAGCCCTTCGAGCTCTCTGACCTGCAATTTCCTCCTTTGAAAAGTGGCCTGGCCAACAGGATTTAAAGAGGCACCTTCCCATGCGAACAAGTCTGCCTTCAGGGAGGATGGCAGGGTTGGGCTTGTAGTCACAAGCCCTGGACATGGGCCCCAGAAGACGGCAGAGGTGGGTGAGGATGCTGCACGCAGGGACAGGCTTGTGAGGGCTGCACCCCAGGGACAAGCCGCCCACAGGCCCCGGCCCGGGAGTGGTCATGCTGGGAGGTCAACGGCTCTCTCATCGGCTTGTTCTCAGCATGGCCTGGAGATGAAACTCTCTGCTGATAGTATCTGACCCATGAGAATACACGCAGTGCCGTGCCCGGTGCAGAGGCCACGAGGGTCAGCTCCTGTCTTTGCCCAAGACCTTCCCTGAGCCCTGACAATCGGTCCCCAGCTCCTGACATTTGCGTCCCCAGCAGGTCTTCTTCCATCAGACTGTTCTTCCTCGGAACAAAGTAATTAAATGGTGGCTTTCCTCTCTCCTGGGGACAGCGAGCCCCACTGGTGGTAGCCCTGTCTGCTGAGTCACCACACTCTCCCTGCTGCCAGGCACAGAGCTACCATCTCCTGTTGCTTCTCAATACTTGGAAATGCAACAAACAGTGGGGAAGGGCTGTGAAGGTGCTTTGAAAACTAAAAACACACAACCCATCTGGGAAGGATTTTCTTTTTTTCCCCGTAGATTTTGTTTCTTCCTAAAGGCATGCAAATCCTCTGCCCCAAACCACACTGTCCAGAGCTTGCACAGCTCAGCAAGAAGAAACTGCTATATTTATCCTATTGGCAGCCCCCGTTGCCAGTTTCCATCAAAGACCAGCCTCAAATAAACATGCTCGTCTGGGGGTGGTGACGCAGCTGAGGTGGCTGGCGGTGCCCTCTGCTGTGGCCAGGCCCGGACAGCCCGGACAGGAACCCTGGTGTCCACACCTCAGGGGCCTGCAGAGGCTCCTCCTGCAGGACAAGAAGGAGCTGGTGCATCTTTCCAGAGAAACACTGGACCATTATGGACCCGGGCCCGGCTCGGGGCCAGCCGCTCAGACTCAGAACCACTGAGGCCAGAAGACTGCAGCGGTGGGGGTCTGGAGTCTGGGGGAAGATGTCCTCAACTTCCTAAGAAGATACCTGGCCTTCGGGTCCAGACAATTTCAGACTAATCTGTACAGGCTGGAACCAGTTTTTTTTAATTTTGAATATTATGGGGGTACAAACATTTTGGTTACAAGTAATGCCTTTGCCTTGCCCACACCAGGTTTTTTTTGTTTTTTTTTTTTTAAGACAATATTTCATTGTCCGGGCTGCAGTCCCAGCTCTGGAACAAGGTTGTGGGGGCGGCTTATGTTTGCAAGTTGCTTACAGTTTGCAGAGGGTGCTCCTGGTGTACCGTGCTTCTCCCCCAGATTCAACACATATGTTTGTAAGTTCTCTCTCTGAGAGAGCGCCAGGAGTTGGTCTCATCCACCACTCGAGTCCTTCCTAGGTATGTGCCCAGGGCAGGGGCGTCCCCACTGCCGTCTTACCCGTCCCGGCCGGTCACCCCCTGGTGTTCTCAGATGGCATCAAGTCGCCTTTCATCCCCCAGTGCCGCCGCGTCACCGTCTACCCTGCAGTGTGTGACGCTCAGCCAGGCTCAGTGCTGTCCTCTGAGTAGCTCTGTGTGACAGCAGCTCGTAAGCTGATGTCCCCGGACAGGCAGAAATGGAGCTTTTAAACACGACGAGCCCGCGTCAGGCAAACGTGGAGCAGGCTGCCTCGCGTCCCGTCATTTAAGCATGACAGCGTGCCACCGTGTGGCCCCTGCAGGACTGTCCCCACGAGGATGCATGTTTCCTTATTTTTTACTGTTTGAAAATGTGTTTTACTGTGGTAAAATATATGCAATATAAAATGGACCATTTTAGTTATTGTTACGCATACAGCTCTGTGGTGTCAAGCGCAGTCACGTGGCTGTGCAGCCGTCACTGCCATCCGTCCCCAGAACTCGTAATCTGTCAGAACTGAGGCTCCGTCCCCGTTGGACACTGAACCCCTTCTCAGCCCCTGGCGACCACGGTTCCCCTTTCTGTCTGTGAACTGACTGCTCTCGGTGCCTCACGTAAGTGGACTCACTCAGGATTTGTCTCTTGTCCCTAGCTGATCATTTCACTTGGAATAATGTCCTTGAGGTCCATCCATGCTGTCCATGTGTCGGAATTTCCTTGCTTTTTAAGGCTGAATGCTATTCTATTGCATTTGTGTGTGTGTTCATTGCTGGCGGGCGCCCGGGCTGTTTGCGCCTCTGGCTGTCTGGAAGAGTGTGGCCATGAGCACAGGCGCGCCAGCATCTGCCCAGGTCTCTCTGTCACAGGACACACGTTTCTTAAGGGGCTTCTCGTCATCACCCAGCCCAGGGCTCTCCCAGAGAGGGTGCCCGATACGCACGCCCGGCAGACTGTCGTCACCGTTCTCCCCTTCCGAGAGCACTGGGTCCCACGCCGCTGCGATGAAGATGCCTTTGGAAGTCAAGGCTCTCTTGGGGGGACCTTTAGAAATTGTGATATATTAAACTAACCACAACCAAGGATAAAATTCAGTACTAAATCAGATACTATCTAATTTGTAATTAAGAACATTCTATTTATTTAACTCAATAATGGGGGGGGGCTGTTGAGGTGGCTTGAATGAGAATTGGAGGAAAGCTGCAATGTCTGGTTTTTATAGTGGAACATTCTAGTAGTTGTTTAAGATCTATTCCCTGGTTGCATTCTTGTAGGAATGCCATGTGATGCATGAGCATAGAGGGGCTCAGGGCCCTCGTGAAAGTGACTGCTGCGTCCAGCCGCCCTGCGAGCCGGCGCTCAGCTCTCCCGCCCACTGAGCCTCATCCCGGGCCATGGGGTGCGGATCCACCCGTCCCGGTCAGCCCAGCTGAGGCCGCTCTTATTCCTGCCCTTCGAGGGGAGCCCTAAAGCCACGAGGACCGGCCAGGCTGCTGGGGGCTCGGGATGTGGCAGAAGGGGGCCAGAGCCCTGTGAGCTATGGGGGGCGTGCAGGGCAGGCGCTGGGCGATGTTCTTAAAACATCCCGAGTCTTCCAGCGTTTTCCAGCTACATTCCTGCTGTTTCCAGCTTCTTAAACTCTCTGCATCTCAGGTTTCTCGCTTAGGAAATGCAGAGGTTTCTTCCCGGGCTGGCGTCGAGGCCCAAAGGAGCCAGCAATGCAAGGGGCCGGCAGCCTTCCCAGGGCCGCCCCACACTCAGCGCACGGCGGTCAGTGCATACTCTCCCTTCCCGGGGGCCCGCTGCCACACCCCTGCAGCCTCACTGTGGATGGCAACCTTGGGCCTCAGTTTCCTCATCCACTACGTTCTGACAGTGATGGCTTCATGAGGATGAGACCAAGTCACACAAGCACCGGAGCAGGGCCCAGTCCGCGGTAGGTGCTGGATCGGCGGAGACGGCTCTCCCAGGGCAGGCGCAGCTCCGGTGTCGTGGGCTGTCCCTGGGTTCCCTGGTGCTCCGCGTGTCTTAATGGCTACCTCGGGCTGCAGGCGGGGGTGGCCGGGTGGGAGGCTCCCCAGCAAGCCTCTGCTCAAGCGATGCTAATTGTGCCAGAGAGAACGGCTCACTAGAGTGGAAAATAGTCCTCATACATCTAGCTGAAGATGATAATGACCTTTTAAATAACAGAAGCAATTTTATTTCAATACTTCAATTACTCTGAACTCTCAAATGTCAAAGTGCTCGGCGCTTTCAAAATAGCTTAATATAGACATTTATAGCACTTAGACACAGCTAGTTTCTTATCTAACCTAATTACGTGTTGTACAGGAAATGGCCAAGCTCGCCATCTGTGTGATCTCTCACAGTGATCCCACGCACGGGCCTCGGCCCTGCCTGCAGCCTGCCCGCTGGAGCCCTCCCGGTGGAGGCCCTGCCGTTCTGGGAAGAGGCACGAGGGGACCTCGCCAGGGCCGTGACCTCCAGTGGAATGGGGAGAGGGGGCCGGACACGGGCCTCCCAGTTTGATTCATGTTGACAGTGCTGTGCCCTGACTCGGGGACAGCATGCCCCTGTGTGGGGTGCAGGGGCCCCCAGGATGAGAGTGGGGGTGGGGGACACTAGGGCTGGGTGTGGGGACACTTCTGCCTCGGCGGACAAAGCCAGGAGTCACCTGCTCAGGAGGTGGGAAGGAGGAGGCCACCACCACCTTGCGTGGCCGGCGGTGTTCCTGCTTTTCAGAGGCTGCTGTCCCTTCTCTGTGTCCGCAGCCCAAAGGCCACCCAGGGATGGGCTCCCTGTGACGCCCATCTCCTCTCTGACCCTGCCCTGCTACTCCGTCACTCCGCCTGGAGCCATGGCTGCCTTCCAGCTGACCCCCAAGCGGCAGCGCCTGCCCCGGGACCAGCATCGCTCAGCCGGGCCCTGCACCACCTCCCTGCGACGCCCACGTGCCTCCTTCCCTCGCTTCTCCAGCTCTCAAATGCCGCCTCTTGGGGAGCTGTGCCGGCCACCCTAGCCCATGTTTCTCCTCCCCAGTACCCTCTCGCTCCTTCTCTGCTTGTTTATTGTTTTGTTTTCCCTCCTTAGAGTGGTACCGCACAGACCGGGCATGATGCCTGTGTGTTTATTCTTCGTCTCCCGGAGTAGACTGCGAGCTCGCTGCAGGCCGGGGCTCAGTATTCCCTGCTGTGTCTCCGGCGCCGGGGTGGCGACTGCTTGATGCACGCATGTTGACGGTGCTGAGCGCGATGATGAGTGCAGGCGTGGAGCACAGGGGTGGAGTGCAGGGGTGGAGGAGTGCAGGGGTGGAGTGCAGGGGTGGAGCGCAGGGGTGGAGGAGTGCAGGGGTGGAACAGTGCAGGGGTGGAGCGCAGGGGTGGAGGAGTGCAGGGGTGGAGCACAGGGATGGAGCTCAGGGGTGGAGTGCTGAGAGGACAGATGCACTTCCGGGTTGGAATGTCTAAGGCGGGGTGGGCAGCGCGGGTCTAGACAGCCACGGTGGTGGCTGGGGGATAAGGGCGCTCTGTAAGGCCAGCGGGCACCCAGCTAGGACATGCGTGCCTCGTACACCGTACCTTCATCCTCCTACAGGAGTGGGTGTGCTCATCGACATTTTGCAGAGTTGGAAACCAAGGCTCAGAGGGGTTACTCAGGGTTCCTAAGGTTTCCTCAAGGTCCTCAGCTAGTGACGGGCAGAGCTGGGACTTGAGCTGCAGTCTGTCCTGCTCCAAGGCCACGGGTTAGCTGGGCTTGGTGCTCCTGGCTGGTGGTAGCTGTGATGAGGCCACCAACCTCGGGCAGGTCCAGCTGTGCCTACTGCCCCTGCCCAGAACCTGCCCCAAGGGCCCCCTGCTTTGCCCACTGCGTCTCTGGTGTCTCTCCTTCCTGTTTGCTGCTGTTTGCGTGTCCATCCCGGCTCCCTCGGGCTTAGTCCCAAGCCCAGGACCTGCTACCCCAGGCGGGCGGTGGCGCACCCTGCCGAGCTCGGCCGGCCACAGCCGCGCTTTCCGCGCTGACCACGCACTGCGCCCTGGCGAGCTGCTCTGTGGCATGTTTGAGGCCTCCTTTCAGTTTGTCACCTGTCCTTCCTCCCTTCACGCATTCATTCAGTTTGCCTGTGTGGAGCTCCCATCCCACACAGGGCCGGCCCCGCTGGGCAGGGCGGACGGGTGCATGCTGCCCCCACGGAGGCTTAGGGGCTGTCAGGGAAGTGGGCGATTCATTCCAGGGCGCTAGGCGGGGCCGGGCAACGTGGGGCGCTGGGGGGCCGGGAGGAGTCCGGCCGTGGGGATTGGTGTTTGGTGTGGGCCTTTGATCCCCTGGAGTCCTCCTCCCCTGCACCCCAGGTAGAACAGAGCCTTCCTTGGGCTCCTCGTGGGAAGAGAAGAGGCCGTCGTACGTCCCCTGCCCTGCCGGGAGGATGTGGCCTCACCCGGACCCCGTCCCTCCTGAGGGGCCCCAGCCCACGAGGTGCCCAACTTGGGTCCCCTTCACGGCGGCTGGTCAGTGCCCCCTCTGCCCCCAGCAGCAAGCCTGGGCTTGGCTCTGGCATTTCAGCGTAGCAGTGGTCAGACCCCCTGTGCTGGTGCTTGGACCGTCTACACGGAGGCAGACGGCAACAAACTACCCTCCCTGCCCACCCTGTGCCACGCGCTGTCCAGATGGCCCGTGAGACGGCAGGGGGGGCACAGGTGAAAGAGGGGCAGGGGATAATCAGGGAGGACACGTCTCAGGCCGAGGAAAGGACTCTGGTGCTGAGTGTGCCCCACCCAGGCCTCCCGACTGCCGCGTGCGGGGAGATGGGCTCGCTGAATCCAGGCCCTTTCGGCTTGGGCTTAGCACCCAACTGCTCTGTGCCTCAGTTTCCCTAATTGTAAGGCATGAGGATTAAATGAGATAACATTCAACCGGACTCTCCTGCCCTTCAGCTCCCAGTGGGCATCCCTCCAGTGCCCCAGATGTGCCATCCCGCAGGACAGCAGCTCCTGCCCCGTGCTCCTCACTTCCGTCATCCTCTTGTCTTTTCCTGGCCGTGCCCCAGTGACTAGACCGTAAGCTCCTGAGAGCAGCGCTGCTCTGTCTCTGCCGGCCTTGTAGCCTGCAAAGATCACTGAATACTTGTGACTCGATGTGGATTGCATCCGTTAGGCGCCTGGCGGGGGAGTCGCTCCAGCAAATTGTTTAGACATTTCTGTAAATCACTCACGATTCTAGGGAGCCCGGTCTTGGGGAGCTCCCGTGGGAGCCCTCTGCTGCTCCCGCGCTGCAAGGTGAGGGCTCTGCCCCGTCCCCAACCCCGGAGTCTCCCCCAGGTGTTGGCCAGTAGTCGTATCAATGGATCAAAACGGGTTCTGGGGCCAGTCTAATAATGTGAACACCTGAAGCAGCCTGCAGAAACCAGGCAATCGAAATGACAGGCTCTGCTGCTAACTGGAAAAGCTCCCCAAGCCTCTTTCAAGACACGCAAACCCACGTAATGATCACCACTGTGCAGCCCAGACGGAAGACACCTGCAGGCTCTGCCGGGCCTCCTAACCCACCAGCATGTGGCCCTGCTACGGTCCTGAGGCCCCACAGGACACCACACCAGTATAGAGAGTGGGAGGCTGGGCTCCCCACCCCCGCTGGTGGGGTCACCACTGGTTACTGCTCTGAGGCTCAAAGGGCCGATCCCCTGTCAACAAGGCATCGTAGGAGCTGAGACCCCCTGGTGAGGAGTCCCCAAAGTCCCCAGGCTTCCCCAGACTGCAGGTTCAAGAGAGGAGTGGGAATGTCCCACCTCTGTGGCCTTTATCCCCATGTACGATGGTGGGTCATCCAGAGGGGACCCATCAGTTTTAGGACATGGTCCAGGATGTCATATACTCTCAGGATCCTGGTGGATGCTCCACCTTCCCTGTGAATGTCACCTACCCCTGGCCCCTCGAGGCCCCCCTTTTCCACGGGCCCTGTTGCCTGAGCCCCCTCTGACCAGGCTGCATGTGCCCTCCAGTCTGGCCGAGGCCGTGTGATGGTCTGTTTCATGCAGAAATGGGGAGAAGACGCTTCCCCCAGCCTGGAGCCGGCTTTGCTGCCTCGGTCTCTGAGCAGCAGGCTGGGCCTGAGCCTGGGCGCATACCCACGAGCCGGGGCGGCAAACCACAGCCCTGTGTTAACATAGTTTGAAAGCTACGAATGGGTTTTACATTTTCAAATGTCCACAATAAATAAAGTCGCACTGGGACCCAGCCAGCGCTCCCTCACTTTTGTGTTCATGTGCTGTCCGTGGCTGCTTTCACGCCATGCGGGCAGAGTTCGTTTACCTTTCTAGAAACTGCCAAACTGTTTTCCAAAGTGTCCCGTTTTCCATCCCTGTCTGCACTACGCGAGAGGCCCAGTTTCCCCACGTCCCTGCCGACACTTGTCTGGCCAGTGTCCTGGCTGCAGCCGTGTCTGCGGCGCCGCGGAACGCCACTTGGTCTTCGCTTGCACGTGTCTGGCCACAGGGAGCAGCTTCTCACGTGCCTACTCGCCATCCACGGGTCTCCTTCCATGAATATCTGTTCTAATTGTTTGCATGTTTTTACACTGTGCTGTTTGTTTTCTAATTATTGAATTTGAGAGTTTCCAATATGATATGGATACAAGTCCTTGGTCAGTCGTATGGTTTGCAACTGTTTTCTCTCCGTGCTCAACTTTCCATTTTGTTCTCAGTATCTTTCAAGGAGCAGAAGATCTTAACTTTGACAAAGCCCAATTCATCAGTTTTTTCCTCAACAGATCATACTTCTGTGTTGTACCTAAGAGGTCTTTAAATAACCTCAGTTCACAAAAAAGTTTTCCTAGGTTTTCTTCTAGAAGTTTCATAATTTTAGGTTTCACCGTTAGGACTTGATTCATTTAAAATTAATTTTTCTTTATGGTGTGAGGTGTAGATTATAATTCCTCTTTCTTCTTAGCATATGGGTACTCAGCTCCAATACCGCGGGGCGAAAGGGTCCCTTTTCTTCTGTTGCCTCGGCCCCTTTGTCGAAATCGGCCGACCACGTGTGGGTCTGTTTCTGGACTCTGTTCTGCTCCTTTGCTCTGTCTGTTCTCTCGCTGTCAGCAGCGCTGTCTTGATTACCGGAGCTGCCCAGTAAGTTGAGATCAAGTAGTGCAAGCCCTCCCACTTTGTTCTTTGTTCAATGTTTTCAGGTTCTAGACTGTTCTAGGTTCTTTGCATTTCCATGTGAATTCTAGAATCAGTTTGCCAATTTCTACTAAAAATCCTGTTGTGATTTTGACGGGGGCCGTGTTGAATCTCTAGCTCCCTTCTGGGAGATTGACCGTCTCAGCCACACTGGGTCCTGCGCTCCGTGGCCGCAGCTCCTCTCTCCACCTGCTCAGGTCTGTGATTTCCCTTAATTTTCAGTGGTGTTTTCAGATCTTACACATTTTTGTCATATTTATTCCTGAGTAATTCATATTTCTGATGCAGTGCTAAATGGCATTGAGATTGTAGTGTGAGTTTCTGATTGTTTACTGGGGCCGAGCAGGTGTCCTGAGGGCCTGGCCGTGGGGCACGTGGGAGGAGCTTTCTCGGCGAGGCCGCAGGGTTTGCGCCTGAGCAGCCGGGAGGGGGAGGCTCCATCCCTGGTGTTGGCCACACAGAGCCTGGGTGTCGATAGTCACATAATAACGGCCATACTAACTTATTATAGTACCGAGAACTTCCCAAGTTCCAGGTCTTGGGTTCCCACCTCACACGCATATGCTCCTTAAAGCCTCACAACACTGATTCCCATTTTACAGAAGACACCCAGGAATGAGTAGAGAAGCCAATGTCCCCCAAAGCTACCCAGATTTGGAGAGGAAGTCAGGCCCTGAACCCAGGGGTCTGCCTCTAGATATGACCCACAGCCTCTTCCTCTCGGTGCAGGGGAGGCCGTCCTAGTAGGCGGGGACCATAGTCGGTCCCTTCCCACTCTGGCTGTGCTGACCTGGCTCGAGTGGATGGACCAGGGCCATCTGCTCCCTGGAGAAAACATACTATCTGCCCCAGGACCTTGGGTAAGGACAGAATTTTCCCGAACGTGGCTCAGGTACACCTGCAGCAACATTAGATGCTTGTAAGGGGGCACAGGCAAGCACTTTTCCCATCTGTTTTTGTGTAATTAGGAAACCATAGACTGTAAATCCAACCTGTGATTCCATAGACACTGGTGCTTAGGTGAGGTTAAAGTTTAAAGAAGAGTGAAGTTAAAGGCAAATATTAAGAAAGTAGTTGTGCAGGTGATGTAGAAAAATCATGAAGGTGGTATGGGAATGAGATATATTTGGTGAACATGTGAATGCGTGGACAATGTCTCCAACAGGGAGAGAAGAAAGGAGAGGGGGACGTTGTTCTCGTATTGGGCCTGGTGTGAGGAACCATATTAGCAATTATAACCACCATCGTCCTCATCATTTGCTGAGCTCCTGCCCTGTGCTAGGAACTTTACACACTTTACCTCATTTTGCTTTCAGAGCAACCTATGAGATCATTAATTTTTACTTCTATTTTACAAAACAGGCGTAAGACAAGACGACTGAGGCCAAGGGCACACAAGACCTTGAGAGAGCTTGGGGTGCAGCAGGGGGACTGAGTGCACCCTCACCTGCCGGTGCCCTTGGAGGAGAAAGAGGAGGAGGAGGAGGAGGAAGAGGAGGAGGAGGAGGAGCAGGAGTGGAGGGGCCTCTGTGTGACCTGGGCTGTCAGTGAGGATACGCCCCGCGGTCACAGGGGGCTGCTTCCTGAGGTAGTGAGCTCCTCGTTGCAGGAGGTATTCGAGCTGGACTCTCCGACACAAAGATTCTGGTGCATTTTTTCTATTCTTCAAAAGCATCTGAGCCCATTTTCTTCCTTCATGTTTCCTTGTGAAGTAAGGAGTGGCAGCCGTTTGGACTCCCCTCTGCCCGTGGCCCACCCTGAGGGCCACAAGGCCACACTGAGGCCTGGAGCCTTCACCACGCTGTACCGCTGACCGGCTATGCAGCCTTAGACAAGCCCCTTCCATCCTCTGGGCCCAGCTTCCAGGTGTAAAGTGGTGGAGTTGAGGGTCTGTGCGGCCCCTGACGGACATGGGTCGTCAGGGGTTACGTGTCAGGCACCCATGTCCAGACTCAGCCTCTGCTGGGCTCCCGGCCTGGCAGGGGACAGGCACCAGGGTCCTCGTGCAATGCCAGGAAATGAATGAATGATTGAAGAAACGAACCAGTGCGAGGACAAATAGTTAAAGTCAAGTCATCACACTGATGTCACTGAGAATCCCTCAGGGCCCAATGCCTGGGCGAAGACTTCGAGGCTACACAGTGTGCGGTGCATGATGTTGGTGGCACTTTCCACTGCCTGGCCATTGTAGACTTATTTACTGTGACCCATTTCTGGCAAATGGTGGTAAAGGGTCTTAGAAAAGGATGTCTCTCTATCAGCTAGTTTTGAGGCAGCGATCTCTGCTCAGGGTACCATAGAGTTCCCTGAGCCTTCAGGGACTCGGGGGAAGGAGATGATTTGGAAAGCCCTCCTACTAAGAGGGTCTCAGGCAGCATGCCCTAGGGGAAAAATTGAAAACGGCACATTCATTTTAGAGCCTGCACACACGCACACACACACACACACACACATGCGCGCGCACACACACACACACACACACACACACGCACACGCACGCATCCTGATCTGGGCAGGGGATGTGAACCCAAGAACTTACTAAAGCAAAACTGATTTGGCTTAGAGAGATTTGATTTTATGCTAAACAAATTTCATCAGGATTTTCATATGAAGAGTATATTCCTCCCCAAATGTGCCCTGCTTGGCTGCATTTTAATGTGGTCAAATCCAATCTCTGAGTTCTCTTCTGGCCCCAGACTGGGCTCTCAGGACTCCGCTCATGGCTGCTGGCTGAGCTGGGGAGAGGCAGTTCTGTCACAGGTGGCTTCCAGGGGACTCAGCTTCTCTCCCTGGAGCCTGGGCAAGAAGGAGTGGAGGAGGAGGGCCTGAGCAGGGCAGGAGGCTGTGGCCCCAGGGGGAGGGCCAGAGGGCCCAGAAGGCCCAGGACACTTGCTCAGTGGCACGGAGAGCTCCCCGTGGTCCCTGCAAGAGCTTCTGCTGTTGAATTTCCGTCCATTCAATACAAGTGATTCACTGAGTGCGATGGGGTCTGCCAGGCCCGGGCAAGGCACCGTCCTTCCCCAGCTCTAAGAAGTTCGGGCAGTGGGACAGTCAGACTTAGCAAATACAAACACGAGACGCCCTGGCGGATTTGGATTTCCGATGAGCAACGAATGCTTTGCTAGTGTAAGTATGTCCCAGCACAGCCAGACCTGTCCAGACGGACGGGCGGGCACAGCTGAGCGTACGGGCCCCTCATGGGTGAAGCTGTCACCCGGAGGTCCCTGCTTTCCTTGTGCCTGCAGTGAGGGTGCTGTCCGCTGCCCTGGGGTGCCCTTGCCTGGCCTCCCAGAGGACATGGAGGACTGGGGGAGGCCTGGGGTGGGCATTCCGTGAGGAATGGGTGGTTAAGTGGCATTTTGCTCGCAAGGTGAGCAGGGCCAAGACTTCCCCGGGGGCAGAGGCTGTGGCATTGCTGGCGGGGGGGTGCCTTCGTCATCACAGGATGGCGTGGGGGCAGGTGTGGGGTTGGTCTCACCGTTGTTAGGAAGTTGACATGGGGGGAGCTCCGCTGGGTGAGCTGGGCCTGGCTGCTGTCTCGGCAGAGTGGAACGTGGGGGGCCCTGACCGTGAGCCTCCTCCTCCACCGACAACCGTCAGGAGCCCCGGCCTTGCCGGCCGGACTTCTGCAGCCGGAGCCTCCTGTCACTGAGGCAGCCCAGCGGCACCTGTGGCTTTCCTCCCCAGCCCCATCCGGGCCTGCTGTCTTTGTCCCCCACCCGCCGACTCTGCTTCTGACCCCTCGGGGCCCACAGCCGGGCCATGTCCGAGAGCCCCGAGGGTGGCTGCTCTCTCCTGGGTTTGGGTGCAGAGCAGCCTCCGTCCTCCGGGTAAGGGAGCTGGTCTAGGAGGACCACACTGGAGGCCCGGTGAGATGCCTTAGTGCCACTGGGAAAGAGGATGCTCCCAGGAGGCCACCGAATCTTCCCAGACACACCCTGCACTGGCGAGGGTGCGCCTGGCCCTGAAGTCCCCCTCAGCTCCTTAGTGGGCTCGATCTGCCCACAGCCCCTCCCCTCTGCCACGGTGCCGCCCCCAAATCCCCACTCCCAACAGTGACCACGGGCTGCTGGCGTTGCCCCTGCCACGTCCTGGGCCCTGGGCACAACGTCCCCGAGTCTCCTGTCATCCCTACCCAAGTCTTCACTCCAGTTTGCTCCCCCACCACGGAGGGGCTGCCGCTCGGACCTGCCAATGTGCAGGGCTGTTTCCTCTCCCGGGACCAGCAGCTCCGACACGTCTGCCACCGCGGATCGTTCGTTCACCGGCACGTCTGCCACTTAGGGGTGGCACGGGGCACGCAGCTCCGTGGGGTGGGCGACCGCCTCTGCCAGCCTTGACCCCCCTCCCCTGCCCCATGAGCAGCCTGCAGCCCCCGCAGCCCCAGAGCCACAGCCTCTCCACCTCACCTTGCCCTCTCGTTCTTCCTGCCTCCAGCCCGACATGCCCCGTGCCTTCCCAACGGCCGTCCGAGCTCCCCGCGGTGACCTCCCCTCCGTCTCAACAGGCCAGGCCTGCCTTCCCTCCCAGGTCTTGTCTGAGGGCCACCTCCTTCAGCCAGTGGTATGGGCTGAACGGTGTCCCTGAAATATTCCTGGGTTGAAGCCCTAACCCCCTCGTACTTCAGACTGTGACGGTATTTGGAGATAGGTAAAATGAGGCCATTAGGGTGGGCCCTAATCCCATATGACTGCTGTCCTTAGAAGAAGAGATTAGGGCACAGATGCGCACAGAGGGAGGAGCACAGAGAAAAGGTGGCCGTCTGCAAGCCAAGGAGAGAGGCCTCAGAAGAAACCAATCCTGTTGGCACCTTGGTCTTGAACTTCCAGCCTCCAGAATTGTGAGACATAAATTTCTGTTGTGTAGGCCACCCAACCTTTGGTACTGTGATGGCAGCCTGAGCACACGAAGACCACTGAACGTCACCTCTGCCTTCCCTGGGTGCATGACACGTCTATCTTAGCCTTCCCACCTCAAGCCACACTTGTTCGCACAGACGCCTCAGCACCGGGACCCCAGCGACAGGAGTCAACATCTCCCCACTTCCCCTGTGATACGGGGGCAACGAGAGGCAGAATCCCTGAGTGAATGAGGACAGCCTTTGGGCCAGCAGCCCTCCGCAGCCCTGCGTGACGCCATGAATTGCGGCTTGAAGAATGACAGCAGGCCCAGCCTTGATATTTATGACGCTGCTTCCTGGCCTTCCGGGGGAGTGGCGCTCTCCGCTCTTGCATTTATGGTCCTCCGGTGCAGTCCAGACCAACGAGGGCATTGCAAACGGGCTGTCTGCTAACGGCACATGCAGGTGGTGCGGGAGCAGCGAGATCCTTGGCCCTGGAGTCAGACTTGAGCCCTTCTCACCCCAGGAGGGGTGCTCCGGCCCTGAGGAGGGTCTCCTCCTCCATCTCCCCCCTTTGCAAAGACCTCGAAGGTTATAGACGAATTACTATGTCCTAACCGTCCCTCACTACTTTCGACATAGCTGCATACCACCTCTGCTTTCTTAATATTTATCTTTTAATTGTCCCACTGCCCCCAGGAGGCCAGATGACCCTGGGCCATAAGACACCAAGTGTATTTTCCTGCCATTCCTAGGCTGGGGCTAAATTGGGTGGGGCCACCCACTGGGGCTTCTGCAGGCTTGGAGACAGCTGGGGAGCATTAGGATGTGCACTTGGCCCCAGAAGGGAGATCTCTGGAAGGGGAGTGAAGCTAAGGCTTAGCCTCCCCCCATCCCCCTGTGCCCATCTGAGCTTGATTTTATTAAAGAGGCAGGTGGATTTTCTTTCAAGGAGCGCTGAAAGTCTTGAGGTGAGCAGGAGACATTAGAGTGAGGGTGATGCCTTGGATGCCCAATAACCGATTTGAGAGTGACCCAGGCACTAGAAGGTGCTGGAATGCCTCAGAGAGGCACAAGTGACTACCCTGCCCACCATGCATTTTCAGATGGAGAATGAAAGTCACAGAGCAGTTTGGACTTCCCCAGGATGAGCTGCAGCTCAAAGTCAGCGTGTGCACTGGGGCCCCAGGAAGAGCCTGCCAAGCCACCCCCGGCTGTGGGCCCCGGAGAGGGGCAGGCACGCCTGGGAGGGTGCGTTGCCCCAGGCCGAGTTCCCTGCACCTGCGATGGGCAACACTCACATCGTGTCCTGCAGCTCAGCCGCAGGACTGGGCCTCCCTAGCAGGGGCCCCTCACTCCCCAGGACGCTGCAGTAGGCGCCAGACAAGGGGGAGAGCCAGTGTCTAAGCAGGAAGACAGAGGAACGTGGGGTGCGCTTCCCTGAGGCTCCCCTGCCTTTCTCAGGACGGACATTCGAATACTTAGAAAGGCAGCATTACACGTGGAAAGAGTGGCAATTTAAAACTCAAGAATCCTTTTGCATTTGGAAAACAGTTGCTTTAATAAAATAAAGACAATACAATATTTTCCACTGGTCTCAAGTGACCCCATTTTTTTTTCAGTGCAACATCCCTGGACAAGGTGAGCCGTGTAATTTCAGGTGCAGAGTGGCGTCGGCAAGTCACAGCCTCCAGCGCAGCTTGCAGACCCCAGAAGTGTGCTCGGATCCTTTTCATAGAAATGCCAAGGCCACGGAGAGCGCTGGGTCGGAGCTCCGAGGCCAGAGGCCCCTCCTTGAGAGCTGTGGGCAGGGAAGGCCCTGGGGTTCCTTCTCGGACACAGCCCAGGCCCTGCTTCGCCTCCGCCACCTGGCGCTGCTGTGGCCTCCTCCTCACTACCAGTCTGCAGACCAGCAGAATATTCTCCCCTTCTCGTCGCCCACCAGGAGTTTGGTCTGGTTTCTTGGGAAGAGAAAGAAAAGACAAGAGTGTTGGCGGCCAGCGAGTGGGTACCACGCAGGAAGCTGCAGCCTGGGGCTCAGTCCAGGACCCCGGGAGCCTGCCCCTGGCCCCAGCTCCCCTGACGCAGGGAAGGGAGCGGGAGAAATGGAGAATGTTCTGACTGGGTGGGTGGGGGTGGCAGGTGGGGTTGAGGGCTCCTGAGCTACAAGGACTGTGGCCCCCAGAGTGCTGAGAGGGAGCTCCAAGACGCCCAGGCCCCAGGGAAACGGTGAGGTCCTGCCTCGCTCTCCAGCATCTCCAGCTAAGCCTCCTGGCCCGTGAGACATGGAGCCAGGCCCGGGAAGAACAAATGGCGAGTTCTCCAGCAAATAGTGTGGCTGTGGGCTCTCCTTCCCTACCCCCACGCCCACCCTGCCCACCCTGCCTCAGCCTGGCATCTAGAACACTGCCCAGCTCCAGCCCCTGGGGATGCCGGAACAGTCCCGGCAGGCCAGTGGGGGAGGATGTCCCAGCCCTGAAGGCAGCAGGCTCCTGGACCGCACCTCTTGGTGTGCAGAACGAGGTGACAGGAGCCACCTCCACTGGCTCCCTGGGACAGACCAATGACAGGTATTGAGCATGGGACCCGACACATGGCTGTGCTGTGTGGGCTTAGGGGCCTCCAAAGGCACTTTCTGTTCATGTAGGATACTCAGCATACCAAGTTACGATCACGGTGGAACTCTTTAGGATAAAATTACAAAAAAATATACTTCTACCTTTCGGATTTCTTTATGCATTCATGGATGTTCAAGAGCAAGAGAGCAAGAGCATGTGTGAGTTAAAAACAATCAACAAGAAAAACCCCCAAAGCGTTTCCTAGGGCCCTACAGGGCCACGCTGCCTGCCTCCTGTGCATGGTGCCCCACTGGGTCCCTGCAATGCACCTGAGCGCAGAGCTGCTGGGACCTGCCTTGGGGTGGCCGCAGCGCCCTCTGCTGGAGACCTGGAGGAACGGCCGTGTTTACCTGGACACGGCCAGCGCTGTCACCGCAGGGCTGGTCTTGCTGGGCTTCCCTGTCAAAGCAACGCTGACATCCAGCTCTCGACTCAGGGCAAGGTTCTTCTCCCACTTGTGACCTGTGGGGAGCGTTCGAGAGAGTAGTTAGAACACCCCAGTGGCTTCACACTCACTCACCTGTGCATCCACATACGGGGCCACAAACACATGCGCACATATTTATATTTGTGGTCAGCAACTTGTTAAATTGAGGGGGAAAATATATTTAATCTTGGCCTGTGCTGTTGCAAAAAGGGCCGTCCCAATTTAATTTGCAGGCTGTGATAGTTACATGTGCTGACGTGCCGCGGTATCCATTGTGCACCAAATTGGATTTGTGTATTATTGCTTTCTAAATTGCATGCCTAGTTCAGCAAAATTGTTCATCAGTGTTTACTGGCTTTATGCTTAATAAGATGCCCCACAATACCTTGCTGCCAGGATGTAATGCAGCTATAATTGCCTAGTAAAAATAAATTACATAAAGTCGGCATTATCAACTTATCTAAATCCTCTTACGCCACAACCAATAATTAAATGCCGAGAACGTTTTTTCCAAAAATATAACTCAATGATTGTTACTTCACTCATTTTAATGACTGCATTCGGGGACAGGCAGTAATTCCTTCAATGTGAAGGGTGAGATTGAGAGACGCCACCAGGTACATCCCTGCAAGGCTACTTTGCCGGACTCAGGGCAGGAATGACGCTGTAGTCCCAGCTCTGCCGGGTGGTCACCAGAGTGTGCAGACAGGGCCGTGCACCAGGAAATGCATGAGGGGTCCAAGTGGGGGAAACTGCCTTGATGCACACCAGGCATTTGTGAATTTGTGCAGAAATCCAAACAGTAAGCTTCTCCCGAGTGAGTACTTTTTAGGTACCAGATTGAGTCCAAATCTTCGGGGTGATCCCTGAAATAAATTGTACTCAACTGGGCTGGTCCTTGCTGCAAATGGCAAATAAATGAATTCCAGGCAGAAATTATATTACACCTGCCCACAAATGCAGTATCCTTAATATCTTGAAAGATCTCTTTTCTTGCCCCTTAAGACATCCGAGGGATGCAGTAATACACACTCCAAGAGGACACGCGTGCAAATATCTATGTGTCATGCCCAATACTGGTCCCTTTCCAGCAAAACATATTATAAGAACAACATGCTTCCTTATTAAGACCTCCAGCGGGTTAGGTCTGTAAATCTGCACCTGAATTTGTTAATTCTAAACCATGGCCCAATCTGATTTTTCCTGAGTGTGCCTGTGCCATCCTGTCATTTCATCCCAATCCTCCCCTGAATTCTAACCACAATCTTGGCAGTCAGTTCAGTGGGGCAGCAGTGACCTAAGGTCAGGACAGATGGCAGAGGAAGGATGTGGACCGGGGGCTCCCTCTCAGCCTGAGCCCCTCTCGTAAGTTCCCTAATGTAATAAGATACTGTGTTCAGAGAGAAGAAACTCTTTAAAGTCTGAAAATGACAATAATATTCTGCATTTGTGGAGCAGATTCTCGTCTGTGGCTACCCTTTTCCCAACATCAGCCCTCCACAAGTTAGGACGTACAGGAAAGACCTCCATTTGACAGGCGGGGAACTGAGGGCCAGAGAAGTTGCTGGGACAGAGCGGAGTGTTTCCTTTGCTCCCGGGACCCAAGAAAGATGTCCCAGCTCTGGGCCAGAGTCTTTGATGAAGACTGATCTGAGAGGGAAGGTTGGCGCACTGGAGGAGGTGCTGACGGGGGGTTGGACAGCTGTCGTGGACATGGCCAGGTGACAGCTTTGGTGGGGAGGTTTGCGCCTGTGTTCGTTGTAGGGGTTGGTGATGGTGGTTCCGTGGCAGTGTCTGTGGTCAGGGTTACCTGCAGTGGCTGTGGCTGCTGTGGCAGAAGTGAGAACGATGGTCTGCTTGCTGGGTGACTTTGAGCAAGTCCCTGAACCTCTCTGAGCCTCAGTCTCATTATCACTCTCACATGGGTGCCTTAGTGACACCTACTGCACAGGGGTGCCACGAGAAACAAGAGAATGCAGGGTGATGTTTACAGTGGCGCCTGCTCACGTCACTCTCGCCATTGCTACTCGAGAATGGTGGCCATAGTGGTGGCCATGGCTGTGACGGCAGAGGAGGGAAGAGACTTTCTTACTTCAGTTTCATCTGCCACGACCCAAAGAGGGCTTTGCTCCAGAGTAGTGGCTCTCTGACTTTTGCGCACACTAAGACTCACCTGGGGACTTGTAGGACACATAAATTCTAGCAACTCCAAATCCCTTCCAGTGGGCTGGGTGGAGGACCGGGCCCAGGGTCTGCACTTTCAGTAAGCCCCGGGCAATGCGGGTGCAGAGTGCCCCCAGACCCACTTGGAGAAGCCTGCCATGGGGAGCTGGGGGGTGAGCCAGGGTCCAGGGGGCTGACTGGGGCATGATGGAGCCACATCCTTGCCCCTGGGGAAGTGGCCCCTCCCGTGCTCCTGTCCAGGCAAGGAGCCAGCTGGGTCCAGGCCCTGGGCTGGGCAGTTTGGCACCAAGAGGCATCCAGGCACATGGAGAGCATCAAACCAAGCTTGGCAAGGTGTGTTTCCCCCTCCTGAGGATCAGAACCCCCTGACAACCACCATGCCACTGTCCACATGTCCAGGAGCATCCCAGGGCTTGCTGGGCCCTGCAGCGACGAGGTCAGGACTTGAGAGGGCGTCTCCACACTGCCTCACATCCCACCAGCAGCTTGCAGTACATAGACTGTCCTCTTGTTCCCCCAAAACCTGGCCGCAACCCCCAGAGCCTCAGTGGCTGACTCGGCTGGACCTGCAGCCCTTGGTTCTAGGCAGGGGGCTGGCGGGGGGGAGGGTGTGGGCAGGGCAAGGCAAGGGCCGCATCCCTGCAGGGCAGGTACCTCTTGGACTTGGAGGCTGAGCCGAGGGCTCCTCTGCTGCTGGGTGCCCAGGAACAGACATCTTCACGTCCTCAGTCTTCCAGATCTGCCCAGAAAAGAGAAACTGTCATGGGCTGGGGAAATGATCCTGTCTGCAGGCTCCGGGTGGCCCGTCCCACTCCCTCACACCTGGCGCCCTGAGGGAAGGGTTGGGGGCCTGGGCCCTGTCCCTCCTGGTGTTAATTCAGTGTCGGGAGAAAGGTGATTCCCCGAGTGCAGGCTGGCTGATCATGAGTGCAGCTTGGACGTGTTCACTCCCGCCCATGTCCCTGAGCACATCTTGCCACCCCTTACCTGCAAGGATGCGACTCTGCAGCCGGTTTATTATCATTTCACTTAGCTCACACCTCGGCGGCTGGGCTGCCCCACCCTGTGTCTGGCTCTGGGTCCTCAGCCCCCCTTGTGGGAGCCCTTAGGCTGACTGCCAAGACTTCTCACTCACTGAGCCTGGACTTTGTGTTGCTGAAGGGCGGGGACCGGCCTCCACCCAAATGCCTCGGTGAGCTCCGCTCAGGCCACGCACAGTGCTCAACTGCGACGCTGAATGAATGAATGCACATGCTTGGGGTGGCCCAGGGAAGAAATGTACCTGCTGCAGCCACCCCAGGCTCCTTGGGCTGAGCTGCAGGTGTGGCCCTCACACACCAAGCCCAGGCCTGAGTGACCTCCTCACCATCCGGCCAGCCCAGGACACTGTGCTCTCTGCAGAGACCCTGTGTCCCCACAGGCCACAGACAGGGCCCCCGAGTGGACTTGTGGGGGCCTCCCCAGCCCTGGCTCTCCTGTGCCCTCACGCTGGCCCCTGAGCCCACATGGCTTCTCCACACGCCCTGCCTTTTCCTCATGCTCAGGACCCAGCTGAAATGCATCTCCCCAAGTCTCCTTGTTGGAAAGAAATCCGTTCTTCCCTTGTGCCCTGCCACAGTGCTCCATTCTGCTCCTGAAGCATCACCTCCAAGGTCACTGTGAGACTGTGAGCAGGGACGGCCACGGAGGGCAAGGCCGGGCTGCAGCCACGCTGGCACACAGCAAGCTTCCACAGACGTTTTCGGGATTCAACGGGCATTTTCTGCAACACCTTGTGATAGTCAATTGATATTTTCTTTCATAAATCGGGAAATTAGATTGCCACTTTCTTGAGTAAGCCTCTGAATTATGACTTATCTTCATTCATTCCTTCCTCTTTCCTGTCAGTCTCAGAAAAGTTACCTATGCCCTTTTCTCCCAATTTTATCTCTTGACCTCAGTGTTTCCTTCTCTTCTTGTCTCCCTGAAGCTCCTTCCTCCTCAGGGCTCTTCTCAGAGGGTCCATGGCACTCTGATTATCTCAGCGATGGCACGGACCACACATGGACCTTTTCTCTCTGCTCCTCTTCTGGAATGTGAGCATCTTGACAAAAAGGGCCCATTTCTCACTAATCCCTGTATCTGCGGTGGCATGAATGAGTGCCTGGCATGGAGCCAGAGCTCAGTGAATGCCGGATAGGTGGACAGACAGTTAGAGGGACAAATGGGTGAGTGGGTGGATGGATTAGCGGATGGATGGAAGGATGGAAGAATGGATGCAAGTGTGGGTGGGTGGGTGGGTGGTTGGGTGGATAGATGGGATGGATGGATGGGTGAGTGAATGGGTGGATGGGTAGATGCATGGTGAGTGAGTGGTGAGTGAGTGTTTGGAAAGATGCATGGATGGATGAATGTATGAGTGGATGAATGGATGGGTGGAGAGATAAATAGTTGGTAGGTGGGTAGATTACTGGATGGATGCATAGATGGGCAAGTTTGGACTGAATGGATATATCTCTTTTCAGCATTAGGATATAATCTTTCGCATTTGACCAATCAGCATTTACATCTTGTAACAGTGTTTATTGTGTGTGTGTTTGTGTTGTAGTATATGTATAATTTTATCTATTTATTAAATACTTTTGCCTGGAAATAGCCTTGCCTTTCCCTTCACTTGCTGCGGGTATTTGGTCTGGAATGGTCTCAAATGCAACCTTCAGGTGTGGACCCTGGGAGGAAGTGAGCAGACTAGAGACGACCATCTTTCCCATGCCATGTTCTCCTGCCCAAGACACCTACCCGGACCATGCCGTCTTTACTCCCGGTGATGACAACATGGCTTGTGTCCCATGCCAGACCTTCCATCACGCAGCAGCAGGTTATGGCTCCTTCTGGGCCCCAGGCTGTGGTGATGCTGGCCAGGGGCTGTCCATTGACATTCCACAGGGATAAGTGGGCTCCCGCGCAGGAGACAATGGTGCCCTGCAGCAGCGAGAGTTGGCATCATTCTAAGCTGGCACTGCTGCCTGCCCATCCGCCACTTGCTTAGATACCCAGTTTGCACACCCAAGCACCCGGACCTGGCATCTTCTGAAGACCAACCAAGGGACCCCAAGACCCCCAGGGCACCACTTCTCTCCGGCGGACTCACAGGTCTGCTGTGTCCTCATGCTACTCTAAATTCTTAGCTCTTTGCACATTGTGATCAGGTGCTTAGATACCGCTTTCCGGCAGATGCATCCCGGCAGATGCTGACTGGCTCACACTGGGGCTCCTCCCAGACCCCACTCCCTGGCCACACACTGGCTGCCATGGAAGACCCAGCCTGAACACCACCCCTGGCTCTGGACATGGGGCCGACACTTGGTTTGCTAGCCCTGCTCCATGAAGTTTTGGATGTTACCTGGTAGAAGGCAGGGTACAAAGGTCCAAATGATGGCACATGGCTCATATACCTGTGCAGTGCCCCCCGAGGGAATTTCTGAGAAGAAGCTCCCACTGCATCTCCTAAATCTCACATCAGAGCCTCTGTTCCTCACATCCTGTTATTCTGCAGTGGCTGCTGTCAGCGAGCCTTGTCCTAACCACAGAAGGGGTGTGGGGAGCTCAGTGCCCCTCCACAGCCCCCTGGGCACGGCTCCACTGTGGAACTTCCTGAATGGCTAGGGATGGTCTGTCTGAGGCCAGGAACCGTGTTCACCGCATCTCTGCCCAGCACCCAGCACTGGACCCAACAAGCACATACTGAAATCAATCCACCCTAGGACAACTATTCCTGGTGCCAGTCTTCTCTGGGTTCTGGGGACACAATTGCTTACGGGTTTTATGTTCTCCCGGATTAGGGCTTGGTGCCTTCTCCAATAAATCAGCCCATCCATCTACTCACCCACCATCCACCAATCCATCATCCTCCCATCCATTCACTAACTCATCCCTCTATCTGCCCAGTTATGCACCCATGCGTCCATCCTTTCGTTCATCCACCCATCCATTCATCCTGCATCCTTCCATCTAACCTCCATTCTGGATTTGAGCCTACCTGGAGCACCACTTTCAGCAAAAAGTGACACCAGGAGGCCTCTCCATCATCTCCCCCTCCTCCTGTGAGCTCTCTGCCCACTTTATTCATGCCCTGGGCCCAGGGAGGCCCATATGCCATGATGGAGCTTCCAGCCTGGAAGAAACTCCATAGTGATATAAAGATAGGCATATATTTCTCCAACTCCCTTGCTCATCTTTGTTAGCCAGCACGGAGGGACAGCAGAGACACCTGCCAAGTCACCACTAACTTGCAGTTAAGGATCTGTATTGTCCATGCCCAGCAGACCCCTCCCCAAAGGCACACCTTCCTTTCCAACTCCCTGGTGCCCAGGCCAGAACAGACACCTGCCATTCCACCCCACCCCCCACCCTGAGGGAGAAAGCTAAAGAATCAAAAATTAAAGCTAGCCCCAGATGCTGCAAGCGCTGATCTAGTGGCTGTCCCATACATGTGCACCCCCTGGCAGTCTGGGGTGGTCAGCATCTCTCTGCCCCTGGGTTTTCTCACAGCTGTTGCCCACTGTCCTACTGCACAGGCTCACAGATGTGAGGACACTGACATCGATACGCAGAAGCCTCACCGAGACGTCGCTGATGGCGATGGCTGAGATGCCCTCCCTGTGGGCAGGCAGGCGAGTCACATGGGTGAGGTGGTCCAGGTCCCACAGGATGCAGGTGCTGTCCTGGGAGCCGCTCACCAGGAGGCTGTAGGTGACTGACGCTGCCAGGCACGTGACAGCCTGTGTGTGTCCATACAAGGCCTAGGGACAGGAGACAGACTCATGGGTTACAGGAGGGACTCTCAATCCAGCTACCGGGAGGAGATCCCCCACCTTCCCTTTTACTGCTGGGCCCCAGATGAGGAAAAGAGAGATTCAGAGTGAGTCAGTGGTTCCCAGGTCTGTGGGGCTGGGGCTGTGTACACGTGTGTCCACGGCTGGCCTCTGAGCCACACCCCCTTCCTGGGCTTGGGGCTCTGCGGGGCAGAACCAACAGGCCCTTTACCATAAGCCACAGAGCCCAGCAGCGTTCAGGGCCCTTGTGCTCCCTGCGTTAACCTGCAAAGGCACTGCTGGCAACGTGTGGTGTCTGGGCCAGCGCCGTGGCAGTGTCACAGAGCTTGTTAGAAATGCAAATTCTTGGGTCCTACTCCAGACCTACTGAATCAGAAACCCTAGGGGTAGGGTCCCTAAATCCGGGTTTTCGCAAGCCCTCCGGGGCCTTCTGTGTGCTCGAGTGGGCAGCCATGACGGTGAGGGCTCGGGAGCACAGGTGCCTGAACTGGACTGGGAAGGAGGGAGGCCAGGCCATGATTAAAAAGATGGAACTCCTTGAGTGCATTCGACTGGCTCATACCCAGCAGGTGACTTGGGGCCTGGCCTGACTAATGAGTGGTTGTGTGTCCAGATCTGGCCAGAGGCCTTGCTCTCTGTGGACACGTCCCCACGGGGCCGAGGCAGCCCACCGGGCACACTGGCAGCCCCGGGCCCACCGCCGCCAGCCGCAGTGTGGATTCTACCACAGCCGCCCCAGAGGCTGCCAGGAGGCCTGGCCCGCGGTCCTCTGTGCTCACGTGTGCTGCCACCCCTTGGGATCAGCCGGAGGGGTGTGCAGGTGATGTTCTGGGGTGTGACTTGCCCGGCTTACCAAGTGGCAAACCACCCTCAGGACAAAGACAACTGCTCACTCATTTGGGTCAATGAGGCTGAGTGTCATTTTTCAAAGCTGTCACTTTGCCTGGTCACAGCAATTAAAAGTTCTGCCACAGACTCCTGTTTGTCCTCAATGGATCCTAACGTGACACCACCCAGATGGTGCTGGCAAGTTTCTGGGTACGACCCACGGAAGACTTGGGTCACCCTGGGAAATGGCAACCCCCTGAATGAAAGAGGAAAGCAGGGGATCTGACAGGAAGCTTCCCATGCTCTTCCCAGGGTGAACTAAGTCTAGTGGCTAAGTTCTAACCTCAGGGGACACGGTGACTCCAAAAAGTGCAGGGAAGGGGACGCAGGCGTAAGGGCTAAGGATTCGGAGACAGGAGCTCTGCGCCTGAATGCCAACACATGGTGTTCATTACTGGAACTCAGTTTCCCTCCGCAGGGACGGCCCGTGTCCACGGCGCTGCCCCTTGGTAAGGCCTGGCGCCTTCCCAGCAGCTGGGACACGCCAGCGCCAGGAGGCAGCCGGCACCCCCCTCCGCAAAAGCAGGGAAATCGAGGAAGGAGAGAGCAGTTTTAAATGTGTTCTCAAGGGGCTCCTTTGCTTTCTCAGAATAATGAATACTTCTCTATGAGCCAATTAAAATAACTTTATTATATCATCTTATACCTAATATAGCAAAAAATGAGTAAAAGAAAACAACCCCCCCTGAAAATAATTCCCCATGCTGGTTGCCTTGTGGTGAGACGGGTACTCATAACTGATTGTTGGTGGCTCTGTACAGCTATGCAGCCATTCGGAAGGCACCATGTCACTGGTCCATAATTCCACTCCTCGAAACGTACCATTGAGGAGAGACGTCAGAAGCAAACAGCGATCTATACAGGATGTTTCCTGCAGCACTACTTAAAAACGGTCCAAACCTGGAAACAACTTAATTGTCTAGTTTCCGAAGAAATGGCTTATTAAACCGTGATGTACGGACATACTAACAACTGAAACTTAATGTTATGGAGGTGGAATAACATGGAACTATTGCAAGTGTAAATTATAGAGACTAGAGAAAAATGGAAACAATTTGATAGGCTGGGTGAAAATACAATAAAAATATCTACACAATGGACAGAAATATGTAAATACATATATCTGGGGATGGTAGTACGCAAAAATGAAAGCTTTTATAGGAATTGCAGAGAATTCTCTTTGAAGTGAATTTGAAATTATTCTTTAATGTTATAATATCTTTAAAAATAAAATGCTATTAAAACTGTTTATGAAATTGTTTAATGAAGACGTCGTCTCCCAGTCAAGGACGGAGCACCATCGGTTTGGGGGATTCCCAAGCCTACGGCAGCCTTTACGGGAAAATGATGAAGTGTTTCATTTCACCTAAAAGATAAGAGCGTGCGGGGTTCCCTGTATCTTTTTCTCGATTTGGACCTAGGAGAGGATGATAAATTACATTTTTGTGGTGTCAGTACTGGGTTTTTATGGTGTGTCTTCCCTGCTAAATGGGAGCCTGGCGCAGAGGCAGGGGCACAGGCCCCCGGGTGCCCCAAGGCCAGCTCCAGGGTCACACTGAACTGCCCACGGGCCCGGAGCGGGCGGTATGTGGGCATCAATGATGCCGGGGAGAGGGGACAGTCCAGTCTTTCATTTCCAGTGTCTCCACTTAGGTCAGGAATCCAACCCAGCCCCCTGACGGCAGCAGTCAAGAAAGAGGAGCCAGGAAACCTCCAGAAGCAACCTGGACGTGCGGGAAGGAGGGAGGACTCAGGCTGCTTCGGGATTCCCTCGGAGAGCCCGTGAAGGTCGCCTGCGAGTGGCCTCCACGCTGCCTCTCAGCAAGTGCTGCTGCCCCTGCAGACCCACCGGCCCCTCGTGCCCTGCCCCGTTCGTCCCTTCGCTGCGCGCTTGCTGCGTGCTGAGTGCTACCCTGCACCCTCTGTGAGCTGGGGGTGCACCAGGGGACCAGGGAAGGCTGTGGTGAGACAAGTGGCTTGAAAATCACCCTCAGAAACCCAGGATCAGTCCCAGGGCAAGGTGTTCAGGTTAGGGAGTCTGGTCAGTGGCGAGTTTTGTGTGGTTCACTTTGGGTTCTGTTACTCTGAGGCTCTACTGCTAACTAAAAGACAGATGCGAAAATGAATGGGGTTTTAGAATTGGAAGTGTTCCCTAGTGAAATTCTTGGGTTCAGAGTCAGACAAAGCTGGGTTCAAATGCAAACACTGCCATTCTAGCCTCAGTTTCCTCATCTGGAAGTGGAATACAGTACCTCCTTTACGAGATTGCAATTCGTGCACAGAGAGGCCTTGGTGCTGTGCAGTGTGAGCCCCCGGCGAGCGCATTATGGGATGGGCAGCATCCGTGCCAGGGCTAGCCTGGGCCGGGCTCTCTGCCCCTGGCCTGCGGCTCCTTCTCCCGCCTCGGCCACTTCCCTTCTGAAATAGTCTCTCATGTGCTGGGTCTGTGACCTGGACTGAATGTCCTTGCACCTCAATTTCTTTTCACCCATAAAGTGGGCATAATGATGGTACCTATTTTTCAGGGCTGTTGTGAAAGTCAAATGAGAAGATCACGTGACAGTGCTTGGGGTAATGGCAGCCCGGGGCAATGCTCAAAAAGTATTATTTGGTGCACAGAAACCGATTTCCCTGGAGCTGCAGTGCACGTGGAAGTAGCTGCGTGTGGCCTGGGGTGGCCTCCATGGAGGCGCTCGCCTGTGTGCTCATCAAATCCACCTGCGGGAATAAAACTGAGCCCTGCATGACAGGGCAGTGGGCCCCCCTCTGCGGCTCGCTGTGCACCCCCTGACCCTGAGGGCAGGCCGGCCCTGGTAGGGATTCAGGGCATGTTCAGGCACCTCACCTGCCCATGGTGCCACGCCCGCCCGAGGTACCGTCCCTGCCTGAGGTACATACCTGCCTGAGGCGCAAGCCTCTCGGGTGGCCTTTGGTCATGCTGAGCTCCCACACACACACCACGGTGCTGTCACCAGAGGTGACAATCGTCGTGGGAGATAGGCACACGGCACACAGACAACGGCCCCAGGCGGCAACGTCCTCAAATGTCATCAGGATCTGTGGAGACGGCGGGGTGTGAGCACCGGTACAGGGCCAGCAGAGGCCAGGAGCCCGGGACAGAGTGACAGGGCGGAGAGGGGATGTAGGCTAGTCTGGGGACCTTGGGAACCAGGGACATGTCACGTGTTCGGGAGCCAGGCCCTGGTGATGAAATCCAGGCCATCCCAGCCTGTCCCCAAGGAGGAGCTCCCACTCCAGCAAGTGGGGAGGGACAAGTGAGCAGTGTCTGACAGGGAGGGACACTGGAAGACCCGCCTGGCACCGGGAGGCAGCGGCTCAGCCTGGGGTGGTCTGGATGGCTGTTGGGAGGGGTGTGTGAGGCCATGGAGGGCCGGGAGAGAGCTCAGACGGTCGGGGATTCACGGGCTATGGGATGGTGGAGGTGCCAGAGCCAGCCTGGGACTGGAGGATGGCAGGGCCACATCCAGATGCCAGAGACACTGAATGGCCCATGGGGGCCCGGAGGACCGGCAGGTGGCGCTGCTCCTGGTGGCCTTCTGAATGCTCAGCCTGTGTCCTCTGAGTTTCACCATGGCTGGGCCCCCAGTACATCCCACCTGGACTCTGCATGAGTCTGGGTGGGCTCAATGTAGCCAGATGACAGCCAGCCTCTGCTCTGGAGGTGACAGCATGCACTAATTTGCAAGCTCGGCTCTTTGGACCAGGAGTTTGACGCCTGGCCCATGAGTGTCTTTGCTCTGGCACTGAACCCTCTCACTCCCAGGCTGGAGCTTGCTTCGTGGGGGGAGTGGGGCATGGGCAGCCGTCCCTGCTTTGGGCCCCCAGCAGGAGGAAGGCCGAGGCCCTGTGGCCGCCCCTGTTCCCGCGGCCGGCTCACCTTGTCGGAGCCGTAGTTCCCCAGGCAGCAGCTGAAGTCGTCAAAGCCCCAGCTGAAGGTTCTGTTCCAGAGAGGAGGCAGCAGCACTTTGTTCTTCTCCACAGCCAGAATGGTCTTCTCAGTAGGGACAATGTGGCCGATGGCCCCTTTGGGGGACTCCGAGCCTAGAGAAAAAAGGTACATATCTGCCCCCCAGTCAGTATGGCGAACTCATGCTCCAGACAACACCTGTGTCTGCTGGGCCCAGAGAGAGGGAGCTACAGGTGGGCACAGCGGCTGGACAGGGCACGCGCATGAGACCCTGCCCACAGCTGAGCGACCGGCTCCCGGCTGCTCCTCTGACTCGGGCACACAGGTCAGGTGTGCAGCCACTCAGGCCTCCGGTGTCTCTCAGGAGGTGACGCCCGGAGAGGAGGAGCCGAGGCTGCCGGTGGGACAGAGGGCACAAAGCCTTAGGGGCTGGGGGACTCTGGCCTTCCTGCACCCCCTCCTGGCACTACGGCTCCTGTCCTGCCCCGGCTCCAGCTGGAATAAGCCCAGAGCACGGGGTCCAGAGCTGCCCGACTGCATTCCAGCCCCGGCTATCCTGGGCAAGTCGCCCCACCCTCCAGACCCCAGCCCCTCCTGTGAGCGGACAGCGATCTCCCCTCGGCTGTGCCGTGTTTCTGAGGCGGCGTACCACACCCGCCACAGGTGGGGGCTTGCCTTCCTCCTGGGGGGCCGCACCCCTGTCCTGCGCTGGGTGAAATGGAAGAACCGCCCTCTCCCTGACCCCTACCAGCCAGGGGGCAGAGGCTCCACGACGGAGGGAAGGGGCTGGGGCAGCAGGGCCCTGACCATGTGCAGCCAGGCCCAGCACAGGCTCAGAGGGCTCTGCCTGAGCGCTGGCTTGGTGCCAGCCCATGGGACACATGCCGCTTCACAGCATTGTCACAATAAGCCTGAGGACAGGGCCACTGCCTTCCCCACCTTATGTACGAATGAGGGAACTGAGTCTCGGGAATGTCCCCCCTGGACTAGGGAACTGGTAAATTCCATACTTGTCTCTGTAAGCCTGATGGAGATTTGTTCTCTCACTTGTTGATGTGGTTTGCTCCCTGTGCCCGCTCTCAGCGATGGCAGGGGCTGTGCCTGACTGTCCAGGGACTTAAATGTGGCAGGAGATCCCCTGGCCTGGTCCCCAGAGCCAAGAGCAGCAGGCACCATATCTACCACGGCTGGGTGTGCCAAGGACACTGTTCTTGGATTTCAAGGGTGAAAAAGGACACGCCAGTAAAACTCCAACAAGCCTGACTTTACATGACGTGCTGCGGAATGGGATCTCCCCAAAGCAGCGCACGTCTGCGGGTGGCACAGCCACTGCCAGTCAGAAGAGAGGGACTGGTAATCACCAACGTGACAGAGACATCACTGACGTGCTGGGCACTGGACATGGCTCTCGCTGAGGGCTCACAGCAACCCTACTCAGGTCCCCAGAGGCTCATGGAGGTGACATGACTTGCCCGCAGCCACACAGCCAGGAGCGGTAGGCCGGGACTCACACCTGGGCCGTCTGTCCAAGGGCACATGCTCTTGGCTACTGGCTGTGTGCCCATCTGCACGCCTAGAGGCAACAGGGACCAAGGAGCAGAGGTTGCAACCCTCCCTTGGGGCACTTGGGGACATTCCCATTAGTCTTTAGAGGAGAGGAGGGGGTGTGTGTGTGTCTGAGACAGACAGACACATGTGTCTTTAGAAGTCAGGGTGTGACCAGAGGAGGTCCTGGAGGGTACCAGGGCAGGGGCCTCCCCAGAATCCCACCATGATTGCGGACACAGCCCTTCAAAGTCAGACCCCGATACTTTGTTCAGGTCTGTACCCTGGGACCTCCAGAGGAACCCAGTCACTGAAGGGACAACCCTGGGACAGGGCATCAAACAATGCAGGGCCAGGTAATCACCTTTGACGGTGACCTGGGAGGGCCTCAGCGACTGCAGGCTGTAGATGAAAGGCTGCGGGTGCCCCGGCAGGCCGGAGGGTGTGGAGACGTCCTTTCCAGGTGGCGGCTTCCCTGCCGTGGTCCTGGCTGGGTGAGGTTTAGTAAAGAGCTGGAGAGGCAGGGAACAGACACATGGCACACTGGCCATTAGGGGACAGACGCCTGGAGGAGGAGGAGGCACCCCACGTACGCCGCCACAGCTGCACCCCCTTCTGGGTGCTGCCACAGCTGGGCTTGCTCTTGATGGAGCTGAGCATGAGCAGAGCCCTCTGGTCCAACCCTCAGATGTCACAGGTGAAGGGCCCGGGGCTCAGAGAGGTCGGCTGCTTTCTCAGGGTCACAGGGAGAGCCCTGCGGCCTGCCAAATCGGTCTTCCTCCCCAGGGCTTGGGAAACGGCTGAGCTCGCTAAGGAGTCCCTGGACCCTAGCAGCACTGCCTCTCATAGCAGGGGGACAGAGTGGCCCTCTCCCCTCCCTAGGTCACAGAGCTCCCTTCACTGGTTCAAGCTGTTTCACATAGTTTTCTTCCTTCCCTCACAAACTCTCTGCAGGCTCATTCATCCAGGCATCAACACAACTCCTTAATAGCATCCATGCGAATATTCCAAAAAGCACAGGCAAACCCCATTAGTGGCCTTTCTACCACTCATTTTTCTCAGATCTCTTCCATCAATGCCAAACGTGCCTAATGCCAAACGTTATGCATAACCGAACCAAGCACTAAGCGCAAGGCGGCCCTGCCTGGCCGATCTCCACCCTGCGCTCCCTGATCGCGCTCCTGCCGGGCTGCTTTCTCCAGCCAGTGGCACATCCCGCACTCCCAGAACCACCCGCTGAAGCCACGTGGGAGGGAATGGGGTCTGAGCTGGCCCTGGCTGTGCACGTGGGCAGAGTCAGGGCAGCTGGGGTGGCGTGGGAGGGTCTCAGAGCAGCCTCAGCTTCGTTACAGCCAGGATCAAATGCTGAGCTACGAAAAATAGCTGGGTGGGTGAACAACACAAACAGAAGTCATCATTTCTCAACGGGCATTTAATAATGAACGTTCTTCCTCACACAGCACGACCGAAGTGCCCCCAGGCTGAGTCCTGCAGCAGCTGCAGCAGACATGGCCCTGCCAGGAGCAGGCTGCAGTACCGAGCGCTTTAACCGCGTCTTCAGACCGGGATGGCTTGGGCATTCTCATTCTGATGATTACGAAGAGATATTTCTTAAAAGCCCACATTACTAAATAAAATCAGAATCTAAAATGGTGTGCACTCCGTGATTATGCTGTGACATGTGAAGACATTTGTGCTTATAGGCAAGGACTGTGAGTACATAAAACCGGATGCAGTTGGGTGGTAGTGGCTACTACTTTAAATTATTTTATTGCATTATCTATATCATTATATATATTTTTAATTAAAGAAATGACAACATTAGGCTACCAAGTTTCTTTCCTGAAATTCTCTGCTCTCTACAAAGCCTCTGCAAACCCACTTGGGGTGCGGGCCATCCCCTCGCCAAGCTGCCCCTCGCCCTCTCACGCTCTCCGTTCCTGGAGCTGGGCAAACCCTAGCACGGCACGTACAGCCAGATGGAAATGGCATTAGCTTTGCACTAACTGCAGAGGAGCCCACCTAGCCCTCGTGGTTACACGCAGGGAAGGCTGCGTGTAGTCCACACAGTGCCAGGACTGACCCAGAACTGGCTGGTTTAGGCTCCCATTTCCCAGCATGGCTGCTGACTGCCCAGGCTGGGACCCGGCCATGGGGCCACACTTCTGAGCTCAGGTGACTGTGTCCAGGGACAAAACATCTCCACACATAACAGTTTGGGGATAACAGGGCTGGGCTGGGCTAAGGAAGCGCCCAAGTCTTGCACAGACCTTTCCTCAGAACGTCAACATGAACATGCAGCCGCGTGCTGCTAAGTGGCCATGCTGATGGGAGACGGGGCCAGCAGAGTGAAAGGTCCAACTGGGACTCCTACAATTCTCCAGGGGCCCGGCAGGCAGCGGAAGGTGCTGTCACACCAGTGGCAATGTGGTGCAAGCTGTGGCCCTACCCAGATGGGCTCTGCCTCTGTTGCTTGCTAATGGTGCAATTCTAGGCAAGGTATTTGTTTCGCTTCTCTGAACCTCAGTTTCCTGATCCATAAAAGAATACTTTCTACACCCAGAGCTTATGCGAGGATTCAGTAACGTAAGCACACTAATAGCCAACATTTGCTAAGTGCTAGTCATATTTCAGGCACATTCAAGCACTTGCTACGTCTTATCTCACTGGATACAACAGCCCTGTAGGGTAGATTCATATGTAAAGAACTAAATACCACGTATTTATCATGGCGTCTATCACACGCATCACAGATGAACACAGCCTTGGCCAGTATCATCACTGATGGCATCAGCTTCACCATCACTAGGTGGTGGCTGAGGGTGGAGCCTGACACTGAAAGCACAGGCAGGTGATGGGGGCCCATTTTGCCCCTCCAGCGCTGTCCCTAGCTCCCACCCCAGCAGAGGACATCCTCCCCCGCTCCCCAGCTCACGCTGCACACGCTCGTCTGGAAAGCAAGACAATGTGCGAGGCACGCCGTACCTGCTTGGGCACCTGCCCGAAGTTGCTGACAAACCCCAGGATGGTGCTCTTGATCAGGGGGTCAGCGATGCTGCTGAGATCCACCTTGTCGCCGTAGAAGTAGGGGTGGAAGGTGTTAACCGCCTCCACTGCCGCCGGGCCCTGCTGCTTGTACCCAAAAATGAGGTCTATCCAGTGGTGGAGGTTGGCACTGACAAAGTCACTTTCCAGAGCCTGGAACCAAAACCCAAGAGCATGAAAACCGAGGCCTCTCACAGACACGTGCACTCTCTGCACAGAACAGAAGGGACACGTGCTTCAGGGTGCTGGCTCTGCACAGGAGAGGCAATTGACGGCACCCTGGGCGTGACAAATAGGAAGCAGGCAGATGAGGCAGCCACCCAAGGGCCACCCGATTCCCGCCTCTAGCTAGTGGCAAACCATAGCTGACTGTTCCCACCACCCCTGCTCAGCCGCTTCATAAAACAACCGTGCCGTTCAGAATATCTCTGTGGTGCAGGCCGGGAGAGGCATCTAAATGGAAGAGACCAGACTGAAAACAAAGTCCTGACATGTGACATACGAAACAGGGAGAGCTGATTCTGACCAGAGAAAGTCAGGACGCTGAGACTAAGGGTGGCGATGAGGACAGCATGCTCTGGGGCAGAGGGGGTCGAGTGCTGTCTTTTACACGTTTCTTAGCATCTCTGTTCCTCAGTTTCTTCGTCTGTAAAATGGACATTAATTGTACCCTCTTCACATGTTTACGTGGGGATTCAGGCGTGTCCATGTCTGGTGCACAGTGAGCTCTGCGTCGTCAGGCGATTACACCGAGCACCTACTGGGGCCAGGATGGGCAGGGGTTTGACGTGTGCTGTCTCTTCCCGTTAACATCACCGTTTGCTGGCAGGTACAGTCACCCCGCTTCCGGGCCAGGCTTGTGTGTGGTTCATGAACCTAACACCCAGCCACCAGTGTTCATGCCTCAGAAGCCCACAGGGGACGTCCCCCTCGCTGCACTGATCTCACTTCACTCAAGCACTGAGAAATCACTGACATCTGGGTGCGGAGATCTTTCTAAGTCATTCCTGGCAGGGAAATGGTATTACAGAATCTGCTTTTGAGGTGCAGCTCAGCCCCCAGAAACGCGAGCTTCCCTCACTGGGGCGCCTCTGTCCAGCCCAGAGCGTGAAGCCTGCAAAGAACATCTCGCCCACGCATCCGAGCGGCAGGTGTGTAAAGACCTGAGGAACATTCTGCCCACGCGCAGGCTCACCACCCCCAGCTGGGAGCACGGGAGACCTTCTCAACTCGGCCACGGAGCCTGGCTCTGAGCTTCCAACTCCTAGGCAAGAACTAAAGGTCCCCCCGCTCAGGAACACAGCTGCCACTGGAAGTCAGCAACGTCTGCCCCTGACTAACGGTGACACCTCTGGGAGATAGAAAGAATGGAGCACAGGAGCCAAGCGTGCGGGCTCCGTCCTGCATACAGCACAGGTGGATGGTGCCGGCTCAGATTAGGGCACCAAAGTGGGCAGTATTTCTCATCAGCTGCCACACATGAGCAAGAGGAAATGTGGCCTAGTGTTTGGATGTCCCGGTCCCCTTGAAAGGCGGCACCTGTTTCTGCTAGGCAGAGCCTAGCCCAGGACTGGGTCTCCAGAACACAAAGATGTCCATCTGGGCTTGTCTGGGCTCCCCTGCTGGTCCTCTGGAAGGACATGTAGCCCCACACCTGGGCCCGAGGAAGCCAGGTCACCTGTGCCAGGTTAGCTTCTCCAAGGTCTATGGCCCAAGTGGCTCTGAGGCCACAGCTGAGTCATGCCATGCGAGGTGTGAGGAAAGGTGTGGCTCTCCTAAGTCTACCGTCTGGCCTGGAGCACACCCGGAGGCCTCTGCAGATCTCTGCATCAAAGCGTGTGTCGGTGGTCACAACAGAACGGCTGCAGGTACAGCCACGTGCGAGGGAAGACCACAGGCCAGGATGGCTGACCCTTTCGCTGGTCCCTTCTTCCTACCGCTTCCTAAACAACACACTTCCCAGGCTCCAGGGGCTGCTCAAGCACCTCTCCTCCTCCTTCCCATAACTGAAGCCTGGCTTTCCCCCTGAGCCACCAACTCTCCTTCAGCAAGCTCAGGTGGCAGCCACTTGAGAGACGTGTCCCATGTGTCGGGGGCCAGGAGGTGGAATTGGTGTCTCTTCAATCCTCACGGCCAGCCCCAGACCACTGCTCCCCTGCCCTCTTGTAAAAAGAACAAATAATCTGCTCCTCTGTGCTCTGTGAGACCTAACTCTAGTCCCCATCCTCACTGCTGTCCTCTACCGACTTCTCTGCCATGCTCATTCGTGGAAGATGCTGACTCCTGGCCATGCCTTCCCTTCTTCTCCAAGCCCTGCCACCATCCTCAGCCGCTGCACTCTCCAGCCTCCCAGTTCCTTAGCCTGCACATCTGCCATGACTTCGCCTCCATCCCACGGACATACCATAACCCATGTCGGTATCCATCGCTGACGTCCCAGTTGGTGAAAGCCACATCCTTCCCTTGCTGGGTGTTTATCTGCTTTGTAAGTCTGTTCTCCCACCTGTCAGAACTTCCAGTCCCCTTTCCCCTTTACTTCTTTGCAATCCATCAGCACCATCTGCCTTGGAGCACGTCTTTATCCAGCTTAGATGGAGTGGCCCATCAACCCAACACCACTCAGGTCAACACCTCGTTGTGTTACTGAATCATGTGTACCTCTGTCTCCTACCGGACCAGGGCTGCTGCACCCGCAGGCCAAGCTCATCTCTGGCCCAGTTACTCAAGACCAGTGGGCTGGGAGGATGGCGCCTATCACTGAATTTCTAGAGACAGGATAAACCAGGGGAAAACTTTCTCCTTGCCAGGGGAAAAGGACACAGGAAAAGGCGCAGGATTGTTGTCACTAGTCAGGCCTGCCTCGGTTATCATTTCTTTTCAGGTATAATTTACATACTACGAAATTCACCCTTTTGAAGTGTGCAGTTCAATGTGTCCTGGCAATTTCATGCAGTCACGTGACCATCACCACGATCAAGACATAGAACATTTCCATTATTCAAAAAGTCCCCTTGTACGTTCCTTTTAGGTCACTGTCCTACTCCAGACTTTAGGAACCACTGATTTGTTTCTCAGTCTATAGTTTTGCCTATAAATGTCACATAAATAAAATCACTTAGGATGTAGCTTCGAGCTTTGGCTTCTTTCACTCAGGACAATGCTTTGAAATTCACCCACGTTGCTCTGTGTGTCAGTAAACGAGTCCCTTTTCATTGCTGAGTAGCATCCACTGCATGGCTGTGTCATTTGTTTATCCAGCTACCAGCTGATGGACATTTGGATTATTTCCAGTTTTTGACTAGTTTGAATCAAACAGGTGACTATACACAAGTGTTTGTGTAGACATGTCTTTATTTTTCTTGGGTGAGTACCTAAAAGTGGAATTGCTGGGTGATATGACAAATGCACCTTCAACTTCATAAGACACTCCCAAGTTTTGTCCAAAGTGGTTGTGCTGTTTTGCTTTTCACGCCAGTGATGTGTGATGCATTCCAGTTGCTCCACATCCTCGCCAGCTCTTGGTTTTATCAGTCTCTTAAATTTAAGCCATTCTTGTGGGTGCGTGGTAGCATCTCATTGTGGTTTTAATTTATTTCCCCTGATGACTGATAATGTTGAACATCTTTTCATGTGCTTATGTTAACCCAGGTATTTGTGTCCAAAATGGCCTGTGGCCTCGGCCTACATCAGCCTTTCTGGGTAATAAGCCAAGTCCTCCCCAGTCCTAGAAACCCTTTGGCTAGTGGGAGCCCCTGGAGCCCCCAGACCCTGTCTGAGCTGCAATGGGCATCAAGGCCCCGGGAGCGGCGCTAAGAGTACGGTTGGCTGAGGACACTCACTTTCTCTCCAGGGGACCCAAGAAGAATCTGAACTCACCTCCTCCAGTCACATCCACAACAAGTTGGCACAAAGCCTAAGCCTAATGGAGCTCTTACAACAGCCCAGAACCCAAAGCTTTTCTTGCCCATGCAAGGTGCAGATCATACCCTGTCTCTGGGTTCCCCAGACATTAAAGCCTCAGAAGTGCTTGTCCCTGGCCCTCCACATGGACGCAAAGCCTCCGTGGAATTTGAAGCGATACTGATCCCACATCAGGACCCCACAGATCCTGGCCTGACTCACCTGTCTGTGCAGGCTGATGAATTTCCGAGGGTCCCCATCAGCCCAGGGAGGGAGCTGCACATCCCCCAGTGCTGTCCCGTCTTGCATGCAACCTGAGGGGCATGACAAACAGCAGGGATCTGAGTAAATGGGGGGACAGCAGGGATCTGAGTAAACGGGAGCCCCAACCGGGCTAGGAACCGAGGGACATAAAGACTGTGCTGCCCAGGCTTGCTGACTGTGTAGGTCAGAGAGGGAGTGTCCTCCGAGGGCCACACTGCTTCCAGCCCTCTCTGTCCGGAATGTCCCCTGTCCTCTTCCCAGGCAATGCTAATGCTTGATGCACAAGTCATACAAAATGATTCAGTGCCGTCATTGTCGGGGCATCTTCCTCCCCACTACGCTGTGTCTTTCACCCGGGTGCCTCTCGCACAGCGCTGGCACAGCGGGAGAGTCGGTGATGACAGTGCCAGCGGCACATTTGGGCACGAACTCTGGCGGGCACGAGGCTAGGTTCTAGGTACACATCGCCTCATTGAATGAGTTGATTCATTCCAATGCTATAATTTATGCATTTCTCTCCATTTTTAAAGTGAGGACATCAAGGTTTTTAGACAGAGATTCCCCACACAGTAGGAAGAGGAGCTTGGATTCCAGCCCAAGTCTCTCCCCTGCCCATTAGCTGCCTAACCTGGAGCAAACTGCTTTACCTCACTGGGATTCCTTTTCCCACCTGTACAGTGGAGGCGACTACAGGAGTTAGCTCACAGGCCTGGCATAAGGATTCAAAGAGAAAATACACATAACGGTGCTTAGAGCAATACCAGGCACGTGAAGGCTGCTCAACGCGCGTGAGCCACAGTCTCGCCTGAACCCTCCAGAGCCGACATGGAGCAGCTAGAACGAGACCTGCCCCTGCTCCCTCTGGCCCTTCTCATTGCACGGTCTCAGCTCACCTGTCACCCTCTTACAGGTCCCTCCTGGGACCAGAGTAGCACGGGTCCTGCTGAGTCACTCTCAAACCATTTGTTACCTATTTTCCTCATAAGACTTCTCCAGTGCCCAACAATATTCCCCTTATAACACAGAAATTGTCCATATTTTCTCCCTGCTTCTCCCCATCCCCACTCAGAAGGTGAACATCTTCAGGACAATCCATCCCAGCAGACCCAGCTAAATCCTCAGTGCCTATAGAAGCACCTGCACACAGTAGGTGCTCAATAAACACTTGTTCTCCTGCTTTCTCTGAGAACCCTGCACTCTTGGCCCCTGTCGCTGGTATGTGCCACCATTTCTGCAGCTGAGCCCGTCACACGTCCCTCAGAGGCCTGGCTGCATTTCCAGGACAGAGTCGGTGCTCTGGCTGGTGCTCTGACCCCAGGCTGCGTGGCCGCCCTCCCCTTGGCTCCCACACTTGCCAACCCACTCCTGTCGTGGGCCTCACCATGCTTCACGACTGTCCTTTGGATGTGTCTGGTTCTCACCCTCGACACATGTGAGCCATCTGACAGCCTGCCGAGGCCACCAAGTGCCATGGGTCAGACTCTCTGGGCCTGGCCAACTCACTGGCAGGCTCCACGGGGACCTTGGCTGCAAATCCAGGGCTGGAAACCACTGCACAAAATTTGGTAGAAACTAATCTCCTCACCTGTGCTCCCCTGGGGCCTTAGCCGGCCTGGCCCAGGAGAAGGAAGGAGAGCCCTGAGGAAGGGGGACCCTGGGGTCTGTGGTGTGCATTGGTGATGGCTCATGAGTGCTCTCTTTGGGGGGCATTCTCAGCCAGGCCAGTGCCCGCAGCTGCCCCTGGCCCACGCCCTGCCCAGGCTCTGCCCACACACCCCATCTACAGGTTGCCTGACTCAGACTCACATCCGTGTGTAGTGGAGGCTCTGAGGCCCACGCACCAGGGGACCTGCCCACTGGGCCTCCTGAATTGTTTGTTGCTCTGCTAAAGAAGTCCCGGCTCCTCCTGGGTGGGGGTCTGAAGTGCAGGACAGAGGAGGAGCTGCCACAAGTGCCTGTGTAAGGGTCCTGGGACCCCACCCAGCATCTCTGGGTCCCTCTCTCAGAGTCCAGGTTAACCCATTTATGGAACAAGAGGAAACAGGGCTGGTGTGGGGCCGGGGCTTGCCCAAGGTCACTGTGAGGCAGGCAGGGCAGTGCCAGAGCTGGGCTATGTACAACCAAGGGCTCCTGCTCCCTGGCTACCACCTCGCTGCAGAACCAGGCCTGGGACCCTTGGAGGAAAGGTCATGGGTAGGGCTGTGGCTCAGTGCTGTCCTGGCAGCCTAGTGCCCAGTTCCTCAGCAACCACCTTTCCATCCAGGTGTTTGCTGCAACTCAGGGGAGGCCTCGCACCAGCCACACTGTCCCGGGGAGGGCCCAGCAAAGTCATTGACGAAGTTTGTCACGACCCAGGGGCTATGGGAGAGAGCACCCTGCACCCCCAACCCCTGGCCTCGCCCAGGCCTCACTCACCGAACTCCACCTCATTGCAGTTGGTTAAGAACTCAGGCAGGTAGAAGAACTCTGGCGTCAGCTCCCTGACATCACTCATGTTCTCTCTGGAGGCCGACTCCCAAGTGCTCTTCATGCTGTGGAACATTCTGTCTGCCACGTCAAAGCTTCCACCCTGTGGGAAGAGGGGCCAACAGGATCAGACCCTCTGGCTGCCGGGTACCTCTGGCATGGGCCTCCACCTCGCATCCATTCGCTCCATCACTCTCTGGAACCTTGCACCAGAGCTTGCGGGGAGGATACAGGATCCATGGTGACCAAGGGATCTGTGTTTGCCTGTTGTGGAAATGCGAGTTCAAAGCAGATGCAGAAAAGCCACCCGACCATTCCCTGAGTTTGCCAAGGGCCAGCTCTGAATCAGGCACTAACACGACATAGCAAGAATGAGAATGATTTGGACTTGACTTTTGAGATGCTCACATTTGAATGACACTGTCAGGAAATAAAGAACCAACTATAGGACCAAGAAGTGGGCAGACATTCTATGTGGAAGGCCAGGGGAAGTTTCCTGGAGAAGCCCACCACGGAGGTAGTCTGGAAGCCTGCTGATGGGGAAGACGGCAGAGTGTTCTGAGCAGAGGGCCGGGCCCCAGCAAGGAGCAGAGGCAGGAGGAGAGCTGGTTACATCAGCGCCCTGGTGACATCCAACACAGAGCCCGTGGCATTCCGTGGGGGAGGGGGCTGAGCAGGAGGCGGCTCTGGGCCCAGTGGACTCAGCCTTGACAAGAGAGAATTGGTCTGAGGATGGAGAGCTGGAGGAACACCAGTGCTCAATGGGTGGGAGGCTGGTCCATGAGGGACAAGATGTCCACAGCACCTGCCAAGGCCAGCCTTGGGTTCAAGGCCTATCTCCACAGGTGGCCTGATGCAGCCCCAAGGTTGGCAGTTGCAGTTGGACCAGGTAAGACTTACAGAAGAGTCTTTCCCTGGATGCTTTGATCTTCCCATCCAAATCGCCAAATTTCTTGAGTTGATGCCAGCTTCATTCATTAAGTGGTCTGGGGGTTGGAGGGAGGCAGAGAAGTGCCTCAGACCAGGTGGTGGTTGGAGGAATGAGGGTGCTGGGGGCAGAGGGACTTCAGGAAAGAGTTTCTGAAACGGGGTCTTGGGTCTCCTTATGTTCTGGGACATCCAAGGAACATCCTCCTTCCCGGGATTCATAGTTTACTTGCTCTCATCAAGGCTGGGCCTTTCTTCTGCCATGTTCTGCAGAGTACACACGTGGCCGCAAGAGCAAAGGGCAGAGCCCAGCGTGGAGGTGCCTCCTCTGTGCCTGTCAGCCCCCTTCCCTGCTCAGAGGGCTGAGGATCCCCAGCAGCATCTACCTAAGGAGGTTTTGGGCAGCAGCAGTGGCAGGTGAAGGGCAAAGAAGGGCAAGAGCCTTCTCTCAGCACGTCTGGTCTACACACAGGTGATCTCTCTAATCCTCACAGCAGGTGCATCAGGAAGGAATTGGTATTTCCATTTTGTAGACTAGAAAGCTGAGGCTACTCAAAGTGTACAGATCTTCCCAAGGTCAGCCAAGCAGTGAGTGGCAGAACTGGGGTCAAACCCATGGATGTGACGCCAAAGGGCAGGGTTGGCCCCATGCCAGTTTCCTTGGGGGCCTCCTGGGACCTGGGACAAACTTGACCTACTCTGTGTGGACCAAGGGGGACTCAGCTCCTTCTGATAGGGGAGAACGTGCCCGGGTATCCCGGTGGGTATGGACCGGCTGATCAATTTTCTGAGTCAGACTTGAGGATCGAGTGAGCTCCATGGGTCATTCTCCACACAGGGACAGGGACAGGGACACGGAGAGATCCAGTTACCCGTGGGGTCTCAACCAAACACAGCACATGGGCAGCTCAACAATGTGGCTCTACCCCAGGGTGACTTTGCTTTCAGTTGAAATTAGGAAATAGTGTCCACCGTCAAATTTACATTGAAAGAGAACTAAAATGGGGGCGGGGTGTCTAAATGAATCTGGACCTAACGCGTCACTCACTGAAATGCATTAAGAGCTCTGCGTATTTAATCTGCAGCCCGAGCCTCACATGCATGGAGATGGATGCCTTTTCGTCGTTTTTATGAGTGCTGATGGTAATCTCCTGAGAAACAATATGATTTGGTAATAAAAAGATTACCTGTATTAAATAAAAATAATATATACATACGGAATATTGTTAGTGCTACAAATCTGGTTAAAGATATTACCACAAAGAAAAATGTTATTTTTTTCACAGCTGTCTAATGCATTTTAGCAAAAGTAATATCTTTAAAACTTAAGCCTGTATTATTTATAAAGGAAGCAATAACTGATTTTCCTATTTCCTATATTAATAAATGTATTTGCATACATTTGTTTCAAAATTAATGGGTTTTCTCACTTCTGCAATACAAAAGAAAACACCAAATTCCCTAGAAGAAAAAGTAGAATTGCTTTGTTATTTGCATTGCAAGTCTGTGGGTTGACGTCAACTCTGGTGGCTGCCAGCAATGAGTCCCAGCTCGAACTTAGTTCTCAGGAAAGGAAGGAATGAGAAGGGAAGAGAGACAGAGGGAAGAAAGGGCGAGGAGAGAGGTCGAGAGGCCCAACAAAGGCTTACAGAGCGCCCACCTAAGGCACGTCCAAACCCAAATGAGAGGAAACAGCAACAAATCAAGTGTGGAGATCGAAGGAAACAAAGTGATCAGAGAGAACTACTGAACCAGGATTTACCCTGAATCTGCGCTGCAGATATTCTTGAATATGAAGCATAGAGAAGCCAGGCGTGGTGGCATGTGCCTGTGATCCCAACTACTCAGGAAGCTGAGGCAGGAAGATCATTTGAGCTCAGGAGTTTGAGTCCAGCCTGGGCAACATAGCAAGGCCTCATGTCTTCAAACAAACAAACAAACAAACAAGAATAACAAAATCTACATGCATCCAAACGGACTGAAAAAAATAACTGCCAGGTTATTATTGCCAACAAAAGGACAACTTATTGGCAGAAGATCTTCCCATGTGACTTCAGGCCATGAGACAGTGGCACCAAGTCAAGGCTGGAGAGTTCTGGGGCAAAAGTCTTTGGATTTTACTCCCAGTTAGAACATTACTCATGTGTAGATGCCAGTGAGTATTTGAAGATTCAGAAATAATATAATCCTAATTATCTTTCCTCAGTTAAAATCCTTTAACAGGTCCTCAATATTGCTAAGAAATGAATCAAATTAAGAGCAAAATAATGGGAACAGAAGTGGCTAACAAGGACCGTTGCTGAATCAACCCATTCTCACTGCAGATGTTCTTTCCAGTAGTTTAAAAGTATCGCGAGCAAACAATTCACTTACAGGACCCTACAGATGTATCAGTTGATCTAAACCACTGTCTTTTCCCATCAAAGAGGCAGAGTGCAATGATGGAAAGCACATTAGCTTTAGAACCAGGCCGACTTGGGTAAGAGTTTCAGTTCATTCTTGCAGGAGTTTCTTAATCCATTTTAGCACCCATACCCTCCTCTGCAAAGCTTGAATGATTGTTGTGTGTGTGAAAACAATCGTGTGTGTGTGTGTGAATTATACCTCACGTGGTGCCCTAGGCATGCAGAAGGAGGTGCCAAGTGAACCCAGCCCCTAGGTCTTTTCCTTGCACAGACTTGGGACTGGGGAGCAATCCTGGGCCCCAGTCTCAGTGTGCATGGGGAAGGCACCCAGAGGCTCAGCAAATGGAAAAGAAAAAGGAGACAGATGTTACCGAAGGTGGGAGGTGGAGCATGGCGGGGAGGGTGGAGGAGTGGGATCCTCCAGTGCCCAGGACAGGGGCAGCGGGGTGGGGAACCTGAAGGACCCCAGAGGGGACAGGAAACAGTCAGGCAGCTGTGTGGCAACACCACCGCCAGAGAGCTAAAGGGGCAGACGTGCGAGGGTAGGAGGGAGCCAGACGGGCGTATTCCCTGGGCTTCCGCAGGAACATGCCCGGCCACGGGTCCCGCAGGGTACGTGGGAAGCCCACACACTAGTCCGGCTGCCTGATCAGCCTTGAAGGAGGACAGGCTGACCCCGGAGTAGCCATTAGCTTTCCTTCCTGTGGGATGTGGCCCTTTTCTACACGAGTAACCCCCACAAAGGCATGTCAGCCACATGCAGCCTGCTGGAAGGGGGAGAGGAGACATACATGGCGTGCTCAGAAACAGCCAAACCGTCTCAGGTTGTCTTAATCCTCACCACCCACCAGTCACGGCTTATTTCAAAGGATGAAGAAAGCCAGGTTCAGCTATTCAATACTGCCATTTAGAAAGTTGTAGACCCAGCAGTTTATCTCAGGACTATCTGTATTACATGTGCCTTTTCTAATAATCATTGAGTCTGTATGATGACAACTACAAAATACTGCAGACCCTGAAGGATTCTCATCAAGTCACAGTTTGGGCCATCTCGGACACCATGTCCTGTGCTGCTGGGGGCTTCTGAGTCCAGCCTGGCAGCCCTGGCTGCATCCGGGGGGCGCCCTGCGCGAGGCGGCGGGTGCGAGCTGCAGGTGGTGGGTGAAGACACCAGGCAGGGCTCACACGGGGCGGGCACAGACACAGGCAGCGTGGCTTCCTCGCCTCCCCGGGCACACAGTTTGCCCCAAGCTGGGGAACGGGGGCCCCTGGAGCCAGGAACCCGAGGCCAGCTCCCAGGTAAACAGGCAGGACGGGCCAAGCGCTCCTCCGTGGTTCTCGGTTCTCTGTGCAGTTAGCATCTGCCTCACACAGAAACCAGCCATCTCACCTCAGGTGGTTCAGAAAACCCATCCCCACTGCTGGTAACAGCTGATTTCACATGGGCTGTGACTTAATTAACACAGCACTTTATTCTGTTTCTTATTAAATGCAGCAGCAGCCGCCGCCGCTGTGTCCTGGCTGGGCGCTGGCTGCCGTGCTGGGCCCCACCTAGGCGGGGTCTGATCTCAGGCCTGAGAGCAACTGGTGCTTTTACCGGGGCAGAAACAGGTGCATGGGCTGGGGCCGCAGCAGGGGCCTGGCCCCCAGTGACCCAACTTTCTGCATGCTCACAGATGCCAGCCCTAGCAGGGCACGACTCCCAGGAAGTGGGGCACGCTGAGGCCACCGCTGGGGCAGACGAGCCCCCCCGGGCTCCCCCAGACAGCAGTTCACACCTCCAAGGGAGTGGGGATAACAGAGCACACAGCCTGGTCACACTGCCTGCACCTGCCACCTGCTCATACATACAGCATATTTTCTGGATTGTAAGAATCTAACATTGTAATAACAGGTTTGGGGCAGAAAAACAAACAAACATAGCAGCGATAGAGGGATGTGTCAATTCTAAAACCAGCCCAAACTTAAGAACAGGAGAGGAATAAAGCACTCCTTGCAGCCAGGAATCAGAGTGCGCCACACCGCAGTGGGAGTTCCTCGTGCTGTCACAGCTCTGCACAGCACAGCCGGGCAGCCACGGTGCCCCGAGAACCCCGTGCCTGTCTCCTAGCAGCCCAGCAGAGCACAGGCACGGGGCAGGCGACAACACAGCTACGCCATGGCACAGCTGTCGTGCTGCCTGTCACTCTGCCCTGGGTGTGCTGGGGGCCACGCTGCCCACACATGCAGCCGGCTCACTGCACACAGACTGCATGCAGCACTGCGTGACTGCCTACAGGTCACATTGCATGTGTGTGTGCCTGTGTGTGATGTCGCATGAGGGACGCTGCACTGCTTTACTGAAAATGTGACCTTGAAAATGGAATGTGTCCCTATCCGCTGAACTCTCTGTCCCCTCTGGGCAACCTCTGTAGACCCCACCTCACTTTATTTACAGTGAGTGTTTCAGGCTCAGTGTCCCCAGAGCGGGAACCCATCTCGTCTCCACGTCATTTCTCGAGGGAGGTGACCTCCTAGAGACCCCCGACTGAGATTCATCGCAGCGCCCTCTCACGACCGAGGGAGGTCCCGTGAGTTACCAGCACATGGAAGGCCTAACAGTGTTCCCGGCAGCACTGGTCACAACAGCCAAAAGGCGGAAGCCGCCCAAGTGTCCATCGAGAGACAATGGGTACACAAAATGTGGTGTGTGCAAACAACGGAATCAGACTCAGCCTTAGGAAATTCTGACACCTGCTACAACATGGATGAACCTTGAGGACATTATGCTAAGTGAAATAGCCAGTCCCAGAAGGAAAATATTGCATGATTGCACTTACATGAGACTTAGGGTAGTCAAATTCATAGAGACAGGAAGTAGAATGGTGGTTGCCAGGGGCTGGGGGAAGGAATGAGTGGAGGGTTATCATTTAATGGGTACAGAGTTTGAGTTTGGGAAGATGACAAAGTTCTGGAGAGGGATGGTGGTAATGGCTGAACAACAATGTGAATGCATTTAATGCCACTGAACTGTATGCTTAATAATGGTTAAAAGGGTAAATTTTATGTTATGCATATTTTACCACAGTAAAATGGTAAAAAAAATTTAAATAATACTTGTAAGGTACCTAGCACCATCCAGGCACATAGTAGGTGCTTAATGAACATTAGAGGCTGATGTTGTTACAAAAGGGACTTCAGAGGCCAGCATCTCCCCCACCTCCTTTATTTTATCAAAAAGGAAACTGAGTCCTGGAGGAAGAGACTGACCTGCTCAAGGTCAGACATGGCAGAGAACCTGAGCTCCAGACTTTCCTACAAACGTCTCAACTGCGGCTTACTCACGCTAGCGGGTGCGTGGCAGAGGCCGCCCCAGGCAGAGTGGGAAAGCGCCTTCCCATGCTGCCTCTTCTGTGCACACCGGCTCTGGTCTCCACCAAATGCTTCTGCACCCTCCACGCCTCTCCTGCTCCCCCCACTCCTTGATCCACCCCAGGCTGGGAGTCAGGGCCTCAGGCTATTGAGACTAGGGGAGGCTCCTTTTCCTGTCACCACAGGTGGGTAAAGCAAAGGTCTCTTGAGGAGGGACAGGCCTGAACCCTAGGAGGTGGAGTGGGGTGGAGGGAGGAGACTGACGTCAGGAAGATGCCAGAAAATTCCTAAGATCTGTGAAGGCACTAGGACTCCCAAAGGTGAGCCTGGCTCTTTCCCCCACAGGTGCAGCCTTTGTGCCCATTCCCTTGAGAGCTAAAAATACATAGTTTTTATTTTTTTCTTAAGGAAAAAGGAGACGATGTCTGGTTCTTCTGCTGGCTCCAAAGGCTTAGACCAGATGTGACCCACTAAAAGAGTCATTTAAAAGTAGGAAGGTGAGACCGATTCAGAAGCACATGTAAAGATCACAGACGATTCCAACTTAGATGCGCCCGTCTGCCAAAGACAGAGTCGGGCCCCAAAACTAGGAGTCACATCAGAGACTTCAATATGGGAGTCAAATGGGCTCAAGCTGATATGACTCCATTTGTGCATGTAAAAGGCATATGAAACTGGCTCTGACCACCTCACGCTGATTTAGACCATCCCAAACTAGTCTGGCCTGGTCACCAGTGGACCAAACTGGCTAAAATGAACTCAAACTAGCAGTAAACTTCAAAGTGGCCATAACCCAAATATCCCTGTGGGTTCACAGCACTCCTGTTTCGTCTGGCTCATGCAACATTAGAATACTTTGATGCCATCCAGACTGCCTGAAATTAGCTTACAGCAGCGGAGACCAGCTTGAACAAGCTCAGGCCTGCTGAGATTAGATCTGGCTGATTGAGGAGGGAAGAAAGGAACTAATAGTGATTGATCACCTATGTAGTGTCAGGCCCTGAGCTGGGGCTTTCTCCACATTTTCTCATTTAATCGTCTCAGCAGCCCAGTGAGATGTGCATAATTAACTCCCATTTCCAGAGGTAAACTAACTTGCAGAAGATTCTGTAGCTACCAAGTGGCAGAGCTGGGACGTAAATCTCACAGCCTGGGCTGTTTCTGTTTCACTCCGCCTCCTCCCAGTGTGAAGGGACCCTGAGCAACAGGTAGAGCCGGGCTTGCAGCTTTAATGCATCCGGCTGAGGGGGCAAAGGGAAACTCTGAAAACGTCCTGAGCATTCCAACTCCCTGGATGGAAACCAGTAACGGAATCCATCACTATCATCAACGGTGATCATCATTTCTTGTGGGTTAATGAGCAACATCTGGATGGGATTCCTGGCATGGGGTACAGCTCTGGGACCATTTGTTCTCCAAACCAAACTTACTTAAAATGCTTGTTGCCTGAGAAAGGCTCAGGGGAAGCACACTTATTATTTTTGAGTGAATTTCCAGGGAGAGGGGGTTATGCAATGTCTAGACGAGCTGTGCCGTCAAGGAGAGAGAGGGCTGTGCCAAGTAACAGAAGACAGGAGGGTTTTTGCTCCTTATTTGGAGAAAGCACCTTGACTTTGCCTACTCACTCCTGCCCAGGGCTCAGGAGTTGGCCTTCGTGCTGACCAAGGGTGGCCTTTGGTCTCTCAGGGTCAAGGTCCTCTGAGTCACCACAAAGAGTGACCTTGCTGGTGAGGTCAGACCACAACACACGACTCCTGGGACACCCATGCCCTTCCGAGATGAAGTTCAGGTGTCAGAGCAAGTCCCTGTGTGTTCAGTGGCCTGTTGCCTACGGTGGCCCACGCCTTCCTCTCCCCAGGACGGCTGCAAGGTCTGGATCGGGTCAGCCCACGAACTCGGACCCTGTGCTATATTCACTTCGGAGTCGGCTGAGCCAGCTGGGCCACCCAAGGGTTCTCCCTGTTGAAAAGCTGTTTCCCTGGGATAAGGGGTTTCTTGGAGGCAGGATCCCAGTGATGGGATTGAGGGAGAAATAGGAGAAAAGAGCTTCTTGGCACCCTCACAATGCTGCCCATGAGGGATCTGCCCAGAAATCCCACATGCCTTGGACACCACCACACACTGGAGCCAGACTGGCCGGCTAAAATACAGGAGGCCCAGCTAAATTTGAATTTCAGATAAACAACCATTTTTTTGTTGTTGTTTAGTATAAGTCATTGTTTATCTGAAAATCTCAGCTTATCTGGAATTCACATTGAACTAGGCATCCTGTATTTTTATTTGAAAAACCTGGCAACCCTAAACTGGTGCAATGGTCTGTTAGTTTGTGGGTAAGTTGGTTAGTTCTTTTTTTTCTGGTTTAGCTGTTCCTTTCAGTCTTTAAATATTTTGTTTGTACTTAGCACAGATTTATGCATTCTGATGTCTTGAGTCATATTCTTTTCATTGTTTTTACTTATATTTATTTTTCCAATCTTGACCTGCCTTGCTAGTCTCCAAGCTTACAGCTTTTCCTTTTCCACTAAATCTTATTTATATTAAGTATTTAATTTTTTTTATATCTCATTCCTTATTTTTGTAGTTTTTTGGCAAGACTCTGTTGGGCAGATGTGCAGGTGTGACTGATGAACTTGCTGGTGGACAGAATCCTGGAGCCCACGTCAAGGGGGAATTGCTGGCTAACAAGCCCACTTTAAATAATTGAGTTTTTAGCAGAAGGGTCCCCTCCGTGTTCCAGCCCAGGTCTCCGTCTGTGTGATGCAGCTTCGTGTGCGGGCGTGTGTGTGCGTGTGTGTATGTGTGTGTTCATGCGTGTTGGGGCGGCAGCTCACCTGCAGAGCACAGAAGGCCTGGGTGAAGGGTGGCATCCGGACCAGGTAGGAGGCAACAATGATGGCTGAGGAGTAGTGGGTATAGTAGTGGCACTGGACGGTCATGTCTCCTGCAATGAGAGGACACGCCTGAGGACGGCTTCCCCACATGTGCTCACATACGTCAGACACACAGGCTACACCATGCTCAAGAACAGCATTTAGAAACATACATTTATTGAAGTTTAGGGAGTAGACCTCAAGAAAAACATTAAGGGCCGGGCGCGGTGGCTCACGCCTGTAATCCTAGCACTCTGGGAGGCCGAGGCGGGTGGATCGCTCGAGGTCAGGAGTTCGAGACCAGCCTGAGCAAGAGCGAGACCCCGTCTCTACTAAAAATAGAAAGAAATTATATGGACAACTAAAATATATATATACAAAAAATTAGCCGGGCATGGTGGCGCATGCCTGTAGTCCCAGCTACTCGGGAGGCTGAGGGGGTAGGATCGCTTAAGCCCAGGAGTTTGAGGTTGCTGTGAGCTAGACTGACGCCACGGCACTCGCTCTAGCCCGGGCAACAGAGTGAGACTCTATCTCAAAAAAAAAAAAAAAAAGAAAGAAAAACATTAAGGCAGTCAGAGTGCAGGGGGCATGTGAGTGTGGCAAAACTTGTAAAGGGGATGTGCAGACGGGGGAAGTTTGAGAACTAGGTTCTAGAGCCAGACAAGTGCACGCTCTGCCCTTGTGAGGCTGCGATCTTGTGCGTGTTGCTTAAACTCTCTGAGAGTCAGTTTCTTTCTCTGTGAAATGGGCCATTGGGTACGTGCAGCAGGTCGGCCTGCACCTGGCATGTCGAAAGGGCTGGACGAACATCAGTTCCCTCGCCATTGCCTGCCCCGAGGTCTGGAGTTATTAGCCCTTAGCATGACACCTTTCCGTCCTGGTTTCACAGGAGAATCACCAGGGCTATGCCACACCACGTATTTATTTAAGTCAGAATTTCTAGGGGCAGGTGTGTGGCGTAGACATCAGTAATTTTTAGAAGCTCCCGGGTGATTCGTAGCCTGGGTTAGAGAGTTCTCTATCCAGATGCAATCATTTGGGGGCTGTTACCAGCTGTCATTTCAGCGCTTTTGCAGGAGCAGCGCTGCACACGGAATCGAGCTGGATCTACTCACCTTCAGTTTTCTCAACTTCTTTGAACCTCTGGACAAATTTCAGCTTCCTTTCCTTGGTCTGAGCCCCCATGGGCTTTGAAAGATCCCGGAAAGTCTTGGGATTCGTCAAGTTCAACGTCTAGAAGGCAGATATTCAGCTGGAGTTAACTCCCCCAGACCCCCTTGTGCCCTAAGAGCCACGCTCTTCAGTTTTATGGTTCTCGTTATTGGTTTATTGTCATTTGGTCTGACCCCTCTAGTGATTAGCTGGCAGGATGGGGTTTTATGGCCCCGAAGCCAGTGATCCAGAAAGACTTAAAAGGGGAGAGATGGAAAATAAGAGGAGGGGAAGATTGAGTTCACACTGAACCTGTTCCAAGTTGACCCAAATCAGAACATGGCCACCTGTTACGGAAAAGGCACTTTCAAAAGAATTCCCGTCGTCTATAAGGCATTTGGCTCTTGCCCTCATGGGGTAATTTACTCCAATAGTTCAGGGTCCTTGCTTAAAAATCAAACTGATTTTATATGAAATTAGAAGTCATCGGTTTGGAAGGAAATGAGAGGAACTACTTCATTGTTTTGAAGGCCCTTCTGGGCAGTGAAAGCAGGCAATGACCGCCCTCCCCGTCCTTGGGAACACACAACAGAGGAGACATGAAGAGTATCAGGGCCGGGTGCCCTCTGTGAACTAAAGTAAAATCTTAAGGCTCCCCGCTCCCTGATGACTGAATGGACCCCCTCCTGGCCAAGGGGATACCCTAAAACTGAATTGCCAGCCATGGGGAGGGACCTGTCTCCTCATGACCTCCCTCTGTGCTTGCACACATCCTTTGTAACCCATTGACAGGCCTAAGCCTATGCAAGACAAACCTGCAGGTCCTCAATTTACACGCCATATGGCCAGCATCTGTCTTTCATTAACAGACTTCCTTATCTTAACTTAAAACATTCTAAGTCTTTATATACAAAGCTTCATTTTTTTTAAACAATTATAAGTCAAAGAGTCGTTAAGTCCCGCCTATAACCTATAAGTCTTGGCTTTGAGATGTCCCACCTTTTCCGACCAAACCAATGTAGGCCTCCCACGTATTGATTTATGACTTTACCTGTAACCCCTGTCTCCCTGAAATGTATAAAACCAAACTGTGACCCAGCCACAGCCAGTCCACTTGCTCAAGGCTTCTTGAGCGTGGCTCTGAGTCATGGTCCTCAAATTTGGCTCAGAATAAACCTCTTTAAATTATTTTACAGAGTTTGGCTTCTTTTCTGTTGACACCTCGGAGACAATTCTTTTAGCAGAAACGTTCTGCATGTTAGCGGAGGAGCCCCGTATTCCCAGGGTTTGCATTTCTTTACAGGAGGAGGTGCTTCTGCGTAACCCTCTTTCTTTTAGTAGCAGCTCCACTGAGGGCGCCAGCATCTCAAATGCCTGCAGAAGCCGGCAGAGTGAGGCATCTCCTCCTAAGACCCCAGGGAGGGAGGGAGGGGACATGCAGAGACCCACACTCAGCCCCAGCCATCTCGCCAGGTCAGAATGCTTCCCAGTTCCCAGATAGCCTGATTTTCCAAAAGATACTGGAAACCTAGATTCTTTTAGGAGAAATCTCCCAATTTTTAAATGTTGATAAAGAATAAAAATTTTAAATACATGGTATGGGCTAGAGGAAAAAGGCTTGTAAACCACCACTTTGCAACATGTAAGTTTTGTGTTTGAAATGCCTCTGCCTAGGATGAACCATGAGTGCCACAAGCAGCATGGCGGTGAGACAAGTTTGGCCATGTTGAACATCTTTAGTGGGGACGGGAGATCACAAAACAGCAAGTCTTCCTCTCCCAAATCCCAGGGCTCTGTCATCCAGGCAGCTCTAGGCAGGGCTGACCAGCCTCGTCTGAACAAGTGACCCAGCCACCTTCCGTCTCTTACACACGGACATCACCTTGGCCCAGCTCTGGGGCTTTCCTCCTCCTCCTTCCCCTGCCTGCTGGGGTCCAGGGGTGGAGGCCAAAAGAGATGAGTCTTCTGGTCTGGCCCTCTTGCCACCAGCCTCCCCTGTCACTACAGCTGCATGTCTTGGTTCAGATCTTGGGGGAAGCCCAGCTGCCATCCTCCTGGTTACTGAAGTCGAGTTACAGGGAGAGTGGTTCGTTTTCTCTGTATTTCTATCTCCTTCTCCTTCCCTCTCCTTTTTTCTCTCTCCCTCCCTCCCTCTTCCCCTCTCTCCCTGCACATGTTGATTCTAGGAACAAATTCCCCAGCCCAGCTCACTGTGACTGCAGCTGTCCCCCGGTGTTGGCTATGGTGGCATCTTCGCAGATGGGGTCAGTTGCCGTCACTGTAGAGACTAAGCTGGAAACCCTCTGGGGCTCGTTTTAGCACCTGTGCTCGTCGGGATCACGCCACGGCAGAGCTGAGGCAGGACCCCAGGCAGCCAGACTCTGAAGGCCACCGTGGGGCCGAGACAGTCAAGCACGGGCAGCCGCCAGGCCCAGGAACCCAGGTCAGGCTCTGCGCACCGATTTCGCGTGCTGCGGTCATGGGGTGAGACGGCGCCCGGACAGCCGCGCGGTCTGTGTGGCGCCTTACCTCCGAGGTGTAGTCCGCAAGGACCCAGGGGAACACCGGGTACTGCATGCAGTCATTGTAGGTCCTCCCAGCCACGGTGTTGAGGTACATGAGATACTCAAAATTGCTGATGTCCCTTTTCTACCACAAGAGACAAAAAGGGGATAGGCCAAACATGTTTGACATCTCCTGAGGCCTCAGGGTCTCACCCTCAGCCCTCCACGGGAGCCCCTGGCTCTCCTGGCGAGGACAGCCATTCCCTGCGTGTCCCTAGGGGTCCCTGCATGGCTGTGTTAGCCGGCGCCAACTCAGGGAGTCACACACTCATTTCAGTCTGAACTGAATGAAGCAGGTATGCTCAGGAAGCAAAGTTGGCCAGAAAATAAAATATAGCTCAGCAATCCAAAGCCAAGGACAAAGCATTCTTGTGTGTTAACTGTTGAATTCATACTCAAATGTTGCTAAAAATTAATAGCACAAAATCTGTGGGTATTACTGCTGACCCTTTGCTGGTTAGAAAAATAAGCTGAGGGGACATGCTAGTCACAGAGAAAGGGGGCCTTGCTCATGGGCTGAATGCTGTCTTCCTCTGGGACTTGGGGAGCTGCCTTGTCCTTGTCCCTGTTGGGATAACAGTCACCCTCCGGGGTCCCCGTCTTAAGATGAACAGTGCTGGGAACAATTCACCGAGGCTGCCTGGGGAATGAGCCATCATCTCCAATGTGGGACCTGCATGCTCAGGGTCTCTCCTTTCCTTGGCCTGCTCCCAGGGAGAGGATTTTGGACATGAGTGACCAAGAGCTACTTTCTTGTTGTCCCACAATCTCTACAACTGGTCCACCTGGAGTCCTTTCCTTTCATGAGAACCCTCAATTGAATGTCAATTCGTGCAGGCTGGAAGCCACCTGTGTCTTCCCAGGAACAAGAAGTGATGAATATATGTGCATCTCCATGGATGGGGCGTGTGCACACACACACAGTATACGTGTCCCCCCCCCGCCCCCACTCAGCCCCCAGCTCTGACTGCAGTGCTCAAGATTTGCCGTCCTCCACTGAGATCTTCTCAGAGAAATGCTGGGACATTGGGTAAATTAAATGAACAAATGAACAAACAAAAAGAAGCTCCCTTTTGGTTAATCTGCATACTCCTTCCCTCCATCACTGGGGCTGAGCTACGGTTCTGGTTTGCATTCCCAGAGGGTTTCCCTCTGGAGGAGCCACTGTACCTGCCACTTCTGCAGCATGGTCTTGTCGAATCCGGGGTATCTCCTGTGGGACAGAAAACCATGGTGGTGACCAAACATCCCAAGGCATGAATATGAACCAGGGAGATGCGGGGTCCTCCTGGCCCTTATGGGGCCAGGCCATCCAGGAAAGCCACAGCCACCCTCAGGGCCAGTGCGGACAGACTAGGACCCAGCTCTTCTCACCCCACCCTGCCCTGCTGAGTTAGGCTCTTGCAGCACTGTCCTTCTTGTGTGACTCCAGAACAAGAAGTCTCAGGGGACATGCAGCCACAGGGCTTCCCTCACAACCCACACTGGATTTCCACGGCCACACTGGCCTTCCTTGTCCAATCCCTGTCCCCTATTTTGGCATGAGGGTATCCTACATGTACATGGTGAAAAAAAAGGAAACACTATGGAAAGTCTATGCAATACAAGTGTCTCCAAACTACTGCTCCGGCTCAAGAATTACCCACCATCAACAGTTTCTAGTGTATCATTCTGGAAAACTTTTCCCCAGATGCCTGCCTACATGCCTCCATCTGATCTACCTGGCATCACAGCATACCCCCGGGACTCCACCCAGCTTCATGGCACTTCTGGGGACCGGCTCATGTTGCTCTAGCACATCCTGTTTCTGGAGTCGCAGGATGCCATTGTGTGGGTGGATCGTGACAGACTGGCTTGCCACTTTGTCCTCACAGCCCATGTTTGTGTGACCACCTGTGGACACACACCTCTGGGTACTTCAGCGACTGTATCCATGAGAGAGGTTCCTAGCCATGCTACTACTGGGCTAAAAAGTGTGAGCATTTCTAATTTTGCTGCCTTTGGTTGAACTGTTCCCTTAAAAGGAGGTACCAATTTACACTTGTACAATTAAGATACACAAATCGAGCCAATGAAATACCACTGTTGACCACTCTGGAAGAGAGGAGTTTAAAAATGTGACAAAATGCAACGTTGAGGAGGGCATGGAGGGGGCCCTCCCTCTCCACCTGAAACGTCCCTTACATTCCGCAGGGATTTGTGTGCAGAGCCTGCTTCCTCAGCCTCCACGGTGTCTCTCAGTTCCTTTCCCAGCTCTGTTTTCCTCCCCACTTTTGTCTACTAACAAGACCGGGACCTTGTTCAAGATGTTCCAACACACTAAGCCAAATCATGTCCCCTCGCTCCATCCGTCCCCTTTGCCACAGCCCTGTTCAGGGGCTCACAGACCTGTTCCCCTCGTACACCCTGCCCCACCTGCAGGACTGCACCAGGATCCCTCAGGCCCCCAGCTAGACAAGGCCTGGCTGCCCGGGTGCCCGGTGGGGATGCCGCCTCTCCACCTTCTCAGCACAGGCCCACCATCGTATCGCCTGTCCTGGGCTCCCCATCCCTCTGCACTCAAGTCTTTACTTGGCAGATTTTCCATAAGCAGAAAGCAACTTCCAGGCTGGGATTACCTTCTTCCTCCCTAATTAGAGAAGTCATCAATTTGGGCCATTTTATCCAGGTAAACAATAACAGAGGCAAAACATGGTCAGATTTATTACTTTAGTTTGCAATAGCTCAAGTGAAGATTTGGTTCTCCCGCTCTGTCTGTGATCCACCACCCACCCCAGTTCTGGAGCGCCGGCTGCTCTTACGGCTGTGAACAAAGGCAGAGCCCAGGCTGGAGACAGTGAAGGTTGTCACCTTGAAAAGGATCTGAGCCAAACCTTCAGAACCATGAGCATATGCAGCTGGCAGGCCAAAGCCTGCTGACCTGGCTACCCTGGTCTAGAAGTTGACGGGGCAGTGAGAAGAGGAAGCTAAATGTGCCGTTAGGGTCCAAGAAATGACATACAGCTTCTGCCACCCTCCCTTTCAGAAAGCGTTCTAGAATTTTGCCCATGGTCATTTGTGATGTTGCCATCAGGTGGAATGGTATGCAGAAGAAAAAGGCATTTCCCAATCCTTTCTTCATTTCATCAGCTATGCGCTTCAAGGAGGATCCATCATTTCTGGTACCATCAGAGAAGACACCATTACCTTCCAGCAGTGCCGAGACACCTAACCAAAGGTGAGTTCTATTTTTTAAAATATTGTTTTAAAATCATATTGATCTGAAGGCAATTACAGAACTCTAGAAATGGTCTGTGTGAATATTGTACATATCTGGTGATTACTTAAAAGTGTTTCCTTAAGAGTTGGTGAACTGCATCTTGCATCACCTACCATTATCGTGCAAGGTTTAGATTAACCGAGATGCTAGAGGTGACTCCTGGCTTTCTGAAGCCCTCCTGGGGTCTGGAGGAGGCAGTGTGGGAAAGAGCTCTGGTTTTGGAGTCAGGGACGCCTGGATCCAAATTCTACCTCCACCACTTAATGGGGGACCCCCTAGGCAAAACCCCAGCCCTCTCTGAACTGTTATCTTTGGAACACGCTGACCACACCTGCCACGCAGGAGCATGGAAGAGCTAGTGTGACCACAGGTCTGAAAAAGGCTGCGTGCTCAGCTGTGGGCATGGGGCTCCCTCGGCAGGCGTGGTCCTGGTGGGCGTCGATGCTGTTCAAGAGCAGGCGCAGTTCTCTTCCACTCTGGCAAGACGAAGAGTGTGTCAGCAGAGTGGGGACCTGCTTCTGGACAAGACCCACTTGGCTGTGCCGGGTCCCTCCTGGGTTGTCTCAGAATTATTGTGCAACCTGTAAATTGGATCACCTGCTCATCAGCCCAGCAGGTAACAATTGTGAGGAGTTCCTCATGGCTTGCTGGGGTCTGCAGTGAGCTCCGGGGCAGGAGTCCGGGCCCCTGGGCAACTGGGAGTTGAGTGGAGAACAGAATTCAGACGAAGCCAGTGAGGACACAGGAGGTTACCCAGTCCACCCCCCCCGGACTAGCATGAGTGAGCCCACAGAGGACATCATGTCAACCCTCCAGCCCCTCGCCGCCCCAGAGCAGCTGACTAGCCTCTGCCAGATTACTTCCAAGGATGAGAAGTTATCTCCAAATCCAAACTTGTGCGTGGTCATCAGCTAGACTTGGTTCAAATTCTGCCTTATTTTGAGGGGTAAGTTTTATCCATGCTGCTTCATTTTTTTTTTTTTTTTTTTTTTTTGAGACAGAGTCTCACTCTGTTGCCCAGGCTAGAGTGAGTGCCGTGACGTCAGCCTAGCTCACAGCAACCTCAAACTCCTGAGCTCAAGCGATCCTCCTGTCTCAGCCTCCCGAGTAGCTGGGACTACAGGCATGCACCACCATGCCTGGCTAATTTTTTCTATATATATTTTTAGCTGTCCATATAATTTCTTTCTATTTTTAGTAGAGATGGGGTCTCGCTCTTGCTCAGGCTGGTCTCGAACTCCTGAGCTCAAATGATCCGCCCACCTCGGCCTCCCAGAGTGCTAGGATTACAGGCGTGAGCCACCGCGCCCGGCCCATGCTGCTTCATTTTTAACCAAATCTCTGTCCTTCACCCTCTACATGTGCTTTATAAGCTTAAGTGCTACTGTGGCCCTGGAGCCTTGCCTACCCTGAGCTCCACAGTGTTGCTGCCCTTCCACCTAACCAGCTCCACACCACCCTGAAGCCAGGCCCCCAGGCCGTGAGGAGGGAGCCGAAGGCACCTCCCAGGAGCTCCCGCCTCCCCTAGATGGGCTGGCAGAGGTGGGGGATTAGCCCCCAGAACAAAGTGTCTCTGCTGAGGGACCCATCTGGATGGAAACCTCACCTTCTCAGCCCAGGAAGGAGTCTGGAGGTCTGTGCCCATCCTCTTCCTCGCCTCTGGGACTAGGAGGCTAGGTCTAACCCTAAACTGGCAGATGTCTAAGGAGGGCCCCCAGGTGAACCTGGGCCCCTGAGCTAAAGCAGACACTTCTCAAAATCCCACTGCCCCTCCAAATTTTCTTGCATTGCGTTGCCTATTTGCAAAACAGTTATGAGGACACGGTGAAACGGGCTAGTGTGTAACTGAGGGGTTTCATTCTTGAGCTAAGAGGCTTCAGGAAAACACAACAGCACTAAGAGGAAAATTCACCTATCTTGGCAAACTGGCAACACACGCCTGCTAATGGGTTTGGGCTATTTCTCAGGACAGGGCAACCACAGCTTTGCACAGCCTTTTCCCGGGGGTTCCCTGAGTAGAGAACACGTGAGCTGGGCAATGCCAGGGGACAGAGTGTGGCATGAGCAGGGCCTGCAGTGAGAAGCCAAACACACTCCCCATTTTTTTTTCTCTCAGAAGTAAATGTGGTTTAACCTACACTGTGGTTTTCAGCTCTAGGTAACAGGTCCATAGACAGGCATGAGGAGACAGACACTTCTTCAAGCCAGAGACTTCCCCTTGGGCTAACAGGGTAGTGACCCTTTCTATAACTTCCTTTCTTCATTTCCCTAACATGTAGAAATCTTGCACACAGTTTAGACCCAATAATAATAACACTTAATAACTAGCCCATTGCAAAGACTTTTAGCTATTGCCTAATTTTTATAAAGACCCAATGACCTCCAATTACAGATGAGGGAACGGAGGCAGGGGGCGAGGGAGTGAGAAGGGTGTAGCTGGTGCCCACCCCAAGGCCTGGCCCAGAGCAGGTGCCCGTAAGACCTGAAGCACTGGGCTGCTGAGAGCGCCTGCCAGGACCAGCCTCCAGACAAGGGCCCTGACCCAGAACACCAGCCTCTTTCCTCTGGAGGAGAAAAGAAAACAAATGCAAACAAACAACAAAATCTTCATTCTGATCACATTAAAAGCCAGCTACCTGACAAACTAGTAATTGATATATATTTGCAGGCCTTTAGTTAAAAAAATGAGCATTCGTAAATTGACTACATTGTTAGTGCATAACCATGCCGTAACATCATGCTGTAGAAGTATTAAAAGTCTGGAAGTTTATACAGTATAAAGTTACCTCTAGATGCCAAAATCACAAGTGATTTTAATTTTTGTAAGGTTTTACTTATCTACACTTTAAAGTGTATTTATCATCTTGTATTTTTTCTTCTTTAAAATATTAATTTTATTTTTGCTTATTTTATGATTTTACATTATTTTCTAATTTAAATTATGTATTTTTATATACATTCTAATTAGAAACGTTCTGGGTACTGAAGTTTTGGGGAATTTTTAATTTTCTAGTTATCTTCATTCACTAGTTCATTTAAATCCATTTACTATCTAAACGATGTATTTTATTTTATTTTTGGACTAAAAACATAAAATAGTGGTGGTGTTCATGTATTCAAACTTTTATAGTTAATTCTCCTTTAATGATTTATCGTATTGTTATTTCTAAATTGAAGTTATTTCATTTTGCTTTTTTGTACTTTCCAAACTTTTTATTGCTTAGATTAATTTTGGATTTAAAATTACTTATTTTATTTATTTGACAACTATTATATTTATTTTCTAATTCATGTCTGGGTAGAGAAAGTTAAAGCATTTTTATCTCTACATACGTATTTTCTAATTTTTCTACCATGTTTTAAAAATCCTTTGCATAATAATTTTAACATTTGGCTTGTTTTACTCATTTTATCAATTTCTGGAAATTTATTGTGAGGAAAAAACACCGAGAAAAAGAACACAAATGCACAAATATAGTCATTGCAGCCTCATTCACGATAGTGCCGAATTGGAAACAACAGGAAAAGCAAAGTCCAGGAGAATCAGTATTGTGCATTCATTCAAGATATAGATTTTAGAAACTACACATCAGCATTTAGTGACATACTATAAACTGAGGGAAAAAGTGACCACAGAATTGTACGATTTTATGAGTATTATAGTTACCCTGATTTAAAAAAGGGTGCAAAGAGAAACAAAACAGCAAGAGATAATTAAATTCAAATAAACACATAAAAGACGCTGCTCTCAGAAACCAAAGAGTAGAAAACTATTTGGACAAATTAGAAGGAAGTGGAGAGATATTTCATGAATGCTACTGAAGTAAAATATGTGTCCCTTCAAAGGGAAACGCGTGGCTTCTTCCCTCTGTAGGGCAGTTGCCCTGGAAAGCCGGCTTCCTCCCGATCCTCTGGCCCTCTGCTGAACCGGGAGACAAAGCCCAGCTGCAGGAAATGCAGGTTCCGGGCCTGGGGGTGCCCCCTGTGGGGGACAGGCCGGCCTGGCAGGCATCCGGTGTCCTGGAGACCTTTTCCGCCTGAGTCCTTTCACTTCCTAGGCTGGCAGATTATGCTAATTAATTCCAGGTCCGAGTCCCTTGTTGCCTGGTGACAAAGTTTCACAGTTGAGGAGCAGAAACAGGGACTAACTAACAGGGTAAGTTTTGCTCTGGTGGTGGCCCTGCATTTATTGATTTAACTTTGGCAAACTACAATGGCTTCGAACTCTAATTTTTTCTCTCCCCTCCTTTGAGTAAGCAACTTTGGAAATGCCTGTTCTCCCATTGTGCTTATTATTATTTACAAATTCTAGACTTGAGCTAGTGTGTTATTTAGGGAAGGAGGAAGCTGCCCTGAGCCCCAGCCAGGAAGGGCAGCTAGCTGGGCGCCCAGTGGAGAGTCCTTTGGTGCCAGGGGCTGTGGGTGAGCTTGAGAAAGGAGGTGTGTGAGTCAGCAGGGCTTTGGGATCGTGCTGGATTCTCCCTCCAGGGTCTGGGTCTCCTGGAACAGTTTTGCTGCTCTACAAGCAGGCAGAGACCAGTTGTGAACTGCTTGCCTTCTCCCACCCAGTCACCCCTTTAAGGAAACTGAAATGGGAATGCTTGTTCACCCAGCAGAGTTGAGCCCATGAACGTGACTTCGGGAGCCCAAACCTGCTTACTGCTAGCTGCAGTGGGGCTTGGATAACAATCCGTCTTTTGAGAAGTCTGGTGTAAACTCCTTCTGCCAAGTTATCCTGAACACTGGAACCCACTCAAGCAGTTAAGTCCTAGGCTGAGCTGGGCCTTGCACAGAGGAATTCTTCATGGAACACACTGGAATGTGCTCCTCAAGTCCCTATTTCCATGGCAGGTAGGGCGGGAAAAGGTAGGCCCTCTATTTAGTATTTGTGACTTTGCACAAGTTGCTTGGCCTCTTTGAGCCTCAGATGCTGTATCTGTATAGTGGAGACAAAAATCGTAAGAGTCACTTATAATGTCTGTAAAATGCCTGGCCTGTAGTGGGTACACATGTATAATCCATACACACAGTCTGAAGGCAGGAACCTAATTTCATTGCAGTGTCATTGCTTTGCGAAAGGTCTGGCACATAGTAGGTTCTGAATACATTTATGAACTGCACAGATGTGATATGAACCAAGTATGACGTAACACTCCTGGGCAATGAAACAGGGGCTCAAAGAGGTTAAGACACTTGTGCAAAGCCACACGTCTAAGGAGGAACAGAGCTGTGACCGGCCCCCAAGCTGGGGTGACACACATGCCTTCTGGGTTTGAGCCTCAGTCTCCAGGGGAGAAGGGGGGTGCAGAGATAGCCACTATCCGCCCTGCAGAGCCGCTGAGCACCCGCAGTTGTCTAGAGACTGGGTTTCTGTGCCTGACGCTTGGTGGCTCCAGCTTCCTCTTGGGCTTCCAAGGGTCTCTCCCACTGCTGCCCAGTGCTGAGGGTGACTTCGTGCTCTTTCTCCCTTCCCGTCAGCTGAGTGGTGAGAGGGAAAGCTAGGTGATGTTTCCAGGTCTCCGGAGTCCGGGGAACACAAAGTGTGCAACTGAGCCACACCCATGCTCCACTTGAGCTCGACAGGCTCCCCTGCCGCGAGCGCCATCGCCAACTCTCAGCTCACGGCCAAGCCCATTCACTGCCAATCTTCAGTTTCCAGCTCTCTGCCAGTCTCAGACAGTGAAGCTCACTCAACCCCTGGAGCTGGATCTGATAACACACGTGCAGGGCGGGCTGAGCCTTAAGGATGGGGCTTGACCTGGCTTGGATGAAAGTTCTCACAGGATCTAGCTCAGCTCCCCTCAGTGTCTGCAGAACACGAGGGGTCAGGAGCTTCCCTGGTGGCTCAGAGAGCCAGATTTGCCACTGGACATTGTGAAGTTAAACTGGCATGGAAAAGCCAAATGGCAGTTAAGTCCACAGGAAAGGGAACCAGGCAGCTGCTGGCTGTGCTCGAGGAGCTGTGGCCTTGACGGGGCCTCGCTGTTTCATCTGTTCGGTGGAGTGGTGGGATTAAGTAAGACGGGCACACGAAGGCCTTAGACATACAGTTAGTGCTGGACAAAAGGAGGGAAAATATAGGGAAGGTGCCAGGGCCCACTACAAGTTCAGCCTGCTCTTGAGTTGTCTCTTTGCCTGACCCACATATACACATATTCACAATCTAGAATGTTCCCTTGACTCTGTTTCCACCTCATGGCCATTATCTACATGGCCCCTCCTCTGCCACTTCCCTCTCAGTCCATGCCCTCCTCCCCTGGCCTGTGCCCACCACTCCCCGCCCTGCCTCTCAGCCTCCCGTAGCCCTTGTCATCCTTCTAGGCACCCTTATGCTTTTGCCTGCCCTGGGCACAGGCCCACCCCGCGCAGCCCTGCCTGGCCCGGGCCACCTTCCACCCTGCCCTCTCTGCCCTCTGTGCTCACGCCCAGTCCTGCCTGGCAGCTTCCTCCTAGCACTCCGGTTACAGCGCACATGCCACCTTCTCAGAGAGGACTTCCCAATGCCCCCAGTATTCTCTTCCTGACTTTCGCCTGAACTCCTACTTCAGTTCTAATGTGGGTCAGGTCAGGAGATAGGCAGTGGACACAGCAGACACCTTTGTGTTTCTTGTGGCACTCTCATTTTAGGAGAGAGCAAATCCAGCAGAAAAACCAAACCAAACCAATACCCAGCGAGCATTTCAGTTGGTGTAAATGCTCTGCAAACAATAAAAGCTGAGACGTGAGCAAGGCGGCCACTTTATCACCCCTTTACAGAGGTGGAAGTGGAAGCTCAGTGAGGTGCGGGAGATTGTCCAGGGAAGGCACACGGGGGGCCGGTGACCAGCTGGGCAAAGCCCTGCACCCCGCCCTGCCACGCAGCTATTCTGTGCCCCGGTTTCCTTATCTACACCAGGAAAATGAAATAATGTCTGTCTGGCAATACCGGCGCTTAAAATATATCGTCTGAAACACAATCGACACTCAGCTCATGGGGTTTCAGGGTGCTGGGTCCACCTTTGGTTCTTTGTTTCTTTGGCTTTTGCTTGTAATGAGCTTGGTTTGTGTGTTTCAACCATATGAACAAGGCATTTCTAGTCTGTTAAACTAGTAATCTTAATATTTTATTTTAATTGTAAGGCACCTATTCCCTTTTGTTCCTTTAACAAATCCAATTAAAACAGAGTACATTCAGAATTACAAAATAGATGCTATTAAACCAATAAGAAATCATAATCTTTTGTTATTGGGTCATGTGATCCCCTGAGAACTTTTGCTCCAAATAAAAGTTGAATTCTTATTATCCGCAAGGGGGAAGGGGGCAGTTTGACAGCTAACGGCTTCCCAGGCAGCACGTGTGCAGAGCCATACTGGTGCTAAGGACAGAGGAGTAAAGAATATTAGGGGCAGACAAGGCTATAAATGTATAATATCCCAGTAAGGTACTTAGAGCTGTGTTGATCAAATTAACCAGATAATTGCCAAATATAGTGAAGCTGAAAATTTTTATATGGGCACTGTTTGTTGCTTTACAGGCATGGGGGTGGGAGTTCTGATGTAATGGGAAGAACATTCGCCCCCAGAAGTCCTGGATAAGGCGGCTCTATGAGCTTGGACAAACCACTTGCACCCACTACCACCACCCGGCACCCTCGCCCGTGGGACGGCGGGGACACTCCTACCTCAGAAGAGGGTTGTGAGGACTGAAAGAAATGGCAAAGGGGAGGCCCCTTTGTGAAGCGAAGGCCTGACACACCTCCGAGGGCTGGTCTAAGGATATGTGTGGGAGTGGGCGAGGGTGGGCACAGGGCACACGGAGACAGCCTCCCTACCATTTGGGAAGGGTGGAGGTGCATCTTACAAGGGGTTAGATTGCCAGGTGAGCTTCTGGCAGTCTGCATAGAGCCTCCCAGGCCAGCAGTCCTCCAGGGCAGAAGAGGTCGCTGCTTCTTTGCAGAGGACCAGGGAGTGAAGTTAGCTAACGTTCCCAGGCGAGGCTGGATGGAAAACCTTTACACTTTTGACTCACACTCAATGTGGCAAGACGTTCACAGTATGTGCGGCCTGGAGGAGCTGAGGAACAACAGATTCCTGTCTTTGTCACTGCCCACTTGGGGACATGCCTGTCGAGTGAACTGGCTCGTGGCATTGTGTGTGTCCCATGAACTTTCTCTCTCTCTCATTGTCAGTTGCCAAGTTCTTACAGTTAAATGACCCCATTAATGCTATTAAAATTCATACTATTTATATATAATTGGATACATACATATATGTGTATATATATACATGGTGTATCTATGAAAATGAGCATCCTACATATCGGCCCCCGGGCAGTGGAGTGAACAGCCAAGGGGCCAAGCTGAAATGGTTTCTTCAGGGCCCTCGATTTGCCTGTGTTCCCTCCTTCCAGCAGGTCAGTTGCTGACCCCTGTGGGGACTCTGGCCAAAGAGTTCGTCTCCTTCCCCTCTCTGCTGAGTCGGCCGGCTGCTTCTGCAGGAACACCTTTCGTTCGCCTTTAAGCGGCCTGCCTGGGAGTGCCGGTGCCATTCCCAGGCCAACCCATGCCAAATTAGAACGGACCTGAGCGAGTGTCTGGTCACCAGAGTCCAGGGACTCTGTGACACTCCTTGGAAAGAGGAACACCCCTTCTTGGGGAGTGGGGAGGCAGCAGCCTTAATTTTCCATTGCAGAAGTGGATGTGTGGAGTGTGGCTTCCTCTCCTTGGAGTCGGGGCAGCTGTGTGCTCCTGGGACGAGGCAGATGCAGCCGCCAGAGCGCAGGCAGCGGAGTGTAGCAGAAGGGTCCTGTACCAGCTTACGTATCAGGCACATCTTGGTTTGGCTTTGGCTGTGCTCTTTGTCCCCCGAGTCTCAATTCTCTTCTTTTAAAAATAGGGTTGCCACTTTGTATAGTTGCTCTGGAGATTAGAGATAAATGAAGGGCCCAGTGGCATGTCTGAGGCAATTACTTTGGAACATGTTACCTGAGTGAACAACGGTGAAGGGCTCTGGACATTTGGTAGCATTTCCAAAATTGATGTCAGAAAATGGCCCAAACTACGGAGTCCCGTAAGGCTCCCATCTCTGCTGTCTGCATCTCTCTCCTGCTCACCAGCTGTCTCCCACTCCGCCAGGACTTTGGTGGAGCTGTTGCTGTGAGCACCGCAGAGATGGCTGCACTGCCAGCCTGTCCCCTTCCCAGAAATCTGTCCTTCTGCCCACAGAAAAGGAGGGCTCAATGAAACACAGCCGGGGGCAGTTAGTGGGAAACTAAAAGCCCTTCGTGTTTATACCTCAGTGGGTCTATACTCCTAAATCCGGATAACACTCCAAAATAAGCAGCATGGAGCCCAGTCCCTGGCCTGGGAACAAACTGCAATTCTTTTTCCCAGCACCAATCGATCATGCCTGAGTCAAAAATGAGTGTTAATTTCAGAGGCCCAGCCAGAGGCTCCAAACACACTCACTCCACAGAGGGGACTCACAGTGATGGCCTATGTCTCCACCTCATTCTAGGAAGGGGTAGAGGACCCATGGAACGGACAATTTGAAGCCAGATGGCGAGTCACAGCAAGGTGAGCTGGCCTGTTATATGCCTAGTAAAATATGAAGGTCAGGAGAGAGAACAAATGCAATTACTTTTGAATGAGTGAATTGCTGAGGGAAGTTGGCATCATTTCCTCTTAAGAGATGACCCACAAGCAGTAGATATCTCTCATCTATGGCAGGAACTTCCTATGAAGTTAGTCCCAAATACTAGCTGTGAAATGGTAGTGACTTTTGAGGTTTCAGCTCTGCTATGTGTCTTTCCTGTGTTCCAATGTAGTATCAGTTAAAAGACAAATAATTATTGTGAGATCATGTTAGCAAAGCTATTCAGAGATATCACATATGTAGAAATGAAGTCAGTCTTATTTAAAAACATAGTCAAAGACACATGAGTGTGAAGCACCAGATAAATTCTAGCGTCACGGTGATGATAAGGATCTTACAACAGGAAACGCTTGCAAGTATTTTTGATGGCATTAAAATATAGGTGGCCATTGCTTTTTTAATTTAGATATCCATGGGGTGTCCCATCATGCTGTTTGATTCACAATGACTAGATAGAAAAAAATAATTAGAAATTAAAGTCAAACCAACTAGTCCACTTCCTCCAAAGCATAAAATTCAATTGTAGAAGACAAAAAGACACAGTCCATTTAGGAAGCTCTCATATTTGGGCTTCTAAGCTGTTCATGGGAAATGAAATCTATTACCCATCTATCTATTCATCCGTCTGCGTATCTGACTACCCATGTGTCTGTTTATCTATTTACATCTCTTCCTCCCTGTAATTGCCAGCTTTCCTTGTGTGAGTCGGTCCCCGCTCTGACATTCGAGGAATTCTATGAATTGATAATAACAGGCCATCTAACCAGTTTTAGTAAAGTATGAATATGAATGTAAAATGTAAAACTATAAAACTTTTGGGAAAAATGGAGAAAATGCTCATAACTTTGAGTTAAACAAAAGCACAATCCACAAAAGAGTTGTAGCAATAGATCATTGGGTTCATACTTCTTTTGCCAACATTTACTCTCACACTCAGTGGGCCAGCACCCCTGGGCAGGATGCTAGCCATACAGAGTTGGATAACAAAATGGATGACCCAGTTTGTGGGGGGGATCTGAGAAGTGGGTCCTGGCATTAGTCTGCTCCCAGTGGTACCAGACAGCTCAGGGGAACGGTTAGGATGGACCCTGAGCAACACGACACTCTCTGCCTTCCATAATCAAGAATGTGGTGCCAGCCAGGGTAGGGCACTCCAGAGAAGCATGAAGGGGTTGGGGGCTCCACATGCTCCTTTTGGCCTGGGACTGTCTGGGGACCCAGACTCGCTGGGAAGGGGGAGAAGTGCATTATCTCAGCCAGCCCTGCTTTACCTTTGGGTGATTAATGGTCAAGCTCAGAGCCAAAGGGCCCATTGGAGGGAGGCTCCCTAATGGAGAAGTGCTTTGCAGCCAGCTCCATGCTGCTTCCTCAGCATCAATTAGAGCTGCAAGGGCTCCTTCTCACGGGGTGGGTGGGCTGTGGGGAGTGGGCTCGGCTGGGCCCAACTGGCTGGATCTCCATCCTACTGGAAGCACCCCTTCCAGGACCCCTCTAACTCATGCTGGGTGAATTTTATCTTAAACAGAAGAAGAAAACCAAAAGGCAGCTCAGATTTTGGGTGCTCAGGGGAATCTGGTGTCCAGAATCAGTGATGGTCCAGATTTCAGCTATTTGATCTTGGGGACTGAGGCTGTTCACTGTTAGCCTGTATTGCTCAGAGGCTTGCTGTGCAGTAGGTACTCAATACACTTGTACAGTGAGTGAACAAATGAATGAACACATGAGTGAGCATGTGAACTTGGCTGAAATCAGTCCCAAAGGACTAATAAGAATCATGGAGAAAGGAAACTTTATTTATTATTTGTTCCAGCCCATGGGCTAGGGTTACCAAATAAAATACAGGACTATGCAATATTTGGGACACATATATATACTAAAAACTATCTGCTGTTTATCTGAAGCTGAAATTTAACAGGGGATCCTATAGTTTTGTTTGCTAAATTTGGCAACCCTACCATGGGGAGAAGTCATTGATAAGCATAAGATCAGAGCACAGGCTTCTCTGATCTCAGCTCATCTTTTTTTAGTGAAGATTGTAACTCAAGTGCAGTAGACTGTCTTTCTGACGTGCCAGCTTGCAAATGCTGTGCCCTGAGGTATGCACAGCATCCCCCCTAGTGCTCCCACATGGCAGCCACACACACTGGGCCACAACAGTGCCCAGACAGTACACATTTGGATGCCCTTTACGAGGCAGAACTGAGCTGTGTGGGACATAACAAAGTCACAGACTTCCAGTGTGGGTGAGCAAGCAGCCACAGTGAAAGTGACAGAAATAGAATATGGATCCCCACCATTGTTTAAAATTTTTTAAAAATTACAAGGCTACAGTAACTAAAACAGCATGGCACTGGCATAAGAACAGAGACATAGACCAATGGAATAGAAGTAAGAACCCAGATATAAAACCATCCTCATATAGCCATCTAACCTTTAACAAAGCAGACAAAAACATACCCTGGGGAAAAGAATCCTTATTCAATAAATGGTGCTGGGAAAGTTGGATAGCTACATGTAGAAGACTGAAACAGGATTCGCACCTTTCACCTCTCACAAAAATCAACTCACGGTGGGTAACAGATTTAAACCTAAGGTGTGAAACAATAAGAATTCTAGAAGAAAATGTTGGAAAAACTCTTAGATATTGGCCTAGGCAAAGAATTTATGAGGAAAACCCCAAAGGCAATCACACCAACAACAAAAATAAATAAATGGGACCTGATCAAATTAAAAAGCTTCTGCACAGCCAAGGAAACTATCATGAAAGCAAACAGACAACCTCAGAACAGGAGAAAATGTTCGCATGCTACACATCCGATAAAGGGCTGATAACTAGAATCTATATAGAATTCAGGAAAATCAGCAAGAAAAAGTCAAACAACCCTATCAAGAAGTGAGCAAAGGACATGAACAGAAACTTTTCAAAAGAAGATAGACTAATGGCCAACAAACATATGAAAAAATGCTCAACATCTATAATCATCAGGGAAATGCAAATCAAAACCACAATGAGATATCACTTATCTCCAGTGAGAATGGCCTTTATGAAAAAGTCCCAAAACAATAAATGTTGGCATGGATGCAGAGAGATAGGAACACCCCACTGCTGGTGGGACTGCAAACTAGTGCAACCTCTGTGGAAAGCAATATGGAGATACCTCAAAGAGATACAAGTAAAACTATCATTTGATCCAGCAATCCCATTACTGGACATCTACCCAAAAGAACAAAAGACATTCTATAAAAAAGACATCCACACTCAAATGTTTATAGCAGCAGAATTCACAATTGCAAAGATGTGGAAACAACCCAAGTGCCCATCAATATATGAGTGGATTAATAAAATGTGGTATATGTATACCATGGAGTTCTACTCAGCCACAAAAAACAATGGTGATCTAGCACCTCTTGTATTATCCTGGATAGAGCTGGAACCCATTCTACTAAGTGAAGTATCCCAAGAATGGAAAAATAAGCACCACATGTATTCCCCATCAAAGTGGTATTAACTGACTGACACTTAAGTGCATATATAGTAATAACACTCATAGGGTGTTGGGCAGATGGGGGTGGAGAGGAAGGATAGGTATATACACATGTAATGGGTGTAATGTGCACTGTCTGGGGGATGGACACGCTTGAAGCTCTGACTCGTGTGAGGCAATGGCAATATATGTAATTAAACATTGGTACCCCCATAATATGCTGAAAAAAATTTTTTTTTAATTACATTTCAATTTGTCTACAATAAAATTGCCCCACTTTTGCATGGTTCTCTGAGCTTTAAAAGATGTACAGATTCATGTACTATCACCACAGTCAGGGTACAGGCAGTGCCACCAGCCAGAAAACTCTCTTGTGCCACTCCCTTGTAGTCGAACATTTCCCCCACCCCAAAACCCCCTACCACAGATCTGTTTTCTGTACCTGTCGCTAAGGCTTTTCCAGAACGTCCTACAAATGGAATCATTATGGGGACTTGCAAGATTGACTTCTTGTATTCAGCAAAAGGCTCTTATGATTTATGTGAGATGTTGCATGCATCAGCAGATCCATCCCTTTTGTGCTTGGCAGGAGTCTCATGGGGGATGTGTTCCAAGACCCCCAGTGGATGCCTTAAACCTCAGATAGTACACTATGTTTTTTCCTATACATATATACTTATGATGAAGTTTAGTTTATAAATTAGGCACAGAGATTAACAACAATGACTGATAAAACAGAACAATTACAACAATATACTCTTCACAATCTCATAGACAGAAGATTCGTTCTTACTGTAGATCTTACCAACCCCAGCGTACAATTTTTTCCTTTCCTTACTAAGCCAAGAATGTTCATCTTTTCATTTACAGGAAACACTTTACAGTTTCTCTTTGGCACATCTGAATTGCCAGCACCACTACTCTTGCATTTTGGGGCTACTATGAAGTAAAATAACAGTGACTTGAACACAAGCACTGTTATCGGGACAGTCAATCTGACACCAAGATGGCTACCAAGTGACTAAGTGTGGGTAGCGTCCACAGTGTGGATAGGCTCGACAAGGGATGATTCATGTCCCGGGTGGGAAGGAGCTGGACAGCATAAGAGTTCATCATGCTACTCAGAATGGTGCACAATTTAAAACTTATGAATTGTTTATTTCTGGATTTTTCCATTTAATATTTTTGAACCAAGGAACTGAAAACATGGAAATGGAAATGGAAGAAAAAGGGGGACTACTACACAGTATGAGGAATCCACCCACTGAAGGACATTTTTTTTTTCTGTTTTTGGCAATTGTGAATAGAGCAGCTGTAAATATATGTGAACAGGTTTTTGTGTGGACACAAGATTTTATTTTTCTAGGGTAAATACCTAGGTGGGAAAATGCTGAATCATATGATAAGTACATGGTTAATTTTATAAGAAATGGCTAAACAGTTTTCCGAGGGACTGTACCATTTTGCAAGCCCATCAGCAATGTATGAGAACTCTAGTTGCAGGACATCCTTGACAAATCTTTGTACTATCAGTTTTTGTGTTTCTACATGTCTATGGTGAAATGTATACTTACATCTTTTGGGCCTTTTAAAAAATTGTATTGTTTCCTTTCTTACTATTGAGTTTAAGAGTTCTTTCTAGATTTTGGATACAAGTCCTTTGTTGGATATATGATTTGCCATATTTTCTTCCAGTTTTTAGCTTATCTTTTCCTTCTCAACAGTTTTTTTTCTCCCACAAAGTTCTTAATTTTGTTCAAGTCCAGTTTACTAATACCTTTTGTGGATTGTGCTTTTGCTTAACTCAAAGTTATGAACATTTTCTCCATTTTTCCCAAAAGTTTTATAGTTTTACATTTTATATTCATATCTATGATCCATTTTCAGTTAATGTGAGTTAATTTAATTAGGCCAAGGTTCTATTTTTGTGCACAGGGATAACCAATTTTTCTAACAACATTTGTTGAAAAGTTAATTGTTCCTCCATTGAACTTCCTTTGAATTTTTTTCAAAAATTAATTGACCATGTTAGCTAAATTTGTGCAAATCTATTTCTGGACTCTATTTTCTATTCCTTTGATCTATATATCTGTCCCTGCACCAATACCACATATTGCAATTGTATGATAAGTTTTAAAATTGGGAAGCATGAATCCTACAATTCTATTCTTCTTTTTCAAAATTGTTTTTGATTTCTAGCTCCTTTACTTTTCAATATGAATTTTAAAATCCATTCATTCATACATGTAAGTAATTCTGCTGCAATTTTGATTAGACAAGTTTGGGGAGAATTCCCAACTATATTGAGTCATCCTACTCATCAACATGGTACAACATGGTATGTTTTTCCATTTATTTAGATCTTCTATGTTTTCTTACATCAGTGTTTAGTAATTTTCATCATAAAAATATTGCACATTTTTGTTACTTACATGAAATACATAAGTATTTTATTTTTTGAGAGCATCACTCTTTTTAAATTTCAGTTTCTAATTGTCAATTGCTAGTATCTAGAAATGCAATGGGGCTTTTGTGTGTTAGCCTTATATCCTGCAACCTTGCTAAAGTCACTTATTAGTTCCAAGAGTGTTTTCAAAATCCTGTGGGATTCTCTAGGTGTACAATCCTGTCATCTGTGCATAGGGACAGTTTTATTTTGGTCTTTTCTATCTGTATGCCTTTTATTTATTTCTCATGTATTATTGCACTGGCTAGAATTTCCAATATAATGTTCAGGAGGCATAGTGAGAGTGTATTTCCCTGCCTTTTTCCCAGACTTGGGGGAAAGCATTTAGTTCTTCCCCAAATATGATATTAGCTATAATTTTTTAGTGGATGCCCTTTATCAGATTAAGGGAGAGTCTTTCTACTACTGGTTTGCTGAGAGTTTTTATCATGAGGTGTTAAATTTGTCAAACTTTTTTCCACATAAGTTGATATCATCGTGTATTCTTTTTCTTTTTAGTCTGTTAATATGGTATATTACATTGACTGATTTCCAAGTTTTAAGTTAGCTTTGCATTTCTACTTGGTTGTCATTTTTTTTTTTATATATCATTGGATTCACTTTGCTAACATTGTGTTGAGGATTTTTGTATCTATGTCCATGAGGGATATTGGTCTGTAGTTTTCTTTCTTTATATTGTCTTTGTATGACTTTAATATCAGGGTAATGCTGTCCTCAGAAAATAAGTTGGGAATTGCTCCCTCTTCTGTTTTCTGGAAGAGATTATATAAAATTGGATATGTCTTTGCAATGGATTGAATGTTTACGTCCCCTAAAATTTATATGTTGAAACCTTAACCCCTAATGTGATGGTGTTAGAAATTGGGATATTTGGGAGGATAATAGATCACGAGGGTGGAAACATTATAAATGGAATTAGTGCCCTTATAAAAGAGATCCCTGAGAACACTTTTGCCCTCTTTCTACCATGTGAGGACACAGTAAGAAGAAAGCCTTTATAAACCAGGTAGCATACACTCAGCAAACACCTACTCTGCCAGCACCTTGGTCTTGGACTTCACAGTGTACAGAACTGTGAGAAATAAATTTCCGTTGTTTATAAGCCACCCAGTCTATGGTACTTTGTTATAGAAGCCTGAATGGACTAAGACAATCTTTTTTAAATGTTTGATAGATTTTAACAATAAAACCAATGGGTTTCAAGTTTTCTTTTTTGAAAGGTTTTGGCTATGAATTAAATTAAATGAATAGGCTTATTTGGGTTGTTTGTTTCCTCACAGGTGAGATTTGGTAGTTTGTGGTTGATTTTACCTAAGTTTTTTTTTTTCCTAGAGTTGTTTGTGTTATTCTCTTATTATCCATTTAATACCTGTGGGTTTTAGTGAATCCTCCCTTTAACTCCTAAAATTCATAATTTGTGACTTCCTCCTTTTTTATTATCAGTCTGGCTATCGGTTTCATTAATATTTTCAAAGAACCAGCTTTTACTTTCATTTATTTTCTATATTATCTTTCTCTTTTCAATTCTATTGTTTTCTGCTCTTTGTTATTTCCTCCTTGAACATGCTTTAGATTCATTTTTCTTTTCTTTACTAGTTTCTTAAGGTGAACGTTTAAATTATTGAGTTAAAATATTTTTTGCTTTCTAATACGAGCCATGAAAGCTATACATTTCCCTCTACTCACTGTTTTGGTTGCATACCACATGTTTTGATATGTGGTATTTTTATTTATGTTTAGTTCAAAATATTTTCTAATTTCCCTTGAGACTTCTTGGACTCATGATTTATAAATACGTTGTTTAATTGTTAACTATTTGGAAATTTTCTGTTAACTCTGTTATTGATTTCTAATTTAATTCCATTATTTTTGGAGAACACTCTTTGTATGATTTCAACTCATTTAAATTTGTTAAGGTTTGTTTCATGACCCAGACTATAGTCTATATTAGTGACTATTTCATATGCACTTGAAAAGAATGTGTATACTGCTGTTGCTGGGTACAGTGTTTTATAAATGTCTGTTAGATCCAGTTGGTTGATGGTAATAGTTGGTTCTTTTATACCAGTGGTTCTCATCTGGGAACAATTTTACTCACCAGTGGACATTTGGCAATGTCTAGAGACATTATTGTTCCAACTAGTGGGCACCTACTGGCATCCAACAGGTAGAATCTTCTAGCCTTATGCTGCTAAACATTCTACAATGCATGGGGCAGGCTTCCCCCTCATCACCACCTACCCCTGCCAACAACAAAGACTTATCTGGCCCAAAATATCAATAGAGCCAAGGTTGAGAAACCCTGTTTCTTGCTGATTTTCTCTCTACCTATTCTATTGATTACTGAGAGACAAGTATTGATGTCTCCAACTTTAATTGTAAATTTATCCATTTCTCCTTTCAATTTTATTAGTTTTTCCTTCATTTATATTGATGCTTTGCTGTTAGATATATACACATTTAGATTTTTGTCTTCCTGGTAAGTGTTCATTTTATTAATAAGTAATTGCCTTCTTATTCTCAGGCAAATTTTCTTGCTCTGAAATATGCTTTGTCTGATATTAATAAAGTCACTCCAGACTTCCTTTAGTGTTTGTATGGTATATCTATTTCCATTCTTTTAATTTAACTTGCTTTTGTTTATTTAAAATGCATTTTTATAGATAATATGTAATTGGTTCTTTTTCTTTTGCAATTCATGCTGATAATTGCATCTTTTAATTGGTGCGTTTAGGTCACTTTTATTTAATGTAAGTACGGTAATGAATTTAGGTCTACCACTTTAATAGTTCTTTTTTGTTTGCTCCCTCTATTTCCCTTTTCCTGCCTTCTTTTGTGTTATTTCAATTTTTAAACTGTTTCATCTTCATTTTTATATATCTCGTTTTTTACTATTTGCTATATCGTTTTGTATATTGTCTTAGTGACTACTCTGGGGATTAAAATACACATTCTTAACTTTTAGCAGTCTACTTAGAATTAATATTTCACTACTTCAAAAGCAATGTAAAACCTTACCACCATACAGGTCTCATCAACTTCCCCCATTATGTTGTAGTTGTCATACGTATTACATCTATATACTTTGACAACCCCACCAGGGAGTGTTTTCATTTTTGCTTTCAAATGCATACATATTTTAAAGGTCTTAAGAGGAGAGGAATAGTCTGTTATATTTACCCAGATATTTGCCATGTCCACTGCTCTTCCTTGATCCCCAAAGCTCCAAGTTTCTCTTTAGTGGGGCTCACCTTTCACCTGAAGAACTTCCTCTGGCATTTCTTTCACAGCAGCTCAGCTAGTGGTAAAACCTTTTATTTTTCATTCATTTGAGAATGTCTTTACTTTTCCTTCATTCCTAAAGGACATTTTCACTGTCTGGGTTGACTTTCTTTTCTTTCAGCACTTTAAAAACTATTTTTCAGTACCTCCGGCCTCCGCGGTTTCTGATGAGAAACCCGCAGCCGTTGCTTTGCTCTTCCCCTGCGGGTGATGCATTATTCTTTTCTGGCAGGTTTCGGGTTTCATCTTTAATTTTGAGTAGTGGGGTTATGTGCCTGTGCATGAATTTATTTGAGTTCATTTATCCTGTTTGGAGTTTGCCGAGCTCCTTGCAATTGTAATTTTTATGTTTTTCACCAACTTTTGAAAACGTTCAGCTGTTTTTCCCTCAAATATTTTTCTGCACAACTTTTTCCACTCTTTCTGACGTATAAATACAGGCATAGATATAGATACACACACGTGCACATACAGATATGCTTCACTTAATGACAGGGTTACGTTCTGAGAAATGTGTCACTAGGCAATTTCGTCGTTACGCAAACGTCCTAGAGTGCTTACACAGACCTAGATGAGGTGGCCCACTACACACCTGCCCCGTATGGCACAGCCTATCGCTCCTGGGCTATAAGCCTGCACAGCATGTTACTGTGATGAGTACTGCAGGCAATGGTAACACATGGTTAGTATTTGTGTATCTATGGTAAAAATATAGTACTATAATCTTACGGGACCACTGTCATATATGCAGCCCATTGTTGACCAAAACGTCATTATGCACTGCATGACTATATATATTTTTTTCCTTAAAGCAGGCCTTTTTAAAAGTTCATCAGAGTAAAAGCAGTTCAGGGAAAGTCCACAGTTCATATACAACTTTGTGAATCACTTTTCTTGAACTTCCTCCTCTTTGCAATCTCCCTGACACTTTGCCTCCCAGAAGTACCTCTGCCCTTCTCCCCCTTTCCTCGGTCTCTTGGCTGGAAGTGCAGGGATTTGGTTCTGTAGGTCTATTGCACACTTCTTGCCACTGTTCTGCCCTAGGGCCAAGCGGCAGTAAGGTGGAGGAAACAAAGCAACCCTCAGGCTCTCGGGACCTCAGTTTGGTCAGAGAAAATTGTTTCCCCCTTGGCTACTGGGCACCTGCCTGGCTGATCCCAGGATGCAGGACTGCCCGGGCTGAGGCAGGAGAGGAGGGGGACAAACAGAGCAAGACCCAGATCCCCTCACTCTGTCTGACCCTCAAAGCTCACTTTTCTGCTCCTTGGACCAAGAAGAGAGGCTCTTGTTAGAAATCAGGAATCTCTCTGTCCTTACCCCATCAAAGTTTTGTGTTTGGGGCTGTCTTTGAGTCCAGGCCAAGGGATACGGCCGAGGGGAGGAGGGAAGATTCAGGAACCTTGCCGCCACAGTAGTGTTACTTTGGGCTATGGATTTCTTCTCCGACCTGCCTGATGCCATTTGTCTGCAGATCCTGGGCTGCTTCTCTGTGCACCCGCCCAAGGTCTTCAGTTGCTTTCAGGGGGAGGCAGGACCGAGTGCGCTTTCTCCATCGCAGCGGGAACTGGAACACCAGCTTTCTGTTTTAAGTTGCTCTGTCTTATCTGGATCCTCAGAGCTGAATGATATAGGAACTTCCATACGGATGAACATAGTGCTGTCTCTGGTAACCAGCCATTTACACCTGAATGTGGAACGTCCATGATTTCTAAAGCATAGGGTCAGCTTACAAGGCCTGTGCAAAGAATATCGATGCCACTGAGAGCTGAGAATTCTTTCCTTGGTTTACTATGGAGACCACCGTCCATCCCAGGAGGCTCAGACCCAGAGGGACTGGCATAGGCTGGGGCCCCCTGACCTCTGTCTAAGAGTGGCAATGGTGGGTTTATCATAAGCATGAGAAAGGCCGTTTCTACACATCTCCCTTGCATACTGAGGATTCCTGGGTGAGGCAAACGTGACGATAGGCCCAAACAGCTTGATTGCCAGACATCCCTGTGTTATATCAACTTGGATCCTAATAAAGGACTGGATGATGGAGCACAGGAACTACAGAGCACCCTCCCGGTCTGCCCCTGAGGGGACGAGGCAGCGCAAGCGTCCGTCTTCCAACGGCATGCTTTCTGCCTGGTTTGTGACTCTTGGTCCAAAGATAGAAAATCACCAAGCAAGAGGCACTGAGTTGTTGGAAAATGGTTTCAGAACCAAAGAGGACAGGGGACACTGTGATGCTCCTGGGCCGAGCAACAGGCTTTTCTGCACTGCTCCTGTGCTCTGGGGTGACAGCAGCCAAGGCTTGTCTAGTCCCTCTGGGTCTACTCAGTGGAAAAGGATGTAATAAGTCAGTCTTAATGCCCACCTATTCCTTCATTCCAGGCATTTGTTACTTGTAAGAACTCAGCAGTCCCTCCCCAGGAACTTGTGTGATAACTTAAGGAGACACTGGATTTATGCACGGGTCTGAGAAGTGGCAGATATCCACGAACACGCACACGCGCACACACACACACACACACAGACACACACGTGTGCAGCTCTGGGTGGGGCATACAGCAAGTCCAGGACAGTGAGGGAATTCACGAATGACGGTGTGCACCACACAGCGAGACAGGTGTCATGGTCCCTCAGGAGGACCCTGCTGCAATCTGCTGGAGATCCGTGGCCAACACGCCGATTCCTCCCCACTGCCCTCTTTCTCTCTTTTTAAACCCTGGCGAGCAAAGCCTTAGGCTGTGGGGGCAGTCCAGTCCTCTTACCTCATCGCCTAACCAGGTGTTTTCTCTGTTCCTTCAGAGTCTATCTTCGAGCAGTTTCATGTGACTTTTTCCTCACGCCAAGCACCATCCCATCAGAACAACATCAACAAGTGTACTTCAAACACATTCCCCTACTAAAAGAACATGGCCAAGGGCGCGAAAGCCCCCAAGGGCAAGAAGATCACCCTCAATGTGGCCAAGAATTGCATCAAAATCACGTTCGATGGGAGAAAACGACTTGACTTGAGCAAGATGGGAATCACCACCTTCCCTAAGTGTATTCTGCGGCTCAATGATGTGGACGAGCTCGACCTCAGCCGGAACATGATCAGGAAGATCCCTGACTCCATCTCCAAGTTCCAGAACCTCCGGTGGCTGGACCTGCACAGCAACTACATTGACAAGCTGCCCGAGTCCATCGGCCAGATGACCAGCCTGCTCTTCCTCAACGTCAGCAACAACAAGCTGACCACCAACGGCCTCCCCGTGGAGCTGAACCAGCTCAAGAACATCCGCACCATGAATCTGGGCTTGAACCACCTGGACAGCGTGCCCACCACGCTGGGTGCCCTGAAGGATCTGCACGAGGTGGGGCTCAATGACAACCTGCTCAACAGCATCCCTGTGAGCATCTCCAAACTCCCCAAGCTGAAAAAGCTCAACATAAAGCGGAACCCCTTTCCAAAGCCGGAAGAATCGGACACATTCATAGATTCCATCAAAAGGCTGGAGAACTTGTATCTGGTGGAGGAGAAGGATCTGTGCCCGGCTTGCCTGAGAAAATGCCAACATACCCGGGACAAGCTGAATAAGATCAAGAGCACGGCCTTGACGACGGCACCGAGAAAGGCCATCTTTTCCAACCTGGTCTCACCCAACTCCATGGCCAAGGAATCCCAGGAAGACTGGAGATGACGCGGTCCCAACCCTGAGGCAGGAGGGGAAGAAGGAGGGAGGGAAGAGGGAAGGGGGCTGCAACCACCAGAGATTGAGGGCCCCCTTGTGACTGGGACAGCTCTTCCAGTCACGCCCATAAAACATCATTCCCTGCTTCCTCAGCTTGTGATTGTGTTGACCGAAGGGCTGTTGGTTCCCTGCCATTCCACACGTCTCCCTTCTCTGCATGCACACACCCACACCGCCACACACAGGCACAGCGACCCAGGAAAGGGCCGTCCGTCTCACTTCCGCTCCAGAACTCTCCTGCCTGTGCCTGTGGCCTGGGCGGCTAGTGATGCCACACACTCCTACTCTCACCACCCTGGCATTGCAGAACCCACCGCCAGCTCCCAGAGGTGGAGCTTGCTCCGTGGGATGTTCTGGGTCTGGGCTTCAGGGGTCAGGCTTGTCAGAGTATGGCTGTGGGAGAGCAGGCGGGCACTTGGTCTCAGGTAGGGGATGGAGCTGAGCCACAGAAAGGGGAAGGTGTCATCATTAAGTATTGGCAGATAGCTTTTTGGGCCCAAAGCAGTCCTATCCTTTTCTCTGAACTGTGCTCAAGGAGCCTCTAGACTAAACCTCCAGGCCCTTGACTGGCTGTGAATGGATGAGGCTGCACTCCCATTCTGCTATATCCAGTGTTTTTCCATTCCCTCATGGGAGGAAGGAAAGAATGGGGGCAGGTATGGGTTGATGCATCCGATAAATAAATACCTTGCCAGGCACTGTGCTAGGTACAGGGACTATGTCCAGTTGGGGAGAGCGTGGCTTGCCCTGTGGAAGCTGGAGGAGAGACTGGCTGAAAGACGGGGCAGAACATCATCTGAAGAGCTTAGGAGAGCAGGGTTGCATGATTTGCAGGGCTGGCCTGGCTTAGAGAAAAGCCAAAGACTCTGGAGTTGGACAGATCTAGGTCTGTGGCAGCTCTGTTTCTGACTTGCCATGTTTTGGGGCACCTAACTTAGCTTTGGTCCCCTCATCTGTAAAGTGGGAACAGTAGCATCTCTAACTCCAAGGGTCGTCGCGTGCCTTAAACAGGTAGCTAACAGATAGAATACATACTTAACAGAAGTCAGTCTTCCCCAGGAATGAGAGCTTGGAGCATTTTGCAACTGAAATACCATTCTGGACAGTGTCGCCACTCACACTAGATTTTTTTTTTTTTTTTTTTTTTTGGTAGAAATGACGGCCGTAGCGTCAATTCTCAGAATAACTGGCTTCACTGTGTATCATTCACTCATACCTTCATACTGTCTAAAATTAAAGACTCAAGGAAGATAACTTGAGGGAGGATTTCTTCCCCAAGACTCTCCTGTGTTGGTGGCGAGTGTCGCTGCAGTGGTGGCTGGGCAGCCCTGGGTCACATGGTGAGCCGCGCAGACAGCACACGCGTGTCTTCCCTGCTCACCGCGCACTTCCCTTTGCAGTGCTCGGCTGCGACAGCCCTACCAGCCTCCTGAAATCTGGGGAGATCTAGATTCAAAGTTTTCATTTTGGTTTTTCCTTTTATTAAATGTTTTCCATTACAAAAGTAACAGAACCACAACATAGTATCAAATACAGCAGTTTAAAGTCTCTGTCATTCCACAGCATAAGCCAACTATAATACCGGCAGATTTCCTTGCTAGATATTTTTCTGTATATATTTTTTTTTTTTCTTTTTTTTTTTTTTTTTGAGACAGAGTCTAACTCTGTTGCCCAGGCTAGAGTGAGTGCCGTGGCGTCAACCTAGCTCACAGCAACCTCAAACTCCTGGGCTCAAGCAATCCTCCTGTCTCAGCCTCCCGAGTAGCTGGGACTACAGGCATGCACCACCATGCCCGGCTAATTTTTTCTATATATATTTTTAGCTGTCCATATAATTTCTTTCTATTTTTAGTAGAGATGGGGTCTCGCTCTTGCTCAGGCTGGTCTCGAACTCCTGAGCTCAAACGATCCGCCCACCTCGGCCTCCCAGAGTGCTAGGATTACAGGCGTGAGCCACCGCGCCCGGCCATCTGTATATATTTTTATATGTAGTTAACATTATAGCATTCATGTCATTTCTATCCCACTTTGAAAGCCATATTTTTACCTGGTCTTAATAACCATAGCTTAAAACATCTGCAAGTTTGTTATTCTTATGAATACACCTAACTATAAGTCACAGTTGAGCCTTTAAGTTGTTTCTGATTTTTTCACTTCTAGAAATAGTTTTGTGACAAAAGCTTATATAACTAAAATGTTTTAAAATATTTTGGATCATATCCCTGACATAGCTTCATTATTGGAAATATTGTGTTAAAGGGTGTGTTTTTGCAAATAATTTGTGATGCATGCCATCAAGGAGCTCATATGTTTACACACATTTATGTGTCTACCAAGTAACATATTAGAGGACCCACCCCCTGTATCCTTGCTAATGTCAAGCGCTGTCCTTTATACTTTTCTCTTCATTTAACGTCTGAAATGATTTATTACAAGCCCTTCTGAAGAAGAGGGGAGCAATTGTGTCTGAGATGCGCAAGACAAGACGCCACATCTCAGGCTCGGGAACCACCACTAGTCTGTCGGGGCCCTGGATGTGTCCGTAAAGGAGCCCATCTGCTCATCTCATCCTGGCCCAAGAGGTATGGAATCCACGTGGGGACAGATGGTCAAGACAGAGAGTGGTGACTAGCCACTTGGATACTGCCCGTTTCAATTCTGCCCCCTTGAGAGACACTTTTTCTTTAGAATCAGTATTCTCCCCTTACGTATTCAAAAGGACGGGCAACTCAGAGAAGTTAAAAAAGTACCGTGGTCACAGATCCCCCTGTGCCCCAGGAAGGCTCTGGGGCTGCAGCGCCCTGCCCTGCCTCCTCACGGCACACTCCTCACCTCGCTGGGGTCAGCCTCGACATCTGCTCCTGGGCTTGCTGCCGAGTGCCTGCTTGCGTACACGATGACGTCTGTTTATTACGCTTTCCCTCTATGGCCATGTCTCAAGAAGGGGTTTTAAGTGCATTTAACTTCACCAGGACTGAGACATAAACAGGCGGTGGGCCCAATTTTCCCCAGAATGCATGCGAGTCAGATATGTATTTAGACAGGAAACGCTGGCAGTGGCCTGTAGCAGAGACTGGAGACAGCAGTTAGGAGACATCTTCCGGGTTCTAGTTCTTTCTCTGTCAAGTTGATGTTCCTTCATGCTCTAAGATACCTCAGTCACCTTTACTTTCAGGAAATTGTGTTAAGCCTAAAAATACTTCATAGAAAAGCCATGGGGTTTCTCTTTCCCTCAATAGAACAAAATCCCTATTCACACTAACCTAAGCATCACCATTTCTGAAAGCCAAGTGTGATCTTGGTCACCTGCTGTGTTTGGCCTCTGTGGCCTGGATCAATTTTATTAAAAATTTACATAGAGAAATACGCTAAAAATACGATAGCTAAATGCAAGTTGAATTTTAACAAATTGTTCAGTAATGCATAGGTAGGCAAGAAAAAAATGAAACAGAGAAATGAACATCAGGGAAAAAATGGAAAACAAAAAATAAAATGGCAGACTTATGTTCTAATATTTTGATAATTACAATAAATGTAAATGGTCTATTTTACTTGTAATGGCCCCAAACTGGAAACAACCAAATGTCCCTCAATGCACAAATGGTTAAACAAATTCTGGCATATTCATACCAGGGACTACTACTCAGCAAAAACAAGGAACATACTATTGATACATGCAACAACTTGGATGGATCTCAATGGCATTATTCTGAGTAAGAAAAGGGCCAATCTTCAAAGGTCATGTACTCTACGATTCCATTTATAGAACATCTTCTAAATGAAAAAATAATAGAGATAAAAAACAGATCAGTGGTTGCCAGGAGTTAAGGATGGTGGGAGGAGGAAGGGGGTAGGCATGACCATAAAGTGTTAGCACAAGAGGTATCTTTGTGGTGATAAAATAATTGTGTATGTTGATTGTGGTGGTGGTTACCTGAATCTACACATATGATAAAATGACAATGAACTATGCATAGGCATGTACCGGTGTTAACATCCTAGTTTTGAAATTGTTCTAGAGTTACATAAAATGTAGCCATTGGGCGCAAGGAACTAAAGGAAAGGTACATGGGGACTCTGTGTATTGTGTTTGCAGCTTCCTGTGAATCTATATTTTAAAATAAATTTTTTAAAAACTGATCTTACAGCCCAGATGCAACAATAAACAGATCCTTGTACATCTGTCCTGTGCTAATTTATGAGGCACTATGGCACGCTTAAAGTATGACTACAACACACCCAGTCAGCCCACAGCTGCAATTCCTCAACCATCCGGCAGAGTTAAGGCATTTTAGGCACCTTAACCTCGGCTCACCCAACTAGTCTAAAATTTCCCATTGTTGATCTTTTCCTTGCAGATTACCGGGAAAGATGCTAAAATAAAAAGAATGCATGGCTTCCCTACGTGCCAGGCTTTCTGGAGGTGGCTGGGCACAGGAAGCAACTGGAGTGGGGAAACTTGAACCAGTGGGTTGCTCTTCACCACTCCTGGGCTTTTACACACCTGCCCCGCAGCCCTGGTAGTGCGGGGGTGTGGCGGCTGTGGAAGCATATGGCTGGGTAGACCTTGAATGGGCAGGCTTGCTGCAGAGAGCAGGCCTTGAGTCAGGCCTTTGCCCAGGAAGGGGTCTGAGGTCATGGCTGAGGATCGGGCTGAGACAAGACACAAACCTGGTGCAGCAAGAATAATGTGGGATGGGGCCAGAGCCACGGTCGGAGCACAACCCAGGCAGAATCCCCGGGGCTCTGATGCCCGTAGTCTGTTGAGCTAACTGGGTAAAAAGCTCCTAAATACTGGGGCATCAAAATGTCACCCTCATTTTGAGTTTGTGGCCAGGTTTGGTTCACCTTTGGTTCCAGCAACTCTGCGCTAGCCCCAGGGTATGAGTTGTTTAGAATCCACAACTGCTCTCCCAGGGCTGCACTTTACCAAGAAACCCATGGACCATGTTTCTCCACTCAGTGGAGAAGCTGACACCACCTTTATCAAAGTTTCGGTGTACCTTACTGATCTTTAGCCAATGGCATTGATCTCCTGGGAGTGTGATTGAAAAAGGAGAAATGGGGAGAAGGAGAACTGGAGGTTTTGGCCTCCCTGTTGCTAACGGTGGTGCCTCTGGGGTCGTGATTGATTATAGAGGAAAGTCATATTCTTAAGGGAATTGCATAGTGTCTTATGGCTGGTTTTCTAAATTCTTTTTCTTTCATTATTTTTCTCAAAGATAATATGTAAAGGAAACAATAAACTGAAAACGCTCAACTGTAGAACTTGCACCACCCAAAATGAATTTCATTCTACACACCATACTTAAAGAAGTTATACAACTGAGAGATTTCAGGAATTGCAAACATCCAGGTACAATCAGGCCCCAAACATAAGCACTACCTCACACCCAACCCCTTTCTCCAGCCAAGGGACACTTTTGCCTCAATGCCAAGACCAGTCAGCATTTCAGACTTTGTTAGAAACTACAGCTATGGAAACATTCCTCCAGTTCATTCAAAGATGTGTGCTGAGTCCAGTAGAGAGTTGAGAGAGGGAGAGCCAGGCAGGCATCCTAGCCTTGTATTTCTCTGAGTGTTTTCAACTCTGGGCTCAGTATGAACTGAGATCATTGGGAAGCACTGTAACTCAGCCAGGTCATGCTGCCTTCCCAAAGAAAGGTCTGTACAAAAATAGGTCCCAGTGACAGGTCCCCATTCTTGCAGAGAGCTAATCTTGAAAGTTATATTCTGTAGCACTCTTTTTTGCATATTTTGTAAAAAAGGAAGTGCTGCCTTTGGTACCCACTATGCTTTAGACAAGGACAAATTTGATATTCAGTGCCAAGAGAAAGTATGTTCCAGAAAAAAATTCACAAAAATCTGGTTTTTGTTATCTGTCACTGGAAAATGACATAACCCAACACAATTGTTTTGTTTTTCTTAGTTTCGGGACAATTAGAGCAACTAGATCACTCCAGGTGATCACATCTATGGTTTTTCTCCTTTAAAAGAGTGTTGGGGTAATAGTTAAAGCGTTGTTATACCATGTGTTTAATTTTGAGGCTGTTTCTAACCCTTTCTGGAAGGGCATAAGCACATTTAAGCGGAAGGATGTGTGTTTATTCACGTGTGCATTCTCCTTTCCTTGCAACATCTGCCATGTTTCTCCTTTTCTGACTGGTCCCACTTGTGCTGCAACAGAGCCTGCCTGTGTCCAACACCATGGAGTGTCTTGTCCAAGGCCTCTAGCTGGCTTTGCATTAGGAGGCCCTGTAGGCTTGCAGAGCCTTACACCCTGCAGAAGTCAGGTCATGCCGTCTTCAGAACGGGCTAGTCCTGTAGCATGGGGTCTAGTCCCACAGATGAGCTGTGGATCCCAGGTTCATCCAGACTTTGCAAGTATTTTCCACTTAGGATCCAGGCCCAGAGAGCCTCCTTAGTATGCATACAGTTGTAGAGGCAACCTTTGTCACTGAAAGTCAGGAAAACTCTGGTACCGAAAGCTCCGGTTTCCTGTACATGAGGGATGGCGTTCAAAGGGGACAAACGAGGCATCATTTGGGGAGGGGGGTTGAAGATATGAAAACCTATGGCATAGGGCAAGCATCATGGGCCAGTGCAAACCCTCAGAACTACACACACCTCCTTTAGAGATGAGAAGTGCATGCTCACTAGAGTAATCAACAGGTGCCCAGGCGTTTTTCAAGACTCATGCTGTGGACCAGGCATTGCCCCTGGCAACCCAAATGGAAAATCATCAGGTTCATTCCAGGCACGTGGCAATGGCCAGCCAAGCCCACCTAGGGCCAAGGGCCACCACAGCCTTCCCACCCCGGCACTCCGGAAGCCACACTCAGGCTGGTGAGAAGAGGGCTGCAAAAGGGACATGCAGAAGAGCTGAGAGCAGGGACAACCTCCTGTTTTTAATCAGTTGTTCCATTAACATCCCAAACACACAGCAGGCAACTCTGAAACTAGGCAAAGGGATTACAATTTACAGGGCAACTCCTGTGGGTCCAGGTCAGCACAGTCAGTTTGATCCAAGGCCCACGGCTGTTTATTTAGCACAGTCTCACCACACGCCCTTGCTGCTGCATGGGTGGCCTCGGAGCCTAGTCCCTGCACTCTGCTGGGGCATCCTCATTTGCTGAGACATCCTCATTTTGCTGAGACTCTCAGAGAAATGCTGAGATGGGAATGTCTCTGGAGCATCATGCACTGTTCCCAGTTGACCCAGAAGCTTCCCCAAGGGTCTTCAGTCTTGGCACTGTGCTGAGACTGAGTCCGGCAGGGCACAGAATGGCCCTGGAAGACCCTGCTCCAGTGGGCACAGGTGGCCACAGTGGCACAAATCACCACAGCGGAAATAAAACCAGTGTGGTGCTCAGTTGTCCCACACATGCAAGGTGCTGCACAGGCAGGTGTCGCGGGGCCACCGCCAAGCTATGGATGAGTGAGGAGGAATTTCCAAACATCCGACTCATACCCAGAGAATCGTCTTCCTACCACTTGGCAACCCTTTCTGTAGGGACCCCCAGCTTAGTGGCCACAGCCAGGCTTCAGGTCCTCTTCTGTGTCTTTCCCTCTGCCCCTCCTCTGTCTGCCCCCTCTCTATTTGGAGTAGAAAAATAGAAACTTTCCCCTGTGGACAAAGGTATGTGTTGTCAGGCCAAAGCACCCCAAAGACTCTGAGGTGATAGATTAGGAACAGACCGAGTGCCGCTCACAGTCACAGGGGCAACTACACGATTGCTGAGTGATATCACATAATATATTCATAGGAGGGGGAGCTGCAGGGACAAATGGGGCTTAGTGAAGTGATCTGTGTCACAGCTGATGCAGAACTGTTCCAGGGAGAGAGAAAACCACATGCAGCCAGCGGGTGCCATGGGTCCTTGCAGTCCTCTGTAACGCAGCAGTGGATGGCCAGCTGCTGTGGTTCACGCCTCAGCATTCACCCCCTGTGCCAGCAGAACCTCTACTCTCTAGGGAACGACACTCCCCTCGGTTTGGTTCATGTTGCCAGGTGGGACCGACCTCGCCCCTAGAGCCTGGGCGAGCATATCACCCGATCTGGGCAGTGAAAACATTTGATTGGTTCTGGGGTGGGCAGGCAACCCAACTTGGGAGAATGACAGCCACCTTGGGGATTTTTGCTGAAATTATTGGGAAGGAGCATGTGTGATGTGTGGTGGAATTCCTCTGTGGTGGAATTCCTCTGTGATGGATGTCGGTCTGGAGCTGTTGGGGCTTCCACGCTGCTAGGCTGCGAACGCCTGCCAAGAGTGGAGCCCGTCCCAGGGAAAGCCTCTCCCAGGGACGGAGGGCCACAGCCCCCTGCAGACTCACTCGAGCTAGAGATCCAGCCATGTCTTGCAGCCAGACCATTTTTGGCCTTCGGATGAGGTGAGGTGATGAATCCTCTCTTTTGCTTCAGCTAGTTTGAGATAGCTCTCTCACACTCGTAGTGAAACAGTGCTAAGAAACCCAAGCATGAACCAGAAGCTTATATAAAACAAGCAAGATGAGATCACCACGACAATGCTCAGCGGATGTGCACGGTGAGGGCTGGGCCATGCTGCACTAGTGAACTACACCCACTGTGGCTGGTAAATAGCCGCCACCCCCCTCTGGCGACCCACTGCTGCCCAGACCTGCTGGACCACGCCCGGGCATGCCTCGGGCTTCCCCACAGTCTGTCAGCTAAAGGGTAAATGCCTGGCACAACAGGCAGCACTGCAGTCGGTCTACTGAAGGCCGTCTATGGCTCCCGTGTGGCCAAGGTCAATGGTCATTTTTCAGTTCTTCTCCTTCTTGGCCCATCAACAACATGTGACCGCTCCCACCATGACACATGCCACCTGGCTTCTAGGACATTTTCCACACCTGCGGTTTCGGCTACCTTTCCGGCTACTCCTTCCTTCCCCATCTCTTTTGCTGGCCCTGTCCTCGTCTTTACCCTCTAAAGGCTGCTGTGCCCAGGGCACAGTTCTCAGACCTCTTTTCCACAGGCAAGCATTCTCTCGAAGATCTTGTCTACTCTCATGGCTTTAAACACTATTCCAAATGTACATCTCATCCAGACCGCTCCCTTGAATTCCAAATTCGTAGATCCAATGGTCTCCACGACGCCTCTGCCTGCATGTGTGACAGGCATCTCTAAGTTCACACCTCCACACCTGAGCTCCTGGCGTCCACTGCAGACCACAGCGGCTCTTCCCGTGGTCATCCCCCTTTCATTTCTCAATTGCTCAGCCTAAATCCTCAGTCGTAAGTCCTTTCTCTCACACACAAACTCCATGCTTAATTTGTCATCCGATACCATCAGATGCACCTTCAGAACACATCCTTAATCTGCCCACATCACGCCGTCTTTGCTGCCACCTCCCTCCATGCTGCAGTGGCCTCCCAACCAGACTCCAGCTTCTGCCTCTGACCACTACGGTTCATTCTTGGAACAGCAGCCAGAGTGACTCTTTCCAATATAAGTCAGGTCATCCCATTCCTCTGCCCCAAACCCTCCAAGCCTTCCCATTTATTCAGAGTAAAGGCCAACACCATAGCCATGAGCCCCTAAGGCTTGCACCAACTAGCCCCTGTGAGCTCCCTCACTCTGCTCCCACTAGCTCCCTGCACCCCAGCCTGCAGGCCCCAGCTGCACCTCACTCCTGCCTCGGCCTGACACGCTCTTCTGCCAGTTAGCTTCACGACACGTTTCCTCAGTTTGCTCAAGTCTTAGTTCAAACACCGTTTGCTGGACGAGAGCCTCCTAAGGCCATCTAAGAATCAGTGCCCATGTCTACCTGCTTGGTTCTTATACTCACGCTTCGCACTAACATGCTGCCAAGTTCTCCCATCTAAATTGATTTATGGCTGTCCTCCTCAGAAGAATATAAACTTAGTAAGAACAGGGAATATTTGGGCTGTTTTGCTTGTTGCTCTGTCAAGCAGCAAACATCACACCCCACAAGCTACTGGTAAATAATTTTGAATGAATATTCCATAAATATTTTGTATGTCATTCCTGGGGACGCCCCTCCTGCCCTGTCCCCACATTCTCCTAAAGAAAAGCAGCAACCACGTCCTTCTTCCTATCCTCATTCCTAATTGAAGTAAAAACACCTGCTGGTTCCAGTAACGGGGTCCTGGGTAAGAGCTGTAAGCATTTCATTCATTGGGAAAGATGTCCCCTGTCATAGACTCATACATTAACGTGCGATTCACTCGCCATCCTATATTAATTTGGCTTCTGAGCATTCAGAGACTCTCTTTATAGGAGGCACAGGCCTGGGGTTGCTCACACACCTGCCCCTGAGGGCCTGACCCCACAGCTGACCCTGACTTGACACCTCTCTGGCCAACCTGCCCCAATCTGCAAAAGCCACAGAGCATGTGGGGCTTAAAATCTATGCATAGAGGTTAACTTGGCACGAGGACTTCCAGGAGTAGGATGAAGGATGTACAGTGACAAGAGAGGAAAGCAGAGGGGAGAGAGACTGTTGTGCTGTCTGCATGACTTCTTTAGAGGAGGACAGGGCAGATGAAGGAAATCAAAGTGAGGCCAGCACCATGCCCGAGAGCACGCTGCCCCGCCGTTACCTTGGACTGAGGGGGTCCTCTGTGATGCCTTTCCCCTTCAGGCTGGGCTGGAAAGAGCAGAAGCTAAACAAAAAGGGAAAGCATGATTCTATCAGCAGAGCAGAGACCCGTCCACCTCCAGCAGAAACATTTCTACAGCCAGGCCAGAGCTGGCTCCGTTCTTGCCCCTCTCCGGCCCCATCCCGCCCCTGGGTCGTGAACACCAGGCCCGGGCGTACCTCTGAGGCATCCCTTAGCACCCTCTGGCACTGCACATTCTAGCCTTAATAATAACAATGACAACAATAAAACAATAGTCACTTAAGCAATGTGCCTGCAGTACCTCCTCAGGGCCAGGTGTTTGACAACATTGCCAATTTCAGCAACCTCTGATGTGAGTCTCAGTGTGTCACCCTGGTGACAAATGCCATTTTACTATAAGACTCCTTGAGCAGGCTGAGGTGTGGTCTTGGGGTGTTTGCATTAGGCCATAGTCACAGTCTGTGCTATGGATATATGAGGCTTCCAGGTCAACTGGGAAAAATGTAAACCGTGGGGGGAAAGGAATCAAGTTTGGCATTGCATGTCTGCTGATTCGGTTTAGTCTAAAATAGACCTTGAAGACGATTTTAGGAGGGAATCTAACAGTGGCCCTTGGAAGAACCTCACAGGAAGGCTCGTGTGAATCCAAGAAGGTCCACCCAGAGCTGGCACACACAGTCCCTCTGCGCGAGTCGTTTTGCTCTGCTCTGGCCTTGCCTCTCGGCTGCAGCAGCTGGCCCTGGTGCCAGTTACTGGCCAGGGCCACCAGGAAGGCAAGCTATCAATAATAATTTTGAATAAATTGGTGGTACCTCCCATACTCATTATAAATATTTTGAATATTATTCCTGGGGACACCCCTCCTGCCCTGTCTCCACATTCTCCTAAAGAAAAGCAGCAACCACGTCCTCCTTCCTATCCTCATTCCTAACTGAAGTAAAAACACCTACCGATCGTATATTGGCCTTTCAGAGGACTGGAATCTCTGAGCACAAAATGGGGCTTCTTGGCCAGAGGGGTCAAGTCTCACCCCGGAACTCCCAGCCCAGCAAGGAGCAGAACGTGCCACTCCCTCTGCTCGGCCAGCCTCTGTGCGCTCTGCGCACGCACGGAGCTTCCGGTCCTTTCTAGATTCTCCACAAAGCAATGTTTATCCCTTTAATATTAATGAAAATAAATAACTTTGGTATCAAGAACTTATACACTGGCTTAGATTTCTTAGATTGACTAATCCATTTGGAGAAAGAAGTTAAGGAAAACAGCAGGCTTCTCCCTTTAAGAAAAAAGATGTTCAATGCACATGTGGGAAATCAGTTCTTTGGAACCTTCCAGCGAAATACGAAATTGGAGCAACTAAAATTGGCAGCTGGGATCAAACAAACAAACAAAAAAGATTAAGCCAAAAAAAATTACTTGGAAAATTAGAATATAAAGCCGGAAAATTCTGGAAGGCCCATTGAACAGCCAGTTTCTTAACTATGTTGCATCTGTATGATTTTTTATCCCTTCAATAATTACTCTTCTAAATCACTTCGGCTCATGGACATGGAGCCTGTGTCCCAGGATGCAGAGAAGAAACTTCTCTACCTTTTCTCCGTACTCTGTCCCATGATTCGACTGTTCTGTGGGCCAGGAAGTTCTTCCCTGTGCCTAGCCTAAATCCTGCCCGCTGTGGGTGGGGAACACTTTTCCTGAGAACAGAACTGGGCGCTCTCTGTTCCTCAGCTTTCGGGTCAGGATCAGCTTCCCCGGAAGGAGGACGCTCACCCCCTTACCTTTTGAAGGCCTTATTCCGATCGCTGTTGTAGAAGACAAGAAATTTGGAATATCCATTTTGGAAGAAGATCTCCAGGGCAATGTCCTGTGAAGAGAAACCCCTTTTTACTGCTCCTGATGTTTCCTGGGATGGAGACGCCCCCAGGGTGACAGAGCTGCTGGCAGTGGGTCACTGGGTCTCTGTGTCAAGCAGTCCTTCCTGGTTAGTCCTAACAACCTCCTTTGGCTGTGAAGACTTCGGTGACAGGGCTGTGTCTGCAGAATGAGTGGGAGGGCAGGGGCCTGACCTAGCTCCGAGCTCCTTTGGCTGAAGCAGGAAGACCCACTCACATGACCAGTGAGAAGGAGACGACAGAGACACTTTCACTTCCAGGTCATGAGTTTGGTTTCCTGAGCCAGGGGCCACCTTACCAGAGCACTAGGGGAGCTGGCTAGGGGGGTGCAGCTCTCAAACTGGGCGGCATCGTGCACTGACCTACAGACTAAGAGGCACAGGGTGCTCTGCCTGGTCCATTTTGCTGAGCCACCTTGATGTGGCCACGCTGACATGGCAATGTTGTAATCAGGGGTATCTTGTTACTGCCTAAATAAAATCCTCAAGATTGTCTTTCCTTTTCCTTTCTTTTCCTCTCCCTTTCTCTCCTCCTTCCCTTTCTCCCTCCCTTCTATTCCAAGCTATGTAAATAACAGACTTGGAATAAGGGTAGTGTTAGTCTCCATGTGAGATAAATCTCAGGGACAAGATGGGGCCAGGGGGAGAGAATTCCCAGGGCTGGAGGGAGGGCCAGGGAGGGGTGAGGCCTGCGCATAGAGAGATAGATGGGGTGGGTGAGGCCAGACTCAGAGATGGGCTCTGCACCAAATGACAGAGCCCGCCCTGCATCTACCTGGCTGGAGTGAGTTCTCAAAGTCCAGTTCATTAAGGCTCTCGAGCAAAGGGAAAGTATTTGCAGTGATATATTGCAAACCCCTCTTCTCTGCTAGTGGATGTAAGTAAGAGTCTCATATTTTTTTCTACAGGTAAAATGTAAATAATGTGCAAAACATAAAGTGAATGTAGAATTTATGGAGGGTACAGCTTGCCCTGGCCACCATGGGTGCCAGGCTTTGACTTTCTTCTGGAAGACTCCAAGGCTGTAAAGAGTGGACTCGCTTGTAAAGCTCCCCCTATGCCAACCCTGCCCACTTGGTGGCGCATGCACACACGTGCACTCCTGCTCTCACACACACATGCACACACACTCGCGCTTCTGGCTTCCACCACTTTAGGCGAACCAACCATCTGGAAATAATCACTGTGTACTGGGGAAAAATAAACTCCTTGCTGCTAGATATTTGCTACTACGTATCACCTGCAAGATAGACGTAAGCACAAAACACAACTTTGAGTACCTACGATGTGCCCCCGAATATGCTCAGCACTACATGGGTGACGGTGGGAAGACACGCATGGCCTCTGTTCACTGGGGCAGGGATGCTGGACAGGTGCCCAGATGAGCCCAGTGCGGGGCACTGCCCAGAGCCATCAGGGCAGGGCTGCTTCCCCGTCCCCTTCCAGCTCACACTCCTCTCTAAAAGGGGCTCGGGAGGGTCACGCAAAATGAGAGTCAACGCTGTGCAGGCAAAGCCGCGGCGAGGGAGGAGGAGGCTCAGCAGAGGCCTCGACTGAGCCACTGGCTGGATCCTTGTCTCTCCCCTGAAAGGCCTCCTGAGCTTCGGTTTCAGAGAATAATCATGAGGCCTCTGCTGGGAGGTGGGGAAGCGGGGGCGGTTCACCTGATGAACCAAAGATCTACCCACAGAAAATGCATTTGCAAATGGAAGGCACCTTACTAAGTTCATCTGGGACAAGCACTGCCCTGCTGGCCTCTGGAACTAAGGGACCCTGCAGGGAGGGTGGGGAGGGTCCCTGCCCCCCAACGTTGTCCCCAGCCCCTCTCTGCCCCCTGCCGTGGAGGCCTTGGGTGTGGGATGCGCTTTGCTAGTGCTGAGGCTGAGCTGCTAAAAGTAAGACGTTTTTAGGTCACTGGGGGTGCCTGAGTCTGTCCTCCTCGCTTTGCCACTGAGGAGATACTTCTAGAAGGAGTGATCTGTGAGGAGGGATGAGAAGCGGGAGGTTGTGCCCAGCTCCTGGCTGAGCTCTTCCTGGGAAAGGAGCCTCCCTCCTGCTGAGTGCCTTGTGCGCCCTCGAAGGCAGTGGGTAGGGCTCCGGGGCACCTGGGTGGAGGGCTGTCGGGAGGTCCTTAAGCGGCTCTGTCCTGGAAACGGGCAGGAGCTTGGCCATGGGGGAGCCTGTGGGGCGGCGGCTGGGGGGAGGGGCCCAGCGTGGTGGCACAGCAGAGCAGAGGGCACTCAGCTCTCATCACCTGCTCCACCACGGGGCAATGCAGCCGCCGGCCCTGCACTCCTTAATTTCCAAGGCAGCTCTGCGGACGCCAAGGGCAGAACAAAGCAAAGTGCCTGGGTGCTCGACAACACAGGCAGAGAGAAAGGTCCAGCAGCCAGGGGCAGGGACTGGAGAGAGGGTGGCAGAAGCCAGAACTCCCAGCTGGGACCAGGGCAGGCAAAAGCCCAAGGAATTCACGGGTGTGCCCCTGAGGGCCCTGTGCTGTGCACAGGTGCAAAGAGGGGTCACACAGGTGTGTCCCTCGATGGCACCTGAACCATCTGTCCCACAAAGACGTGAAGCTCCCTCCTGCCCCTCCTGGCGTGTCAGTGCCCAGCGGTCATACCTGCAGGAGGAAGCGGGCCTGCCGGAGCTCCCTCATGTCACCGTAGCTGTGGCGCTGGCACGAGTAATGGTCAGAGGACCTGTCTTTGCTGCACATGTTGAAAATGAACGGATCGCTGATGCTGAAAAGGAAACGACATGCAGGAAACCTGTTGGACATCTGCGGGAGAGGGCAGCTGGCGGGCTTCCTCTTCCTGCCCTCTGCCCGCCACACACAAATTTCTAGGGACAAAGGAGTGCTGTGGTCACTGGCGGCCAGTGTGCCCGCACCCACCCATCTGACAAACCCTTTCTGAGCCCTTGCCCATGTCAGCTCTGGCACGAGGCCACTGACACGTGGGGAGCTGCCCTGCCCTCGAGAAGTAGGGTGGGGTGTCAGCCTCACCAGGCAAGGGCACAGCCAGATGATGGCATAGTTTCCAGGACAACATTGACAAGGATTCTGGGGGTCTGGGTGGGGTGAGAAGGCTCCTGGTTATCGAGGGTGGGAGCCGGCAGGGAAAGCTTCGTGGACCTCATGCATGATGGCAACCACTGCCAGAGCGCCTAGGGAGGGTTCCTGTGCCCCTCCCTGGGAGGAAGGTGAGGAGGGCTGGCTCCTCAGCGTCCAGCTGGCCCTATGCCCTCAGCCTCTGGCCCCACACATGGATGGGCCAAGCCCCAGGACACCTGCCTTGCCACATGCCTTAGTCTCTGCCCAGGTGGTCTGTTTTATACTGACCTCTTTCCCTGGCATGCTGGAGAGGCTGGCCGAGGTCACTGAGTCAGATGTGGCCTGCAACTGCCACTGGTGTGACTCAGACCCCTCCTCTTAGGACTGGGGAGTCCAGAGCGCTCAGCAGGGGGTGTGGGGGTGGGAGCTCAAAGGTTCCAGGGAAGCCGAATGACCACAGAGATTGAGTGCAAACCAGAGCTTGAGGGCCATCACGGTGAGGAGGAGAGAAGGGAGCAGAGAAGAGCATGGAGACCGCCGAGGAGGCTGCAGAGCCAGGGAGCCCACCTGTGTGGCACTTGGGTCCCGAGAGGCTGCCCAGGCCGGCCTGGCCCGGGGGACCTTCAGGATGATGCCTCCTCCTCAGAGTGAGCGAAGGTGTGTTGCAGGGGTTGCAGGAGCTGTTCTGGTGTGAAACCCCGGAGCTCTCAGGACCCCGGTCCCACTTCTCCCACATCTTTGGCAGCCCTGAGAGCTTTCTAGATGGACTTCCCTGAGCTGCTGCCGTACGTCCAGCCTGGGACAAGGAGGTCCACTGAATTCTGAAGAGATTGCTTAACCACACAACAGAAACAACTGTCTGAAAGCCAGAGCTCATTTGGTTTGCAAGATCCAGGCTTGAGTGAGAGGAAGTAGAGGGGTGCGTCTCGTCAGTCCCAAGCCAGGCCCTGAGTTGCAAGAAGCCTGGAGGACTGGCCAGACCTGCTCAAAGGCAGCGTGGGGCCCCGCATGTGACAGGAGGCGTGGGGGTGCCTGTAGAACGCAGGCGTGGTCCCAAGATGAGACCTTGGACAGCCATGACGGGTGTCTCCGGAGGAGGCTTTCCCTGAGAGGCCTCAGAACAAGCCCTCCTCCTGGGGAAGGAGAGGAGAGGAGGGAAAAAGGGGGAATCACAAACTTGTCCACATATTTATTCCCAGGGAGAACAATGTGTACACGAAGTGACTGAGATAGCACGAGGTAACCAGGTGAAGCTTTTCACCGTCCTTACAAACGGGGCTTGAGAAATAAAGAGGATTTCAGCGACAGACAATTGAATGTCTGAACATCTGGGCCATGTAGTCATTTTAAATCATGTGTGCAACCATGACAGTTCTGACAAAATGCCAGGCCTCGAGAAATGAAAGGCCTTCCATGCCCTCAAGAAGCCTGAGTGCTGACCAGCAGCCCAGAGAGCCAAGAGCTGAAAGGGCCCCGGCCCAAGGTGGTCCTGCCAGCGCCAGCCCAAGGTGACTGCGAGTGGGTGGGGAGACTGGTTCAGCCCCCAGTCCCAGCTCCCAGCGCTGTCTCCACAACCCAGCCTGCAGAGCAGGCCACGGGGCCTCTGTGCCATACTTTGAGGGAAGCCAAAAAGAGGCCAGGCTGTTAGGCCTGGCCGGAATCCTCTAGTCTGTGGTCAGTGGTGGTCCAGCATCTGCCGCACTAAGAGCCTGGACTTGGGCCCCCAGTGGGTGCTCACAGCTGGGTGGGTAGGGGGCCTGGTCGTGTGGGGCACAGCATGAGCCCTTTGCTCAGCCCCTACACAGCTGGACTCCAAGGACACGGTCTACGCCTCTTCTCAGGACAACCCTCCTGTGCGCTCTGCTCTGAGCCATGCCCCTGTAGGATGGATCAAACACAAAATGCAGCTTTGGTTCTGGATGCTTCTGCCAGGATGCTTTAATTCAAACCTGCTGCTGGCTAGGGCCCTTTGTCTATTACTAACGCCTCTAACTGGGTCTAAGTTGAGCTTCTGCTAAACTTCCCTGACTCTCAGTGAGGCCACAGTGGTAATTCTCCTTCCCACCCTTGGCTTAGGTCAAGCAGCACCTCCTAGGGTCAAGGTCTGGTAGGAGTGACACAAGGACTCCTCTGTGCGCCATAGCCCTGCTTCTGGGAACCACAGCAAATTCCTTTCGCACCTGAGCTGCGTATCTGGCTGGTCTCCCTTCCTTGCAGACCACGCAAAGGCACAGGCCTTTGCCCATGGCTCTGTGTCCTCTGCATCTTCCACTGAGCTCTGGGCATTTGCTAAGTGACTGTCACACTCCACAGCCAGCCAAGCACTTCCCTGTCCATTGTTTAATTTGATCCTCTCAATGAACCTTTACTGAGCATGTGTCATTGTTATTCTCATAGTGAGGAAACTGTGTTGCAAAGAAATGAGACTTTTCCAAGGTCATATGGTCATTAGGAGGTAAACCTGGATTCCAACCCAGGACCTCTGAAAAACCCACCCTCTCTCCACAGTGTCTGTCCTCCCCAGGCAGAAAGGCTTCCTGGCCTGCTCTTTTCAGTCTGCTCTGTGCCGACTGACTCTGCTGCCTGGCACTTGGAAACACCGAGGACAGGGGGAAAAACGCTCTGAGAAATGGTAAGGGACTTTTAGGAGGAATGATGGTCACTTTTCTCCTGCTTGTAAAAACTGAATAACCACACAGGGCATGAACACTCAGACCCAAATCCTCAGAAAAGCTAAATTATGTACAACATTGTTGAATTTCCTGACAGGAGTTCAAACTGAGGTCTGTCTTATGTAATGCCATTTACCCCTTTGTGACTGGGTGTCTTCAACAACACTGCACCCTGCATGTTCTGCAAAATAAATCAGAATTCAGGCACCCAAGGTTAATAGCTAGAAAGGAGCAGCTGGCCCATGTTCTTCTGTAGGTAGAGCTAGAACCATAGTTCATAGAATGCTGTTCACATTTCTACAGCATAACAGCTATTATGATACCTGAAAATTGTCCAGGTGGTCACAGTATAACTTTTAATACTCCTATTAAGAAAATCACAGTAAGCTAAATAATAGTTATGATATTTGTTGACCTGTTCTTTGGTAGAAGTAGATTTCAGAATAAAATATGCTTTGATTTGCTCCATATTTGAAGTTATCTGATTATCATCAGAATTATACTTGGAATTTATAGCCAGAATCATTCATTAGATTATAAACTCTTTACCCAACCTATCCCTCATCTGACTCATTTCTTTGTACTTATGGAGTCTTAGCATAAGATAGATTTTTAATAAATATTTGTTGAATTGAATTAAACAGAAAAAATGATGCCTTAAAACTACTCACTGATGGGAAGGAAGTATCTGATTAAAAGTATCCTATCACAAAGAGCCAGTTGGACGGTTTGGTTTTCCATCAAACTAATCAAATGCTATACCTTGCAAGCTTGACCGCCCTTGTTAAGGGTAGAACTATGTCCTCCAAAAGAGATATGTTGAAATGCTAACCCCTAGAATGTGACTATATTTGAAAATAGAATGTTAAAAGACGTATCATGTTAAAATGAGACCATTAAGGTGGGCCCTAATTCAAAGTGACTGCTGTCCTTATACAAAGGGGAAACACGGATGCAGAGATAGACACACAGGGAAGACGAGGTGAAGACACAGGGAGAAGGTGGCCTCGTGCCTGGGGCGATGCACCTCCAAGCCGAGGACGGTCAGGTATTGCCAGCAAACAGCAAAACTGGAACAGGCAAGGAAGGACTCTTCCCTGGGGCAGCCAGAGAAAGGGCAGCCCTGCCTGGATTTCATACTTCCAGCCTCGAGAACTGGGAAACAATAAATTTCTATTCTTTTAAGCCACACAGTTTTTCACAGCCATAGTGAGCTACTACAGCCACGCTAATCATAATCAGCCAGGAAGGGACCTGCTACAAGAAAACACCTTCTCAGAAGGTTGTCGGTTTGCCAGGAAAGTTCCAAAGTACAAAGTCCAATCGCTGATGAGGAATTTGCAGTGTTCTTGAGTTTGATTTGGGATATTTTTATGTTACATCAGAGAGCCTGTTTCAAGGTCTAATGCTCAACTGCACTCAATTTGATAGCAGTCTTTTAGAGAAACATTTCAGGGTTGACTTAGCTTTATTTTTAACAGGCTTATTTATGTATCTTAGTCTCTATGGTCAAAATCGGATGTAATCCCCATTGATCTGGCATGATCTAATAGCTTGTCCCTGAGAACTGCACCCTCGGAGTGCCGGTAGTTTCTCAGGGCAGTAGACAAGACCCCAAAGGCACTGTCTGATTGACAAATACTTTGAGACACAGTGACTAAAACTACCTGTGCGATTCCCAAAGGACATTCCAGGGAAGTAACTTGTTCTCACTCTATTCCTACTTGTATTCTAGAAAAGTACGTTTTCAGACATGGGAAGTCTCCCTTGTCATTGCAAATCAAGTGAGTACGTACAGCCTGACCACTGGGCTTCTATTAAAAGCGCAGATATGGTCAATTTGATCATGCTTAGCTATACCTCATAAACACATTTACCTAATCAATAAGATCTTATCTAACATACCTCAACCTAACCAGAGGTGAAGAGTGAGGCAGAGGGTATGCAGCCATCGCAGGGCAGGCCACACACAGGGTGGAGAGGAGAAGAGGGGCAGTGGGGACGCAGCCATCACAGGGCAGGCCACGCACAGGGTGGAGAGGAGAAGAGGGGCAGTGGGGACGCAGCCATCATAGGGCAGGCCACGCACAGGGTGAAGAGGAGAAGAGGGGCAGTGGGGACGCAGCCATCACAGGGCAGGCCACGCACAGGGTGGAGAGGAGAAGAGGGGGCAGTGGGGACGCAGCCATCACAGGGCAGGCCACGCACAGGGTGAAGAGGAGAAGAGGGGCAGTGGGGACGCAGCCATCGCAGGGCAGGCCACGCACAGGGTGAAGAGGAGAAGAGGGGCAGTGGGGACGCAGCCATCGCAGGGCAGGCCACGCACAGGGTGGAGAGGAGAAGAGGGGCAGTGGGGACGCAGCCATCGCAGGGCAGGCCACGCACAGGGTGGAGAGGAGAAGAGGGGCAGTGGGGACACAGCCATCACAGGGCAGGCCACGCACAGGGTGAAGAGGAGAAGAGGGGCAGTGGGGACGCAGCCATCGCAGGGCAGGCCACGCACAGGGTGGAGAGGAGAAGAGGGGCAGTGGGGACGCAGCCATCGCAGGGCAGGCCACGCACAGGGTGGAGAGGAGAAGAGGGGCAGTGGGGACGCAGCCATCGCAGGGCAGGCCACGCACAGGGTGGAGAGGAGAAGAGGGGCAGTGGGGACGCAGCCATCGCAGGGCAGGCCACGCACAGGGTGGAGAGGAGAAGAGGGGGCAGTGGGGACGCAGCCATCACAGGGCAGGCCACGCACAGGGTGAAGAGGAGAAGAGGGGCAGTGGGGACGCAGCCATCGCAGGGCAGGCCACGCACAGGGTGGAGAGGAGAAGAGGGGCAGTGGGGACGCAGCCATCGCAGGGCAGGCCACGCACAGGGTGGAGAGGAGAAGAGGGGCAGTGGGGACGCAGCCATCGCAGGGCAGGCCACGCACAGGGTGAAGAGGAGAAGAGGGGCAGTGGGGACGCAGCCATCGCAGGGCAGGCCACGCACAGGGTGGAGAGGAGAAGAGGGGGCAGTGGGGACGCAGCCATCACAGGGCAGGCCACGCACAGGGTGAAGAGGAGAAGAGGGGCAGTGGGGACGCAGCCATCGCAGGGCAGGCCACGCACAGGGTGGAGAGGAGAAGAGGGGCAGTGGGGACGCAGCCATCACAGGGCAGGCCACGCACAGGGTGAAGAGGAGAAGAGGGGCAGTGGGGACGCAGCCATCACAGGGCAGGCCACGCACAGGGTGGAGAGGAGAAGAGGGGCAGTGGGGACGCAGCCATCACAGGGCAGGCCACGCACAGGGTGGAGAGGAGAAGAGGGGCAGTGGGGACGCAGCCATCGCAGGGCAGGCCACGCACAGGGTGGAGAGGAGAAGAGGGGCAGTGGGGACGCAGCCATCACAGGGCAGGCCACGCACAGGGTGAAGAGGAGAAGAGGGGCAGTGGGGACGCAGCCATCGCAGGGCAGGCCACGCACAGGGTGAAGAGGAGAAGAGGGGCAGTGGGGACGCAGCCATCGCAGGGCAGGCCACGTACAGGGTGGAGAGGAGAAGAGGGGCAGTGGGGACGCAGCCATCACAGGGCAGGCCACGCACAGGGTGAAGAGGAGAAGAGGGGCAGTGGGGACACAGCCATCACAGGGCAGGCCACGCACAGGGTGGAGAGGAGAAGAGGGGCAGTGGGGACGCAGCCATCGCAGGGCAGGCCACGTACAGGGTGGAGAGGAGAAGAGGGGCAGTGGGGACGCAGCCATCGCAGGGCAGGCCACGCACAGGGTGGAGAGGAGAAGAGGGGCAGTGGGGACGCAGCCATCACAGGGCAGGCCACGCATAGAGGCAGAGCAGAGAGCTCCATCGGCTCTCAGAAAGGCAGTTTGTAGTCCATATTGATCAGGATCAATAAAACATGAGCAATAAGATGGGATCAGTGAGCCAAGTATTAATTATGCTCCTCCTGCCTTGGAAAAGCACAGAAGACTCACAGTAATTGGTGAACAGTGAACATTCGGTATGAATAAAAGATGGAAATTAGCAGAGAGAAAAGTGCAAAGCATTTTCAAGCTTTTGATCTAAATCAGAGGAGGGTAAGCCGATATCCACTCTTCCACAGCCCTTCAGCTCTTGCTTCCTGATCCACAGGCTGGAATCGATGGGACAACTTTTAGTTAAAACTCTTAGTGATTGTCAGGTAAGACTCTCATTCCTCTGTCAATAGCCTAAAACAGTGGCTCCCAGAATGTGGTCTCAGACCAGCGATAAAATCATCAACAGCTAGGAACCTGCTAGAATCTCAGGTCCTACCCCAGACCTACTGAATTGGAAACTGGGTTGGGGACAGGACCCAGAAGTCTGTGTGCTACCACGCCCCCCAGGTCATTCTGATGTCAGCTAGCGAGCCACCAGGCTAAGAGGCTGTCTTGTCATCATCTGAACCTTGGCTAACCAGAAAAGGCAAGGCCTAACTCCACATGAAGAAATATTCATCTAATGTCTTCAAAAACAATGATGAAGTAAAAACCTGCAATTTGACAATTGGACTTTTGGCAAAAGTACAAAAACTATCAATTCGATTTTTAATGACTGTATTGTATAAAAACAAGAGCATCCATCATCAATCATTAAGAGCTGATGGAACCCAAATAGACCAAATACACCTGATCCTAAAGAAGGCCCCCAGAATTTCCCGCCAAAGCCCTCTGGTATTAGTTGACGTAAAAATGACTCTTCAAATTTCTTCCCAACTCTCACTCATTCTGCAAGAGCCAGATCTTAGCCCCCCTCTTCAGGCCCTCCCTCAGCACACCAGTCCCAGGCCACCTCTCCACGCATGAACCCCGAAGAGTCCTCTCACAACATATATGTTTTGTTCCGTGATCACTGTGTGCGCCAAACTCTTTCTCAAAGAACTCACTGATGCTGCCGACTGCACTCGTGTCGGAGGGAGGGGCAGAGCCTGCTGTCTTACATAGAATGAGGAACCAATAAGCTGTTTGTGAGTAAGTGACACAACGGAATTCAGTCACCCAAATAACCTGAGGAAAGAGCCCCATGCCCTGCGGTGCATTCCGTACCAGGGAAGACATGAGGAGCTGCCACAGAAGGTCTATACCTGTAGGTTCTTCTGCTTTATCTCATGGCTCAGTTTCAGGCCCAAACCTAAGCCCGCTGTAAGAACTAGGCAGGTGGGGGACTGTGGGGTGTCTGGGAAGCAAGGATAGGGCTCAGAGAAGAAGCTGCCGGGACCAGCGAGGAACTCACTTGGATAAGCAGTGGCGGGTGCAGTAGACATCGCCCATGGGAGACAGTGTGAAGTTCTCACAGAGGTAGAAGTGCTGGCGGCCAAAGAGCAGGACCCCTTCCGAGACCAGGTGGCCCTGCACGATCACCAGGGAGAACTTCTGTGTCACCTGGAAGGAGAGAGTACCTGAGTCAGGCAGTGCACACGTGAACATGCCACGGTTCTCATGGAAACTAGGAGAGCAGTGACCCGCCCCCCACGGGGCACCTGGAGGTGAGAGCAGTGCCTTCCATGAATGGCAGTGCCGCTGCCTCCGGGCGCCCTATGTGGCACTTCTCCACCCAACACCCTGGACTGGTGCTTAATACGCCCAAGCCTAGCCCACCCCTACCAAGACGTGAGGGTGAGTGCTCATCGCTCTATGAAGCATGTCAAAGTTCTTTCTCTCAAGTTAAGCCCCTCCACAACCATGCAAAGCATCCCACAGCTAACAGTGAGCAACGTTTACAGGTGCAAGAAATCCCTCAGTCAGAGAGGAGCAGAAGCTTGTCCAGGCACCAGCTGGTCTAGACTAGCCAGGACCAGAACTCAGGTCTGCCTAGAATCCCGAGACTGGCACTGCTGTCTGCAGGGCCGAGGCGAGAGCGTGTAGAAGATGTGCAGTGCTCCACCCACGTTCTTCCTCTTGCACCTTGCGTTGCCCTGGCTGCTTTCTGGAACTGCCTCAGCTGAAGTGAACAGCTGGCCTGAGGTCTGTCTTCCTCCCCACGGCCGTCTGTGCCCAGCTATTGGTCAGTGTGGAGTGGGAAGGCTTAGCCCCTTTGCCTCGATCGAAGGCAACTCTGAAGGACCATGCCAACCCGAGAGCTGCGGTGGAGTCTGCTGAGGCTCCGCCTAGACTGCGTCAGAGCTGTGCTTCTGCATCAGCCCAGCCCTGCAACCCTCACGCCCAAAACACTTCCTGCATGCACATTCCTGGCTCTCAGCTCCCAGGGAATCTGACCTGCGACAATGTCTTGGGATGATCCAGATTCCTGTAAGTAGTAAGGACTAAGTGAGTCCTTACCTAGAATAAATCCCTAAAGGAACAAGTGAGTCAATAAATGAATTCTAGATGATAGCAGCCTCAAGGGACCAAGAACAAAGCCAAGGCCAACATTTCCTCAGGGTAATTTTGCGTCACTTTCAGTTACATAAAAGCAGAGCAGATATTTTTGGAAGGAAAAAATAAAAGAGGTCCTAGGAGATGAGAATCTCACCAAAGATCAGTCACCTGGTGAGTGGCACAGCTTGGACTAAAGCTAAGCTCTCTGTTCACTATTGGGAGCAGTGACGAGGCCGTAGTAGAGAAACTTGGACAGCAGGCCCTGAACACTAGTTCTCTAACTCCTGCATCAAACAGGATTCATGAAATCCGGAGACAAGGCCAGAAAGCAAAGATTCACAGAGGGTTTTGTTTCAAGACAAGCATTAACCACCACAATCCAGGGAAAGTCAAAGCGGAGCCGTTTTTCCTAAGTGAGAACCAGCCAAGAGTCTCGGTTCCTGTAACTAAGCCTGCTGCAGACAGCTGGCTCTCTCAGCCTCTCCTGAAACTACTTTGCGGGAGGAGCTGGCCCTCAAACCACCTTCCATGCCAGAGGCCAACATGGACTCATCTGATTTCATTCATTCACCCAGATTATCATCTATCCAATAGTTATGGACTCAGCATTTCTCCACGCCAGACTCGGAGCCAGGCTTTGGGGATACAGGGTACACGAGATAAACCAGAACCCTACCCTCATGGGACTTAAAATCCAGTGGGGAGATTTTAATCAATAAAATTGTGTTTTAACCAACAAACTGTGACACATGCTGGGAAACAAAGACCAGGGCGCTAATGATAAGGCAGAGAGAAACTTGAAGAGTTTATACAGACCCTGAGACTAAAAGTATGGAGCTGGGGCAGCCATGGAAAAGCTGGGAGAACATGCAGTTAAGAGCCTTGAGGCAGGAAAGCAGATTAATGTAGCAGAAAAGAGGTCAATATGGCTGAGATGAGCTTGGAAAGTAGGAGTGCTCCCGTCATGGGGGCCTTGGTACCTTAGCAAGGCCACTGAGTTGTATTGTGTCTGCAACAGAGAGCCACAGGAGAGCTTGTTCCTGAAAGATGACACTGACTACTGGGTAGAGAGTGGATTATAAGGGGTCAGGAGAGGAAGGAGGGTGCCCAGTCACGTTGCTATTTCAGTGGTCTGTGGGGGGTGAGGGTCTGGGATGAGGTAGCAGCGTGGGGAGGGAAGAAGTGGGTGGATCTAGACAGCAAGATGAAGAATTGACAGGGACTGCTCCTAGACTAAATGTGGAAAGCCAAAAAAGAAAAAGAAAGGACATCAAGAAAGAGATAGAGATAGGAAGGAAGGAAGGAAGGAAGGAAATAGAGAGAGGGATAAAAAAAGAAGGAAAGAAGGAAAGAAAAGAGAAAGAAAAGAAAAGAAAGAAAGAAAGGGAATAATGAGGAGAAATTGGAAGGAGTGAGAATAAATGTCTACTCTGAGGCTTGCTCAACCGAGTGGAGTCCTCAGCTTTCCTAGAAGTCTTCCCCAGAGGAAACCACCATCACCACGCTATTCTTTCAAAGAGATTCTATGAATACATAAGCACGTTATACATATATTCTTTTTTTATATACACAAAGAGCATATTCATATACTTACTGCTCTGCATCTAGTCTTTTCCCTTAACAGCCCATCTTGGTGATCCTTCCAAATCACTTTTTCTAGAGTTGCCTCATTCTTAGTAATAGTTGTAGATTACCCCCTCGCATGGATGTACTACACCTTATGGACTGATCTTCTTTCGATTCAGGTTGCTTTCAGATGTTTTGACCTAACAAGCAATGCTGCAATGACCATCCCCATAGGTATGTCACTTTGAACACACAAGTAAATCTGCAGGATAAATTCCTAGAGTCAGAATTGCAGGTCAAGGGTGTGGTCATTTTAAACTCTGATAGCTGTTGTCAGATGGCTCTCCTGCAAGGTCACACCAATTTACACTCCCTCCAGCACTGTTCAGAGGGTGATGCCAGGTTGTGTAAGCTTTTTCTCCTGTTGTACCTTTTACAGATGATACTCAGAAGAGACTCTGTCCTCAAGTTCATGTGGTGCGATGTAAAGCCAAGGTGCCAGCCCTAGCCTATGCACTTCCAAACCCTCTCCCCTCCCCATGACACAAGGCCCCCAACACAACCTCCATGGTGCCTGCAGCAGGGTCTCAGAGGACATGCCTATGATCTGGTGCTTCCCTTTGGGGAGACTTAAGTATTAACCAGAATAAACCAAACCACAAGAAGAATGTCTGGTGAGAGCTAGGTTAATGCTTAAAAATTGATTCTGCTAGAAAATAAATGGCATTTTAAAAACAGAAAAATGAACCCAAGTGAACGATTACCTGCTCTTCCATCTAAATTAGCCCTGGGAGGGCTCCATCCCTAAGTTTACTCATGATTAAGAAATCCCTCATGCCATGATTCTATTGATCACTTTAAAAAGAGTAGAACTTTGGCTTCATAAGTAGAGCTTTTTTAAGATCAGCTGGATGATATATTATCACTCCTGATGGGTGGACAACTAAGAAGGTGGCTACACATAGCTATGTGTATGATGACAAACGGGTTGTCTGCAAATTCAAAAATGCCAGAGCTGAAGTTAGAGGTGTCTTAGTCCATTTTCTGTTGCTGTAACAGAATATCCTAGACTGGGAAATTTATAAATAAAAGAGGTTTATTTGGCTCATGGTTCTAGTGGCTGGGAAGTCCAAGAGCACAGTGCTGGCATCTGGTGAGGGTTTTCCCATAGCTGAAGAGCAGAAGGCAGAAGCAAGCACACAAGACAGAGAAAGAAATGGGCTGAACTCATCCTTTTTATCAGGAGCCCACTCCCATGATAACTAATCCTGTGATAATGGTGTTAATCCATTCATGAGGGGGGTGCCCTTGTAGCCTTATCACCTCTTAAAGGCCCCACCTGTTAATACTGTTACAATGGCAATGAAGTTTCCAACACATGAACTTTGGGGAACACACTCAAACCATAGCAGAGGGACAACAATCCACTGGGACATTCAATGGTAGCTCACACCAGCACATTCTCCTGAAGTCAGGCCTCAGTGGGTGCACCTACAAAGGAGAAGGTGAACTGCATGGTCTCTGAAGTCTTCAACAGCATTATTAGTCTGCATTTTATGGCAACACCCTAATTTTACAGGTAGGGAAACTGAGGTCCAGAGAGGTCATTGCAGGTACCCAGTAACAGAGCTGGTGATGTGTGCACTCCCTTACCTCTGTGTGTAGGGTGAGTCTGCTGCAAAGACACCTTCAGCCCTGGTCCCATTTATCATCTGCTCTCTTCCTACATCTTCTGCTGGCCTCAACCATGTCCCAATACATCTGTTAGTATCAGCATTTGGAACAGTGTTCTCATTTTTCAAAAAGTACAGATTGCTGAGAAAAGGTTAAGTATCAAAAAAGGGAGAGGCTATATAAATTATACTATGTTGGCTACCTATGAATTCTGGTATCTAATCTTTCTACCTTGACCACGTTTAGATGAAGCATTCAGTCATTCTAAGAATCAAATAAATGTATCAATCAAAGAATTGCTTTAATAAAAACAATGAGATGCTATTTTATATACACACGTTTATATACATATATATATATTTGGCAAACATGAAAAGGAATATAATGCATGGATCTCTCTATATAAATATGTTTCTCAGTTTGAGACAAGGAGCAGGGATGCCCCCTGCCTGCCTGCCTGTGCCACTTCCACAGCGAGCCTGCAAACAGCCATCCTGTGTGCAGACTCGGAGGAGACCAGGTGGAAACGGCAATACGTTTGCTCTTGTTTGGTGACATCAGTGTAATATGAAACATATTGCAAGTCCCAAGGACTGTTCAAAGCACAATGTTTACCACAACAAATGAGGATCCGCTCATTGGCAAATGATTGAAATTGGAGAATATTTCTAGCCAAGGTAGTTCTCAATATTGTAAAATCTGCACTATGGATCTTGGGCATTTATTCAATAAGTTAGTATGTATAGAATATTCTTGGCAGCTTGATAAAATTCACATTCCAAAGCTACATCCCCAGAAGCAATTCAACAAGTGCAGAGTGGGGCCCTAGAATCTGCATTTTAATAAGCAGCCCAGGAGACTCTGATGCAGGTGCTCTGAAGACCGTACATCGAGAAACTGACCCATGGGCACCAGCTAGGCTAAGAAAGATAAGCTTTCACCTGATGTCAGCATATTGCTCATAATTCACTCATCCTTTTGTTCATTCATTCATTTAACAGATACGTATTACGTGTTTAGCATGTGCCCCACACCCTGGTAGGCACAAAGGGAAAAAAAACATGCCTTCAAGAAGTTTATAGTCTAACAATCGACTCTCCAGGCACAGTGTGGGAGCGGAAAGCATAGGCACTCCGGGAGCACAGAGGAGGGTGCCTGACCCAGACTGAGGTGGGAGAGGGGCAGAAGTGACATCAGAGAAGTGGTTCCGGAGGAGGTGACCCTGAGGCTGGGTCTAGGAGTTAGAAGATCAAAAACACGGGAGGGGCATTCCCAGGCACAAAGTTTTGAAGCAGCTGAACATATTTGGAGATTACAGGTAGTTCTGTACAATCAGAATAAAAAGTCAGGGATGTGTGCATGTGTGTGTATGTTTGTGTACACATGTGTATGTGTGTACACGTGTGCATGTGTGTGCACTTGTGTTTATGCATGCAAATCAAAGAAATCAATGAAAGAATACACATGATTGTGTATTCATGTGCATGTGTAAGGGTGAGTGAGGCAAGTCCAGTGATGCTGTAGGGCCGGCTCAGAAACAACCTTATGAACAGAGTATGACACTGAGAGTCTCAGAGGTATTACGTAGGGATGACACGTGCACTTTGCATTTCAGAAAGTTACGGTGATTTACCCAGACAGGAAGTTACTACATGGAAATGTTAACACCATTTTTCACCTTCTACAAACAGCCTCAGCTAAAAATACCTGGAAGGAGTTTGTGGGAGACCCCTTACTTTGCTGTCAAGAGCAAAAATATCTCTATTTGAGCTGGTTGTTTCCATTATACCAAGGTCAAATTCATATTTTATATTGAGTTTGTATGAAAAAATGTCCAATGTTTAATTTTTCCTGCAATCAAAGAGAACAACAGCAAAAACAAGCCATCACTTGAGTTCTGACTCTGGATTAGGACTGGAAACAGAATGGAGGGTTACAAGGGACCGTCCCCAACCATGCGGTGACTGACGTGGGCCCATAATTAACATACATTAAATCAATCATTCCTCATGTCAGAGCTGTTTGCAGAGAAATGAGTTTGTGGTCCTGGGAATCATTAATCAATGATGCGAAGGTGGCACAGAATAATTGAATAATTACTGTCCGAGGTATCAGAACTCTAACGTTCATACAAAGAAATGAGTTAATCTGCGGCCACCCAGGAGCCCCAGGACTTTCAGCTTCCCCCAGGGCAGGACTGTGCCTGTAGTTCCAGAGGCCTCTGCCAGGGCTGGATGCCTGGAAGGTAGTCATGCCCTGGAACATTCCTGGGCTGCATGCATAAGAAAAGCCATAAAGGCAAGCACTTCTGACATGGCAGGAGAGGAGCCAGGACCCTGTTGCCAGAGCAAGGACACACAGCGTTCACACCCCTGCCCTGGGCCTGCTTCACTTAGAAATTGAGAAAAAGCAGAAGGCCCACAGGACTCATGGTGGCATCTGAGTTAGGGGAAGGCCCAGGTTACAACTAATGCTTGCCACAAAATGCCTCCACATAGGCCAGTGGTGTAAATGCAGAGGCTGTCCCCTGCAAGCACATGCACGCATGCATGCACACACACCTGCCTTGGGCAAATTTTCTGCATGTTTGCTTTAACATTTTCAAGGTTCAAAGGTCAGTGCACCCATCCTTCTCTGCTCAGCTCCCAGTTCCTGTCCTTGACAAAAAGCCAAAGTGGCCAGGGCTAAGGCAGGAGGGCAGGTTGGCATGTGTTCAGCATGTACTGTCCCAGGCAGAGATGCAGTGTTGGGGGCGGGGTGGGGACCTGGAGGCTGCCTGCACTAGCATTATCCAGAACTGCTACAGAGGAAGCACACGGGGCCTGGGGCCAAATCTCCAAGCCCAGTATGGGCAGGCTGCCAAGGGACAGGGCGGTGGAGAGTTTATGTAACTTGCCCAACACAGAGAGTTGGGAGACAGTAGAGAGGGGGAACAACCACAGGAACTGAGAGTAAGAGAGCTCTTAGTTCAAACCCCAGCAATCCCAGCCAGCAGCACCCTGGGCTCCGCTTTTGCCATCTGTATAACGGAAGTGATAAGGCCTCCCTCACAGGGCCACAGTGAGGTCAGATGAGACGTCATATGAAAAGCACACAAAGGAAGGGTTTGTGACATCCAGCTATTGGCATTTTTGCTAATAATAGCAATACCTCCATGGTGGCGGTATTGGATTTGGCACAGCAGCCTGTCCCAGTGCAGCCATGCCCCTCCTGCCCCCAGGAGCCAGGTCCCCCAGGGCATGCCACCCCTCAAGCTGGGTCCAGGTCGTGGCTGCAGGCAGGCTGGCCCTCCCTGAGCCCCCACACGGGCCTCAGCCACACCCGGCTGGCTCCCCGTGGCGACCTCCGCACTCAGGCAGCCTGCCTTCAGGCTGAGCCCTCCATTTCAGCAGATCTTTCCAGAGCATATGCCCTGCCTGTGGGGAAGGGAGAGGCAAGGATGAAACTAAGCCTGTCCCTGCCTTTGAAGAAGTCACAGGCAGCCTCAAAAATAATCACAGTCCTGTGGTAAGGGGCGCTGGATGAGGCCCAAGGGATGGAGCCGCCAGCCGTGCCCTGGGTAGGAGTGCGCTGGGGACAGGCTCATGCAGAGGAGGCCTCTGGGCTGTGGGGGATCCATGAGTGGTGGGCAGAGTGGGCTGTGTGGATCTGGCTGGGGGAGGTGTGGGGAGGAGGAGGAGCAGGGCCAGGCCACGGAGGCCCCGTATGTCCCACCCGCCAGCCAGGGCCCTGCCCCACTGAGCTCTCCAGTCTAGAGAGGAACCACATTCCTCCGGCCCAAGGATTTTCAGGTTCTCATGATTCCTGGGGCCTGCGTCCTCGTGTCCTCCCTGCCTTGTGCTTTCAATGCAGCAGTCCCGCTGCTTGCACTGCACATCAGTCTAGGCCCCAATCCCAGTGACTTCCCTCTTCCTCACAAAATCTTGCATTTTGTGGTGGATGTTGGAACTCTGAGAGGGGCCCCATCGCAGCTGGTCAGGTCTCTGGTGGGCTCCGCTCTGACCCTCTGTCTCATCCTCCACCATCTTGGTGGAATACCCAGACCCATTCAGACCCCCGGCATCTCCCGTTCTGCCCAAGCACTCACCACTCATTTCCGCCACACAGGAACACTGGCCTAAACAGGAGCACTTCATCGTTTCACTGACAGGGCCCTTTCCCGCCTCCTCAGGGCCATGTCGTAGGTGCCAGGTTCTCACAATGCTCTTTCTTACTTCTTGAAGTGTGGGGACAGAGCCTAAGGTCCTGTTACATGAGCAGCAACAGCGCAGCAGTAACTAACAGCAGATACGGGCCACTGAGCGCTCCCTCCTCACGGGCTGTGGAGCATCGGGCAGGGACACACAGTGCCTCATGGATCTTTGTCACAGACTACTGAGAAAAGGTGCAGAGCCCCACCCTAGAGACAGAGAACATGGGGCTCAGGGAGGGCTCTGTTCCTCACACGGACGCTGGGCCTGTCAGTAGCGGAGGTAGAACTGGGAACTGGCCGGGGTCTGTGCCCCATCTGCCTGTAGCCTCCGCCCCTGCTTTCCGCCCGGCCTGCACCTCCAGGGTACAGCTGCCTGCTGCGTCAGCGCCACTGACCGTGGGCAAACTCAGGCCAGCTTGGGAACCAGCCTTTCCCACAATTCACCGTGAAACTGGAAGCAACAGCTCAACCCAAGGAAACGGATCAAAACAATTCATGCAAGGAACAGATGTCCACCCAATGTCAAGATTCACCTTGTAGCTGCCCAGTCTCTGGTTCCTGGGAGTGGACACTCACGTGGGCTCACACAGCTGGCCCCTCTCAGCAGGCACAAGGACACTGGGCGCTAAGTGGGAGCAGGACAGCTCCCGTTCTCTCCCTCCCCACCGCCTGCTGGGTTTCCCACGCGCCTGTCTGCACATCCTGGGGATCCCCAGCTACAGCAAACTGCATGTGGCATTTCTGACAGCTCCTGCTGAGCGACAGGGAGGCCAAGGAAGACTGAAGCTTAAATACAAGGCAGGGGAGGATGAGAGGAGAGCCCCTTCTTGGCTCTGTCCTGCCTCGGGGGCAGGGAAAGTCAGTCACCTGTTGGCTTTAGACCTTCCCCCCACCCCCACAAAAGACCCCCGAGGGAAATGTTACTGGGTAGGATAATCAGCAAAAACAAGACTCTCGGAGCCCAACAAATGTCAAAGGCACCTGCGGGCTCTAAGAGGCTGGGCTGGGATTCTTTAAACTCCAGACCTTGCCCTCAGCCCAGCCAGGTCAGGGCTGGAACCCCAGGCTGGCCTTGCAAGCACATGGGATTCAGGCCATCTGCAGAGGCTCTCCTAGAAAGCTGAGGATGTGCACCGGGTAGACAGTGGGCCTGGGTGATTCCAAACTGGCAGGCAGTATTCCAGAGAAATCCCTGAGAGCCTCATCCCTGGCGGTGCCATCCAATGCTCAACTGGGTACTGCTCGGAAGGGACTTTGCAGATGAAATTAAGGTTACGAATCAAATGACCTGAAAATAGGGAGATCACCTGGATTATCCGGTGAGCCCAGGGCAATGCCCTGAGCCCTAAGCAGCAGAAGAGGCCGTCAGCGGGCGTTGGTCAGACAGGCGGTGCCGTGGGAGCAGGGGGCAGAGGGCCAGCGAGATGCAAAGGAGGGGAGAAGGGCTTTACCAGCCACGGGAGCTTATGGAGGGAGGAGGCCACGAGGCAAGGGAGGTGGACGCCCTCGAGAAGCCGACAGCCACTCTGGCAGACAGCGGCGAGGAAACGGGGCCTTGGACTGACAGAAGCGGGGAACTGGGTCCTGCCGACACCTGATTGGGAAAGGATTCACTCCCAGAGCCTCCGGAAAGAAATGCAGCCCTGCTGCCGCCCTGGGTTTCAGCCTCTGAGACTCCAGGAGAAACCAGCAGGCCCCGTTTTGCCTGGACTTGTGAGATAATAAATGTGTGTTGTCTTAAATCACTAAGTTTGCGGTGATTTGTTCTGCCAAAGACAGGAACCTAATATAAAGCATTGCCATTGTTCTCCTCTCAGCACAGCAATGACAAGAACCAACATGAGACACCATATAACCCAGTCTTTCCTTCCCTACCAGCAAGGAGGCAGGGACGGCTGGGACCTGGCGTCGTTTCTCGGCCTTGCCGCCGCAGACCCTGCAGGGTGTCCAGCGGTGTCCCTGGCCTTTGCCCACTAGATGCCAGTGGCACCACCCCCAGCCATGACAACTAAAAATGTCTCCAGACATTGGCAAATGTCCCCTGGGGGGTAAAGTTGTCCCTGGATGAAAACGGTTACTTTATATAATCCTTCAAGGGCATAAGGCAAAGAGAAGTTATTATAGAAAGCAAGCATGGGTTTCTTAGCTGTTTTTATAACTAAATAGCCACCTACTTACGTGAGCATGTTAATATATTGATATATCCCAACCATTATCCACTGTTGGTCCTCGGCAGCTGGATATCATGAATACACATACATACATATGTATATATGTGTGTTACATATGTATTTAATAACCATTTTTAAAAATTTCACACACTAGACATATAATACTTCCATAATCAAAGTAAAATGCATGTGAATGTAACAAATCTTCACTCATCAGTGTTTACCAACCGGCTGCTCCAGGCACACCTGAGGTTAGGCCTCTGGGGTCCCCGCTGCAAGCAGGATCAATAGTGACAGAGGCAGACGGGGGAGGTGTGGACAGTAACTCTGTGTCGGCAGCAATGCAGGAGGCAACACACGGGCAGCAGAGATAGCAATGAGGAGAGACCAGTTCTCCAGGTCTCAGAGTAGAAGCAGCCAAGATCAACTCCAGAGAGCTGGTTGCTGGGGTCCAGTGTGCAGGGCACTGCAGGTAGACGGGCACCTAGAAATGTGCTCTGTGTCTGGAGGCTTTGGTTATGCAGGTATAAGAAGGATGGCTTTGCTACGGGACTATGTTGCTTGAACTGTTGCCCAAATCTGAAAGCAGCAAAGCAGCTTGCTGGAAGTCCTGCAGCGGTCCATTTGGCCCATGCACCTCAAGCCAGCCCTCCTAATCCAACCCCTGGAAAGGGAAATCCCAGTTTAACACACCCCCGGAAAGGACGTGCTTCAGGGTCTGCCACTTGCTCACGCCCATCCTGGGCCCTCTGAGCTGGTTTCCTGCCCCTGGAAACCCAGGCTGCTCCCTCGGTAGGCCTTGGGTTAGGACTACTCTCTCCCACCCTGGGCCCAGACTAGTCCTCCGCTCTCACGTGCTCATCCCTGTGTGTCCCCACATGGCCCACTGGCCCTGCCCTGCCTGCCACTCCATTCTGCTGGGGCATCTCCTTCACCTACATCCCAACGGAAAAGCCCGGTCCACCCACGAGCCCCTGAGGCCCACCAGCCCTTAAACCACTCGACCTTTGGAAAGGCAAGAAAACTAGGCTTTAATGAGCACCTCACATGTGCCTGGTTCTGACCAAGTCTCTGTACTTCCTCCACTGCCCCACTGACGCCTAACCAGATGCTATCAAATGGTTACTATAAGCTCCATATTAATGACAGGAAAACTGAGGCTCCATTCCAAAGGTTAGGTGGCATACTGTTTAATAAATATGTGGCCAAGTTGGGATTTTAACTCAGGTTGGTTTTACTCTAAGATATATGCTTCATCTTCCATATCATTCTTAGACTGTGATAAAAGGGGCCATTCTCTGGGTTCCTTTCTCTAGAGAGGCCCCTCTGAGTCCCCTTCTCTACAGAGGCCCCTCTAGCCATGCCAAGAGGACATGCACATTGAGATCCAGGGCTCCCCCAACCCATCTCCAGGCACCCAGGACCCTGGATGTCCCTGCCACCCAGTCCCCAGCCTACCCCCAGGCCTGTGCACACTTCATCTCCAAGGCCACCCTTTTAGAAGCTAACAGTGCCGTGAGTATGCTTATCCCTAAGCCTGAGGGGTAGCCAAGGGGAGACCAAGATGTGGAGATAGTTTGGACATGTGGGCTGGGGTACGCACCCACGGCTTCTCAAGGCATGGGCCCTCTCAGGGTGGTCAGATTGTACGCAGGGGGTCAAGGGAAAGAACTACAAGAAGGTCAAGAATTCTCAACTTGAAACTGGCCTCTCAGGTTGTTATGAAGGTCAAAGCAGGAAGTTAGGGCATATTTAATTAATAATTTTGTAGCTTGTTTTGTGCCTTTTAAATATTTCAACATAATGCTTATAGGTTTCCATCTGCACCCTTGCCCTGGGCCCACAAATTTAGGAACCTATCCCTTTGCTCATTGATTATTTAGTTGACAGTGTTTATCAAATAGAGATCTCACTCCCCAGGGGAGTGAAGAAAGCATGGTTCTCTCCTGCCTGACAATCTTAAAGAATAATCGCGATGGGGTATATTACCTTTTCTTGATCAAGAAGCTCTTGCAAAATAACTTGTCTTTCCTGACACAGCTCCAAGAAATCCTCTGAGTGCAGACTTTCGTGTAAGGCAGGGAAGAACGTCAACTGGGTGCAGTCCACGGCCACCTCGTCGGGCTCACTCTCAGCTTCCTCTGGTGTCAGCTTATCTGCAGCAGAATAGAGGGACACACGGTTTTGGTGTGAGCAGCCTGACATGGCGAGGGCTGGTGCTCAGCATGTGCTTCCGTCACTGACAGGAACTGCAAGTTTGCAGGGCAGAAGCGAACAGTGTGGATCTCTCACCATGCCCCTCCACTGCTTCCGGAACTGGACACCACCCATCGGACCCACCCTGGGTGTGGCCAACACACCTTCGAGTTGATTCATCCTGGAGGGCCCAGGTGTGCCAGGCCTGCTCCCCCACAGCTGTCCAGTGGCCACCAGGCAACTTTGCAAAACTTACCCTCACTAGTCAGTAAAGCAACTCCCTGGAGGCACATCAGGATTTGCTTTTTCTGAATTTCACTTTGTTCATGTTTTTGAAAGAGGTGGTTGGTTTTTTAATTATAGACAAAATATCTTCCTCTTGTAAAAAACTTGGAAAAGCCATGAATTTGTGAGAAATAAAACAAGTATCACCCATGCACCCAGTGACGGTGCTAATAGTAACAGTTCCCGTTCAGTGAGCCCTTTCTCTGTGCTGGATACTTGCGATGACATTGTTTTCCATCTAGTCCTACCTGGGTTGTAGATACCATTTCATCCTCACTTGACAAACGAAAAGATTGAAAAAGGCTAAGATCCTATGGCTACTAAGACGTGGAGGCAGAACCTGAACAAAGTTTCTCTGAGTCCAGAGTCTGGTGTGTTAATCTCTAGGATGTTTGGCTCCACTGTTTGCAATTTGGTTGATTTACTTTCAACATCTTTTCTGGACGTATCTGTGCGCGCACACACACACACAATTCTTTAACATGATAATAATAATAGTGAATTTATAGTTTTTCTTCTCTAATATTTTTTTCAATCAAGATTACATCATGAGCATTTTCCCATTCCATTAAAAGTTCTTGGAACTACTTAATTGGCTGTGTAATATCTATTATATGGCAATTTCATAATTAATTAATCCATCCCCTATCTTTTAAAGTTGCAGATGGTTTCTATTTCATGACTATACTGCACTGCAATCATCCGAGTGCACATCTAGACTTATTTCCTAAGGATACGCTTCTGGGCAGGGACATGTGGGTCCAAGCTAAGCACATAACTATGCAGATTCCCGGACTCTGCACCTCCACCACCTGTCCTGAGCTTCTGTCTGCCTGGAGCATGCGTGTCACTCATGACTGCAAAGCCAGCAGGTTATGGGCCATTTTCTTTGTGCCAAGAAGCTTGACCTCCTCCCCACCTGGGAGTCACACATCTGGGTGAATGAAAGTGTCTGCTGCTCACAGCAAACCCTCATAGGCTTTTTCCCGTACAGGGAGAACAGTCTTAGAGGAACAGGCAGCAAGGAAAGACAGGGTGGAGAACCACAGATCCTTTCTCCTCCCTTGGCTAAGCTCCTGACTCAGGGTCCACTCTGGAAACACCAAGGAGGCCCAGGGTCACAGGTACCCAGGGGCTCTGCATGTTGGGAACACAGAAGCCCCTGGCCATAGTCCACATGAAATCAGAACGTGCTTTCCACCACTGCACTCCCTGCACCCCCGCATCCGAGCGGCAGATCAGGCAGGCAATCATTCTGATGTTAGCATGGCGGGGCTGGGGCGGACAGGAGGGGACAAAGAGGTATTACAACGTCATCCTACGTTCTGTGCCACAATGGGACCCCCAAATCACCCTGAGATCAGAGCCCATCTGCTTGTGTTACTGCAGACCGGCAAGGTCGTAAGCTCAATGCAAACTCAGTTACTCAGCAGTGTATGAGACAAGCTGGACCAGCACTGAGAAGCTGTCACTGGGCTGAGGAGACACTGCCTGGGGCCTGGGCTACAGGGAAACTCACAGAGAGTGTTCAAACCAAAAGGCAGTCTTTGGTGGAAAAACACAAAATTACACACACACACACACACACACAGTATATACATGTGTGTGTGTGTGTGTGTTTAGATGTGTTCGTGCCAAAAGGACCTCTGAAAATAAACCCCGTATTTTTAGCAAAGCAACTGAACCAAATTCCTTCATGATAATTATTCAAATAAAAAGTAAGTATGAATATCAAAAATGACTCTAAGAATTTTCTTCAAATTTGGAAAATAATGATTATATCCATAATTTTCATAATTATAGAATTCAATTTAAACAGTACTAACTACTTATTCCATCTGTTTTTATTCTAAAACATTTTATTGTCTTCCTCTGTTTTTGGTCACTTATTGAATACATATTTGAATTGTTTGGGGATATTTTTAAGGTCTCCTGGACAGAGCAAATTAACAAGATGGTCTCCTCTAGAAAATTCTTATTGTTGAAACCTTAATACAAGCATCTAGGTCTGGAATAGGTTCCTCTTTGGTCTGGAAACACAGTAAGGAAAAGAGTCTTATTGCTGCCTACTCTAGACTTGCAGCATTTTCTTCGTCTAAAATGTTAATTTAATATCTTTAGTGAGAAACTATATAAATCAATAATTGGCTTAATTATTAAAAGAAAAAAATAGATAAACTGAATACCTTGGTTTTCAGCATCTGTTTGAGAAATATCACCATTTTTGTCTTGGCTTTTCTGAAGTAAGACCAGAGAAAAGAGAAATTAAATCCTGGATACTCCACATACGTCCCCCACCCTCACCACACACAGATTCACAAACACACACGTACATGTGACCCCTTCAAATTACTCAAGACTCAGATTCAAGGGCAGAGAAATGCTAAATCCTAAAGGACCACAATAAAATGCAAGTATTAATGTTCCTGAGTCAAAGGGGAAAAAACCCACAGTCTTCCATTAAGTAAGACTTACAGTAATCACCAAAGATGATGCCAGGATGGGATTAAATAGCATACTGGCTGTCTGTGTGGGGCTACCCGGAGAGGGGACGGGGAGCACCTGGGGCTGGACCTCCTGCTGCACCAGAGCCCAGGTTTTGCAGCCAGTCTCCGGCTTTGTCACCGGCACAGCCAGCAGGCTACTGATTTTTCCTATCTCCAATTCCTAAGAACATTTTGAGGGAAAAAGGCTACATACCACCAAGTGTTTATTGACAATACTTAAAAAAATATAAATGTCTACTGAATAAATGAAATATAATTTCTATTAGGTTTTATAAAAGTTTAAAACACACTGGGGTTACAGACTAGAGAATAAACTCAACATTGTAGCTTGGGATGAACGCAGAAGGAAATACCGAACATTCCAGTGCTAGGAAGGTTGCCCTTTAGAATATTTTAAATCATGATTATTCAATGAGGACATAAAAACTATTAACAGATTTTTCTATATCCACTCCCCAATGAATCCAACTGGCTTCCCATCCTTTTTGATGGGAAAAACATGAGTTTGAAGACACAGCTCGAGCTTCATTACGGCAAACTCCCAGGGACCACCGGATGCTGTTGTTTGGGAAGCCAACATATCTTCGATTTTGTGTGGACTGAGTGGGTCACTCCCCAGGCTCAAACTTGCAGAAACAGCTGAGTTCCAGACATTTTCATCGTCAAACTTGCTACAGGATTTGCCTGTGCAATGATGCTCGTAGCAGCGTGGGTTGCACTCAAAGACAAAAACTTGTACAGGCAGACACGGGCCATTCCCTGTCTCTTTCCAAACACGTGCAGAGTATTCCACTGGACTGCTGTGGATTGCACTGTGGTACTGGGTCAGTGCACAGACGTGAACCACTCATTCACTCACTCGCTCACTTATCCGTCCATTCAGGCTGTAGTTACAGCATCCCTTCCAGCTATCTGGGAGGGTTAGCGAGTCTTTTCTTCTGTTAAATGACATCAAGAATAAATTACGGGGCTCTCTTAAATTTAACTGCATACATCATCTCTCCTAGATGAGATGTTTTCTCCGAGACGAAAACAACACAAGATGGGAAAGCTAAGGAGCTGCTTCCCTACACAGTGCCCGCCTGTAACCGTCACTGTCTTGCTGCACCCAGCTCCTACCTTGAGCCTTCCTGGGCTTGGGGCCTGCAGTGGAGACACGCGTCTAATGCGTTTCTTCATGCGGGCAGGTCCCTCTCTCCAGTCCAGCTCCCACCGGAGGCTGGGTGTGGCTTCTGCCCCCCGGCCCCACAAGCCCAATTCCCCAAAAAGCTGCTCCTGGATCCGGGCCCAGGCGTTGGCTGCCTTGATGTTGCCACATTTCCGCCTCTGGGAAACAGAAACACAATGTCACCTCTGGATACATTTTTCTCCTGGGCCTGGACCCAAACCTCCTAGGGTGAACAGGCCAAGTCTCCCTTAATTTTTTGAGAAATATACCCACTCTAGGTAGCCCTGAGCACCCTGAGGATGTTCAGTGTGCTCACTAGAGACAGGACCAGGCCAGGAGAAGGAAAGTTTCTCAGCTTTGAAATCGTTTAACCCCTGCTGGGGGAGAAGAAAACCATCTTTCCTTCAGCCTTCAGACCCATGAGACTGTTGGGTACCAGGCAGAGCCACAGGTCCCGAGTCCTGCAGCTGCCCATCAGTGGACACAGAATTTTCCTATGGTCCCTGCCCTTCAAAAATGCTCAACACACCACGCTTCTTCCAGGTGCCTGGGCTGAAAGTAGAGGGAAACTAGTGGCTCTCGTGACAAGTGGCTGATTTGAGCAAGTCGTTTCCGCCTCTGGACCTCAGAATCTCCAGCTATTAAATGAGAGGGCCTGTCATTAGGGCCTTTCAAATCTGAATATCTTATGATTCTAGAATGTCTAGGGGTTCTATAATGTTCATAGAAGCTAAAACCTTTCACATTAATGAAAATAATCCCACCTAATATCTATGAAGTCCTCACAGTTGGAGCATGTGGTCAATAAAAAATATTAATGCATCAACACCCCTAAACTGCTTTTATAGGCCACACTGAAGTTTCATGCATCATCTGTCAAAGAAATATTTCAGTTCAGTTTGGATAGTAAATCAACTTTGCAGGGTAAACTTTTGCAATTATTCAGATATTCAATGGCATTTGCTCTAAGTTTTAATTTTATTTTTTCAGAAAACAGAAAGGTGAAAGAGCTAATACACATCTTAGTTATACAGGAAGCATAACTTTACATGAATAGAAAAGACACTCATGGTCATGCATCAGGCTGAGCCCTCACCTGCTTTAGCTCCTTCCCCCTACCCACTGCCACCATGCAGAAGTGCTTCCTGTCATCCCCATGAAGACACTGAGTCAGGGAAGTGGCTTCCCCGAAGACCAACAGGTGGCCAAGCTGATATTTAAACCCAGTCTGTCGGATTCCAAAGCCTTCCTTGAGCTTGGGAGCTAGATTCCTTTGCTGGGGAGCTATTATCGTTTTATGAGCTTGTGGTTTCTGCTGACATTACTGCAAAGACCGGAGGACTTTTGGATCTAGGTCCTGCAGACCCGGGCCATTTTAAATGGGCAAATTGTTCTCAGAACTTGTCAGGAGGCATTCCCATGAAAACATGGCCGGGGGTACAGTGCCCAGCACGTGGGCTTTGGTGTCTGACAGACCTGGATCACCATGTTTCTGCAATTCACCAGCAGTTTAATCCGAAGGAAATTCAGCTTCCTCATTAGTCAGCTTTGGTTAATAATATTATCATAACAATAAAAAGACAAGCTTATGGAAAGATTAAATGATACAATATTTTCAAATGCTAATGTGGTGCCTCACCCAGCCTAAGTAACCAGTGCTATTAGTGTGAAAAAAAGCTTGTATTATTTCAAAGTAAGATTATTTTGTTTCTCTAAAGTCCTTAAATTAAGCAATTCTCCACCTGGAGGCTCCACCTGTGCAACCTGGAGGTGCACAGCCTCATAAGTCTTCATCGCAAGGCACATGTGCTGTCTTGAATGTCTGCAGCCAGACAGATGTGTGCCCGTGGTGGGATCCCTGGGAGAGGAGTGATGGTTTTGTCCATGACAACAAGTTACATGTGGCCCCAGGTCAGAGGATGTCAGATGACTAAACAGCAAAAGCCCTGAGTTCCCACACTCGCAAAGGTGTTCTGAAACGCCCATCTTTGTGCAGAGTGTAAGGTCCTCTCTCAGTCCAAGTGGGCCAAAGGCCTCACCTGAGACTCAGTCAGGGATTCTGCTATGTCACGAGCAGCTATGATTTTTGACTGAACAGCAGCCCTTGGGTAGCAGCACTTGGATTTTCCATTGGACAATCAGCCCTTCCCTACTTTCAGTCCCTGTTGCTTCAGCAGTGCCGACCCCACCCCTTTCTTTAGGGATGAACACTTCCCCTAGATCTCACTAATCCCAGTCGGTGTGAGTGCTTTGGGATGGGCAGATGGTGCGCTCTGGAGCCCAAGCAGAGGGAGCAGAGCACGATCTTGCTCTAGCTCTGCTCGCAGAGCACGGATACATGGATCAGAACACTATTTGAAGTTTGCTCTTCCCTGCATTTTTCAGTAAAACAAAACATTTGTTGCCTAAGACACTTTGAGTTGAGTTTCCAATTCGTGCATCCGCGAAAGTTGTGACAAATACTTAAGGAGTAGGCAGAGACCGAGCAAGAAATGGAAACAGCCCATTGGCCCCTAGAAAGCCCCAAAGAGAGTGGGACAGGAGAGTGCCCTGCACATGCTAATAGAAAGACCATTTCTGGGGTAGCAGGTTATCTCACAAAGAGCTTCAGGAAAGACTGTGTACGCAGGGTGGATAATTTCTGTAAATTATGTTAGAGATTCAATAAAAGAACAGGATGGCCTAAGTATGTAACATACAGGACAAGAGCAGCTGGAAGACAGAATGACAATGACTTGGACGAGACAAAGGGCATCTGAACAGGGCCAGAGGAGGGCAACTATTCTCGCCAGTACTTCTGGAGTGAGGAGAAATTGGCTGGGTAAGTGTCAGAGTTGCACGACTTGCTGTTGATAAAATGATGGAATATAATCAAGTGTGGGTTCACTTCCAGGGCACTGGGTAATGTCACCTTGTCGTGCCATGGGCTGTTGCTCTCTCCAGTGTCCTCTCAGTGTGGGTGACGTGCTGGGTGAGAGCAGCCTGGCATGGCCTGTCACTGATGGCCCCGCGGGCGGGGGCTCTGGGTCTCAGCATGCCAGCCTCCCAGAAGGGCCTCACTGGGTGCACCCAGGAGGAGTCATGCTTGGAGAACGAGGCAGATTTCACAAACCTGATTTCTGTCCTGAGTTTTGGCTGGACTTTTCTGAAAGTGGAGTGGGGGCTTGTGTTGGCCAAGACTGCCCCTTAAAAAAGCGGGGTGAATTCTCCAGACTGCATTATCTCTCGCAGACAGTGATTACATCTGGATTCTTTTAAACATCAAAACAATCTGTCTTAAATATTTAAACACTTGGAAAATATCCTTGTGGATTAGCCTCTAAATGCTGATTTTCTCAAAAAACCTCATTGAACAGAAAAACTCTGCACAACTTTCTCGAGCACTCCCTGAGCCCCAGTCAGGCCCCACTGGTGAAAATGAGACGGGCTAATGTTCCAGGAGGCTGCACCCTTCTGTTGGGAAATAGGCTGGGAGACCTGAAAGGTTTCAGGGGTTTTGCACGGCTTTGCCTTGAAGGAATCTGTGGACATGTTAGTTCACAGAATAGAAGCCGCTTCCAACAAGGGAGGCATCGTCAGAGGACGTTTGCAAAGCAACATTTCTTTGCTGCCGGCCATCGCCTTGAGCTTTTTTGCAAGGCAGAAGCTCGGTTTGGGTCCTTGGCGGAGAAGCTGATTAAAATGCCTGCCCAGCAGATAACGTACAGCTGGAACTATCCTAGACTACAAGGCTATTCCCGCTTCACTCCTGACTACATGTCTCTGTGTTTAGAAGAAGTAGATTAGAGTAGTACACAGACTCAGTGTTCTCATTTTATACATTTTATCTTTAATTTGTATGCTCAACTAGATCTGTTTCTAACTTAGGGCTTAACGTGCTTATCTTAGAAAAATTGTGTAACCGTCTATTCTTGTAGACAGAATTAGGTAAGGTTCCCCTGGAAACCTCAAAAAATGAACTGTACACGTAATTCTCTAACAAAAGACAACTATTTGCTGTAACAGTAAATACTGATGCGGGACTTCACTCGTGGTCTCACAGTTCACGGGAGTGCTGGAGAGGACCCCTAACTCCCCCATCATTTAAACTGCACTTTGTCTCCGTCTCAATCATTTCTCCATCTATGTTATTTCTTTCTTTATTTCCCATTATTTCCAAATCCCTTGCGACGATCCTGCCTTGGGACCTGTTTTTCTGGGAGAGTAGCTAACTCCCGGCACCCTTCCTTCCGGGCTTGGAGCCTCTGCTCAGGTCCCATCCTTCCACATAAACCTGTCATCTCACAAAGTTCAGCAGAAATTCACAAAGGGCCCCAGAGCACAGCTCTCCTAGCCACCACCATGTCTTCCAGGCTCTTCTAACCATAGGAACATAAATGGTCACGCTCTTGATCAGATACCAGTTTGCAAGTCTAGATAAACAACATCCTCTGTCCTGGATGACACAATGGTGATGAGGGTGTCCACAAATAAAGGATGCAATCCTGTACAATGAGGGAGAGGGAGATAAATTTAATGGCAAGTGAATTTACCAGCCGCATTGCTAGTCCTGAATAAAATCAGCAAATCCGTGTGGTGGGGCACTGACATGCAAAGGTCTGTCCAGTAAGGCAGATGACACCTTTGTAAACCTGCTCTCTCACACCCGTGTGTCCAAAAAGCTGCTGCTCCCGTTACTGGGGACAGCCTAGGAGGGTATGTTGCTAGACTGTGTGTTTCCAGGCTGCAGGCCACACATCTAATGAACCCCTCTATCCAGGCATGTGTCGTGGGCTCCCAAACCAGATTACCATCCCAGGCACACTAACGGTTCCTTACACTCCATCACTCCTTTCCTGTGGTGTGGGCCTTGTCACCATGTCTTCTGAGTGTTTCTTTACTCTTTGTCCCCCCCATCAAAGTTTAAGCATCTTCAAGGCAGAGAAGTATCATCATAATCTCTGTATTTTATATACCTTGAACTGGCTTTGGAACAGAGAAATTGCTCAGTAAATAATATAATTAATCAGGGTTTAAGACTGTATATTGTATTCTATTATTAGCAATCTTTCAAAAAAAATTCTATTGTTAACAATATCACCAACTAAAAATTCACTTCTTAGCCATTCCACAGACACATAGGGTATCCCCATTCTCTGCCACCCATAGCCTGAGGGCTTCACACTTGCTCTTCAGTCTTCACAGTTGGGAAGTATTATCCCACCTTGCAGATGAGGACACTGAGGCCCAAGCACCAGGAAGGGGCAGAGCTGGGATGCAAACAGGGCTCTGGCCGGCAAGACAGCCAGTGCCCTTTGCCTAGACTGTACAGGAGTCATGCCCAGACACGGGCCTTAAATATCCAAGCCCGCCCTTGTCAGTGACAACCCACTGCGCTTAGGATAAAATGCACAAATCCTAATGTGGCACAAGCCCTGTCTGCTCTGGCCTCTGCTTCCTCTTCACCCTGTCCCTTCTCAGCACAGGTCCTCCCCGTCCCTTCTTCCTCCAGTGAGTTGACGACATCCAGTCTTTCCTGCCTCAGGACCTTCACACATGCTCTCCCCTAGCCAAAAACACTCTTCCCCCAGTGCCTCTGCCCATACTCCTCCTTCTTCAGCTCTCAGCTTAAAGGTCACTTCCTTGGAGAGGACCTCTGACCTGCCCAAATTAGATTCCTCCCCCATTATACTCTCTCATTGTACCTGTGCTTTCCCCATCTAGCGCCCCTCAAAAGTTATACTTGTCTATTTATTTTTGAAGTTATTTAGTGTATATCCTTCCTTCACAGTGAAGTTACCTGAGAGTGAGGCCCAGGTCTACATGCTTGCTCCAAGCTCCCGGCAGGGTGTGAGCTCCCTGGGCTCTTGATAGCTATTTACTGAGTGGATGAATGAGCAGCTGAATGGATGGACACAAGGCCTGTTTCCCAAGCCTATGGTGCAGGTCATGAAAACAAACCTGAATCATTAATGACCATTTCCTTTACTTAAACTGAAGGCTCTTGTGATTTTTTTTTTTTCAGGTTCAAGGTCCTTGCGATTCTTTTTCCAAGTTCCTGGTGGATCCCAGTATATTGTGTAGAGAAAAGGTATGTTTTGTTTCTTACCTGTACATGGTCTTTATAGAAAGATGCATATAGCTCCTGTCCTCTTCTTCTGTAGTTCTCTATACATGACACAAAGTCCTGGAGAGAAAACAAGTCACAGCTTAATGATAGATGTGATTTTAGATAAGAACTTCTCTCTATGCTGACCAATTGCCAGGGAAAATAATGGTTTCAGGATTTGTTGGTCAAATCATTCACAACCACATAAACAAAGACTTCACCTATGCTGATATGCTCATACTAACACATTCAAATACATGTTTATGGGTTATTTCCACTTTCACTTATGAAGAGCTAGCTTGTAGGGGCTCAACTTTCCTCCCAAAAATAACAACATAAGTCTACATTTGAACAATCTGCTGTAAGACAGAGTTCCAAGAGAACTAAGATTTGAGGAGCCAAGATCCTAGAGAGAAAGAAAACTCACTGAGGTGAGTTTTATGCTTTGTTTTTCTTTCTGGCCCTTGAAATATTTACAAATTTTCAAATAGCACAAGAGGCTGAGAAGCTGAGGCCATAAAATAAACCCCAGTAAATTTAAAAAGATAGACATAATACAAAGTGTGTTCTCAGATGACAATGGAATAAAATTAGAAGTTGGCAGAAAAAAAACTTGGCAAAATCAAAACTAAGTATAAATTGAATAACACACTCCTAAATAACCAAGCATCAAAGAAGAAACAAAAGAAAATACTTGAGAGTAAAACTGAAGACATAACATACCAAAACATCTAGGGTATAACTAAAGCACAACATGGAGAGGAATTTACAGGTGTAAATGCCTACATTAAGAAAAAAGAAAAACCTTAAATCAATATCTGAATCTTTCACCTTAAGGCACTGGGAACAAAAAAGAGCAAACTAAACCTAAAACAAGCAGAATGAAGGGAATAATAAATATTAAAGCAGGAAGTAATGAATTACAGAATAGAAAAACAATGGACAAAATTAATGAAACCAAAACAAAATCTGGTTATTTGGAAAGATCAACAAAATTGGCAGCCTTTAGCTAAATTGACCAAGAAAAAAGAGAGAAGGATAAAATTACAAGGATCAGAAATGGAAGAGTTGACATTACTACTGACCTTACAGATGATTTTTAAAAAGGATTATAAAGAAATACTATGAACAACTATATGCCAATAAATTAGATCGCTTAGATGAAATGGAAAAAATTCTTAGAAAGACACAAATTATCAAAACTAACTCAAGAAGAAACTAATAATCAAAATATACCAATAACAAGTAAAGAAAGGAAATTAGTAAAACCAAACCAACAAACAAAGAAAACCTATCCACAAGGAAAATCCAACCCAGCCCCAGATGGCTTCACTGCTGAATCCTGCCAAACACTTAGTGAAGAATTAATGCCAGTTCTTCACAACTCTTCCAAAAATTAGAAGAGAAGGGAACACTCTCCAACATATTCTACAAGACCAGTTATTACCCTGATACAAAAACCAAAAAGACATCACAGGAAGAGTACAGACCAATATCTTTTATATATATAAATATATATTTGCACATATACATTTACATATATGTATGCAAAAATCCTCACCAAAATACTAACAAACTGAATCCAGCAAGATATAAAAAAAATTATACACTATGACCAAGTGAGATTTATCTCAGTAATACAGAGTTAGTTTAACATCTCAAAGTAATTAATGTAATACAGTACATCAATAGAATAGAAAACAAAAACCACATTTCAATATACACAGAAAAATATTTGACAAAATATAAAATCCTTTCATGACAAAAAATGTCAACCACCTAGGGAAAAAAAGCAGCTTTCTCAATCTCATAAAGGGCAACTACAAAAAACCCACAGCTAACATCATACTTAGTACTGAAAGACTGGTTGCTTTTGCCCTAACATCAGAAATAAGACAAAGATGTCCACTCTCAATATTTCTAGTCAACATTATACTGGAAGTTCTAAACTGGACAACCAGGCAAGAAAAACAAATGGAAGCCATCCAAATTGAAAAGGAAGAAGAAAAAAATATCTCTAGATGGCATGATTCTATATATAGAAAATCCCAAATAATCCATAAAAGAACTACTAGAACTAATAAATGAATTAAACAAAATTGCAGGGTGTAAGATCCAAATGCATAAATCAGTTGTGTTCCTATACACCAGCAATGAACAATCCAAAAAATGATAATAATAATTAAGAAATCAGGCCGGGCGCGGTGGCTCACGCCTGTAATCCTAGCACTCTGGGAGGCCGAGGCGGGTGGATCGCTTGAGGTCAGGAGTTTGAGACCAGCCTGAGCAAGAGCGAGACCTCGTCTCTACTAAAAATAGAAAGAAATGATCTGGCCAACTAAACATATATATAGAAAAAATTAGCCGGGCATGGTGGTGCATGCCTGTAGTCCCAGCTACTCGGGAGGCTGAGGCAGTAGGATCACTTAACCCCAGGAGTTTGAGGTTGCTGTGAGCTAGGCTGACGCCACGGCACTCACTCTAGCCCGGGCAACAGAGTGAGACTCTGTCTCAACAAAAAAAAAAAAAAAAAAAAAGAAATCAATTCCATGTATGATAGCATCCTAAAGAATACAATATCTAGGAATAAATTTAACCAAGAAAATGAAATTTTTGTACAAGGGAAACTACAAAACATTGCTCAAAGAAATTTAAAAAAATTAATGGAAAGACATCCCATGTTCATGGATAAGAAGACTTCATATTTTTAAAATGCTAATAATACCCAAAGCAATCTACAGAATAACACAATCCCTATCAAATTCCAATGACCAGTTTTTGCAGAAATTGAAAAACCAATCCTCAAGATCATATAAAATTCCAAGGGACCCCAAAAAGTCAAAACAATCTTTTTTTAAAAAAGAAGAAAACAGTAGAAAGATTCATACTTCCTGATTTCAAAACTTACTACAAAGCAATGGTAAACAAGGCAGTATGGCACAGGTATATGATAGACATAAAGGCCAATAGAATAAAATTAAGAGTCCAAAAATAAAACCATGTGGCTACAATTTTTATTTTTTATTTTAAATTATTATGGGTACATCATAGTAGTATATATTTATAGGGTTCATGTAATATTTGATACAGGCAAATGATGTGTATTAATCAAATCAGGGTAACTGGGGTATCCACCACCTCAGACATTTATCATTTCTTTGTGTTAGGAACATTCCAATTTCACTCTTTTAGTTATTTTACAGACAATTTTTTACAAGAGTGCCAAAACTATTCAGTGGGAAAGGAGTAGTCTCTTTAAGAAATTGTTCTAGGATATAATAGCCACATGCAAAAGAATGAAGTTATACCCTTACCTCATAACATATATAAAACTTACCTCAAAAATGAAACAAAGACCTGAATATAAGAGCTAAAACTATAAAACTCTTAGAAGAAAACTTGGGAGTAAATCTTCATGAATTCAGATTTGGCATTTTTTAGATTTAGATTTGACACTAAAGGAATAAGCAATAATAAAAAGGATAAATTGAACTTCACCAAAAGTAAAAACTTGTGCTTCAAAAGACACTGTCATGAAAGTAAAAAGACAACCCACAGAATGGAAGACAATATTTATAAATCATATATCTGACAACAGACTTGTACGTAGAATATATAAAGAACTCTTAGAAATCAATAATAAAAAAGAAAAATAGCCTAATGGGCTAACTTAAAAATGGACCAATAATCTGAATAGCATGTTCTCCAGAGAAGATATTCAAATGACTAATAGGTAAAAAGATACTTGGCATCATTTGTCATTAGAGAAATGCCAATAAAATTCACAATGGGATCAATGAAATAGCCAACGAAGTAGGATGGCTAGAATAAAAACTTTAGATAATAACTAGCATTATTGAAGACATGGATAAATTAAAACCCTCACCCATTTTAGTGGGAATGTAAAATGGAGTAGAATTTTAGAAAATACCCTGGCAGTTAGTCAAATGGTTAAACAAAGTGTTACCATTGACCCAGAAATTCCACTCCAAGGTATACACCCAAGATAAAAATTTATGTCCAAACAAAAACTTATACATGAATGTTTATAGCAGTGTTAATCCTAATAGCCCAAAGTTGTAAACAACCCCAATATTTATCAACTGATGAATGGATAAACAAAATGTGGTCTATTCATACAATGGCATATTATTTGGCCACAAAAAAGAATGAAGTGTTGACACATGTTACATCATGGATAAACATTAAAAATATGATCCTAAGTGAAAGAAGCTAATCTCAAAAGACCACATATTACATGATTTCATTATATAAAATGTCTATACAGAGAGAAAGCACATTAGTGATTGTCGCGTCTAGAGGATAAGGGAGAGAAGAGGGATAGCTGAAGAATGTGGAGTTTCTCTTTGGAGTTATGAAAACGTTACAAATTGATTACGGTGATGGTTGCACCATGTTTATATATGCACTATAAACCACTGAATTGTTTACTTTGAATGGGTGAAGTGTATGGCATATGAATTATCTAAATAAAGCTGCTTAGTAAACAAATATTTACGGAACTGAAAAAATAAGATCCAGAATCTCAAAACATACACTCATGCCCAGAACCAGGAAAATCTCAGACTGAATACAAGAAGACAATCAATGGATGCAACAGAATGAGATGGCAGAAATGTTAGAACTATTTGATCAAGATTTTAAAGCAGCCTTCATAAAACATGCTTCAACAACTACCAATTAACAACATGCCATAACAAATAAAAAAAAATTAGGGGCCTCAGCCAATAAATGGAAAGTCTCATTAGAGAAATAGAAAATGTAAAGAAGAACCAAGTGTAAATTTTAGAACTAAAAAAGCAGTAACTGAAGGAAAAAACTCCTTAATGGGTGGGCTCCGCAGCAGAATGCAAGGGACAGAGGGAAGAATGAGTGAATGGGAAGACAGAGCAACAGCAAGTAGCGTTCTGAAGAACAGAGAGAAAATGGAATGGAAAAAAAATAAATGGAACCTTAGAGACCTGTGGGACTACAATGAAAGATCTAGTAATTGTGTCACCAGAATCCCAGAAAGAAAGGATAAAGAGGGTGGTGCTTAAAAATCACTCAAACAGGTTGCAGTGAGCTATGATGACACCACTGCTCTCTAGCCCCGGCAACAGAGTGAGACTCTGTCAAAAAAAAAAAAAAAAATTAAGGAAAAAAAAAAAAAAAACCCAAATTGACAAAAGATGTAAATCTGCAAGCTCAAGAACCTAAGCAAATCCCAAAAAGACAAACCTGCAGAAATCCATGTCAAGATACATTACAGTCAGACTTCTTAAATCTAAGACAAAGAAAAAAATCTTAAAAGCAGCAAAAGAGAAACAATGCCTTACTTACAGAGGAATTTGAATGACAGTAAATTTTTTCATCAGAAACCATGGAGGTCAGAAAGAAGTGGCATAATTTCTTTTAGGTGCTTAAAATAAGTAACTGTCAACCCAGTATCCTATAGCCAGCAAAGATATCCTTTTGAATTTGAGGGTAAATCAAGACATTCTCAGATAAAGAAAAATTAATAGCATTTGTCACCACCAGAGCTACCCTATAAGAATGGCTAAAGGAAGCTCTTTAAACAGAAAATAAATGATAAAAGAAAAAAATCTTTAAACATCAAGGAGGAATAAAGAATATAGTAAGCAAAACTATGGGTAGAAGCAATACACTTTCCTTTTCCTCTTGAGACGTCTAACTTATTGGTGATGGTTAAAGCAAAAATTATGACACTGATGTGATTCTAAATGGATATAGAGGGAATATTTAAAATAATTACATTATAAATGGAGTGAGATAATATTTATATTTCATGACAATACCAGTAGACTCTGATAAGTTACATATACACATATAATGTGATACCTAGAGCAACAACTAAAAAAGCTACACAAAGAGATATACTCAAAACAATGAAAAATGAAAATGGAATTCCAAAAAATGTTTGGGTAAGCCACATTTGTAGTCAGCTCCACCCAATAATAGTACAATACACATTCTTTTCAATTGCTCACAAAACATGTATATAAACTACACCCTGGACTATAAAACAAACCTCAACAAATTAAAAAAAAAATGAAAACATGCAAAATGTATTCTTTAATCACAATGGAATCAAACTAGAAATCAGTAACATAAAGATCACAGAAAATCTCCACTTAGAAACTAAAAACATACTTTTAAGTAATCCAAGTGTCAAAAAAGAAGTTTCAAGAGAAATTTTTAAAAAATACTTTAAATTTACTGAAATTGAAAATAGAACATATTAAAATTTGTGTTATGTAGCTAAAACACTGCTGTGAGGAAAATTTGTGGCAAAAATGCATACATGAGAAAAGAGTAAAAATTCTGTTATGTATTGAATGTTTGTGTTCCCCTCCAATTCATAGGTTGAAACTCCAACCCTCAATGTGATGGTGTTAGGAGGTGGGGCACTTGGTAAGCAACTAGGTTTAGACAAAGTCATGAGGGTAGAGCCTCCATGATGGTATCAGAGCCCTTATAAGAGGAGAAAAGGTCATCAGAGCTTTCTTACTGTGCCATGTGAGGACACAGTAAGAAGGCAGCCATCAGCAAGCCACAAAGAGAGCCCTCACCAGGAAAAAAACTGGTCAGCACCTTGATCTGAGACTTCCCAGCCTTCAGAACCATGAGAAATAAATGTCTGTTATTTACGACATCCTGTCTGTAGTAATTTGCTATGGTAGCCTGAACTGGTAAAACAAATAGCTAAACTCCTACTCAATAAACTGGAAAAAAATGTGAAAAATAAACCCAAAGCAAGCAGAAGGAAGGAAATAATAAAGCGCAGAAATGAATAAATTAAAAACAGAAAAAAACATAGAGGAAATCATTGAAACAAAAACTCATACTTTGAAAAGATAAATAAAATTTACAAAACTATAGAAACACTGACATAGATGAAAAGAGAAACATAAATTGCTCTTATCAAGAATGAAACAGAGGCTATTATTGCTACAGACTCTGCAGACATCAAAAAGATAACAAGGGGATACTATGAACAACTATACACATAAATGTGACAACTTAGAAGAAATGGAACAAATTATTTGCTAAACACAAACTACCACAACTCACTCAATATAAAATGAATCACTGGAATAGCCTTATAACTATTATGGAAACTGAACTCATAATTTTTAAACTCCCCCAAAACATATTTCCAGGTCTACATAGTTTTACTTGAGAATTTTACAAAACATTTTAATAAAGAATTAAAATCAATTTTATAAATTATCTTCCAGAAAATAGGAAAGGAGCTGACATTTTCCAATTAGTATGATGAAGCTAGCAATAGCCTGACAACAAAATCAGACAAACAGTACCAAAAAACCCCTTATTCTTCATTAATGTAGATGCAAAATTTCTTATATTAGCAAATGGAATTCAGTAAAACATAAAAAGAATTATACCCAATGACCAAGTTGGATTTATTCCAGGGATGCAAGTCCGGTAAATATCCAAAGAAAGCGGCCGGGCGCGGTGGCTCACGCCTGTAATCCTAGCACTCTGGGAGGCCGAGGCGGGTGGATCACTCAAGGTCAGGAGTTCGAGACCAGCCTGAGCAAGAGTGAGACCCCGTCTCTACTAAAAATAGAAAGAAATTATCTGGCCAACTAAAATATATATAGAAAAAATTAGCCGGGCATGGTGGCGCATGCCTGTAGTCCCAGCTACTCGGGAGGCTGAGGGGGTAGGATCGCTTAAGCCCAGGAGTTTGAGGTTGCTGTGAGCTAGGCTGACGCCACGGCACTCACTCTAGCCCGGGCAACAAAGCGAGACTCTGTCTCAAAAAAAAAAAAAAAAAAAGATATCCAAAGAAAGCAATCAATTGGATTCACCATATCAGCAGGTTAAAGAAAATCACATGATCATATCAGTTGATGCAGAAGAGTATTTGATAAAATTTAACACCCAATCATGATTAAAAATTCTCAGTAAACTAGGAATAGGTGGGAATTTTTTCAAACTGATAAAGAGCATTTACCAAAACCCTACAGCTAACATTATATTCAAGGTGGAATAAAGACTATTTTCCCTCTAAGACTGGGGAAAAAAGCAGGGATGTCTGCTTCTACTACTTTCCTTTAATATAGCGCTAGAAGCTCTATTCAGTGCAATAAGGCAAGAAAAAAAAAATAAAAGCCATCTATATTGAAAAGAAATAAGTAAAACTGTCCCTATTTGCAGATGCCCTGATTGTCTGTGTTGAATTAAGTGTTACAACAAAACAAAACTCAATAAGGTAAATACTCAAGGTATTTAAAAAAACTCGAGGTCACAGGATACAAGGGCAACATACACATATTAATTATATTTCAAAATATTACCAATCAACACATGCATGCTAAAATAAAAGACACAATATCATTTCAAGTTCTCAAAAATAAAATACTTAGGTGTAAATCTAACAAAATACATATAGGATGTATGTGCTGAAAACTACAAAATACAGATGAAAGAAATCAAAGAAGATCTAAATAAAGGAACAAACATATCATATTTATGAATTGGAAGACTCAACATAGAAAGATGCCATTTCTTCCCAAATTGATGTGTTTGTTTAAGCCACCCTGTCTGTGGTAATTTGTGGTAATAAAATTCTTATCGAAATCCCAGCAAGATTTTTTTGAAGACACAGACAAGATTGCTTCTAAAATCACATGGCAAAGGAACTAGAAGAACTAAAACAATCTTGAAAATTAAGAATAAAATGAGAAGAATTATTCTACCCGATTTCAAAACTTATGTATTAGGTCATTAAATATGAAATGTCTGATTTCGAATCAAAAGTAGTTTTTTATATCTCAAACAAGAAGCAGAACAATTAATCAAAGTACACGCCTAAACTATTGGCACAGTTTTGCCAACGTAAGGGTAGCTTGTTTCTGCCAGCAGAGAAGAAGCCTGGAGAGCGAGTGTCAATGAAATCGCAAAAGTTGTTTTCTACAGCTTGTTGAGAATTTGATATTTTTCCTTGCAAGATGTGGTCCAAAGCCTGGAAGAAGTGGTGGTCAGTTGGTGCAAGGTCTGGTGAATATGGCAGAGGACAGAGAGTTTCCAAGTCCAGCCTCTGTAGTTTAAGCAGTGTTATTTGTGTGACATGTGGTTGAGCATTGTCTTGCAAGAGGATTGGCCTGTCTCTATTTACCAATCTCGGCTGCTTAATCACAAGCATCCTCATAACTTTGTTCAATTGGTTGTAGTAGACATCTGCTGTAATCCATTGACCAGGTTTTATGAAGCTGTAGTAGGTAATAACCAGCGTTGGACCACCAAATAGACACCATTAGCTTTTTATGATGAGTATTTGGTTTTGGGCTGTATTTTAGCACTTCATCTTCATCCAACCATTGTGCTGAACACTTGTGATTGTCAAAAATAATCCATTTTTCATCACACATAACAATACGGTGTAGAAATGGTTTGCTTTTATGTCATGACAGCAAAGAAAGGCAAGCTTCGGGACAACTTCTTTTCTGACGCTCTTTTAATTCATGCTGAACCCATCTATCCAGCTTCTTTACTACACTGATTTGTTTCAAATGGTCCAATATTGTTGGAATAGTAACGTTAAACCTTGCTGCTAATTCACGCATAAGTTGAGATGGATTCACTTCCACTACAGCTTTCAGCTCATCATTATCCACCTTGATCTCAGGTTACCCAGGTGGCTCATTTTCAAGATTAAAATCACCAGAATGGAATTTCTCAAACCATTGACATACCATGCCTTTGTTAGCCACATCCTTCCGAAACACTTTGCTAATGTTTTGAGATATCTGTGTTTCATTGGTTCCACAAAGAAATTCATATTCAAAAATAACACGAATTTTTGATTTATCCATTGTTTCACAAAATTCCTCTAAAAAACACTTTGAAAGATAATCACAAGCCAAACCATGCATTTGAAAAAATGAGGATGTACCTTCACAATACAAATAAAATAAGAAATGTCAAAGTGAAATGTTAGAGATAACAACCATCAAACTTAGTATTTAAGGAAATCAGACACTTCATACTTAACCTAATAGTTACAGTAACCAAGAATCTGTGGTACTGACAGACAAACCGACACATAGATCAGTGGAACAGAATAGAGAATCCAGAAATAGATCCACACATATATGACCAAATGATTTTTGACAAAGTTCCAAAAGCTATTCAACAAATAGGTTTTCAACAAACGGTTTTGGAGCAATTGGCTATCCATAGCCCAAAAAATGAACCTAAGTCTCACACCTTATACTAAATTTAAATCAAAATGGACCACAGACTTAAATGTCAAACGTAAAGCTATAAATATTTTAGGAGAAAATCTATGGGATCTAGAGCTAGGCAAAGGGTTCGTAAATTTTACATTAAGAGCACCATCTATAAAAGGAAAAACTGATGAACAGGACCTCATCAGCATTAACATTTTGCTCTACAAGAACCCATGCTACAATCCGGATGAAAATATTTACAAGCCACATATCCATCAAAGGACTAGCATCTAGAATGTAAGAAGAACTCCTAAAACTCAACAAGCTAAAAACCAAAACTTCCCACTAGAGTATGTGCAAAAGACATGAATAGACATTTTACTGAAGAGGCTATACAGATTTTAAAAGACTTTGCTCCACTATTCCAGTCATCCATCTAGATGGAGACACAGACTTTAATATTAATAGCCTTTATATAATAGACTGGATAAATAAATTATGATATATTTATATATTGAGTACTTTATAATAATTGTTCTCATAATGTGGTCCATGAATCTCTAGGGGTTCCTGAGACCCTTTCAGAGGGCCTGTGAAATCAAAACTATATTCAAAATACTAAGACTTTTTTTGCCTTTTTTTCCTCAGTGTGTTGACATTTGTATTGATAGCTCAAAAGCAATGGTAAAACTATTACCTTAGCAGAAATCAAGGCATTTGTAGAAGAGAAAAAGGCTGTCTGTACTTAAGAATGTCCTTGAGAAGCAGTACAAAATATTAATTTTATTAAATCTCAACCCTTGAATATACTTCTTTTAATAGTCTGTATGATAATATGGGATGTCTATATACACAGCACTTCTGAATACCAAAAATGTAGTGGTTGTCTCAATGAAAACCTTTAATTGTTAGGGTTATTGTTAGGGTTGTGAACTAAACTAGCTGCCTCTCTCACAGAACAGCATTTTTATTTGAAAGAATGAGTGATAGACAAAATTACAGTCATTTACAAGAGTATCTAGCAGATATCTTCTTGAAAATTTGCAAAGTGAACCTGTCATTTCAAATCAAACAACTGACAGTATTTACTACCAAAGATAAAATTTGAGCTTTCAAGCAAATATTAGAATTTTGGAAAATATATCTATCTGTTTTTGTGAGTTTGACAGTTTCCCAGCAGCTAAAGATTTTTCTAATGATATTTGTGGTGACTTGAGTATGATTTTTCCATATTTCATGAAGAAATATGTCAAGAATTGGGAGATACAATTAACTCAGAAAGCCAATATTTCCAATGCATGCTACATGCATGTTCATATGCATTACAAAATCATGTATGTGTTAAAATATCCATTCAAAGCACAAGACAGATCAACAAATTTTAATGTAACAGAGTATAAAGATTTCAAGTATCCTTTAAGAAATTATCACTTGTTGAGTTTCGGTGTGGTATCAAAGAAAAAAAATCTATAATTTTCTGAAAAAGCTATTAAAATACTCCATCCTTTTTATACTACATATCTGTGGGAGGCCTGATTTTCTTCAACCAAAAAAAACCCCCACATTACAACACATTGAATAAAAAAACATATATTTATGATAATATAGTGGTCTTCTACTAAGTCCTAAGATTAAAGAGATTTGCAAAAATATAGAACAATAACATTATTCTCATATTTTTTTTGTTTTGAAAAATATAGTAGTCTGTCTTTATCTATGGGGATATGTTCCTAAGACGTTCCAAGGATGCTTGAAATCACAGATAGTACCAAACCCTATGTATACTGTTCTGTCTATACATACATACCTATGATAAAGTTTAATTTATAAATTAGGCACAGTAAGATATTAGCAAAAATAACCAATAATAAATAGCACAACTATAGCAATATATTATAAGAAAAGTTATTTAAAACTTATGAATTTTTTATTTCTGAAAGCTTTCTTTTAATATTTCAGACCATGGTGGATCGCAGGTAACTACAACTGCAGAAAGCAAAGCTGCAGAGAGAGGGGACTACTGTATCAGTTAAAAACGTTATTTATGTTTACACATAATGGGTTTATTGTTATTTTAAAATAAATTAATAAATGCATTATTTTAAATTGTTTCCATTTATAATATAGTAAATATCAATAGATATAACCTACATAGGCAAAAGTTCTTTGGAATCCTCAATATTTTTAAGGGGGTAAAGGGGTCCTGGAACCCAAAAGTTTGAGAACTGTTGCTCTACCACTGTGGAAATGAATGAACTGCTACTTCAATGCTATGGATAAATCTTATAAACATAACTGGGAGTGAAATAAGCCAGACAAAAAAGTATATACTATGTTATTTCATTTATATAAAATTTAAAATGTGGAAAATTAATGTATGATATTAGATGCCAAGAGAGTGGGTGCTTTCGGAGAAGAGGGGGCTGGCGACTAGCCAGGGGTGCGAAGTCAGGGATGCCTCTGGGTATGATTAACGCTGTATTTTTTGACCTGAGTGGTGGTCACAGACTCACTTTGTTAAAATTCTTAAGTTGGTCTATTTGTGATTTGAACCGTTTTTCCTATGCATTTTAAGCTTCAATAAAATAAAAAAGTGTTTATTGGCAAAGACTAAAAAATATGAAAACAATATAATTTTAAAAATCCCGTTACTGTTTTGGAGTAATGGGAATAGGGTGGTTTTATTCTTTTTCTTCTTTCCTTTTTTTTTTTTTGTTTGTAAAATTTTCTTCAATATTGCTGTTATATTTTTTATATGCATTTATAAGTAAAACAATCATTCTGAGCATCACAAGTGACATAAAATGCTGAAAAATTTGACTAATTCTACATCTAAGGCAAATCCCAGACTTTTTCTAATGTGATGCTTTGGAGATGTGCTGCAGCACTAGGGAGCTCTCGGGGGGCACTTGCACGCAAAGCAGCTGCCTTCGAAGAGCAAATGGGCTATCTGCCGCAGAGGGACGGGCCTTGTCAGGATGTCCTCGGGGGCTGAGTGGGCCCAGGGCAGGAAGTTTCAGGCAGGCCGACTTCGGCGTGATAACGTGAAAAGACGTTCATGTTGCTGTGAGTGCTGCAGAATGAGAGTGGGAGGCAGAGAGCATAGGAGTCCAGATACCTTAGTTGGGTCCTTGCTAGCCATGTTACATGGGAAATCACTTAATCCTTTTGAAAATGTATTGTCTATAAAACGAGGTTACTAGTACCTCCTTTATCTATTTTGCACAGATGTCATCAAGCCAGGAGGAGGTGGTAGAGTGAAAGTACTTTGTAAACTGCAAAGGGTCACCCAAAGAGGCTGTTTGGGTGTAAAATATTGGAGTCAGGGGTAACATCAGTTGGAAGAAATGACTTAGATGGTCTCTTCAAAATTAACACTTAGAAAATGCTATATGAGTTCAGTTATAAATCATTTTTTGCCTTTCAAATAAATACCCTGTCTACAGTAGCTGCAGACCAGGGTTGTTTACGCAACTCAGATACTCCGTTTCTGGCTTCAAATTTACTCTCTGTTGCTAAGTTCAGCAAACATTCACCTGCTATTGGACACCTACTATTTTCCAGGCACAAATTACAAAGTACAAAGATGAACCCCATATCTGGTTTTGTGGAGCCTAATAGAAGGGACAGATAGTTAAGAATTAACATGAGAGAGCGCTGAGACAGACGACATGGTGACACAGGATACGGTGAAGGAGATACACAGAAGAGGTGACCTTGGCATGAGCCAGTGTTCAGAGAAGTCTCCCCAGTGGAGATGATGCTCGAATGAGAAGACTTACATAGAAGTCTGATGTGTTCCCATTCTTTTGATTTTTAGTATTTTTTGACTTAGCATCTTTGATAGCTTACTCTGCCAGTAATTTGGAGGATGGATTTAATGAACCCAAGACTGGAAGTAGAGAGCCCCATTAGGACACTTTCCTGACAGTACCTGTGAGGGTTCAAACAGTGGAACAAGCTACGTGGAAGAATCAAATTCAAGAACTACATGGAAAGCAAAGTTGGCAGGAATTGGTGACTGTATGAGAGGGCAAGAACTATTCCAAAATTTGTGGTTTGCTTAACTGAGTGAATTAAAGTAGAAAAACTAAGAAACATCGAGAGATCACAAAAACAAAAGCAAGAGCAAGTCTGCATGGTATGAAGACATGTTGAATTTGAAGAGTCAATGGTACAACTGGATTTCCCCAGAAGAAAGCTTGGGAGAGAGGTCCAGAGACAACGTAGATTTGTGAGTCATCAGCAAATAGGTGACAGATAATCCTGAGAGATGATAAAATCCCCCAAGGAGAGTAAGGACAGAGAGGAGATTGCTGGGACAAAGTCAGAAACCTGGGGAACACCAGTAAAGTTAGGCCAGGAGAAGAAGGGTTAGAGAAGTGCTAAGAGAAACCAGAGAGAGAAACGTCATGAAAACCAAGGGCACTTGAAGCAGAGGGAATGCACCAGGGCTCAGTAAGATGAGGCCTGATAATGCCCTTTGGGTTTGTCTGTAGAAACTGGTCATTGGTGACTTCTGCAAGAATCATCTCAGGGGAGTGATTAGACAGCAATGGGTCAGCTAGGGATTTGGAGATAAGGCAATGGAGATGCTGTGTCCAGACAAGTCATTCAAGAAGCTTGACTCTGAAGGAGAGAAAGAGACAGGAGACAGGCCACACGCTAAAACAGGAAGGATAAGACACAAGTGTGTTACAGGCTGAGGGCAGCTGGGTGGTAGAAAGGAGAAGGTTGAAAAGCAAAGGAAAAAGAAAGGTCACAGATGGTACAGGTTCTACAGGATAAAAGGAGAAAGGACAGACCCGCAGCCTGTGCAGCAGCTGAGCTGCGCACTGGGGAAGGAAGAGGCCCCTCTGAGGCTGGCGGGAAGGGCCTGAGGGTGGCTGCGGATGGCCATGAACCTGTAAGTCGGGCAGGGGAGAGCGGGATGTTCACACCTGATGGTGTCCATCTCCAGGGTGGGGTAGGAGGCAGGATGGCTGCCTCCCCTGAGAGCTGAGCAGGTATCATGCACGGAATGGCGAATGCTTGGAAGAACAGGAGAGAGAACAGACCACAGGAACAGCAGTGTGTTATCTAAGAGTATTGATAACCCAAATATTGTTATCCCTTGGTCTGTTTTCTCAACATTACTTCCAGTTCACTAACATGCATACAGCACCTTGCAACCGACAAAGGAGTTTCCACATGCATTATTACGTTTAACATTTAGCCTCCTGAGAAATCTGTGTGACTACTTCCACTTTGCAGAAGAGGTTACTAAGGCCAAGTGAGGATAAAGTGACTCTCTCAATACAGGAAGTGGTAGAGTCAGAAGATGAGTCCTTAGACTCTGTGACTGTGGGCACCTCCGTCACGTGCATGTCTCGATGATGCTAAGCAAATGTTACTTTCCCACTGGCCTTTGAGCCTTTTAATGACCTGGAAAGTTGTCATACTCAGGATGTGGACAGGAAAAGGAGATTTGGATCGGGTCAAGGGCAGAAGCCCATCTGCCTGGACAGCAGTGGATGTAGCACATCGATTAGGGACAAATTCAGAGCAGAGTTCTACATTGCTTATTATATAGCCTTTGCCTAGCAACTGCCAGCTCATTAGAGAGTTTGAGAACCTTTGAAGTAGAACAAAGAGGCTCCAAAGGCTATTTGGAGATTTGAGAGGAAAAGCAGGTCTGGGTTAATGGCCTGGGCCCTGTTCTCCCAGTCCTTCTTCAGGAAGGGTTTGGCTTCAGGAAACAGGTCAGATCTTGGAATGGGGAATTGGGCATATTCTACCTGGAGTGACAATTTTAAGTGATCTGACCACAGCTTGGTGGTGTCCACCTATGGCCAGGGGCATCCCTGGAGCTTGCTAGCTGCTGTGACACTCCTGTCCAAGCTGTCCCACAGGAAACACTTGCTGTCCACTGATGAGAGTCATTACACTTGTTTGTTTAAAGCATCATTACTCCTGTAATCACAGTTGTATGGCTTCACAAGAATGTGAAAGGCCAGTATCTGAAGGCAGCAGCTCAGATCCTGCTCTGAAACTTGCTGCCAAAATTGCAATCAGGGGCCCTGGCCTCTCTAGCCAAGCACCGACATGTTGGGTCTGGGCTGAAACTGAGTAGTGAGGGAGGCCAAGTCTTCATCTGCACCATATCTACATAGACCGACGCGTGATTATCATTTCATCCTTTCACTCACCTTTGTCACAGCCAGTAATTTGTCCCAAGGAAATTGTAAGATACATGCACAAATATTCAGTGGACATTTTCACCATCCTGTTTACAGTAGCACAAAATGAAACAATTTACATATGCACACATGGAAGATGGCCATCCCCATGCTAGAGTACTGTGCAGTCAGCACAAATCCTGCTCTCACAAAGGGCTGCCCCCAGCACCTTGGCACCCCCTTGGGTGGACAGCATCCTGGACCGAGAAGGATGATTGAATAGTGGAGCAAAGGCTGGATTTCAGTCTCCCCTTGCCGCCCTGGCCAGATGCCCTTGCATGCAACCTACACAACTGTTCACTGCAGCCCTGGTGTCAAAAAAGATCTAATGAGACAGGACCAGTTTCTTGCTCTATCAAAATTTTTTAAAGGAGGTTAGAAAACAGTATGCTAACAGTAATGATTAAATCGGTATATATTTGCATAGAAAAGAAAAACTAAAAGAAAATAAATGTGCTAGTCATTAGTGCTGTTTGCTTAGTATTTCCAGTTTTTTTCTCCTGTAGGCACATGGCATGATCAGACTTCCTGCTACCTGTGAGCTAGGTGAGGCCAGTGAGAAGTTTGCAAAAGCTTTAAGGGCTCAAGAGCAATTTGCTAAGCTCTCTCTTTTTTAAGTTGTAGTGCAAGTGAGAAATAAACATTTGCTATTTTAGGCCAGTTAGATTTGGGAGTTTTTGTTACTGCCATATAACCTAACTCTTCCTGAATACACACACTGAAAATATTAGGAAGGGTTACAGTGGAATTGCATTAAAACGTATTTGTGAGCAGGGAAAAAGGATCAAGAGAACTTCAGTGAAAGCAAGTTTGAGATCAGTTAAATGTGAGCACAAAGTTGGAACAACTGGAGCCACAAAATAAGTAATTTAATGGGCTTAATGGACTATAGCGCAAATTCTAAAATAAATACGGACAAGTCCCTACTGATATAAATAAGATTGAATAAATAAGTAAATGGGGGAGAAGGGACAAACCTTTTACAGCAGAATTTATAACATATGTAGATACCCCCCTCCTCTAGGAGGTGAAGGTTAACTGCTCACCCTCTTTGAGCATAGGATTGACTTAGTGACTTGATTATAAACAATCAAGTAAAAAGAAAAGAAAGGAAAAAATAGTAACTTTATAATCGAGGAATCTGACAGACACCATCTTAACCACATGATGAAAGTTAACATCACCAGTGACGATGCTACACGGATATCACATGCCCCCTGACCCAATGCTACAAGGAGGGCACTTCATCTCTGTGGTCTTCCTTCCAAAAATCCATAACTTCCAACCAATGATGAGAAAAACATTAAACAAACCCACATTGAGGGACATTCTACAAAATATCTGAGCAGTACTCCTCAAAACTGTCAAGGTCAGGGAAAACAAGGAAAGTCTGAGAAATTGTCACAAACCAGAAGAGTAGGGAGACATGATAACTAAATGCAACGTGGCACCCTGGCTTGAATCCCAGATTAGCACAAAAACTGGTGAAATCGAAATAAAGTCTGAACTTTAGTTAATAGTAATATACCAATGTGAATTTCTTAGCTTTGGCAGAGGTACCATGGTGATATAAAATGTTAATGGAGGAAACTGGGTGAGGAGTATATGGAAATATTGAATATGAATATGAAAAATATTGCAAAATAAAATTTATTTTCTAAAATAAAATGAGAATTCACGCCCCACCTAAACTCGAGCCCCATCGTGGCCCTGAGATGGAGAGTGGGAGTCAATGCTCTCTCAGGTGGACCCCACCCAAGGGCTCCCTTGGCTGTAAACAGCTTACTATACTAAATGTAATCCTCATGTTTAAAAACTATTATTTATTGGTAAATTTTGTTCCCCAGATTGGACAGGCCAGCCACTTCATCTGGGACTTAACAAAGAAATAATAATTGATCTCCAAACTGGAGGCAAAGCCACCTGGTGCGCACACAGAAGGATGGTAGAGAATTTATACCATCACAGATGGTTGTGTTGTCTATGGACAGTTCAGGGGAATTTTTAAAGTATTGCTGACAACTTGATTTCCATTTTACAAATACATTTTAAAACTTAACCCCATATAATATGTGACTCCACTGTGGGCTGTCTTCTTTTATAATTTTTTAAAGTTTCTGCTTGTTCACAAATAAACAACTCCATAAATGAAAGCAATGGCCATGCTGTTTGATTTCAGTGTCAACTCCAGATTGCTTTAGCATCTAACTTTCTCTGGCCAAAGAGAGGTTCAAGTTCAACTCCAGTCATCTCCCACTCACCCAGGCAGGAGTGAAACTGCTGATGTGGAAAAGACTTCTGGCCACAGAGACCACACGTGCTCACTGGTCTCTCACTGGTCACCTGTCCCCCACTGGTGCTGGCTGAGAGGATGAGGATCTGACAAACAGGACCACATAGTCGGGTGGCAGTGAGCAAGAGACAGCCACATCTGTACGAGCACTTGGTAGTCATCACACAAACCGGCGATTATTATGAACACTCTTTCTTTCCCAGGGTGCCTCCTTGGGGCTCCCGTGGTAGAGGGTGAGCCCTGCAGAGGCAGCGCTCTGGAGCGTGATGACTGGGTTCGCCCCCAGTCCCCCAGAATAAGCTCCTCAAGGGCATGGCAATGGCGGCAACGATAAAAGTTTGAGAAATTGAAAAGAAGCTCATAGACCTTCTTCATGCCTCCTTTGGGCCAAATTCTCTGCAGCTAGTCATTCCATGCACAGAGTGAACATTCCACGTGGTCAGGATTAATGAGACCCACAGGACCAGATGACAACAGGCCTGGATCTTCAAAAAGCCAGGGTCAGATCTGGACAGTTCTGGCCTCCTCCCCTGCCACATTTGAACCCTCTGAAATGCAGCCTTTTCCTGGTTTTGAAACATCCAGTAAACAGACCACCTAAACAGTTTTTCTATTATGAATCTTCCACAAAGCCTGACATGTACCTCTGAAGACAAGTTCTTAGAGGAAGGCTGGTTTTAGTTGAATGATAGAAGCAATTAATGAGAGAACAATGAAATAAAATGCTTTCCCCGTTTGTTGGTAAATCATGTGTAACATCCATATGTGTGCCCATCAAATGTTAGCAGCCATTATGAAGAAGGTATGTTGTGCACCAGGTGACACAACAGCCCTGTACGAAGTGCGGTCGTGGTCGAGGGGTCTTTGGGGGATGTCTATTTGGATGACTCAGGCCAGGAAACGCTCTTTTCTCCAAGTGCCCAGATAATTGCACTTTTCTCTGCTATGGAGACGCAGCCTCTGGATTCTTAATAAATGTCAAGCAATACCAGAGTAATAATCATATTTCCAGCCATAATGACAAACAACTGGTGCTCGGAGTGGGTGAAGAGGGACCAGACCTCCACAGCACAATTCATCTCTTGTTAAATTCACTCACATATTAATTTCTAAGATGAACGGTGCTTTCTAATTTGTCTTTTTTGAACCGTGATGTTTTTATTAAATTCAATCATCATGAGTACATGAAGAATGACTACTTGAAAAAAAAAAACCCACTCTGGTGTAGCAAAGGACGAACGTTTTAAAATTGCAGGTGTTGAGCCCTCTCGAGGAAGCCTCCCTCCCGCCTCCCTGTGAGGCTCGGGCGCTGGGAAGGGTCGCCGCCACGTGGGCTTTTCCTGAACTCGGCCTGTTCTCACCGTGTCTCTGTCAGCCTCGTCCTCCGAGGTGACCTTCTAGAAGACTCACACCTTCGCAGGCAAGGGTGGAAGGTCAGGAATTATGGGAAAGGGTTTGGGTGAGAGATGAAAGTGCAGACCTACTCCGGGCCTCTGCAGCCCATGGAGACGTCTTCCTCTGAGCACGTACTGAGACGTGAGATCCTGGCGTGGACTGAATTGTGTCCCTCCCCGATTCACATGTTGAAGGCTGAACCCCCAGTACCTCAGAAAGTGACAGTGTTTGGAGCTAGGCATCTTTATAGTTAAAATGAGGCCATTAGGGTGGGCCCCGATCTAATATGTGTGGTGTATTTATAAGAAGAGGACATTGGGACACAGACACGCACAGAGAGAAGACCGTGTGAGGACACAGGGAGAAGACGGCCACCTCCAAGCCAAGGAGAGAGGCCTCAGGAGAAACCAATTTGCCAACACTTTGATCTTGGACCTTCGGCCTCCAGGACGGTGAGGAAAGAAGTTGCTGTTGTTTCAGCCACCCGGTCTCGCGAGGGCGGCCCAGGGAGATAACACAGGTGCTTTCGCTCCACATAATGCCCAGCACTGAGACACCCGGACACGGCAACTGACATTTCAGAGAGACAACAACTGGGGCTGGAGTCCATGGGGAGGATTCCTCAGGCTTCACGGAGAGCAACAAGGCCGCCTTAGTCAGGACTGCCCGCCACTGCCAGCCACGGGTGCAACCCCTGGCAGCACGGGCTGCAGTCTGCGGCCCCCACAGGAGCTTCTCAAAGGCCAACGGCCCCATGCCTCCCTCCAGATGTCGCACACCCCAGTGCTCTTGGGGGCTACTTGGAGACTGTCCAGTAGGTGCCCAGCGCTGGGCGGCATGAGCATCACAGGGAACCTGGGCAGCACAGGCCTTTCCCTCTCCTTTAGGCCGGGCCCTCTACATGTAGCCATTGCGGGTGGAAAAAAGGCCCCAAAATAGATAGGCCTGGTTTCTTCCTGACGGCCTCTTTTCAGCCAACGACTCCCAGTACCTGCTGTAGCCTAGGCCCTGTGCTAGCACTGAAGCTTTGAAGATGAGCAAGGCACAGAGTTTGCCCTCCAGGAACTTAAAATCCTCTGAGGGGGGTAAATCGGAGGATCACTCTCCCATGGAGGGGCCACACAGGGTCCCAGCCAGGCTGGAGAGGGCTCGGCAGGCCTTGAGAAGGGACAGCGTTCTCGTAGCACAGTGCAAGGGGCTGGTCCGATAGCAGGGAGAGGCTCCTCCAAGCAGAGAGGACCACATTTGCCCAAGGGTAGAGATGGGAGAAAACAGGGTGCCTTATTACAAAATTTTAAAAAGTGGGCCTTCCTGGAGCAAAGATGCCGTGTACTGCTGCAGCAGGAAATGAACTTGGAAAAGCAGTCAGGGTCGGCTGCATGAGGCTTCTTGCTCCATTGGTAACAGGTCTGAGTCTGTCCTGGACAGCGTGGGAACCAATGATGGCTTCTGATCAGGGACATGACATCTTCAGCTCTTACCTTTAAAAACTCACAGTGGGGGTAGCAGGAAGGCAGGATGGGGCAGGGTGAATTGGGGTAAACTACTAGGCAGGAACCATGTGCTCTGCTCACCCTGTGTCCCTGTTCTCACACCGGGGACCTGCCTCTTGGCAGCAGCATAGCTGATGGCTGAGGAATGAATGTGGGAGCTCTCTTGCCTCCTGCTCCACAATGGGGGACAGAAAACTAGGGCACAGAGTTGATGCTTAATGGCGAGTCTTTATAGAATGCATATTTAGGGGTTTCATTCCCTAGGAATGTACCTTCTTCTATTTTTTCTCCTGATCTCATTTCTTTATTGCATACACCCTCACCTAGAGGTACCATAAATTCTCTGGGGAGAGAGTCCAAATATAAATATTAATAAATCCATAAAATTAAGTTGAGATAAACTAGATAGGATACTGCAGTAATACCAGGCCAGCAGCTGGCCCACGAGGCAGATGCTCCTGACTGTTCCTTTGCACCTGGAGGGGCCCCTCCCTCACCACCAGCCTGCCCCTCCTCCTCCTCTAAGTCTCAGACAAAGCTCCTCCAAACCAGACTTAGGCCCTCTCTCCTTTGAGCCCTTTTTACACCATAATTGTTTCCCGGGCCTAGAAGGAGTTGCCTCTTAGGCAGGTCAGCAACTGTGCCTTTTCTTGTCAGCATCCCTCCGCCTTCCCCCAAGGGCCTGAGCTATGGCAGGAAATCAACGAAACGCATGTGGATGTTGAAAGAAGGATGGCTCAGAGCTCAGGGAAGGCACAGGTGTGCAGGAGAGGAGTGATGGAGACGCTAGAGAGAGGTGGAGATGGAGAAGCCGACCGAGTCATAGACACAGACCCCCTTTAATAAAGAACTTGGACTGGTGCTTGGCAGCTGGCTCCTGCCACCCTCCTTCCGGACCACTCCCCCATGGCATCTCAGCCACTTGGGCCTCTCTCTGTCTTCAAGCACACAAGCCCATTCCCACCTTAAGCCTGGCACTAGCTGGGTGCTCTCCGCCCTCTGGTCCCACAGGTGTAGGACAGCCGCCCCTTCCTCTCAACTCACCACCACCTCCGTGGAGAAGCCTTCCTGGCCCTTCCAACCTACCACACTCTCAAGTCAGTCTCTAGCACGCCATCTCTTTCCTTCGGATGTTTTCACAATACCTACGATTTTCTCATCCATTCCCCTTTGCTAACAGTCTGTTTTCACTCCAACAGAGAGCGGGCACCTCCTATGTTTTACTCAACTGCCATCCAAGCCACAGAGCAGGTCCCAGATGCAGAGGCCCAGGAATCAAGAATCATCCCACCCCCACTGGCTCAAATGTTCTTTCATTTCACTCAAGGATCTCAGCGATGACAGTTATCACCCCTGTTACAGTAAGAGGTGAATCAGCACCCAAGGAGCCCCCAGCATCGTGCTCGGCCCCAGGCAGTGGACGCAGCGCTTCCCTCTGCTGCCTTCCCCGTCCTCTCTGTTCAGTCTCTCCTCCCTTCGGTGCCAGGCCCAAGAGCCAAGTTTTCACCAGCCCCCGTTAACGACGGGAAAGAGAAGCAAATTTCAGAACTTTCTGTTCTGAGACTTTGAAAGACTTTTTTAATTAACCAAAATGGTTTCTCATAATAGCTGGGTCCCAGGGCGAGAGCGCGGCTGCAACTCCCGCGACAGGCGCCTGGGCGGCTGGGCTGGCGCCTGGCGGGCTGTCAATGGCGGCAGCGCCTCAGGAGGGCCCCAGTCGGGTTCTCCACTCCACGGCCATCTGCCGTCTCATCATCTATGTAGTGTGGGACACTTCTGTCTTTTGGAACACTAGAGCAGTTTTGCAGTGATGAGTAAGTTTTCTAATATTTAAATTTAGAGAAATAAACCAAAACGTGTTTCCCCCATAAATCATAATTTTTTTAAACTAAAAGCATTACCTGGGATGTTGATACCTTCCCCCGAACTGTAACTTTAATTTTCAGAATGAAGGTATACCTCATGTTGGGGAAACCAAGATAAACAAATCTGAACCCCAAGATAGATGACTAGTTATAATTATCCTTTAAAATACAGAACTATATTTGGTTTTCAAAAAGATTCAACCCAGGATTTCTTTAAATTGCCGGATTCCTAAATTAATTTCAAATCTGTTTTGATTTATAAAATCTTGGTATATACAGTAAACATTTTTTTTTCTAAAACCCAGCTACCCAGATTTTTCTTGGATGTCATCTAACTAGGGAGACAAAAACTAGACTATAAGGACTCCTTAAATATAGGAAACATGTGTTATTCAATTCTATATTCATGGCAAGGAATGTTACGCCTACTTAAGACGTTCATGTATTGTTGAATTGCATATGGTAAAATATTATATAAATACTTTATATAAAATTAAAATATTATGAGTTGAGCTGCACACGTGGACCTTAAGTTACCTGAAATATTCCTTGATGACACCCTTTATATATGGCATATAAACATGGTTAGCCTACTTTATAATAAAATAAGTCACTATAGGAGAAAAAGGAACAATAATCAGTAAATACCTAGCAGAAGGTGAGAAGAGCTAGTTAACTTTTCAGACTAGACATTTCTGCTTCGGTAGAAGTCTTTGGAGAAGGAACTGAGTATCTGTCCTTAAGGACTTTTCAAAGCGTCATTTAGATACAATGCATCTTTCAATGGGCAGTGGTTTGTAACCTCAGGTGGATGATATTCCACTGATCTCTGGAGATTGCACGACCTCAGTGCCTGCTCTCTTGGAGAGGTTTCATACTATCATTCTGCTGTCAAAAGCAAACCAGCTTTAACCCCATTTCTTGTGAGGACAAATGACCCAAAGAATAGTCAAAGATGGCATTGAGCCAGTCTCAGGTGGCAGGGCACAAGGAGGAGGACTGTGACAGAGTCCTCCCTTAGAGGCAGTTGTGGACAGGAAGAGTGTGACCAGTAGGAGACAGGACTCCAGGCAAGCCATGGATAAAGTGAGTCACTGTTGCTACTGATTATTCATTAAGTGTGTGGGCTTTGCACGTACAAGATGCTTGCATAAGTACATAAGGAGAAGACTGGCATCATCTGATTTTAGCATCAGGCTCCCTTGGTTAGTTCGGGGTTTCTGCTAGCCTAGCCACTGTCCTTTGCATGAACTAGCAAAAGGACCCCCATCTGGCAGACAAGTGAGAACAAGGTATCCTCCTTCTGGGTGACCACAGATCACACCACAACTCATGGCTTGCCGCAGAGGTCGGATAGAAGTCAGGGCCCACCCCAGAGCCTGCCCTCTCTGTGGAGCCCTGGTCCTGGCAGGGGTCAGCGTCCTTGGCAGTGATGCTGCTGCTCGCTGCAGGCCAGACAGGCTCGGGTTGCCACGAGTTGCCGTGCGATGATGATGTCTGCCCACCTGAGACCTGCCTCTCTCCGCTTGGACTGTCAGGACTGCCGTCTGCACCCACACTGATGAGCGGCGAGTGGTTCAGCCAACTCTGTTCATAGGCAGGCCCCGACACTGATTCTGTTAAGGGGACAAAGAAGTCTCTCTAAAGTCTCTGTATTCTTTTTGCATTTATCTAAAATCTTCTTCACAGAAAACTGAGAGGCTTGGATCCAGCACCAACCACCCCCAGAAACATCCAGAAGAGGCTGAGGCGATTTGCTATCATGACCGGAGACTTTTCTTCTTCATGTGGATCAGCTGACATCAGCTCGATGCTCAAATAGTCCAGGGTCTTCATGTACAAAGGTGACGAGTGGACACTACGTCCACTGAACTGTCTGCTTTAGCAAAAGATGGACATCCCAGGATTCGATAGGAATCATCTGGAAGATGAAAGCTTTGGGGACTTAGACATGGTGGCTTCTATTGCAGGGAGCCTGTTTTCTAGCAGGTATCGGGGGACTCCGTGATGTTTCAGGAAAGGCCCTAATCTAACAAGGTTACTGTATTTAGCACTACAACCTGCTCATTCCGTTAATAAAATTTCATCAGAATCCAAGGGGCTGCCCTGAAAAAGCAGGAAAATGTGAATTTGCAACCAAGGACAGCTAGACCACGAGTTTCTCTTTCCTGTCTAGGTAGAACAACATGTGTAACCTGTTTTCAGCAAATTGTTGATTATATTCACCAAACCTAACCTGACTGAAATGATACATTAAAAGATCTGCACTAAAATGCCTTTAAAGGGAAAAGGTTGGCTATGAGTTACAGAAATTTTTCAGAAAAAAAAATCAGTTGTGATATTTTTAAACATAAAAGCCCACAAACATGTTAAATAAAATTATCAAATAAGGAAAAAAGGACAAAGCACAGTAACAGATTTATCAACTGAACACTTCGTGTCACATAGTACAATAACCTCGCTATGATTCAAACACTGAACAGCAGAGTGGCCACTTTAATACATACTACTGATGGCAAAATGACTGCCTTTACTGAAGAAGAAAAAACAAAAACTGTGTTGCTCTGAGCAGTTTTGAAATGAATATCTGATTCAAAACTTCCCCTGTGCATAAAATTGCATGCTAATTTACATTTTAATTACTTCCTAAGAAATCAAAAGCATTTGTTGACAGTAGAACATAATGTCAACTTCACGGTGCATTGTTGGTGGATGCTTAATGAACTTAATTAGATAATTAGTGATGTTAATTATCCTTCTCTTATGAAGATAAAGATGTCTCACAAATGATGCACTCTGTAAAGAAACATCATTAAAGGTATCAGTGTTTGCTTTGTTCATTTGCAGCTATTTTTCAAACTCCTGTAACAGGGGCTTGTGATAAACTAATGACATTTAAGACTTCCTTACATGGAAAAAGAAAGGCCACTACCTTCCATCAGCCCACCATTGTCCTCCCCCCTTATTCTAGACACTAATGCTGTATTGGTGATGCTGCTGCTTTTCCAAAAACCTTGGCTGGTCGGAACTATCATCCCTGTTCAGTTCTGGTATGGAATTTCTTGTGCAAATGAGCTCCTTCCTGTTCACTTCTCACTGATGTGATGGGTGGATTCTAACATCAATTGCTTGCAGAACGATGTGTGTGTGTGTGCATGTGTGTTACTCAAGTGAAGAGAGAGATGAGAGGGAGGGTCCTGGTGGAGTGCCCAGACCACCACAAGAAAACCTAAAGGGCTAATACACCCCCTCCCCCCTGCCCCAGCCTGGTTGCATTTCTGTGACCCTACAGTGGTGTGTCCCCACCTCCATCACCAGACACTGCACCTCTAGGGGAAGCTTATGCCCACGCATTCTGGGTGTGGTGCAGCTGCCTGCAAAACAGAGGACTACGGTGCACGCTACATAGACTTTGCTTTTAGTTGTAGTGGAAAAGGAAATGTTTGAGGTTTAAAAAATATTAGACTTGATTATTTTTCTCTTTCTCCTTTGCCCCCCCCAAACCATCATAATCTGAGCATAATGGAAGTCCTTTCTGAAAATGGTCCTAGCCCAAGCAGCATGACGAAGAGCTCTCAGGGCAGGCTGGGGAGAGAGGCATTATTTTTAGGGTCAGTTGTCTTGGGAAAGCATCAAGAGAAAGTAGTTCTTGGCAGCGCTGCCCGCCACAGCTGGGAAAACCCAGACTCCATTGGCAGAAGGTCCTATCTCATCGGTCACACCAGTAGAGAAGTTTACACTTTCCAAGGTTTTCTTAAAATGATACTTTCATTTGTTTCTGAGTGGTTTTATTCCTCTAACACAGTCCTATCTCATTACTTGTTCACAAGACTTCTCCTACCACCACCACCAAACGCAACTAGGTTTCTCAACAGTACAGCATCATGATCTCTTACGAAGCCTGTGTTTTCAGGTTTTCTGAATCTTTTCCCTGGTTTTCCATAGCTTGTCCCTCCAACCTGCTCGCTCCTGATTTGTGGGCGCAGGCTGGCCTCTCTGCTTTCCTGCCACACCAGCAAGAACCTGTCCCCAAGGTTTCACCTCTCTTTTGCTCCTCAGCCCCTTCAGTTTTAGAAGTCCTATGTCTTCGTTTTCCACCAAACACAGGCCCCTGCTTCCAAACTTCTCTCGTAGTTACATTCATCTCCTGGACAAGTCCTTTCTCTTTTTCCACAAACATTATATTAAATTTACCACAACTTTAAGTAAAAATATTCCCCACAATGACCTTCTGAATTTCAAATTTTCAAACTTTCCTGCAACCTCTTAAAGATCTTTGACTTTAACTTTTGCAGTAGAGTTTCTCTGCAAATTCTAACTTTTGTTTTCACAATTGCATTTGGACTTCCTCAGCTCTCACCCTCTATTCTACCTTCATTTGCAAGCCAACTCTTTCTATTTTCCCAAATCCATTCTCACCCCTGGGGCTCTCCAGACACAGGAGCTGTTTAATCCCAGGGGAGTGATGTGAGGCCTCCACCTCAAGCGACGCTCCCCCGCACACAGACCGCCTGAGTGTTAAATCAGAGTGCAGCCGAGTCATCAGCAGAACTCGTCGTCTTTCTTCATGAAGCTGCGGCATGGGGCTCTCTGAGGCTCAACGTGCCTTCAGCCTCAGCTAGACAGTCCCTCCTCAGCAGGAAACAAACGCAAACACGCCGCAAGTAAGATATGAACTGCTTGAGAACTCCCACCGTGATTGCTAACGCCCTGCAGCTCTGCACACTTGCTTTCTTCTCTGCAATTTGTGTTTGGGTTTCATGATTTCTGTAAAGAGAAAATAAGTATCCAGAAACATTTGCGCATGAAATAATATGATGTCTGGGATGTCATTTCAAAATTGTTCAGTGCAGAGGGGGAAAGTGGCTAGTGATAAGAGACAAGATTGGCCATGAGATGAAGATTGTTAAAGTCAAGCGATGGATAGATACATGGGGACTCATTATATTAAATTCTCTACTTCTGTGTATGTTCAAAAATTTCCACAATGATTTTTTTTAAAGAGATAATGCATGAAGTGCTCAAAGAGGGTGGTCAAAAATGTCATTTCCCTTGCCAGGGACCTCAACTAGGGCTGCCTTGAGCAGAGCTGTCCCCAAGCTGCCAGCCTCAGTTTGCACCTTGCCCTCTGCCAGGGGCAGCGCTGTGCCATGGCTGGGTGGGGACAGTGGGGCTGGCACATGATAAGGGAAGTAGCCAGTGGCAGATCACAGGCCCCTGTCCACACAGGTCCCTTGCCTCGCAGGTCACCAAGGCCCCCGAAGGGGGCACTGCTGGTCGCATAGGGGAGGTGGGCAGGGCTCTCCCCCAGCGCAGCTTTTAGAGGACAGGGTGGTGGGGATGTCTCCTCTTCTCCCTTGTTTTGCCAGGGGAGAAGGAGAATTTCTACAAAAGTTTGTCTATTATATTTTAGCAACTTCAGAGTGTCAACCTTTGGCTTCTGGTGCCTTCTCATCCCCTTCTGTTAATTTTCATACAGCCCTGACTTCCCTACGTGGGCTGCTGCAGCTTGTTAATATGTGGCTTCGAAACCAGCAATTGGGAGCTTGTGCAGCTATCCCCCAAAGCCAGTGGCACGTGGGGGACACAGGGCCTGACCCTCCTCCATGGGGTCCTCTCCTCTGTAAGCCCCCAAGCTTTGCTCAGAGGCTGGCGTGTGGGTCTTGCTCCTCTGGTGGGGCCTGCCCGGCCCCCGCATGGGAGGCTGCCCACACGTTACAGCGGATCCCGAGAGGAAGATGGGTGAGATCCAGTTCACGCTCTGCCCACGAGGCGAGTGCCAGTCAGGGTGCTGCATCCACCTCCACACCTCTAAGGGCCAGAAGTGGCCACCCTGCACTTTTGACCCCTTCCGCTGGCTCTCGATCCTCCCTGTGCTCTGAAAAGTCAACAGAGCCACCCAAGTCCCGCCCCTCCTGTGCCCAGTGCCCTCTCTTCTCACAGCCAGGCCTCTGTCCTGGGTGCCCGTCTCACTCGTCCCAGCCTCAGGTGGACAAAATGTTCTTGTGTGTTCCTTGGTGTTCACTACTCCAACTGCTGCTGCTGCAGCTCCCACTGCCTCCCACCTGAACCGTGCCGCAGCCCCTGGCTCAGCTCCTGCCTAAGGGCCCTCACCTGAAATCTCACCTGTAGACACAGGTGTGCCCCTCTCCTGTTTAACCCCCACCTACACGCAAACGCGAACGTCTAGCCCAGCGCACAGCGCCCCCTGACCTGGCCTCTGTCCGCCCCCTTGGTTCCTGTCTTACCACCAGCAATGCCCAGCCTTCTCCCCACCCGAGTGCCCTGCACCGCACCGGGTTTGAACCCACTGCCCTTCCAGACTTGGCTCTAGGCGCAGCTGCCTCCCCGGCCCCTGCCCCCTCCCCCTGGGTGCTCATTTTCTGTTTGCTAATACTTTTCTTTAAAACAGATGGTGACACACTTTGTATTTTGGAATAATTTTAGATTTGCAGGAAAGTGACAAAGACAGCACAGAGAGTCTCTGTCTGCCCTTCGCCTGGTTTCCCGAGATGTTAGTTAACATCACACATTGCCATGGTGTATCTGTCAAAACTAAGAAACTAGCATGGTTGTTGATATCTTTCAATTTGTTTTTAAACGGGGAGGTCTGAGATTGAGCAGGCAAGCAAAGCGAGTCCACTGCTGTGAGGAGGGACAGCGGCCCAGAGTGCAGTCAGGAGTTCTCCGAGCAGAGCGTGGCCTGCAGAACACCCTGAGGTGGCCTTTGATGGCCTCGGGGGAGCCCAAGTTCCCAACCTCTGTCCAACAGGCTGAGATCCCTGGCTTTTACTATGCCGAAGGTGGTGACTTCACAATTTGATCCCAGAAGTGACTACTGTGATGGCGTCAGAAAGGGAAGGAGCAGAAGTAACATCTAGCAAATCAGCCTTGCCTCAAAGTTCAGCTCACCTGCCAAGAAGAAAACATTTTCTACTGAAAATGAAGATAGGTAAGAGGAATTATGGATCCTACATCATATGTCTCACTCCAAGGAGCAATTTATCAGTGCTAGAGAGCTGTCAGCTGCTGACAGGATAAGGAATAACACCAAATGAATAATGTTGCCTCCAATACCAACTCCTTTAATTACAAGCCTCTTCTTTCCAGAAGAGAGACAGAAGATGTAGAAACCCCAATTTCATGCACTTGTGCCTGAATAATGTCTCCATGCTGCTTTTTCCAGATGGCGACCTTCTCACTGGAGGGACTAATGATGTGGGCATATTTAGGGAAAAACCAATAACGGAGTCTTTAACCTTCAACAACAAAAAGCGTGTTGTACAAAATGTTCCTTGGGATACATTAGAAAATATCAATTACATTGCTCACTGAGGTGTAATCAGCTGTAATAATCAAAATTAATTTTTAAAAATAATTAAACAGACCCCAGGGCAAATAGTTGATGCTCTTATCCTATGACATCACAGTGTACATATGTACCTGAGAAGTTGTGCCTTCTGTTAGTGACAAAGACATCTCGTGGAGATGAGCGATGGATGTGGGGGGCTGAAGGCTGCTGAGTTTCCTCCCAGCGAAGGGAGGGTGAGCGAGCGTCTGCGCCCTCGCTCTGCGCACTTCCCGGCACGTTCTGGAAGGGCCTGCTATGTGGCAGGCACTGTGCCCAGCCCCGACGGAGCTACTTGTATAGGATGCTGATAAGCAAAGATACGGTCGATGTTCAAAATTAAGAGTCCTCTTTGTTTTGAAAATAATGTTTTTAAAAATCCACAAGATACTGTAACAGTAGAAAGGATGAATAAATCAGGTTGAAGGTAAAGTGGGCTCAAAGGGGCAGGAAGAAGCCGTGGAGAAGTGTGCGTGTGCATATTTGTGTTTGTGGACGTGTGTGTTACAGAAATTTATCCCCTCAGGTGTGTGTAGTTACAAAAGCTGGACCATGCTTCTCTCTCCGGGATTCCATATCAAAGAGAAAAACATACTCAGTTGCAGAATCCTGCTGTTCTTGAGTTACTGAAAGTGAGGTTCTTCCTCGTGCTGACAGCTGAGGAGACTCCCATAGCTGTGCGGAAATTGGGGTGGCTGTGGGTGACTCTCTGCTCCAGTCCAGCCACACTGGCCTTGGCTGCCCTGGAGCACCCAGCACAAGCCTGCCTCGGGGCCAGTGCCCAACTGTCCTCTCTGCCAACCCCTTTCCCAGACAGTCACAAGGCTCATGTTCTTCCTAAATTCTCCCCTCTGCCTCAATGCCCTCTTGCCAAAGATGGCTTCACTGACGTTCTCCATCTAAAAGGCCGGGCCTCTCTCGCCATTCTCCCTCCCCTGACCCTGCACAATCTCTCCTCATTGCAACCAGCGCCCCTAGCGTTTATGAATTTATTTATCTGCGTATTATCTATCTTTGTCCCTTAGAATGCAGCTCTGTGCGAGCAGAGAATATGTCAGTTTTGCTCCCTGCTATAACCTCACTGCTTAGAGCAGGATACAGACTAAGCACTCAATAAATATTTATTGAATAAATGAATAAGACCTCAACTGATGTAGACAACATCTTCAGCAGTCTGCCTTCACCAAAGACAGCCAGCTTTGGACGTTCTTTCTTCCAGATCTCTCAATGTGAGCCAAGAGCAAACTGTCACAAGTCACTCAGTACACCTACCCAAACACTGCAGCCTACTCAAGCTGCTCTCCAATGAGCTGTTGCTCAACCCATCTCCCTGGTACTCACGGCCGCTGAGCTGTGCCAATGACAGTGACTGGAGAAGGAGCCTTGGCAAGAGGCAGCGTGGACAGGTGCAAGGATTCCACAAAATGAATGTCCCTGCCCAGCACCATAAGCATCCCTTCCCTAGCTCCCAGACAGGATGACCTGACTTTCTGGGGACAGTGCTAACTTGATCAAGGAGTAGAAGCTCCAGGGCGAAGCCAAGGGAGGACGGGCTGGACCCCTCCTGCCACAAACGATGTTGGCGGAAGCAGATGCCTGGGCAAGTGGGGGTGCTCCAGGCTCCTGGGCTCAGTACACAGCATCACCTGTGGGACGGCTTCCTCTTGGCAGAGAGAGCTATAAAGTAACGTGGAATTATGTAAACGGTCTTCTATTTCTAAAGCACGCGCAGTTTCCAAGTGCCTCCCCATGTTCTGGTGCAAAGAGAGCACATTTTCCAGTTGCAAATTCAGGAATGGAGGCTCTGAGAGGCTCTGTGAATTGCCTAAGGTCCTTCTCAGCAGCACAGAGATGGGATCTTATCTTCAGTCTGCCACTTAACGGCTGCAAAGCCTTAATCTTTTCAGATTCAGCTTCCACACTTATGTAACAGGGCTAACAACGCCTGTCTTATGTAGCTGTTATAGAATCTGAGTGAGTTATACACGCATTCATTCATTCAATCAGTGAGTCTATGAACACATTTATCGAACACTGTCTTCAGCAAGTCAACACACTGAAGATACAGCCGGAAAAAGAGGTAGGCTTTGCCCTCAGTTCTCAGAGCCAGGTGGTGGGCCAGCCCAGCTAAGCTCATTTCTGGCCTTCCCTTCTACATCTGGGCTCTCTCTCCACGTGCCCCGAAGCCTATGATTCCTGAAGATTAGAAAGAGAAATTCTCTGTCCCCTGGCTGCCTGGGCAGTTGCAAGCAGCCTCTTACTCCTCTCTTCTCCCATCATCTGGTGACTGTGCCTCCCCATCAGTCACTGACCACAGGACAACAGATTCTGAGCAGATGGAGTTTGGGACTGAGAGCTAGGACGCAGGTAACGTGTCTGTCTGCTGCCTCCTCCACCTCCCCAGGGAGCCCCACCCGAGTTCCCACAGCTATCTGCCCCACTGTGGAGAGAGGCCTCCTGGCCCCGAGGCCATGTCCAGCAATAGCCACAGTCTGCTCTGGAGAAGTCAGAGACCCCTGCCTTAGAATATATGGCAGACTGTGTCTTCCACAAAGAGTCTCAGCCACCTTTCCAGTCCTATGTGTTCTTGCAGAACGTGCCACTTCCCCATGAGGAGGTGGAGTTTATTTCCCTCCCCTTGAACTTGGGCAGAACTTTGTGCCTGTCTCCACATAGGTGATGCCATGCGGCTTCTGAAGCTAGGCTGTAAAAGGCAACACGGCTCTGTCTGGTGCTCGCTCTCTGTCTGTCTGTCTCTTCCCATTAGCCCTGGAAACCCTGCCACCATGCTGTAAAGAAGCCGGTCCCATGAGGGGGTCACGTGCAGGTGCTCCAGCCGATAGCCTCAGGTAAGGGCTCAGACTAGCGCCAGCAGCAACCACTGAACGCGTAACTGAGCCTTCCCATGATCCGAGCCCCAGCCCCAGACATTGTGGAGCTGAGATGCCCACCTGCCCACTGTGCTCCAGATTCCTTACACTAGTGCCCATGGTCACAAAAAAATCATTGTCAGTGCCTCTGAGCTTTAGAAGGATTTGTTATGCAGCTTTCAAGAAATGGACTAGAAAACCCCAATGGCTCTGCCCCACAAGGTCAAGAGGGCCCACCACTGTGTGTCCTGGAAATGGAGCCAATGTTTCTGCCCCCTTTGCTGGGCTCACACACCCAGCCATGCTGAGCAGTGTGCTAGTGCCCGCTAAATATGCCCAACTCCAAGGACGAAGAGAAGCAAGGAGCCAGCCCAGGCTCTGGCTCCCCTAGACATAGCCTCGGCTGGGAAGCCAGACACATACCCTTACGTGCTCCAAAGAACATGGAATTAGCTCACATCCAGTGACAGACAGCAGAGAGGAGACACAGCTCATGGGGTTTGAAGCAAATGCCTGGTGCTTCTCTAAGGAAAAGCTGTCTGGGCTCACCTCTGTCTTGCACTCCGGGTCCTTGACCTGCCGCCCGGGCATCAGCCTCATGGCTGAGGACAGGCTTCCACTCCACGAAGTGACTTTGCTCTGGTGGGTGACATTCGAGCGACTGGCCAGTGACTTCTTCTCAGATGCTGGGGACAGAGAAACAAAGAACGTCAGAGGTGAAGTAAAAGCACACAGTATTTCTACAGCTGTCTCAGCTTTCAAAGGGCCAGCCAGGGGCAGCAGCCTACTGTGGCTGCTTCCACGAAAGGAAACAGCCCAGGTTACGAGCTCACGCTGCTGTCTTCTGACCCTCCCTTGGCTAACAAACACCGTGGGCTTTCAGGTCACTGGGCATGGAACCCACCCCTAGCTTCACAGCTTGCTGGTGTGCAGCGAGATAGTGGGCAAGTCAGCTGAAGTTGCTGAGCCCCAGGATTCTCATCCTGTCGAATGGGAATGACAGTATCTGAACTCACTGGGTGTCATGAAGATTAGATAAGACTATGTATTTAAAGGATCTGGAATGTAGAAAGTGTTCAATAATATACAGTTGTTGGCAAAAAGAGAGCAATTTGTAAGCTTTAAGGTCCCTCTTACCGTTTTATTCCACTCTATGTGCATGAGTATATATGTCCTCTTTTATTGCACTTTTCCCTGAAATGGCAGCTGACATTTTCGATTCAAATTGTACATGTGTGTACATAGGTATTGCCATGGTTTGAATATGTGTCCCCTTCAAACTTCATGTTGAAACTTATTTCAATTGGTGGTATTAAGAGGTGGGGCCTTTTTTTTTTTTTAAATTGTGATATTTTTATAATGTTAAATCATATACTAAGAAGATATAAAATCCCATGAACCTTGACATACTAGGCCATGGAACACTGAAATATGTAAAACAAAAACTGTTAGAAATACAAGAAAGGACTGGACAAACTACATTCATAATGAAGATCTTTCTTAGAATTTGACAGATCAAATAGACAAAATCAAGGTAATAGTGTATCTGAAAAACATAATGTAAACATAATAACAATTAAAACGTTTGGTTATATATGTATAACTTGTTAACATTTTTATTCAACCAAAAGAAAATATATATTTGTTTTCAAATACCCAAAGGGCATTTTTAAAAGTTTATGCAATAGACCACAAGAATAATCTTCATGAAACAGACAGAGTCAAAATCACATAGGCCATGTTCTATGACCATGGTAGTAGAAATATTAGAAAGTAATAATAAAAAGACAATGTAATGCCCCTAGAAATTACATTTCCTAAATATCTCTTCAGTCAAAGAGGATATCAAATTTGGAATAACAGACTATTTAGAAAATGACAGTGGGAACACTGACCCTATGGCAAGCAGCAAAGCTGTGCTCAGGAGGAACTCCAGCCTTAAATGTTTTTATTATTTAAGGAAATCCAGAAATCATAAAAATTACTGAAGTAAATTTTTCAACTCAGCAATCAGAAGAAGATAAAATAAATCATAAGTGGGCAAATTAGTAACAGTAGAAATTAGTGGGGCCTTTTGAGAAGAGATTAAGCCACGAGGGTTCCCCCTCATGAATGGATTAGTGCCTGGAAAGGGCTGGAGGGAACCAGCCCAGCCCCTTTTTGCCCTTCTGTCTCCTCCGCTATGTGAGGACACAGCGTTTCTTTCCCCCAGAGGGGGCAGCAACAGGCACTATCTTGGAAGCAGACAGAGCCCTCATTAGACACAAGATTTCTTGGTAGTTTGATCCTGAGCTTCCCTGCCTCCAGAACTGTGAACAAATAAATATTTGTTATTTATAAATTACCCAATCTGTGATATTTTGTTATAGCAGCACAAATGGAAGAAAACAGCTACGTATATATGTCTTTGCCAGGACTAATTTGGAAAGCCAATTAGATAAAGGTTCTGTGCCACTGGGACAATATACGTGAAAATAACTAGCTCTTAAATCACTGTGAATTTTGTGATGCTGAATGACAAGTATATGAGCCATAATCTGAGAGCAGTAAACTCCTAAAAAATCAAAACTGCATTCTTGCAACTGCCTGGACTAATATGAGGGTAAAATGTTGAGTCACTGACAGAATGCAAGGCATGTTAATATTTTGGGGATACAGACTTCACTTCATGAAGTGACGGGACATGAGGACCCTGAGGCTCAAGGTCATCACATGACTTGGTGCAAACTTTCCAAGCTGGTAGGGGGATGTCAGGGAGAGACCTAGAACCCCAAGCTCCTGAGCCCAGGCCACAGCCTCCACACAATGGCCCCTTCCTCTAAGAGATTACTAGAATCTGCCTGCTTGGCTGGCACCTCTGGACTTCCAGTCTCCCAAGATGCAATGCAACATTTATTCTTTGTGAGGAAAGGAACATGAGGTTTTAGTGATGTCAATCCCATCCACCAAAGGGACGAGAAAAAGGGTCTGGGTGGAAAAGGCTTTGGGCCCCGAGTGGAACCTGGGGGAGTCTGGCTCTATAAGACCTAGCAGCTCCCACTCCCTAGAGCCAAGTGGACAGAGACCTAAGTAATGCTGCCAGGCCTTGAGCATTGTCTCTTCCCAGAGTGGGGTGACCTCTTCAATCTTCACTTCACTCTCTCCAGGTTTCACAGAGAGATCGATCTTGAAAGTGTCTTCCAGTGCCTGCCGCCTCTGTGCCACGAGCTTCTGCCAGAGAGTCTGCACTGTTGTCTGGATGTTGTGCTGGACTAGCAGAGAGAGCACATGGGACAATCAGGCCGACCGCAGTGAACCCCCCAGAGAAGGCTAGGAGATGGTGCACCGTGAGTGGCTTTACCCATACCCTTCTCACTTCATGTCTGGAACATCACACCAGTTTTCAAGCTCCAGCCAGAAGCAGTTAGTATGTAGAGCCATGGGACTGACAACAATGCTGCCAACATCCATGCAAGCTGGCCTCCCCCACCTCTAACTGCCTACCATCAAGTCCTGCCTGCCTCACGCGTCTAGACTAGGAGACATGATGGATGGGCTCAGAGAGCATCTTCCCCCGACACCTCAATTCCACTGCACGCCACAGAAGTACACTGTGTGGCCTCTGTGTAGCCAAATGGCTCCTTCCAATGTCCCCTAACATGTTGGCTTCTCAGGGGAATGGACGCCAGACTCAAGTATGTGCCCCGGGGTTCAGGACCCAAGCCAGTCATCTCTCCTAGCCCTGGAACATGATTCCCATCACCCACTCATCAGTGCCCTGGAACTGCTCAGACATGGATAGAGCTACCAAGCCACCTCTGTCTGTTGTGCCCGACATCTGTAATTCCCTGAACCAGGCCTACATGTCCTCTGATCTTGGACCACTGGCTCTTCCCTCTGGCCCATCCTCTGGAGACTGTTTTTCTCACCCTAGGGGGATGGACAGTGCCCAGTCCAGCTCTACCAGCCAACTCCCAAAGTATATATCTTCATGCTGTAATCAATACAGTGTCAGCATAAATGCAAAAGTCACAAGATTTTTGGGCACTGGCTTTGGGCACCTATGTGACCAGAACACAGAGGCTCTTGTGCATATAATCTTATATCACAAGATATCACAAGGTGAGTGGCAGTCTGCAAATCAAAGTGGCAGACAACGGTGTACTGAAGCTTCTGCTTCCTAGATCAGGAGAGAGTGTAATCTCCCAAACACAGAGGACTGGCTGCTATATTGCTAAACTTGATTTGAGATTAGTGAATCTAAGAATAAACTCCATTAAGCCAAAAGTCTTATAGAGAGTAATGAGTTTGTTTACTTCCTTCCCATTTACTGGAGAACAAAGCCGAGAGGCAACTAGATAATGGCTTGAACTAGGTGAGATGGCATGCCAGTTTCAACTTCTAGTGAAACACTACGGATTAAGCTCCTAGTCTAACCAAGTCCCACAGAGCTTTCTTTCCATCCATCCACCCACCATCCATCTATCCATCCATTCATTCCTTTCCATTCCATTTATTATACACAAAGACCATTCTAGGGTGATTTTGTACTAGGCTACCTTGCTACACTAACTACCACATTACTCTGGAATTTCCCATGTCCTCTTCTGGCCTTTGAAAATTTCCTTGATGGTATTTGCTCTCGTACCTTGGGAAGGATAAACTGAAGACCGTATGCCCAGCAGGTACCACTGTCCATCTACCAGCACCACCCCCCAAAAATAAACAAATACAATGTACCATCACTCAAACTTGGAAAGTCTTCCCCTCTTTTTTCTTTGACGTCTTCATTTGGGGAAAGGAAGACTTGATGATAAGGAGACATTCTGGGCTTTGGCTCCAATCCAAATCCTTCTGGATAACTGGTGGACAAGAGATTTTTCACTATCACCTCTAGTTTCTTTGGGACCATTCCATTGTTCTTTATTACAAATAATTACACTCAAAACTCAGGGCATATCAATATGGAAAAACTTACCTCATCAAGTTAAAGCAAACACTATTTAACAACTTCCACAGCAGATATTAACAGTGGCATTCTGGATAGCAGGGAAAGCACCTTCTCTTCAGGGGAAGTCCCATCTTGTGGAATTGTGGAATTCCATCCGTGCTCCCAGCAGGCCCCTGGGCCTTCTCCTGGTTCCTCACCAACAAACTGGCCACTTATTTTGGCGCTTTCCCAAAACACTCAACTCTGCCTTTCTTTGGCACTGATTTCATGCCACCTTGAATGGGGCCCGAGCTGCTTTATGGGTGTGCCTATCTGTGCAATAAATAGGGCCCCGTTTTGGGGCTCTGCTGTTACCCGTCTTGAAATTTGGAGTAATTTTTGGACATGAGCCCTGCATTTAAATTTTTCCAGGGGTCTCACACATGATGTAGCCAGTTCTAAGTGGGGGCACAGTGGTTTATACATTAGGTTTCCTAGGAATGGTGTGCTCTGGGGGTCCTACTGATGTTAATTTCCATGTGCCCATTATGACACAACACAATAGGCACTCAGTAAGTGTTTGTGGGTTGAACTGACAATGATGAGCAAGGAAAACATATTAACATATGAGAATGTACATTTTTGAAATTTCTAGAATACAGTCGCCTTTGGATGTTGGAGGCAATCTTGCTGAACAAGAATGTGAGGAGGGCGTCATTTCAAGCACAAAAGCCAGTCATCATTCTGCTCCCCTTACTTATGCTTTCAGGATGGCTAGGGCCTAATTCTTAAAATACAGGAAAAAAAAGAAAAGAAAACAAAGAACTCCCCAAATTTAGCCACACACTGAAAATGAATTCTTTTATTTCAGACAGATAAAAAGACAAGTGCCTCCTCTAGGCTAGGAGGGTGACTCAATACTTCCCAGAGAGTTTTAAGCAAGTCAATGGTAGTGTTTACAGTCAACTCTACAGGATTTGGGGATTTTTTTTCAAGTGATCAAACTTATAACTTGCACTGGGATGAATATGACCAAATAAAAGGACAAGAGCTGAGCGCAATATCCCATTGTCCTCTCTTCCTCAACACTTACATGGCTCTGTTAATAACAGACAGTGCTCACAGGCAGGATGATGCTGGTGACACGTGGCATGTGCACACTGCCACACAGAGAAAGACAGGAATGAAACTGTGTGGAGAAATATATTTTCAAACTTGAGCCCTCTAGAAAAGGATTTAAATAAGCTTAAATTAATAGCTTTTTATTAGTGTTTCATAGGCAAGTGTGCTTATGGATGTCTTATTATTTAATAGATATAATTTATATTATGTATAAATTTATTTTTAAGAGAACAATTATTCCTGGTTTGCACAATGAAATTATACTTTTCCATTCTAAGACTGCATTTATCAAATGTTAATGTTTCTGAAATCTGGCTGTTTCATAAAATCAATGTGTACAATTAATGTCGGCATTTTCTGCTTCAAAAATTAAATCAGTGAGATATCTTATAAGCTTAGAATTGTAGATATAGGGTAAATTATTATCTCATGATGATTCCATCTCCTCGGCCACATGGGCAGGTATGGGTATGACTTAATATATTATCTATTATAACACTGTACATAGTTTGGATGACCAGATAAACAAAAGGATTATATCATTTATATTGACCTCAATCAAGCATCCCTCTAAATCTCTCTTTTCTGCATTGACCACCAGCAGGAATGAGAATAAGTGGGCAGCTCTCACCTTCTTGCATTGAGCAGCAAAAGGCAATGCATGAGACACAGGAGGAAGCTGACGTTGGAATTGTAGGTGGCAAAGATAACATCCCAGTGTTCCTGTAGAAAGTTCAGGATGCTGAGAAGGCCAAGGCATTCTGAGAGGGACTGCTGGGGCTTGGAGAGGCAATAAAGAATGACTTTATTTAAACTGCTGTATAAAGCACTGAGGACAGCATCCCTTTGAGAAGAGGCAGTCTCGATGACCTGTGTCAGAAAAATAACACACACACACACACACACACACACACATATACTTGTGAGTATTTTGCAATTTTAGATACTGACCCAGTTTACCAAAATAAATAAATAAATAAATAAAATCAAAGAGTGACATGATCTAAAATTCAAATAGGACTAGTTTCCTTTACCTTTGAGCTTCTATTTAAGTGAATGATCAAAAAAGGCTATGCAGAATTTGGGTGAAAACTTGTGTCAAAAAAAAGTTAAAAGTTTACCATGATCATATTATGACAAATAGACTTGGCAACCAGAGATTCCTGAAATACTGGTAACATGGTTGACATTAAGTGTATGAGAGCATGCTATTAGTAATATCTACTTCTAAAAATAGATATGTGTCATTATTAATAGTTACCATATGTAGAGTTTTTACAATATTCCAGGTATTCTAGGATATATTTAACCAAACAGGTGAAAGAATTCTACAAGGAGAACTATAAAACACTGATGAAAGAAATCATAGATGACACAAACAGGTGGAAAAACATCCTATGCTCACGGATTGAAAGAATCAATATTGTGAAAATGACCATACTGCCCAAAGCAATCCACAGATTCAGTGCAATTCCTATCAAAATACCAACATCACTTTTCACATAATTAGAAAAAACAATCCTAAAAATCATATGGGACCACAAACGAGCCCAAGTAGCCAAAACAATCCTAAACACAAAGAACAAAGCTGGAGGCATCACATTACCCAACTTCAAATTAGGCTACAAGGCTATGGTAACCAAACAGCATGGTTCTGGTGTAAAGGTAGACACACAGACAGAATAGAGACTAGAGACACACAGAATAGAGAACCCAGAAACCAAGGCAAATACCAACAGGCAACTGATCTTCGACAAAGCAGACAACAACACGCACTGGGGAAAGGACGCCCTATTCAATGAACGGTGCTGGGAAAACTGGAGAGCCACATGCAGAAGAATGAAACTGGATCCCTAGCTCTCACCATATACAAAAATTAACTCAAGGATTAAAGACTTAAATGTCTAGAATAAACATTCTAGAAGTAAATGTAGGAAAACCTCTTCTGCACATGGCCTAGGCAAAGAATTTATGACTCATAGACGTTTCGAGAGCTGTGAGCCCTCGGGCCCAGCACCCCTGAAGGCACCAGCCCCTGCGGGCTCCCCCTTTTGGGTATGAGCTCTGAGTATCTGGTTTGGCTACGGGAAGCTCATTGGCTTCATTCTCAACACAACTTCCCAAGAATCTGATTTTAACCTTTCTGGAGTTATTCCTGAAGAAGCCACTGAATACATTTTTTTTTCCAGGTTTGCCTGGACCTGTGCATCAGACAAACTGACGGTTGCCCTAGGAACTGTGCCAAGGCCCAGGCCTGGGGTCTGTGGGTGACTCTGCAGACGGAAGGTGCTAGGGGAGCCAATTTTGCTCTCTGCAAGTTATGAAGAGGAGGGAGGACGGTTCTCTTGGGTTCCGCTGCAGAGGGCATGCCCAAGGCTGCCGATAGGAGTTGCTGGAGGTGGATTCCAGCTTGGTAAGAGAAGTACTTTCTAGAACCACAGACATCCCCATGGGTGGGACAACTTGTATGTCCCACAGTGAACCCCTCCTCACAGGAGGGTTCAGGCAAAGGCTCACGGAGGCTTGTCAGGAAAGGTCTCCAGCATGTAACAGGGCTGGGGATCTAAAAAAGGCCCCTTTCAATGCTAGGATCTTGAGATTGTGTAATTCTCGGTGTGTACACACATGTACGCACACACACGGCAGCATTTTAGATCGGATCCATAGGCATGCATTCACACACGTGGGTATGTACGTAGATCTATTTATCTGGAGAGAGAGAGCACAGGCATGAATAACAAAACCAGGTAAAAATATTAGATTCCTGCCTCAATTTCAGGAAGGTACAAATATGACAGATAGAGGTGGGTACCACGGAAGAAAATGAAATAGGCCTTTCAGAGACAAAGACGTCGTTAGTCCTTTCTTTGTTGATGAGAAATAATTAAGGTCAAACCGATAATGACAATAAACTCTCAAGGGGTTGAAGCAGCGTGTAGGAGTTTACAGCGCTCAGGTGCCAGTGCAGGGAGTGGAGGCCCCAGTGGCTGAGATGGATCTCAGGTGGCCTGAGGTGAGGGCCCTGCAGGGCACTCAGTGACCACCACGTGCTCCCTGGGCACTTCCTTCCCCGCCCAGATCAGATGCTATTCCAGGGAAGGACGGCAGACTCACCTTCACCAGCTGGACAGTGGCCAGGAGCACCCCACCCGGGCGCCCGGTCAGTCAGCGGGGCGTGCTTACCACCATGATGTGCTCCAGGATGAAGAGAAGGATGTGTCTGGGGTCTGCCGAGAACGTCCCGCCGCTCAGCTTCTCCACCAGCTTCTGGGTGAAGTAGGAGACGTTTGCGAGCAAAGCAGCGGCGGCTTCTGCATTTGTCTGAGGCTCTTTACTGCCTGGCGGTCGGGGAGGAGACAGGCTGGCTTGAGGGTCTACATGGACTTCACCACAGTCTCCAAGCCCCTCATGGTGACCAACCACGTCTCAGTCACCTCCAGGCACCCCATTGCTCCAAAGACAGAGTCTTGTACTTGGGAGGTGCCCGGCGCACATAGTTATTCCAAGTAAATGCATCATGAATAATCTGGTCAGTGACATAAACCAAGTGGTGAGAAAGGACCAGGGGAAGCATCTCCGCCAGTGGCTTTTTAGAATGAGGATGGGGTGGAATGTAGTGCCTGAGGCCAATGATTGGAGACCTGGAGCCCTGCTGCTACGTGTGGCTGGGGACAAAGGTGGAACACTGGTGGTCGGTCTATGCTCACAACAGTGCAGGCACCAGGCCCAGACATGTGTGTGACGTTGTCAGCCAACCCCTGGAACAACCCCATGAGTTAGCCACGACTGCTGTCCTCATGCACAGGTGCTGGCACCTGCCCAGGCCAGAGTCACACGGCTGTCCAGTGACAGAGCCACACCCACACCCTGCACCACCCTGCCACGCCCCCACATTTCACACTCTCTGTAAGAAAGGCCCAGAAGGCAGGGTTTCCAAGTTGTGGGCAAGGAGGATCAGAAGATGAGTCATGTCCCCAACGAGTCCCGTGGCTCAGAAACCACAGAAAGGACTTTTATTTAATCTTGCCAAGAAGGTACAGCTACCTTGGAATTAAGTTATTGGAATGAAGCCTCAGTCTGAAATTCTGAAGGGCAATGGCAGCATGTTCACCCAGGTTCATTTGTATAAGAAACATGGGCCGCGCACCTCTTCCGTACTCAGGCAGAACGCTGAGCAGACGATGTGAAATTCCAGGATCTTGACTTCCCTTATGGGAAGAGATCTCATTTCTACTGAAGCTAGAGGAGAACCGATTTTAGCTCACAGGACAAAAGAACCTTCTGTCTCCGTGTGGTCCAGCAATGACGGTGGTGCTATGGAAAGCGGCAAACACCCCTTCACTGGGGGCCGGGGCAGGGTCAGTGAGCTACTGTTGTGGATGCCTGGAGGGACTGACACCCAGGAGGAGGGTGGCGTCCCATGGCTGTGGTCACCTGCTGGGGGGCACGCTGGCTTTCCCGCTCAGCGGTCAGTGGCCTCGTGTCAGACACAGGGAGGCCCAGGTTGTCCCACTCACCTGTGAGTATCAGGGCATTGCCCCCGCTCATCATGTGGAATGTTTCCATGGAGGAAAGCAGGACTTCAGACTGGAAGTCTCGCTTCTGTTGACTGGTGGCATTGTCCGGAGAAGCCTGGAAGCACAGCCGGGGACTGACTGAGACAGCAGCCACACGGCCATCATGTCCACTCAGCACCCACCACTGCCCTTGCCTGGCAGTGCACTGATGCCACAGCTGCCTTGACGTGGACTGCTGACAGCTCACAACTGCCCCTTCTTGGGGGCTTTGCACTCTGACGACCGAGCTGCCTCACCCAGGACACGACACCCACTTCCCCAAGTGAAGAGGCAAGGAGGGAGCCCACAGCCCATGGCCACCTGGCAGGTGCCTCGAGGTGGGGCCAAATCTGGGAGGCAGATAGCATACCAGCTCCCCCTGGGGACCAGGCTCCAGCTGAGACCACCTCTGGGCTAACTTCTCCCACACCCCCTCTGCTTGCCTCCATCCTTCTCCTAAGAGCATGCCCCCCTCAATAAATCGTTTCCACAAACTGCCCCCTCCTCAGGCTCTGCTTCTAGGGCCCCTGCCCTCACTCTACCACCAATTGCTCTGCCAGGTCCTGCAGTTCAGAGACTCCCCCCTACCCTCTGATCACTGCAGTCCCTGGCTCTCCCTCTCCCTGGGGACACCCTTCCCTGAGGGTGCCTGTCCCCTTGCAAGCTCCACAGCACACGGCCCCAAAACACCCTCTCCAACCCACCTCTAGGAGCACCTCCAGGGGCAGCCACTGCTTGGGGCTGGGGGCCCCAAGGAGGAGCTCCCTCAGGAGAAGCTGCATGAACTCCCTCAGCTGCCTCCGGGCGAGATGTGACTTGGCAGGAGCCTGCAGACTCTTCACAGGGCTGTCACCTTCAGCCGCAGCCCCAGGACTGCTGGTGTTCCAGGCAGACTCAGCCACCGCCCCCTCAAAGACAAGAGAACCCCAACATGAGCAGCCTGCCCTGTCTCAAGCCCTTTCATCCCTACATCTGCAGTGTGCGTGGGCAGGGTTCTCATCACACACCCTAACGTGTGGGGAAACTGGGGCTTCAAGGAAGGAGGCCGCCTGCCCAGGGTCCAGTAGCTTGTAAGGTGACCTGCTGTGGTCTGAGAACCTGGGCTAGGCCGTGTCGTACAGAGAAGGTAAGCCCAGAGTCAGAGAGGCTGCGGTACTCAGAGACAAAGCCCAGGATATGCTGGGCAAAGCTGCTTCCCTGCCCGCCACAGCCCCCGTCAGTAAACAGCGACAATACAAACCATCTCACAACGGAGCTGTGAGCATGAAATGAGAGAATAATGGACATGGCACAGCCTGGCACCCAGTATATGGTCAGAGGACGCCTACTCTGGCCTCCTGGTGGGGCCCCCGCCTTGACTTCCTGCCCAGGCTCCGCTGATGTTGACAGGTAGGACCCTCAGGGGAGAATGACGGAGAAGCAGGACTCCAGAGTCCTTTCCTCAAGTCCCTGATGTGCCTCGGCATTGTCTTTCCCATTTTATATTTACAATGCTGGGAGAGAAAGTGGACAGGGCTCATTACCCCGGATACATCCAGGAGGACACAGAGAAGCTGGGAGGCTGAGTGACGCACCCAAGGACACTCGGCGGGGGACTGCTGACTCCCAGCCCGTGAACTTTTCCTGCACGTTCATCTGTTAGCACCTCCCTCTGCTCATTCATAAAATTAATGCAGCCATTCTTAATTAAGCCATAAAATGAATTTAATGGCACCTAGGGAGGTGGTGACTGCATTAATTAGCTCCGTGCGGCCTTGATTGGAAAGATGCCATATAAATTCACAGCAAATCGAAGCCTTTGGCCACCAGCCTTCTGCATGAAGAGGGCCTGTCACATTTCTGTGCAACAAAGGCCTCGAGGAGCCAACTTGGAGCTGGGACAGGCAAGGACGGGTGGGGAGGAGCGCCTGGGAACTGGAGCCAGGAGCCTCAAGACGGGGCCTGGCTTGCTTGCCCATGGTCAGCTGCAGAAGTGACTTTGGGCCGGGCCCTCCCCCAAGCAGGAGCTGCTGACCAGGGGGAGGAAGAGCCCAGGGTCAGAGTGTGCGCCTGGGCTACGCCGGGGCACTGGGCTGGAACCCCACCCAGCAGATGGCAAGCCTTGCCCTTGGGCATAGGGGCTGAGCAGGACATCTGGGTTGGGAGTGTCAGGCCACTGGCCCCCTACAGAGCACCCACTTAGCAGGGTGCAGGGGAAGGCCTAGTCTCCCCCATCCTCCCCGCCTGGCCTGGCTGCCTGGCCTCTGCGTGCGGGTCTCAACCCCGCCTCCTGCAGCCAGCAGGGCCTTCCTTTGCTCTCGATTGAGTTTTTTCACTCTCACTTTTCTAGTAAGTCACTTCAGTTAATATGAATCCCTCAAACCATCTCAAAACCACTATTTTGAAAATAGTCTAGTCTTTATATATAGTCTTTTTGTTAAAACTAATTACTCTTACATTTTATTTGGCCATTTAATTTTATTTTAAACTGACCATAACGGAAAGGACATGGCTTTGGGCTGAGGGCGTGAGGCTTAAGTCCTGGCTCTGTCACTTGTTAATCAGGTGAAGTGCAGCATTTTTCATTCTCTCAGCTGTGCTGGAAGATGGGTCTTGCGACCCCCACGAGGCCGGGAAGAAACTGGTAAGCACCTTTGTCTTTCTGCATCTCCGTTTCCTCTCACTGACACCACCTTTGTCAGGTGGCTGTTCGGGTTACGTAAAGCACCAGGTTCGGCCGGTGGGGGCTGTGCCCAGAGACACACTAGTAAACCAGTGTGTTGTGCACTCATTTTGTCAGTTAGCAGAGGGCTATGGAGCAACCACCCCCGCATTTGCTTGGCATTGTCTGCAAATCCCCCTGTGCACCGTGCCCTGCCTTTAGCTGCAGCTGTCAGTTGGCCTGCAGACATGGCTAGCTCACGCTCCCTCTTTGGGTCCCTGCTCCCTAATCCGCCCAGGTGGAGGTGGATGCATGTATTTCTGCCCATCCTCCTCCTATACCTGACCTTCTGCACCCATTCTCACCTGCTCCTCCTCTCAGCTCCCAGATGCTCTCAGCTACCTGACTCGCCACCCCTTAACCTGCGCGGCCTGCCTCTGGGCCTGAAACTCACACAACTTCCCATCGCCCTTCTCTGACTCCCAGCACACAAGACCCAAGGCCTTGTTCTCGAGCCCTGGGTCAGCCCTTCTCCCCTCCCCACCCTTGGCTCCTCTGGCTCTGAGCTGGGCCTCCGAGCAAACCCACTGCCTGGGAGGAGACTCGAGTCATGACCCGAGGGACCTGCGAACAGGACGAGGTCCTGAGAACCAAAGGCCGAACAGGATGCTCTGCCAGGACCGGCCTCCCCTGTCCGGTGCACAGGCAGCAGCCTTCCTGGAATGGGGCTCATCGTTCCCCCCTGTCAGTGCGTGGGAACTCCATTCAGAACTGGACTCGATCTGCTATCAAATTCCTCACTACTGAGGTCCTTAACAGCTCAAAACAATGACTGAGTCTCAGAGCAGAAAACGACCTGGACCTGCACCTCAGTCAAGAAAAGGAAAATTACCCAAGTTGTTTATTCAATGTTCCAATCAAGTTGCCTTAGAATGTATTTAATTTGGGCGAGTGGGGAGGAACTTTTCCCTTGTCCCTTGAGGGATGATGAAGCTCACACCTCCTCTCCCGGGGGCAGTGGCATGTCCTACCTTTTGGGTTCCCAGGGAGAAGGTGGCTGTGGCCAAGATCTGGAGGAACTCCGGGGCTCGCCACGCCGGGTCCTGGGGGTAGGTGTGGTGCACGAGGCCGAGGAACTGCAGCACGCCGGCCGGGAACGCCTGCTCCCAGGCGCTGTCTCCAGAACCTGCGGGGGGCTGAGGCACGCTTCGTGAGAGGCGGTGCGTGGCGGCTCAGGGCAGGGGCTGGCTAAGGCAGAGGAGCTGAGGCCCGGGGAAGACTCCTTTCTGAGACTTTCAACAAGACACCTAAGACTGCGGCTCAGCACCGGGTACTGCCCATGGTTTGGGGAAGGGTTTAATATGCACAGACGTTGTTCTGAGGGCTTCACACGCATTCCCTTTCCCACCTCACGACAGCCCTCTGAGGTAGGTTCTGTGTTTACCCCTATTTTACACGTGGGTAACCAGAAGCCCAGAGAGGTTCGGTAGCTTGCCAAAGGTCACCCAGTGGGTAAGAGTCAGTGCCCGGAACTGAACACAGGAAATCTGGCTCTAAAGTCTGGCTGTCTTCCCCACACGATCTCTGTGTGATTAGACATAGCACCCTATACTCAGGAACTTGCCCTCAGAAGTAAATCCAGCCTTCCCTAGCCTGGCACTCATGTTTTCACTGCAGATTTTGCCCAGGCCAATACCTGGGCACACCTTATCTGAGGCTGGTGGGGCTTAAAGAGCCTCTTCCCTGCCAGCCAGGGGTCTGGGATGGTTCCTATTGTACTACCCCTGAGGAGGCCTGGGCACCAGTCTGCTCAGACACCACAACGTCTCTCCCATCTGGTCTTGGCCACACAGCTGAGCCTCTGCCCTGAGTCCTGACTACACAGTAGCACCCCCTGGAGCCCAGCTCCCTTGGCTGGCCTTGCCAGCCACTGTCCAGACACTGACCCTAACCCAGTGTATGCAGCTGCTGCCTGAGGCCCTGCTGTCCTGAGTGGATACCCTGGAACTGGAAAACTGGCCAGCCTGAACCTGAGGGTCACTCCCTGCACAGCCACATGGCACCTGGACCGATGCTCAGCCTGCTCCTGCACATGCTACAGGAGCACACCAGGCCCTTCCTTTGTGAGGCCAGCTCCTCAGCCCCAGCCCCTCCCATCCGCGGCACCCTCATTTCCCCACCAGCCTGCCACTCAGTGCTGGCCTGGGGTGCTTGAGTTAGGATGTCCCATTAACCAAGTAGCCAACGAGTGCCTGCACTGTGTCTCACACTTAGAAACTCAAATCTAAGTGCAGAAAGAAAGGCAATACACTTGGGACCATTAGAATCACATTTCTGGGATCCCACGAGGGTTTTGTATGGGGCTGGAGTAGGCAGGCAGAGAGAAGCCATTTCTGAAGTCACCTGCATCTGAGTTCTCTACCAGGTTCTTGAGGCACAATGTTAGATTTGCAGGAGAGGATGAAAGACAGGAGTTCAGAGAGCTTTCTCTGGAGTTAGAAAACCTGGACTGAATCCTGCCTCTGCCACTTGCTAACGGTGCAGCTTTAGACCAGCTCTTTACTTCCCCCAGGCCTTGGACTCAACTCTATAAAACAAGGATCATAATGTGACCTATTTCAAAAGGTTGCTGTGAGGATCAAATGAGACATTTTAGCAATTTGGGCTTATTTTCAGTGACTCGCACAGGGTAAACACAGAAGAAGCAGGGAGAGGAGGTCAGATAGAGAGGACTTAGACTTTTGGAAGAGCACTTTGGAGTTGATGTACCAAGCAAGAGAGATGCCCCTGAAGGCTCTTAGGCATGCCCATGGCCAGGAGTGCAACACTGAGGCCAGACACACATGCCTCCACTGTGTCCCTGCTCTGTGACCTTGCTTGAGTGAGTTAGCCTCCACATTTTCACAATGGACACAACGCCATCTATTCCAAAGGACCGTCAAAGAACTTACAGCACAAAACACTAGCAAGGCTGTGGAACAGCTAGAACCCTTCCAGAATAAGGGCTGGGGAGAATGTAAATTGGTACTTCTACTTTGGAGAGCTATTTGGCATTATCTACTAAAGCAAGTCCTGTTTATAGCTTGTGATCCACAACTTCACTTTTGAGTATATCTCCCATAGAAAGGAGTAGACGTGTCCACTAAAAAACATGTATATAGCAGCTTTATTTATGGTATTTCCAAGCTGAAATGAATCAAAATGGATAAACAGTGATTATCACAATAAAATAGCACTCAACAATAAAAAAATGAATTACTGATATGCACAACAACATGGGTGAATCCCACAAAATGTAATGATGAGTGAGAGAGGTCAGATGCAAAAACAATACATACTGTATGGTTCCATTTATATGAAGTTCTGAAACAGGCAAACTAATCTATGGTTACTACTGGGCAACGGCATAATACCAAAGTAAAGTTTCAGGCAAAAAATAAAATAAAATAATAAAATCTGAACAGTCTGAGAAAGATATGTTAGAACTATTCACTACAATTAAGTTTCTAGCCTTTTTTTCTTATTCTTTCAGCTTTTGTCTTTTATATTTTGATTCTTGTCTCCTGTATTTGGTAAATGATGCTTTCAAGATAGATATCTTCATTGTACCAAATCAATCATTAAGTGACTTTGTTCTTGTTATGTATACATATATATTAGATCCCAGAAGGCTGGGTCTTGTTTTTTATTCAATCTAAAAGTCATATCCTTAACACAGGAATTTAATCTTTTTATGTTTGCTATTATGATATAAAGATTTGGTCTTATATTTTTACTTCATTTACCATATTATGTATTTTCTTTGTTTTAAATGCTTGTATGTTATTTTTATTTGCTTTATTTTTAATAACATTAAAAAATGAATTGGTTATATAGGTAACATATTCCTTATGCTACAAACAGAAAATATATACCTTCTTAGGCACCCCCCAAATTAACTGCACATAGTCCTACAATGGAACCATGAATAAATTTACCAAAGATGAAAAATGTGCAGATCATATAACCCAACCAGGGAAAAAACAAAATTATAAATAGCTAAAAATAAAAAACAAGAAGCTCAACCACATGGATTTTAAAAATATGAATCAAAGAGAACTCTAAACTGCAATCACAGAAATTCTAGAAAGCAATAAAAAATGAAGATGCCAAAATCAAAATCTTAGAAATTGACAGGAAAAAAAAAATCAGGAGACTTATAAATGTATCCAAGGAAGTTGTTCTTTAAATAAACCCACAAGCCTTCAGCTCCTTAAGTACCAGGAGAGGCAGGTAACAAGAGAACATGGACACACAAACTGAGACTGAGAAGGGGAAATACACTCAAAATGAAATGAATTAAAAGAGAATACTTGTGCAAATTAAATAAATGGGAAATTATTTTAAAATGTCAATTAACTGAACAGAGTCAAAAAAATAGTTAAAAGTCTAAACAAGTCAATAATCATGAAACAAACTTAGGGCCAGTCAGTTTCATCGGAACAATTTAAATAATATAAGAATCATGGATTTAATATCTTCTTGAGTATAAAGAAGGGAAAGCAGTCTCTTTTAAATATAAAACTAGCATAATACTGATACCAAAACCTGACAAAATTATAACAAAAAGAAACATGCAAGCCAATACTATTCATATACATGCATACTAAACCATAAATAAAATATTAACAAACAGAATAAAAACTGAGTGGCTAAATGAGGTCCTTGCAAGAATGCAAAGAAATCTATTGGTGTAATTCATCACAGGCAATTGGTTAAAAGAAAAAAGGCATATGATCACCTAATTATATGCTAAAAATTTAATAAAAATGAAAAAATTTTCTGTTTCAAAAAAGGAAAAAAGTGGGATCTGTGCTTTCTCAGCATAATTAAACATACACACAGAAAAACTGGCAAAAGATAGAAACAAGTAGTTTACATTAAAATAAATAGAGATAGAACAAAATAAATAGAGATAATTAATGAGCATATGAAAAGTGGTTTCAACCTCAGTAATAATAAATGCAAAAGAACTCCACTATGAAAGCATCGCAGTTTGGCCGAGCTGCGGAGGCTGTGGGGGTGGGCTGTGCACATCCATATGAGATCCTGAGATAGAAACTAGCTGGTGGGATGTGTGTGTGTAATGGCTAGTGCAATCCTTCTAAGAAGTGCATCTAAAAGAAGACACAGAAAGTATGCTTTGACCTGCTATCCTGCGTCCCAGAATTTGTGCTAAGGAGGTCATAAAGCTAAAAAGAAAAAATTATTTAAGAAAGTTCATTACAACCATTTTATAACAACAAACACTCCAAAAAACAGCATAAATTACTATTACAAATATAGATGATTCTGATATTTTTCCACTTTATTGACATGGAAAGATGTTTGAAAATGTTGAGAACAAAAGGCAAACGGAGTTTATGTGGTCTTGCGGTCACATCCTCTGTAAGGATATGGCATGATCTTGGAGAGGTGTCCAGAAGGATATTCCACTAAAGTTCAAAGTGGTCATTTCTGGGAGGGTGTATGTCAGGTGATTTTTACTTTCTGCTTTTCTCTTTTGTTTAAATGTTAAAGACAATCATGTATCATTTTAGAAAAGCAGTAAGTTTCCCCTTACAATAAGCCTCCAATGGCCCTTGGTGTCTACAGAATGAGGTTGGAAGTTTCTAGCCTCTCCTGCAAGTTCTTGCTGACCCAACTCACCATTAATTAATCACTCCTGCTCACAGGCCACATGGCCTTTGCTCTACATCTGAGATAACCTCTCTATCCACATCTAGTGGACCTTGAAGGCCCAGGTCAGAGGCTTCCCGCTGTGGAAACCTCTCCACGCTGTGCCTGTAGCTGGTTGTCACCTGTCTTCTCTGACAGGTCTTTCCCTCACAGGTCACTCATGGGCGAGGCCTCCCTGTCTTGGTGGAGGTGGGCTCCTTGAGCAGACAGGACCCTCTTCCTCCTCAGTAATGTTCCCTTTGACTGAAGGCAGTAAATCTCCCAGTGAAGAAAGCCAATGTTTACACAAATGTTTAAATGGAAAATAGATGTCCCCAGGGAGCTTTATGTGCTTCTTGGGGACCATTAGGCTGGGTTTCCAGTTGTGCACCTGAGTCATCTCTAGGAACCTTCCCTGCCTCTTCTATCTCATCTTGCTAGTTACCAGCATTACTGGGAAGCTGCTAGGAAAAGTCAAGGTGACCCTTCCAAACTGGCCTTCCCATTAGAACCTCTTCGGGGCTGCATGTGGGGAGTGGGTCTCACCTGGCTTATGGTGGCTTTTAGCATTTCGAGGAGCAGCAGGGCACCTTCTGTGCACAGCCCGGCCCGGAGAACTTCTTCCTGGTGGTACTTCTGCAGGAGCCACTGAAGCATGGCATCAAGGCTGTCCTGAAGGAGGAGGCTGGGGCTGTAAGACCTGTGGCTACACACGAAGGGGACCAGCTTTGCAGCCGGTGCATCACATTTCTGGGGGGCTTCAGTGGGAAATGCAAAACAGCACAGTAGCAGTCTAGGTGAGCCCATGTGAAAAACCCCAGCCCAGTTGATGTTGCATAAAGAAAACACACACCTCTAAGAAGGTGCTGAATGAAGACTCCCTAGCAACTTGTATCGAGTTTAGTTCCTCTGGTCTGACATCACAAGTACTCAATGTCCTAATCAACTTTAATGAATTTTTGTAAATGGGATTATATAAGACATATGAAGAATTCAAAGGCTTCAGGGGAAAGGACAGTGCAGAGTGTAGAGGAGAGAGCATGAGGTTTAGAATCAGAATGGCCTGACTTTGTCTTTTTAATAGCTGAGCTCAGGCAAGCTATTTTGTTTCTTGGCAGTTCAGTTTCCTTCTCTGTGAAATGAAAATTACATTACCTACCCCAAGGGATTCTTTAAATATCAAGCAAAATAAAATATGTAAAATATCTATCATGGATCCCAACACTTAGCAGATGTTTGTTTCCTACAATATGTTAGAGAAATAAAAATTTAGGGTCTCAATTACCTTAGCATAGCACGTTAAGGACTTTATTTTGAAGTGCGACCTATAATACTATTAGTCTATATCAAGATTTAAATCTGTTAACTGTAAAGATAGGAAAGATAAGTGAATTTTTTAGCGTTCTCTTTGCAAAGTCCTTCCCCTCCTATATTTCACTTCAGTTCAGTTTGACTCAACTCCTTAAGACCAAGAAACAATTTCCAAGTCTGCTATTTGTCAGGTGTCCAAGAAGGCGAGGAAAAGCTGGGCTTGCTGTTCAGATGCTCGGTAACTAAGGGGGAAGGCAAGCATGAAAACGTGTTGGTACCATATAAGGTAAAGGTACACTGAGGCACAAAGGAGGAAATGGTTCCCTCTGCCAAGGGGGTCAAAGCAGGAGGTGGCATCTGAGCTGAGTGCTGGCGGAGGACACTCCACCCAGGTGGGTGATGGTGTGAACAGGGAATCAGTAACAGCCAGTCTCACTGGGGAGGCGATTTAGCGGAATCACAGATAAAGGGTTGGCGACTTGCAGCCTGCTTGGAAAGACAAGTCAGGCCCCCCGAGATGAAGGATCCCAGGCCAGCTATGGAGTCTGAACCTGATGCCGCAGGAGCGAAAGCAAATGAACACTTGGGCCGTGTGCAAGCAGGTGACAGTGGGTGGTGGGAAGGTGCACACAGTGAGCGCAGACGCCTCGTTGGAGAACTTTGGCCAAGGAAGGACAGGAAAGCAATAAACAGGACAGCAGTTGGTCACGTGTGTGAATCCAGGGGCAGCTTCTAGTTTTAAGTGGGACATGGTTTAACATACTATGGTCTATGAGGAAAGAGTCCATAGAAAATGAGAAACTGAAAGTACAGAATGAAAATGAAAAAAGGATAACTGTGGGGTGAGGTCAAGGAGCTGAAGGAATCTGAGATCAGCCTTGGAAAGCCTCCCTTTCCCAGGGGCAGTGGAGAGAAGGTGAGGAAGAGGGTCGGCACAGGTGGATGGTGGATAGCAGGGTGCTGAGGCAATGCCACCCCCCAGCATCATGTAACTTCCCCAGCTGTGCCCAGATGGGGAAGATTTGAAAATGGGCTGATCCAAATCAGAGACCTTCCGGAAGGGATGATGGGAGGCGGAGGCCAAAGAAGCCAAGGGGCCGGTAGGAGGCATGTGGCAGGCCAGCCAAGGGTGCGGGACTGCTAGGGGAGGAAGCAGGTCAGAACACAGTCCCAGTCAGAAAAAGCACTGGGAGATAAGCAGAGAGTGGCTTAGGGGATGGCCTTAGTCACATGGAATCAGAAAACCAAGCATGATGCTCTGTGCCAGGAGTGCTCCAAGGACCTACTTTGGGACTGTCCATCAGCTCTGTAAGTGGCGTTTGCAGGAAGAAGGTGGACACGATGAGGTAGACTTCTGCAATGTGAACATGGTGGGCCAGAAAGTCGCTCAAGACGCGGAACCCAGGAAGCCGGCAGGGACTCTGCTCAGGCGATGGAGGGTGGCTCTTCAGGTTGTCTATTACAGGGGAGGGGCATGAAATCCAGGTGAGAACAGCTGTTGATGAAGGTGGGGACTGGACATGTGAGGGAGCACCCTGCCACCCTCTCACATCACAGAAAACACTGGATAGAAATGTACGCCCTACTCAGATGAGAACAGGAAAGTGCTCAACAATAATTCCTTCCCTGTTCCTGCCATGCTCATTCATTCACTCAGAAACAGGTACTTGATGCCTGCTAGGTAGGAGGCAACAAGGCAACTTTGTGCTGGGCAACAAGGACATAGGGTTTCCACAGATGTACAGAATTCTGGACACTTGTGAAGCTTACAATGTAATAGGAGGGTCAGACATTACACAATTAAATACCCAAATAAATGTATGCTTACGTATTGTGATAAACACCATAGAGGAAAATAATAGAGGCAGAGAGACTATAACAGAAGTGCCACAATTCAGGGAGACCCCTCCCTTCCTGGAGGAAGTGGCATTTGGATCCACATCGGAGGCATTCCAGGAAGAGAAGCAGAATATAAAGTGTCTAGGAGAACAGAGCTAAGCAGCCCTTGAGGCATGGAAGGCGGCCTCCAGTGACTGGCGTGCAGAGAGGCTGCAAAGGGAGTTAGAGAGCACTGGGGCTGGTGTGGGTGTAGGCGTTGGAGTCTGGGGTCAAGGGGATCCTACTGCAGGGAGCTGCAGAGGTCCCAGTTGGGGAGGGCCTGCTTGGTCCTCGCTCACACCCCAGGACCGGGTGGCGCCCTGCTTCCTGGAGCCAGCAGTGCTCACCCATCACAACGTCCACGCCCTTGGTGCTGCATTCCAACCAGGATCCCGCAGATAGGCCGTCTTTAAATCGCCCACGGAGGGAGGGGTTTGCCAGAAAGTGCAGCAGCAGCTTCAGTGCCAGTACAGTGGTGCTTGGATGCAGGTGGCCCTGTAGGAGCAGCAGGAACCAGTCGGGCCCCAGGTTCAGAAACAGCTCTTCCTTTGACCTGGAAGGTCAAAAAATGCAAGCAATTATCTCTCAGTCCCTGAGCAAGTGACATGTCCAGAGAATATGAAATGTACAACCTCACGAGTTGCCTAGGAAAGGAAAGTTAAGGTCAACATTTGGATAATATTTGGCAAAGTACATATTACATTTCAAAAGAATGGTAAATAAAATGCTGGTAAGCATTTAGATGCATTTGTCTATTAATGGCTGCAGTGTAAACTGGCCAAAGCCTTTCAAAGCAATTGGAAACTATGTATCAATAGATGTAAAAATGCACATGCCTCTTAATAGCCCTACTTCAGTACTATTCATATGTACACAGTAGTGTATGACAGGCCTCCCATCTGATTTAATTATCATCAACATAGTCATATAAAACACAAATGATTATTCACCGCCCTTTTTATAGACACTGATAAAAATTAATCTAAATGGAATAGTCTAATGTTTATGCATTTTTATCAGTTTAGGCAAAAATAAAAAACCCATGATGAACTGTCACTTTCAAAAAGGAACTTTAAAATGATGAGTCTAGAGAATACAGACTTGCTGGAAGGAACTGGAGAGAACCTGAGGGCAGAGGGTAAGTGGCCAACCCAGCTAAGATGATGGGTTTAGTGAAGGATCAGCCTTCTGGGAGGCAGGGGAGGGTCCTGGGCAATGAGGGTGTGGCTGGTACCCACTGGGATGAGCTGAGCACTGCACTAGGAGTGAGGAGAAGAGACCATCCTCTCTTCCAGCCCTGCCTCTGATGTCTCCCAACTGGATGACTTTGACAGGGCTCGTGCTGTGCTCTGGTCATTTCCTCAGTGAGGATATAGACGACAAGGATGGTGGGTAAGGATGGTCATGGTGATGGTGATAATGGTGATGATGGTGGTGGTGATGGTCCTGATAATGATGGTAATGGTGATGAAGGTGATGGTGATGAAGGTAATGGTGATGATAGCAGTTCACTTATAGAGTATTTACAGTATCCCAGGCACCATTTTCAGGGCTATCCATACATTGATTCATTTCATCCTCACCATAGCCATCTGCTGAAAGTACCATTTTTGTTTTCATACAGATGAATAGAGAGAGGCTTAAGTAACTGCCCCCCCAGTCCAGGGGAAGGGACAGAGCTGGGATTCAAACCCAGAAGGTCTAGATCCTAGAGTCCAGCTGTTAAGCGCTGCACTATAATACAACTCCTTCCAAAAAGATGGAGAAGAAAGGGGTTAGAACAGCTCATCTCCAAAGGATCTTTCAGCTATACCACATTTTGATTCTAGGAATGTAAAGCCCTGTAGGCTGGTAAATTTCTAAGTGCTATTTGCAAGGCTGATTTACTGAAGGGTAACTCCTCACCACCACCCTCAAACACACATACACACTAAGGCGTGTACATAACAAGACCAAGGATCTGGGCTGACTTGCTCAGGGATGCCTCCTAGGAGCCAGGAACAGTGTTGGCACACAGTAGGTGCTCAAGAAATAGATGCTGAACGAGTGGCTCCAGGGAGGCAGCAGGGGGGATTTAATGGAATCAGCTTTATGATTACACATTATTTTGAAAGCTAATTGAAGGTAGAGGCTTCTTCCAACTTGGAAAAATAACTAAATCACTAACAGTAAATAGCAGAAGAATTTGGCAAGCCTTTTCCTTGATAGATGTTATTTAGGCTAACCATTTCTCCAGTCTATTATCTGCCAAGCACAGGACATCAAAATCAGCGATCATCCCAACTGCCAAAACAATAACAATTACACTATAGCGATGGTGACAAAAGGAGTTTATTGTAATTATACCAAATCTGTTTCTAGTTCCTCATGCCCATTTAACATTTGCATCAGAATATCTTAGGGCAAGGTCTGGTTTATTGGGTGGAGAGAATGTAATTTTCTTTCTGACGAGTGCAGGAAACACATTGCAGAAAATAGACTCAGAGATGCTAAACTTTTCATTAAGAAAAGGTTTAATACAGCACCCTGTATGAGGCAACCTCGTGCCAAATTGCTCTTCCTGGAGCTACTTACTCAGAGGACAGATGAAGTTGGGGGGAAGATATTACATTGAGCAGCATCTCCAGCAACTGGTTCCTGAGCCAGATTGTCTTTCCAGATGTTTGGCTTCCAGCTACAAAAAAGAATTCAGATTTGAGAGAAAACGGATGTAAAGAGACATCGCATTTGCTGCAGTAAGCAATCATATTCACCAAATGCTTAGCTTACTCAAGAATTGTGGCATGGATGGGACTCAGATTTTTGGCATTTGATTCTAGACTTTAATACAATGCTTACAAAGAATTTCAGAAAAGGTTCCTGAAGTTTCCTTTAATCAGAAATGTCTTCAATGCTTCCCAACCTCCAAAAAAAAAAAAAAAAAAAAAATCATCCTAAAAATGATAAGGGCAAATTTATCTTTCAGTAGAATTTTTTAAAATTTATCACAGGTTGCAACATTTCATGAGTACCTACTATGTGCTCGTATTATGTGAGTTACTGGGACCAGAATGGTGAAGATGATGGTCTTCCTTCCCTTGGTTCCTACTTTCACCTTGTTTCCAGGCTAGGCCTTCTGCATATCTGTGTCACACTAAAAATAGAGCCTGAATCATAGGAGAGGTATACGGAGCCAGTGGAAGAAAAATTTGATTTCTAAAGTGTTACTAAAGCCCTGGAGGACATGTTAACAATGTTTCAGCATGTTGGGTTAGATAAAAGTTTCATAACAAAGTCCATAGCAGGAGGAAGGTTGACTAAAAACCCAGCACCCATTCACCCATTCCCTCAGTTGCCCGGTTGTTTCACGACCACTTTAGGACACACACCAGCCTGCAGAACTAGGACTGATGAGGCAACTCAGAGAAGTGGGGTCAGGTTTTCCTCTGTTTAGACTCTGGCCCCATCTGTGATTAAAGCTCCTTATCTCATTGAACCTCAGTTTCTCCATCTGCAAAATGGGAGTAGTAATTCCTACTATGAGGCTTGATCTAAAGGTAAAATATAATATAAATTTTCTAGACTAAGTAACGCTGTCCAAGAGAATCTTTTGTGATGATCAGACTGCTTTGTATCTGCCCTGTCCGATAGAGCAGTACTAGCCTCAGGTAGTTATTGAGCACTTAGAATGTGACTAGTGAGTGAATGAGGAATTAAATTTTTAATTACATTTAATTTTAATTAACATAAATTTAAACGGCGACACATTGCTTAGAGGCTCCCATCTTGGACAGCGCAATCCAGAGGGCCCAGGACAAAACGGTCGTAATGGCTCCTTCCACACCACCCTAGCAGAAGGATGCTACAAACCTGGCTGCTGTTCCGCATCTGGCTGGGGAAAGACGTAGACTCAAGGAAAAAAACCACAAATCTGTATGTTACGGTAAATCCAAGGGGCTTCAGAAGCACAGAGCAGGGACTTAATCTGGCTTGTCGGGACTGGACTTAAAGTGGCTAGTCTAGTAGGGGCTGGGAATGACATTGCTCTAGAGAGAGCAGCACGCGCAAGCGGGGACGAAGGGCAGGCCATCACACTTAGGGCCACACTGCTGCAGAGTGCTGGGGGTGGGACTCATGGGAAAGGAGAGAGGGGAGGAGATTCAACCAGGGAGGGAGGCAGAGGCCAAAGCACAAAGGATCCTGCCTGCTGGTCTACAGGGTACTGATTTTACCCTGGAGGACTTGGAAGCCATTCCAGGTTTTGAAGCAGAAATGTATGATTTGATTTCATTTGTGACCTTCATCATAAAACCGTGGCCTCCCAAGCCACTGCCTGGTAATCCCTGCTCAGCTGTGGGTACCTCCCCCTTCCTCTGGCTCAGCCCTTCCCTCTGCCAAATGTCTCCACAACGCCCGCCTCTCAGGGGCTCCATGAGGGCCGTCCCGCTGCCTTAGACTGGCAGCTGGGAAAGGTCTTCTCACCAGGCATGGAAGGGTCTGGGGCTCCATCCACGCAGATCTGCCTCTCGTTCACTGATGACGGCTTAAGGGTGTACACGATAAACAGCCCAATCCTGTACGAACAGGGAGAGAAGGACATGCTCCAAGGGGGCTCAACCATGTCTGCTGAGCACAGATTAGTGGTTTTTTACACAGATCTACCCAAATGTGTCTTCAAGTGAGAGTTTGAGGGGAATCACATTATTCTGTGATTGATATAGTGTTTCTGGAGACTTCTCAACTCTGTCAGGATTCATCAGAGAAGTTAACTCTGGCTCTGCCAGATCAATATATCAGATAATGACGAGGAAAGAAAAGGCTAAATGTGGTGCCAGTGGGGACTGTCCTTTGGGAAGTGTGGGGTCACCTGCTGGTGACCATGGCTGTGCTTGTGAGATTCTGGAATTCTTGGGCATGGTATGGGAGTCTGAGCACCAGGGGGCAGTGAACGCACAGCCCTGCCGGGGAAACCTGCTTGTCCCATCCTCAAGCAAACTCATCCCTTTTCCCAACGCTCAACCCTGAGCAAAACCCCCTAGAAGGTTCCAAGTGATGATGGGTTGAGTGTGGTCAGGAGATAGGTGGGACCTATATTCCTTTGTAAAACAGCCTGAGAGTCTGCCCTTCCCCGGGGAAGCTTGGTACAGTACCTGAGCAAGTCCCGGATGCTAAAGTGGCCCCTCAGCTGACAGCCCAGGATGGCAATGATAGTGGGGATCTTGGAGGGGGTCAGGTTCGGTTCATTGAAGAGGAAGACAAGCTTAGGTATCAGCCCTGTCTGGTGAGCAACTTCAGCATTTCTGGGTCCTTCCCTGGTGAGGCCAGGAGAGAGGCAGTAAAAGCTTTTACTGGAATGAACCAAATTTGCTGCGTTTCTGCTAAAAAGGTTTTCCAAGCTAGGCTTGTTCCGTGGCCCTCTGACTCCAGTGCTCTCTTGGCAACTTGTCAAGATGCCGTCAGACACCATCGAATATGTGTCCACCAAGTGCCAGGGTCACTGGGCCACGCGCCTCCCATTCCTTCCAGCCCCCGGAAACCGCCTTCAGAGACAAATCCCAATTATTGATTTTTAAATTCTGAGCCTCAGGGAAAACTCGTGCTGGCCTCAGAAAACTCAGAACAAAGACAGCAGACGCTCATGTGACCAAAGAGCACTTCCCAACAGCCAGGAGCACGGGCCCTCCTGTCTGCATGTGCGCTCCTCCTGCCCGCCCCAAACCACAAAGTGGATGAACACGCCGCTGGGAGCAAAGGAGGAAAAGGCAGAATTCAGGTATCCACATCCCTCTCCTTAGGATAATCACAAATCCGGTTTCCAGTAAATTCTACTCCCCCAAAGAAAACTGCTCCCAGGGTAAATGTCTGTTTCTTAGAACTGGAGCAGGTACAGGAAGAAAGTGAAAGGTGGGAGGGAAGAAAAGGCGAAGCGGCGTGAATTTCGGTGGATTGCTCCTCTCCAACTGTCTTTTTCTGGTATTATCATGTTACATTCTGCTGAGCTCCACGTCCCGGACACACAGAACAGGCAGAACCAGCCCAGTTCTGAGTGTGACCTAGCAGCGGCTGTGACACAGAGGACGTGCCCCTGGCCACTTGGTGACCTGCCTGCCATCAGCGCCTTGCTGGTACAGCACGGAGCACCGAGCGGCCCCTCTGTCCCTCCTCCTCCTCCTCAGCAAGGCTGCCTTACTCACCTCTGAACTCAGCACTAAGAAAGGGGTGTGATGGGTGGTGAGTTTATGATGGATATTCAGTAATAACTGCCTGAAGGAAAGATGTCCACAAACACATTCAACACACCAGAGGTGCCCATGATCACTGGACCAGCCTGATCCGTGGGGACGCAGGTCGGGTGATGTGCGGGCCTCCAGGCCTCCCTTCTCTCTTATTCGGATCACGGCTCCTGGCTCGCTTTGGGGACCACCTTTTGTAATTCCTTTCCACTCGCTGCAGAGGGGAAGCCATGCTCCCAGCCTGGCCTTGGGACCCAATCCCGAGAGCCAGGACTGTCGAATTAAAAAAAGTGCTCTCTGCTGACTGTGCTATGCTGAGGATATGCCCTGAGGAGCTGCCCAGCAGCCACCTGGCTGCCGCAGAAGAAAGCCTGCCAACACAAAGACAGCGTGGAGGAGGCAGAGACAAGAGCGGTGACAGGGCTCAGATAAAATGACATGAGCACCACCCGGCAAACATCTGCCCCTTTCAATTGTACGAGCCAATGAATTCCCTCTATCGGCCTTCTTTTCTCCTTCTATTCTTCCCTTCCTCCCCCTTCCCTCTCTCCTTCCCTTTTTCCTTTATTAATCTGGTTGAGTTGTATTTCTGCCACTTGCAACCAAAGAGCTCTGACTAGTTCCAAAAGTGACTTGGAGAACCTCAGGACTCAAGGGGAGAGATGGCTTTTGCTGGCCACGTCTGCTGAGCCCCCAGTATGTGCAAGTCACTGGGGCTAGAGAGGCCTCTAGGCCCTCTGCGCCTACCTTCCTGAGGCTTAAGCCCATCAGAAGGAACAGCCCTGCCCTGCATATGGGACTGAGCCACCGGGTGGGATGTGCTTCCCCCTGGGGACCTAATGGTCTGGGAGCAGGAAGGAACTACTGATGCTCCTGCCCTCTTGGTCTCTATTCTTGGCATGAAGCCTTTAGTTCTAACTCCCAGGCTGCCAAAGCCCAACCTACCTTGGTGATTGAAGAATTTCCATAAGATGGGAAAAGAGGGCAAGTTCCAGGTTGTCTGCCGTATTCATCCAGAGCTGGAAGACAGAACAAACACACACTAAACTAAGGTGTGGGCAAAGAAGGGTTGGCAGGCAACATGAGCAGGTCAGATGCTGGACGTATCATTCTCTAACTTGGAATCACCAACGTGATTTAGCAGCTCTGGAATCAGACCAGCTCTCCTGACATCTACAGCGTAGAGGGCGCCTCCCTGGGAAGAAGGTCATCTCTCCCCATCTCTGCTGCTACCTGGCGCTTCACTGTGGGTCTAGATTCCAACCCAGGACACTCGTACTAACCGTTTCCCACAACTGCCCAGCCCCGGGCCCACGACCCAAGTGTCCACACACCGAATGCATCTCATCCTCACTGGAACCTGCAAGGCAAATGCTGGTGTTCCCACCTTACAGATGAAAAAATAGAGGATGAGAGAGACTGGTTGAGTGACAGGCTCCACTCACCACCAGCAAGTGGTAGGAAATAGCAGGTCTTAACTTCCAGGCTTTTCCGTGTTGACTGTGCACGGTGCACGCAACACTTTCTTCAGTTGCCCCATCTGTAAAATCTGCATCCCAGCCCACCCTTGCCTTCTCCTGCAGGTCAAACTGTAAATGACACAAAGATATGAAATTCACTGAGATTCTGAAGGTGAAGTTTACCACTCAGGTTGTTTTCATTCACAGTCAACAAAGGCAGCTGCTAATTGTCCCTCTGGGGCAGAGTTGATGGCTGCCTTCACCTGTCATTTCCATCTCCCTTTAGAGAGCTCTGCTATTTTTCATCTCTAAATACTGACAATTCCAAAGGCCCACCTTGGGACCCTAAGAGTACATTTATATAGCAATGAAAAGAATTTGCACTTGTAATTGTTACTATTTATTGAAGGCAAGAGGTGCCAATCAAAGACCCAAAATACATCATCTGCATTTAGCAGATAAAGAGAGTGAGGCTCAGAGAGACTAAGTGACTTTTCCAGCACCACACTTTGGTTAATCGGCAGAGACTGGTTTCAAAGCCACTCACTCTGACCATGGAGCCTATTTCCCTGCCTCCATATCAGGTCCCCACAGCCCTCTCCTCTGGACAGCAACCCCAAGGGTCAATAATCAGCCTCACTTAAAATCAAGCAGGTGCCCATGGCCTTGTCCTCTTACTAAAGAGGGAATGCAAAAGAGCCCAAACAAACACTAGTTTATCAGGAGGCCTGTAAAGGCAGGGACTGTCACTCTCCCATCCCCCAGCCTAACATCACACATGACACATAGTGGACACTTAATAAGGATTCATTAAATTTTTAAAAAGAGTGAATGCCAAGTAAACCAAGATAAAATAAGTGGATTGCTCTTAAACCAGGAACAGAGTGACAGATTTCCAGTCCTCATAAGCACAGACACTGCCCAAAGACGCACACAGAGGTAGGGCAGTTGCCATCTGGGACAGCTGGTGTGCACGGATGCAGCTCTAGTGGGGCTATGGACAGCCGGTACGGCACCCCGAGAGCCCTGCACACTCAGGCTTCTTGCCTGCATTCATGAAGGCGGTCATTCAACAAACCATGTGCCAGGCTTGGTGCTGTGGGCTGAGAGAACTGAGAAAGTCAGACATGAGCCTCTCAGTCTAACGCTGCACCCCTTCACTCTTCCCACAGAAGTTTCTAGCCTCTCCCATTTCCTTTTCAGAACATTAGAACAACAATGAATTGCCACACACATTTGAGGTTGCCTAGCTCTGCAGGAAATTATATAATAGAATTTGGGGAAATGTGGATAATTGACTCGTTTGATTTGTTACCCTGTGTCAAATAACCCTGTACTAAGGATTGTGTTAAAATGTCTGGATCAGATCTGTTTGGATATCAAATGGATAATGCCGTAGATGTTTCCACCCCTAAGACCACCTCACTCTAAGAAAGGCGAGCTGGCCTGTCCCTTCTTTAACAAACTAGGAGCCAAAGACTTGGCTGTCCTCAACTTCCTGTTCCTCCCTGTATCTCAACTTCCCATTTGTCCTGACCCCACAGCTCCCTGTCCCTCCTGCCTTCCCCTCACAGCTCCCTGTCCCTCCTTCTTTCCCCTCACAGCTCGCTGTCCCTCCTTCCTTCCACCCACAGCTCCCTGTCCCTCCTTCCCTCCCCCCACAGCTCCCTGTCCCTCCTTCCCTCCCCCCACAGCTCCCTGTCCCTCCTTCCCTCCCCCCACAGCTCCCTGTCCCTCCTTCCCTCCCCCCACAGCTCCCTGTCCCTCCTTCCCTCCCCCCACAGCTCCCTGTCCCTCCTTCCCTCCCCCCACAGCTCCCTGTCCCTCCTTCCCTCCCCCCACAGCTCACTGTCCCTCCTTCCCTCCCCCCACAGCTCCCTGTCCCTCCTTCCCTCCCCCCACAGCTCCCTGTCCCTCCTTCCCTTCCCCTCACAGCTCCCTGTCCCTCCTTCCCTTCCCCTCACAGCTCCCTGTCCCTCCTTCCCTCCCCTCACAGCTCCCTGTCCCTCCTTCCCTCCCCTCACAGCTCCCTGTCCCTCCTTCCCTCCCCTCACAGCTCCCTGTCCCTCCTTCCCTCCCCCCACAGTTCCCTGTCCTTGTTATAGGCAGAACAAGACATTTTGGAAATTTTTTGTCGTTTTGAAATTCTCCCCTCTCAATATTGAACTTATTTTACTTCATTTCATTTTAGCATTTTAGCATCTGTTTCTTGTTAGTTGGTTGTTTTCTTAAATGAAGGGTCGTTTATTCGGAATGGTGTGGGGTAGTGTCATGGTCATTGTCAGAGAAGGAGGGGGGGTATGAGGTGATCCTGCATGGCTAATTCCTGGGCCATGCTGGTGGCAAGGACGCCTGGGAGCCAGGCTGCCTGAGCAGGGCCACAGCATTTCAGGAGGGACGGCAGCCGGGGCAGGGAAGGCATGTTGTCCCATTTAGCAGGGTGGTGTGGCCATGCATGCACCTCTCCCTGCCCACCGTGCACGGGCAGCCCATTCTCCAGGCCTCCTGGGCTCCTCCACAACCTTCCTATCGGTCTACAGATCCAGGTTCAAGGAATTCCTCCTGGCCTGGTTCAAATAGCTAATATCATGGGATTTTTGTGGCTATGTTTATGAATAAGATTATCCTGTACTTTTCCATTTTTTATACTGTCTTTGTGTTCTGGCATCAAGATTAGCTTATAAAATAAGCTGAGAGTGGCCTCCTCTTCCAGGTATAGGGCTCAAAACGGCCTATTTCCTGACTGGTAGATTTTCCCTATGGACCCCTGGGCCTGGATTTCCCTTCTGAATGTTGTTTGTTTCTAAAGATTTTAAAAAGTGATTCAGTTTATTTGATGGTTATGAGATCACTGAGCTTTTTTATTTCTGTTTGAGTGAATTCGGAAAACTTAGTTTTCTATGAGATGGTTCAAATGAGCTAACTTGTCTAACTCATTGCCACGAAGTTGTAGGTCCTATTTTCTTGTTACTTTTCTAATCACTCATTCCCTCCGGTGTGCTCCCCTGCCCTTCCTAGTGTGATTCACGTGTGCCCTGTGTCTTCTTTTCTTGCCCAATCTCAACACAGGTTTGTGTGTTTTAGGGGAACCAGTAACTGGCCTTGTTGATCCTTTGTGTATTTTTTCTTTCCCATTTTATTTAATTTATGTTCTCATCTATATTTTCCCTTCTTTCTCTGAGTTTTGTTTTTGTTTGGCCATTCTAACTTCTCCATCTGGAGGCTCTGTGCATTAATTTTAAAATGCTCTTTTTTTCTAATACACACACTGATGACCATAAGTTTCCCTCTGGTCTTGCCTTCAGCAGCAACCCCAAGGTGCTTTGATCCATAGCATTTCCCTTGTCATTTGGCTCTAAATCACTTCTAGCTCAAGTTACGACTCTTTCATTGACTCTCCTCTCTATCCCAGTGCCATCGTCTCAGTTCAGGTTTCAAAATCTTCCAGCTGGATTTCTGTCACCATCTCGCTACTGATGCCCCTGCCTTGGGGCTCTTGTCACCGGAGTAATATAACTCAAATAAAACTCTCACATGTCACCCCTCAGTTAACACCCTTAGATATCAGATGTTTGGCAAAACTTGTCAACAATCTAACAATTGTTTATAAAGGCTTTATTCTCATCATTCAACTTTGATAATTTATTATAAAATATGTGGGGTTTTTTGGATTCCTAGAGTGGGTCAGTATAAGCAATACAGATTAGATATCCTATTGTCTATAACTGGCCATATTTATTAGGTTTCCAAACACAATAAAAATGTTTCTTACTAAAAGTAGGAGAAATGTATACACAAAATTGCTGTCTATAGCAGCATTTATAACAATAAAATATAGGAATAATCTAAGAATTTGACAATAGGGGAACGGTGAAGAAACTCTCTATATAACCAAGTATTATTCTAACCTCAGTGTAAACGTTTATAATGATTATGTTAAAATGTTTTTGTCATATAAGATAAGGCAGGACTCTAACTGATACAGCATAATAGTGACTATGATTAAAAACATATTGTGCATAGAACGTATTACAGGAGAATGCATCCAAATTTGATGACAATGGACTGGGTCTTGCAAAGAGGAGGGTTTCCCTCCACTTTTCTGTAATTTAAAAATATTCTATAATAAACACACATTAATTTTTTACTAAACAAATAAACAGTTTTTAAAATACTTCCACAGATCTCAACATGTACAGGCTGAAGCACAGACAGTGCAGTTTAGCGCCTTGGGTCTGTCCTCTCTCCCTCCCCCTCCTGCAGTCAACACAAAGCTGCAGACCCCCACCAAGCCATTTGTCCCAAATCCACATGGCTGCTTGCACCCTGACATATTTGCAAAAAGCACACATGGTCCACCTGGAACGTTCTTTCCCCCTTGAATTCTGCCAGACTCAGTCCCAGAATTCTTGATCCCTAAAGCTGAACTGACTGTCCTCTCACTCCCACTACCCAGATGCCCTGTGCCTGCCTCACTGTGAGGCCTAGCACATTGCAGTGTCACCTTTGCTGTGTCCTAGGCCCATCTGGCTGGGGGGCAGACCCAGGTCCTGGTCATCGCTGTATCTCCAGCACATGGCCAATCCCTGACCCAATGGGTGCTCAGTAAACGATGCTTCATGAATGGATTGATCCTCCCACAAAGGTCCTGTGCCATACTCCTCAGGTGCCAGGCATGTCTTTCAGCATCTCGCAAGTCAGCCCTTTAAAGGATCATTTGGAAACGGCAAAGCACCATCCAAAGAAATTGGGATCCTTTTCTTAACTCTCATACGTACATGCTACATTGCAGTTCTACAGTCCTTTCCCAGACACTATCTGGTGTAACCTCCACGACAACCTGTGAGGAAGAGATGATGGTCTCCATCTCACACAAGAACAGAGTGAAGTTCAGAGAGAACGAGAGACTTGCCCGAGGCCACAGCCCACAGGTGGCAGGATTTAATTATAAACCAGGGCCTTTGGACTCCGAAACTTTTGTGGTTTTCCCTCACTACAGTCATGACCATCGGGGAAGCCAACCTGAATTTAGAGGAAACTGCAGCCTTTTTCGTGTATTTTACCATCACACACACATGCTCGCACGCGTGCGCGCGCGCGCTCTCTCTCTCTCTCTCTCTCTCCCTGGAAGGGCTAGGGGCCAGTCTCCAATTTACCTCGAAATTGCAGAGGATGTGCTGGAAGACGCCGGTGTTGGAGACAGCAGAGGACCTGAAGCCCAGCTCTGCAGTGCCAGCAACTGAGAGCACCAGCTGAAAAATTCGATGGTTCAGGAGAGAGACCTTTTTCCTCAGGAGAAACGCCATTATCTGAAAGGTTGAAACACAAAGCGGTTGCCTCATAAATGCGTTCTCAGAGCTCCTTCTCTCCTGCTCCTGCCTACAGCACCTGTGGCCAGTCCAGCTGAAGACCCTCTGCTCTCTGCTGCTACCATCCTTCAGCCCCACATTCTCAGGAGAAAAACACGGGCCAGTTTCCGTGGCTCCTTCCAGCTAGCGTCCACTTTTCTGTACTGCGACCTAATCGTTCACTGGGCCCCCTGCTGCTCCCTGAATCTTTTCCATGTTTCCAGAACACCACTCTCTTCTGGCCTCTTCCTCGGTTCCTCAGGACTCTGTCCAATTTTCTGTTACTGGATCCTTCGTATGCAGAACCGTCCCATAAATGGTGTTGCACCACCAGGAAGCTACCGCCTGCCCCTGAGCCTGGTTACGCCCAGCCTTGCTTCAGGCTGCAGCCACCAGATGTGCCTTCCTGTGGCACCAGCCCCTGGGAAGCCAGCCACGTGTCCCATCCATCCCAGCAGGAGGTGCTGGGCTCCCAGCAGTAGGTTTGGTGGCTCAACTCATCTCAGAAACTAAGAAGACGGGTCCAAGCCTCACTTCTCTACTGACCTCCGTCACACACAAATCAAGCCTCCCAGCAGCCTGTCAGCATCTGGGTCCTCACCCATCTCACCTGGACTCTCGGCGCCTCGCACCCCCAGCTGCAGTACAGCCCGCCCTCTCCCTGTGCTTCCCGACTCTCTCAACGCACCCTTGGGAACTCTTGCTTGTGATCAGCAAATACTCTATACCTTTTTAGACTGTTCTGGTCACTTTTTTTGACATATCTGAAATCGGACCAATCCCCCCACCCCCACCAAGACATAGTTAGGAGGGCCAAAGGTTGCTTGAGAAAAGTCACACTCTCGGGCTGACCGGCTTCACTTTACATTACTAGTGTCAAATGTCAAACCGGTACTCAGCTGGGCCTGGCAGTCCAATTCTGTTTTTCTAATGAGCTGGATTTTCTTGTCCTGAAGACCATGATTTCATTGCTTCTCCTCTCACCTCCCTCCTGCTCCACCACCTGACCTCATCCTCTGCTGAGAAGGCAGAACCCATCAGATTGGAACAGCCCTGCCTTCCCACAGCAGATCTGCGACGCCTGCGTTGCGTCCCTTCCTGTTGCCAGCAGGGTTCCCACCCACCTGGCCTCCGGATCCCACCGGTCACCTGCTCAAAGACACTGTTCTTTGGGATAGCTCTTCTCTCCCAGCCTCTCCTTCCCTGCCGTCCTTTCCCTTCCAGGCCACTTGACTCCATGTACAACTGCGCTCTAGGATCTCTCCTCTGAAAACCAGCCCTCCCTTGATGCCTGCTCCCTCTGCCTCTGACTCCACTCCTCCCCTCCACAGGCAGCCTTCTAGAAAGCATCCTCGGCACACTCGGCTCTGTGACTCACCTCGTGCTCTCTCTTCAACCCAGCTCAGCCGGCTGCTGCTCCCACCTGCCCACCTTCCCCAGAAAGGTCACCAGTGGTTTCCAGGTGGCCACATCCAGTGGGGACATCTCTGTCTTTAGTTTGCCACATTATTTATCAACATTTAGCATTGTTTGACCACACCCACCTTCCAGAAGCACTTTCTTCTTTCAGATTCTTTGACAAAACTCTCTTTGGTTTCTCTCCCCTCTTTCCTCTCAACCTCCTTTATTGGGTTTTAACATTTCTAACCCCTGTGTAGGGAGCGCCTCTCTGCTTCCTCCTCAGTCCTCTCCTCTTCTCTCTCTACTCCTTCTCTTTGGCTATCTCACCAATTTCCTTGGATTAAATATCATCATCACAACGTCAAAGACCCTCGCGTGTACACTTCCAGTCCAGCCTGCCCCTCTGAGCTCAAGAGCCATCTAGCTTACTTGGCATTTCACCTCCGAGGTCTCACAAACATTTCTAACTGAGCATGCCCCTGATGTCTTCCTTCCCTCCTATCTGCACCCTCTGGGCACACAGCCCTGGCTGCCTCGGTGCCACCTGTGCAGACTGATCACCAATCCTGAGATGCTCCAGGTCAGGGGGCACAGTCTCGTATCCAGTGAGGCTCTATCCCCGCCTCCTGCTTGAATCTCACCCCTCCCAGCCATCTTCCACACCATGTCAAGGGGCATTCCAAAGCGTCACTCATCCGGTTTCCCTGTTCTAAGCCTGCCTATGGTTGCCTGTCACCTCGGAAACAGAATCCACACTCCTTGCAGTAGCAGAGTCATGGACCGCTCCTCCCCTGCCTCTGGCCTGCTGTGCACTGCCCCACAATCGTCCTTCCCTCTGGCCGTGTGCAGGAACCCGTACCAGATCCCTTAAGTGCTGCTAATGTTAGTCGGAACACTATCCTTCTTTCCCACGTTAAGAACATCTATCCCATCAAACTCAGCTGGCTGTCGCCTACTCTGAGAAGAGGGTGATAAATCAGTCAGACAGAAACTACAGACAGACAGGTTTATGCCCTTTCATTCAACCAGAAACCCAGCAAGTGAACACAGAGTAAAACCTAAAAATGAAGAAAGCCGCTCCCAGGCAAGCCGTTTAACTGAAGGCCCCTGTTTTCACGCACAGACTCAGTCCCAAACCCTCCCTGAGCACCAACGGCCGACCCCAAGTTCTAGGGCACAGGGACAAACAAGCAGGATGCACCTCCCTCCTGGAGCACGTGTCTGCGGGTGAACAGGCCACCAACATGGTGACAGGGAAACAGACGTCCCGCAGTTGGGCATGCAGGTTACAGAGAAACACAAAGTGAGAAGATGTCTAGAAAGAGATGAGGGAGGACGGAGGTTCTACCTTATACAGAGTGGGCAAGGAAGTAAAAAAATAAAATAATCCTATTTCTTCACTCAAACCTGCCCTTTCCCACCACCCCTACCACCACCCAGCTTCTTTTAATTTCTTCAAAGACATGAATATTTGAAATGTGTCTTTTTTTAAATCAGAAGAAGAATTTTAAAATTTCTTTCTTTGGCCTTCGTGTGTAAAGGTACAATAATCTCTGAATCTGAAGGGCTCTTTACTCAAACGCAGTATGTGGGAGTCTCCCTCTCACACTAACAGTAGTTTTCTGTCTACCTCATTAACAGTGAGTCCCATGAGGGGAGAGACTGAACCCATTTTGTTCACGCTGTGTCCCCCGTGGCTCAATGCCTGGTCCCGGGAGGTATCAGTGCATGAAGTGGAGTAAATCGGTCCCACCCACGGGCTCCCCTTGACTCCACCGCCTCTGCCCAGAAACTCAGCCAACCCAGGCTCCAGCGCCCTCCATTCCAAAGAAGTTCTTCTTGACTCCTCTACCCGCGTGTGATGTCAGCCACCCGTGCACCCCTCTGGCACATCACCTTTCTCAAGGCGATGTTCTCATTCCCAAACCCCCGTTGGGAGCTCACTCTGTGCCGGGCTCTGCAGTGCGCTGTGAGGAGACAACAGCGAGCCCGAGACCATCCCAGCTCTTTACGGAGCTCAGAGCTTCTGGCAAGACAGCTGGGTAACCACCGAGCCACAGAGAATCCTGGTCACTATTGCATTTTTATTTATATTATAATTATAATATTTTGGTACCTGCTTTATTTTATCCTTCTAGATAAACCCATGAGGGCAGGAACTGCTTTGTACCTTTTAAAAAACGCTCACAATAATTATTAAAATCCCTAACCACAGCAGATATCCTTGTGCTATATTGGACTAAATCCCCTAACAATATAATCAAAGAAAACTTATATAACAAAAGCCCCAATTCTTGAGTTTTAGTTTAAACCCAGACACACTCATTCACTTATTCCAAAATGTGTACTGAGTGTCTTGATGGTGCCAGTGATACACTGGCAAAGAATGAGAAATGCCAAGACCTCCGGGAGATTCCAGTCCACTGAATGTGTGCAGACTGGTCATTACAGCACGGGTGCGAGGACAGCTAGGTCTGGGGTGCCCCGAGTGCCGTGTGGGCCCAGGGGCGGCTGCACACTCAGCTGGGAGGGGAGGGTGCCACCGCTGCCATTTGAGCTCCATCTGGGAAGATGGAAGGACTGCATCTGGGGAGAACGGGAGAGGGACCAAGCCATGGGCACGGGTACCAAGGTTCAGCAACTCGTGACGGTGCAGGATTTGGGAGATGGGAGCATACAGTGTGAAGCATTCGGTGGGTGGGAGATGGGGCTGGAAGGATAGGTTGGTGGCAGTTTTGAAAGGCTTTGGAAGCCTGTATAAGGAGTTTGGAATATGGTAGCAGTGATCTGGAGCCTTTGAAGGGTTTGCACGCGGGAGAGGCACAGGCAGATTTCTAACGTGGGGCTATAACTTGGGCCAGTGGGCTGTGAGGTAGAGGCTGGGGCAGGGGCCGCCATCCAGCTGTGCAGGCGCACAGGTGAGGTGAGGAGAGCCCAGAGGCCAGAGTGACACCATATGGCCTTCTTCTGCTCAAACTCTGACTTGGGAGCCAAAGGGACAAGAGGCTTTTTCTCCCAGCACCGCTGTGCCAGGAGGAGCCACCACTGGCTGCCTGTCCCAGTGGCCTTGCCCAGGCTCCGACCTCAGTCGGCCCCTCCTCACTCCTCACTGGCCACGTCCCAGCCACAAGGCAAGGTGCTTGGGGCCATGTCCAAGCTGACTCTGGCGAGTGTGAGCAGCAGCGAGATTGCAGCAAGCGCCCCCCAGCGGTGCGTCTGTGCAGGTGCTCTTCTAAGCTCTCAGCGTACACCGACACACTCAACCCTCACAACTCTACAGAATCGGTGATGTTATTATTCCCATTTTACACAGGAATGAACTGAGGCACAAAGAGATCAAGAACTAAAAATGGTTCACACTTATTGAGTACTTATTCTGGGCCAGACAGAATTCTAACCCCTTCACTTATACTAAATCCTCTAATCCCCACTGCATCCCTGTAATACAGCAGGTACAGCATCCATATCTCACAGGTGGGGAAACCGAGGCAGGGATAAATTACTCATCCAAGGTTAAATACAAGTTAGAGGAAGAGGCAGGATTTAAATCCTGGCAGTCTGCTCCGCAGCCTGGGCTCCTAGAGACCATGCTGGACACAAAGTGGGGAGACCACAAGTGACACCTGAACTTGTCAGTGAGAGGGACAGAAGCTGTGGACAGGTGAGCATCCCCATCCACACAGAGCTTCTCTCGGGCTGGCTGTCACCTGGCCCTCCTCTGCCTTGCTGATGCCAGTCTCAGAACCTGGGAACCTTTGGCTGCCCTTCTCTAGAAGCCACCCTGGAGGGCATGACACTGGGGCAAGTGAAGCCCATCCCTCCTCCTTGGGGAAAACAGCCCTTTGGGGAGTCCCTGTCTCAGATAGGAGTGTGGATTACCTCGTACCCGCAGATGTGCCGCATCAGGCGGTCACACATGGCGTTACTGGTCAGGACCGAGTGCAGGACTTTCATGGCCGCGTACATGGTGTGGTCGTCCGTCGCTAAGGAGATGAGGCCCAGGAGGATGGCAGGCCCACCAATGAAGTCCAGGCTGCTGGCAGCAGGGCTGGAGTGGAACACTCTCACCCCTGCGCAGGACAAAGGGGGCATTTCATCAGTATGTAAGCTTCATCACAGTGGAAAGTGCCTAGGACAGGCTGGGAGGAAGGGTAGGGGGCTCTGGACATCTTAGGTGGCTGAGAGATACTGTGCTGAGTCCTTCCTTGGTCATCAAAAGGCTGAAATAGCCCAGAGTATTTCAGATTGCCACCTCCTGTCTTGAGTCTGGAGTGCTGGGTAAGCCAGACACTCTCTGAGCCTCAGCTTCCTGACTGCTCTGACAACCACTGGCTCACGCCTGCCCTCGGGATCCTGCTGGGCTGGAGCCTTGACCAACTTGCCACTATTGCCCAGTTGAATGGCGACTGGCAGTCTTCACTCAAATGACCACAACCATTGCCTCAGTTCAAAGGCCCCCCTGTGCTCACTACATAGACAGACCCCCGTTGTGCATCGACGTCAGCCTGGTTAGCAGCTGAGTTCACTACCGATTGTCAGATGGGACCAGGTGAACTTAGCTCCACGCCCTCTGGGAAGCCAACTGGGTTTGGCTGGGTTTCCTCCCAACTCTGGCCCTCAGTATCCTGGCTCCCTGGAATGTCCCATCCTGCCTGCTGCTCCAGAACCCCAGGGTGCACAGGCCTGACAGCACAAGCCCTCCCTCCTTCCAAAATAGCAGTGAAGGTTCATGGCCTGACATACCTAATTGGCCCACAGCAACAGCTCCAATGGTTCGCAGAGAACCTGACAGGTGGCTGGCACAATTTCTCAGCAAGAACACAGGCGTGGCATTGTCACGGGATAAAATGTTCATCTAGAGAAATAAGCAACACTTATTCCTAAGAAATTCCTGGAAAATAAGAGGTGTTGTTCATGATCCCCTGAGGGGTAGGCACCCCGAGGTCTGGCCCAGTGCTAGAACTCCATTGGTGATGATCAGCGAGTGAGTAATAATTGAACCAGTGTCAGGGGACTGAGGTCAAACTTCAGGCTCACGTGTCCTGCCTCCAGGCTATGTCTTAACTGTAAGTGAGCAGCTTCAGTTACACAATCTGTGCCACCAATGTCCCCCGTGCTCACAGTGAGAAGCCAACAAGAGCAAGAAGGACCCAAAGACACCTACAGGTAACACAGTGCTTCTAAGGTGAGGGCTGCCACCTTCTCTGCAAGCCCGACCTCTGCAGGTTTCAGAGGAGCAGAAGGACAGGAATCCTGGCCTCCTCCATCAGAAAGTATGTTGCTGGTACAGCACGGCTTTGATGATCAACCCAACCTAGCTCAGGCTCTGGGGGAACCTCTGTCCATGGGGGGTGAAGACAGTATAAACAAATCAGCTAAAATTCATCTGCACTAGACAAAAGAGATCTTTACGCAGAAATTAGGAAGCAAATCTAATGCATTATCATCCACAAACATGTCTGCTTATTGCTTTGCAAGCCTACTGTTTTTTAAAAAGAAAAAATCACAGCAACTCAAAGAACAGTTTTCAGTGTTAGCAGGCCATCAGCACCCAGGCACAGGGAAGCTCAGTAGTGTCCTCAATCAAGGTATTTAAAATATTCCATTTGTTCTTGCTCTACCATGGAGAGCACCCACTTTCTTCCCTGAGGAAATATAAATAAAAAGTTTATTCTTGGGGGATGATAATGGGCAGCGAGCCATAGGGTATTTTAACAAACAAGGGGGGAGCACACATGTGTATATCCATCTACATATGTGCAAACATGCATTAGTGTGTACTTAAGCACTGAAAGCTGAAGCAAGCCATGGGATCGAGATTTCAACAGGGAGCTGCAAGGGAAGGTAGGAACTGTACCTCTTTGGCAATCAGGCGGCTGTCCACCTCATTGTAAGCATTTCTGATGTCTGCTACACTGGTGATGGAGGAGCTGGCCACGTGAAGTCCAAAAGAAACCCTTTCCTCTGCAACAAGGGGTGCGGCTTCACGGTCCGGGTCCTCTCCTGTAACAACACGTCTTTAATCATTCCTACACTCACTTTACAGAGGAGGAAATTAATCCTCAGATGATTAAGTATCTCTGTCGCACAGCAAAGTAATCATTGAGAGGATGTTCGTATGCTGTTACGTTGCATGTTTTTGCATATTGTGTGTTTGTATGTCATGTTTTCCCCCCACCTGTGCGTCTCTGATCCTTATAGAAAACTGTGGAGAAATTTCCCAAGGTTGACCCTATTATAAAATAGAGGCATTCCAGCTATGAAATTACCAGAGCTTAAAACTCTACCAAGATATAACTTTGTTCCTCAAAACCAAAACGCTCAGGAACAAGCAAGCTGACTAGTAAAGAAGGAGGTAGGCTGAGCCCAAAGGCTTGACTTTCAACGACCTTCACAGCCACGGTGAACATCCCAGTTGGACTTAGCACTCTGGTCTCCAAATCAGCGAGAGCCAACATGCTACTAGAGAAGCATGGCACGAATATCGAGTTTGTGAGACTTTGGCTCTAGATGTAACCTTGTCCCATTGCTCTGTCATAGGCCATTTGTCATAGGAAATGAAGTTTAAAGAAGACACGGGCCTGGAGACAGAAACACTCAACAGCGCTCAATCCCCCTTCCCCGGGCACTAGGCCTCCACACACAGATCCATTTGTCATTCTTCCCAGATGGGAGCTGACCCCCTTGACTTGACGGAGTGTAGAAAGCTGTGCTCCCTGCTTGAACAACCAGCAATCAATAACGAAAATGTGGATGTTTTGTCTGCCTGTTTAATAATGGAAGACAACAGTATACTTTAGTTAAAAAGCTTCTTCATTAAAATGAATGTAACTTATTTATCTCATTCTCTCCTCTTTCTTTGTTGGTGGTATTCACCCACCCACCCTCCTCCATTAGGTGCTTTAGAGTTGAAATCTAAAGGATATTGTCATTTCCTTTTCTGTGACATTTTCTGTTGGGTTATAAATATATAATGATCCAATTACAGAGGTCTTCCCTAATTACTGACCTGTGCTGAGCTTATTCTTTATAAATACGCTATAAATAACTGGATGTCCATTTAAAAACTAAAATCAGCAAGAACATTATAAATCAAAACACTCCATACCTTGGGCATGCACAGCTTGGAAGTTACCACAGTATCTTGGGCCAAGTTTGTTAATAACTTCTAAAGTTTCCACTGAAATGGCTTCTTCGAAGAGGTATGTAGAGCCAAGACGCCAGATTAATGATGACTTTTGTTTCCAAACTCGAGGGGTAGCAATATATCCATAAACATCCACAAATAAAGATGGATCCATTGAAAGGAAAGGTCCTGGTAAGGCCTGAATGTACAACATCTGTGACAATAAAAAGGGTGGGGAAGTGAGTGATGCTTAAGCTCAGAATTAATCAAATAAATACACAGTGATATAGTATAATGCACCTTATTCTCATCTCAAAGTGAAAGTCTGTTTTATCTAAAAATTAAAAAGATGACTCTCGAATCTGAGAAGTGTGCAGTAAAACAACTTATAAAATGCTGATGGGAGTGAAAAACTGACACTGTGCCTTTGGAAGCAAATTTGATAAGAAATATTAAGAAACAGAAAAATGTCCATCTTTCTTGTTTCAGTCATTCTACTAGGAAACTAAATGTCCCATGTTGGCACATTAATGAGGTTTGATGTACAAACAATAATTACAGAGATACCAGGTTGAAAAGACAGAAATAAAAGTGTCTCTATTTGTAGATGATATGTCTATGTAGAAAATTCCAAGGAATCTTTACAAAAAAAAAATCTCCTAGAACCAATAAGTGAGTCAGCAAGGTCATAGTATACATGATCAATATATAAAAATAAATTGCATTTCTATAGACTAATAATAAACAAATAGCAACTAAAATTTAAAAAAATACCATGTATAATTATGCACATAAAAGAAATAATAAAATATGCACAGGATCTGTTTGCTGAAAATCCTGAAACAATGATTTAAAAAGTCAAAGAAGACCTATATAAATGAAGAGACATACCAGATTCATGGATAGGAAGACTCAATATATTAAAGATGCCTTTTCTTCCCAAATATCTATATACCTATAGATATAATGCAATTCCTATCAGAATCCCAGCAAGACTTTTTATAGACATGGACAAGATAATTCTAAAGTTTATATGGGATGATCCAGGCCCTAGAATAGCTTAAACAATTTTGAAAAAGAAGAATTAAGTGGAACTACTCTACCTAATAATAAGGCTTAGTATATAGCTACAATAATCAAAACAGTGTGACATTGGTAGAGGGACAGTAACATAGATCAATGGAACAGAATATAGAACCCAGAAATAAATCTTTATAAATATGACCACCTGATTTTTGACAAAGATGTAGAAGCAGTTCAATAGAGGAAGAATAGCCTCTTCAACAAATGGTGCTAGAGCAACTGAACATTCATAGGTAAAGAAATGAACTTTGACTTAAACCTCATACCTTAAGCAAAAATGAACTCATAATTGATTGCAAACTCAAATGTAAAATGTACAACAAAAAAATTTAGAAAAAAATAGGAGAAAATCTTCAGGATCTAGGGCAAGACAGAAAGTTCTCAGATTTTACACAGAGAGCATGAGCCATAAAAGGAAAAATTGATGAATTATACTTTATCAAAACTAAGAACTTCTGCCCATGGCAGAAAAATATTACTGAATTATCAAATTACCCAGCCCACAGAGATTCTGATGTAACTGATCTGGGGTGCAGCCTGTGCAAGCAAACTTTCAAAAGCCTTTCCAGGTGATTCTAAAACGCAGCCCGGGTTGAGATACTCTCTCTGGAACCTGGGTGAAAATCCAGCTGTACCTGCCCTCCGTGGTCTTCTGGGCCCTCCCCTCTCTGGCTGCCTTGGGGGCCTCTGACCGTGGCTGCTGGTCCATGCCCACCAGCTGGTCCATGCCCACCAGCTCCTTTTCCCACAGGTGCCGCTCCCTTGCATCTCAGGTGTCTCTAAATAACAGCAATGAGGAGCTTCCTCCAGCTATGCATTCACATTCTGTTACCTTCCCCATTGTTGCTGCTCTAAATCTGGTGACACACATTGGTGTCTTTGCAAACTCTAGTGTCTAGCTCCTAAGTGTGGTGTGCAGACTGGTGGCACTGGCATCATCTGGGAGCTTCCTGGAAAATCTGGACCTTAGGCCCTATCCAGGCCTCCCTGGGGAATTTGCCCCTTAAAATGTGAGAAGTTTTGCTCTGTTCATTCTAGAGCTTTCTGTCTTCTTATGTGTACTTTTACAGGTCTGGCCCCACGTCTTGCCTCTGCCCTGATTGTGTAACCTTCAGTCCATTTTTTAAAAATATTCTTTTCATATGAGCCTGAGCTCAGCCAAGTATCTTGAACAACAGGGGGATTTCATTAGATACCAATCCCACCGGCAAAAACAAAACAAAACAAAACAAACAAAACCAAGGCCACTCCAGGGTGGTAGCCAGGAGGCAGGTCATGGGGCAAGTGCAACTCAGAGGAACACTCTCACCTTGGCTGAGCCAATAACCTGTCCATCCAGATACGTGGAAACGGTACAATGCCTCTTCATTTCCTTGGTGACAACCACAGCCAAGTGATGCCACTGGCCACAAGCCAGGAGCTGGCTACACTTGACCAGGAGCTGGCATCCCCCTGAGGGCTCAGAGCCATCCTCAGGTTCCATGACATCTGCAAGAGAGTGTAAACACTGGATCTCACATGTGGCGCTGTGCAGCAGCAACCCAGGAGCCCGGGGCAGGGTGAGGGGGCATGTCAACCAGGGTGCGCTTTGCACTGTGGGGCCATGGCTAGCACCTCCTCTCATAAACAGTGACAACGGTGGCGGCACCAGCAGCAGCAGCTGTCATCCCTTGAGCTCTCACTTTGTGTCAGACACTCTTTTAAACACTGTTACAAGTAGCAACTCATTTAATTTTCACAACTCTGTGAAGCAGGCGCTATCATTATTCCCACTGTACCATCCTGAGGCACAGAGAGGTTGGGTAACTTGCCCAAGGTTGTGCAGCCAGGCTTCAAAGCCAGGAGCCAGGCTCCAGGGTCCGTCCCACACTAGAGACTGCATCCACAGGGATTGCCCTTTGCAGGCCAAGTCCTGGAGGTGGGAGGCATAGGCAGTCATGTCATGTGCCAAGTGTGCCAACCACCCTTCATGCCTCCCAGGTGCTTCCCTATGAAATGGTGACACTCTCAGGACCCAAAAGAGGAACAGGTGGCTGGGATACACTGGGCCTGGCCATCTCAGGCAGATGAGCTTGGAGAACCAGGCTGCTTCCTCAGGCAGAGCCAGGACCGGCCGTCAGCACTGTTGAAGGCAGGGCGGACCCTGGAGCACAGCAGCCTGCCATGCCAAGCACGGCCAGCCCTCTGGGTTTCGGGCTGAGCATGTGTGGACATGACTGAGGCTGCATCGGCTCCAGCTAAGTTGTGTGCATCTTCACAAACATTGCTCAGGGGATGAGGCAACCTGTGTCCCAGTGAGGCAAAGCCCCAAGTCCCATTGTGACCACCCTACCAGGGAAGAGTATCTGGAAAGCCACTAGGCACAACCTCTGAAGCCATGCCTAGGGCTGGGGTCTTGTCCGCCTGACAGTTATAATGCCAGGGACCAGGCCACAGGCCACAGTGGCACATAGCAAATATTTCAGACTTTCACCAGGAATGGAGCCCCAGGGAGCAACTTCAAAAGATGAGGAGAAACAGGAGGTCACCAGGCTTCTCATCATGCCTGTGTCAGGAGCTTCTAACTCAGCCCCATCTCACCAACGAGTGGGTGAAAGCAGCTTGGGATCCCAGCACCTTACCCAGGGGCTGAAACTCTTTCTCTTCTGTAGACACAATCAAGGAGAGGTCGTCTGGGCAGAGGCTGACAGAGAAGCAGACATAGGGCACCTTCGTCCTGGACAGGTGGCGCACCAGGGTTAGGAAGCGCAGCGGGTGGCCCTCGGAGGCAGCTCCATGCCTGCTGATCAGGAACCAGCAGGAGAAGGTGAGCCCCCCGGGCGGAGGGAATGGTCTGGCGGAGCCTGGGGTGGAGACACAGCGCGCCGTCAGGCTCCGCTCTGCTAGGAAGCATGTTTAGATCCCCGCGGCTCCAATCCAGCTCAGCTGTGGCACCTACTATGTGCTCACTCAGCAATCGTCTCCTCTCTACTATTCTGCGCTGCTTTTCCAAGGGAGCAGAGAGAGTGTCAACATCCCTGAGATCTGTCACCATTTGACCCCTGGTCAGCTGATCTAAAGCCAGGCAGCATGTGCCATGGACAGAAGACGTCGGCCAGGCTCAGCTGAATCCTGAATGGGGAAGGGCTCCACTCCAGGAGTAACGGATGCCTTCCCATCCCATAACAGCGCTGGTGACACAGACGGGGCCGTTGTTCTCACAGAACCAGCAGAATCAGCACTATGTCCACAGACTTGGTGCCACACACACATGGACAGGTTTGCCCACGCTGACAGGCCATGGAGGCAATGGCTACTCATGCCCACCCTCCCATGGAAACCCAGACCCGGCTCTCCTAACCGAGGGTGCCCGGCTCGGGCAGCGCTGGGCACTTGCACTGTCCTGCCCAGCAGGTTTTTAGCTGAGTACAGTGCTGTGCAAAGCATGCCAATGACCCAATGTGTCCCCATAAGAGCCACCTGCTAAGGACTGGTCCCTTCTTGATGGCTGTCAGCACAATTCGTATTGCCCTCTAGAGGAATAAGGCATTTCTACAAGGCGGGCAACGTGTCCATTTCAGCCCACACAGGTTACCAACAAAACGAATCCAACCCAGGCCCAGGCCATCAGTGCCAAGTGAGCCCCAAGTGCAGGCTGGGCCCTTGGGATCACAATGGACAGCACACCTTGCTCTGAGAGGGGCAGGAGCAGCCTCAACAGTTGAAGGACAACTCACCTACAGATACTCAGGACCAAAGAGAAGTCTAGTGCTTTCTTGGGACGCCAAGTGGAAATCTGCAATCAAGGCCACCTGAGGACTGACTCTTGGGGCGGGATGGGGAGCTAAACCACCTGGGAAACACCTACCTGTTCCAATCCCTCCAGAGATGGAGTACTCGGTGCTGGTCCCCATAATTGTAGACAGGGTCGGAATAAACAAACATCTGGAAACAGGAAAGTGTCTGGGATCACTGGCCTGCAAGCCATCCGCTCACGTCAGCACAACCAGTGTGGGCTGTGACATCCCTGTGCTCTGTCCTGCTGCAGGGGCCGCACCCCCACCTAGACCAGGAGGCCCCAGGAACAGAAGGCAGCTGGTGCTGGCAGGGTGCCCTAAGGGGAGGAATCACACTCAGGTAGGAAAGGCGGGAGGGCGTTCCAGAACGCAGCCACACCACAGAAAAGAGGGTCCTGGCCCTCCATGGCTAGGGAAGCACTGGGAAATTAATAAAGTGTATTTCAGATATATGAAAGCCTGCTGTACCCGTAACCTTCCACAGACATGTCAAATTCCACAAATGACGGAGCCAGGGCCGCCCTCTGAGGCTGCAGGTTGCGTGGCGAGGTCATGGAGATGAGGCTCAGCGCCATCTGAAGGGCAGTGGTTGAATCCTGGGATGGCCCCAAGGACGACAGGGCCTGTCCAACTCCTGGGCGCGAGCTGGCATCTGGGGAAGCTCCCCAGGGTCCCGCAGCTGTGCCCGCTGGTGCAGTCTGTGACCCTAAGGCAGCAAGCAAGAGAGGAGATGGGGCCTTGCTGGAAGCATTTCTGCGCCTCTTCCCACAATAGCCCAGACATCCCTGCCGCAGCCCGATGGAGGGTTCCGCAGAGTCACTGGGCACTCCCGAACCACCAGTGAGGGTGGCCTCTGTCCCCTTGCCTGAGCCCTCGCTGATTTTGATAACAAGGAGCTGTGGTGTCAACCTGCTCCCCTAGAAACTTCTCCTTTCCATTCCAGCACTCTCCCCCTTTTCAACACAGCCCTTTCTGCTGCTGTCTCTGCCTGGGGCTCCGTCCTGCTCCCCGACCTCCATGCTGTTTCAAGGCAGCCTTTCTCCTTGACAGCTCTCAGCTCCCACCTCTGGCTGCCAGCCCCAAGCCCGACTCTCCATCCTGCTTCTCAGCCTTATTCTAACCTTAATGTCCCATGTGATTTTACATCGAGGTGTCCACAACTCTCGTTTCTCCAGGCTGGTCCCCTGTGCCAGCTTCCCCCGGGTACCAGGCCTGGCCTGGGGTACCACCTACCTGCATCTTGGCCTCCAGACACCCTGACTCACCCTGAGCTGTGAGCTGTGCAGAAGCCTTCACTGCACACCTCTGTCCAGTGCAGCGCCAGGTACTGCTCTGTCACTGTTTCCAGGATCTGGGGCCCAAAGGGGTCACCTGTCTTACTGGGAGAGGGGTGTGGGTCTCCCTTCTCCTTTCAGATCTGGCCTTTCTCCAGGGACCACCAATTCCTGCGATTTTCCTCACTCGCTCCGTTGAGCAGCTAAAGCATGTTTAAATCTGCTTCCCCACTGCTGCGGCAGATTCCTCCCCAGGAATGCATATATTCTCTTTCACTCCCGTTAACCTGCTCCTTCCTGCCCTCACCTGCACACCTGGGGGTGCCTCCGTGCACAAGAGATGAACCGAGGGTCTTGGCTGCAGCCGACAGAGGTGGGGGAATTCCAAGACCTAGAAACTGCCTGAAAAGAACAACCAAGAGGACAAAATGAACTTTCACAGGCAAAAGTTTTCTCCAGCTTCATCCTGACCCCTTTCCTAGCCGCCCAGTGCACCCAAATCCCACCCTCCTTCAACCTCTGCCAGGAACACCCTTTCCAAAAGCTGCAGAGACAAGGTGTCCCTGTCCTGCCACCTAGACCGCAGAGCCGGTCAGTTCAGGAGCCTCAAGCTGGACCTTGTGATGAAAAGTAATTTGCCAGAAAATCACTTGGTCCTACATTGTTTATACATCTCTAACGAATTTCCCACTCAGCACTATAAGCATGTTGGCCTCCTCTGGCAGCCCCCATGCCTGGCCCTGGGTCCCATGCCCGCTGGGTGGAGGGGCTGTCTGTGCCCTCTGCACTTGCTCTCGTGTGTAAGCGGCAGGGGGCTCCCAGCAGTGTGTGGCCCTCAGCACTGCGCCCAGAGGCAGGGAGACTCTTGCCCTCCGTCCTGCAGCCTTCCCTCCTGCCTTCTTGTCTCCTGCGTCTGCTCCCCATGCACGTTCCCTCCCTGCTGCAGCTCTCCAGGAATGCAGCTTCATGGAGGGGCTGCCCACAGAAAAGCCCCCTGCAGGATCCAGTGGTGCCAGGAGTCCCTGCAGCTCCCTGTGGCCAGCCTCTCCAGGCCCGCCCAGCCCCACCCTCCCAGCAGAGCCATCCTCACCTCTCCCTGTGTGGTGAACTGCACAGGCCTAGGGAGCAGCTCAGCCTTCGCTTCCTCGAAGCCCCACCCACCACATGCCGTGGAGGGACCGTGTCTGCTTTGTGGGCACCCGCACACTGCCTGGTACAGACTCAAGGCTGGCCCGTGCACTTCCAGCCTTGAATGCCAGGACAGGGCCATGCCCTGCAGAGGGGTGGGTAGGGGACATCAGGACACTTGTTCTGGAGGCCCCTTTACGGCCCATGGCGCACTCCTTGCCCCACAATGGACACAGCTGCCGGGCTTGGCAGCATTTAGCAGCTTGGTACCTTAACACGTCTGGTTCAATGGCCTGGGAAGCGAGTTTTTCACAAATCCTGATGAGGCGTGAGTGCAGGGGGCTGCTGCGGGCGGACAGGGCCCTGTGGCAGGAGGTCATGAGGGTCCTGAGCATGCCGGCCTCGCACACGATCTGGCGGTTCTTCTCCGATTTTACCAGGGACTGGATGTGATTGGCCAGGGAGCACTGGATCTCCTCAGAAAGCTGAGAGGGGACCAAAGCAAGCCGTGAGCCCTCAAGGGCAAAGCATCCTGTGGGTGACATTGAAGAACTCCCAGCTAGGCCTAGGGTTGGCTGTGGGGCAAGGAGCCTGAATCCACCATGGCCTGTGCCACTGCACCCATCTGTTTCAGGTGTTCCTACACTGCCTGCCTCACCTGCAGGGGCAGCAGGGGGAGGTCTGCCTACGGGCGGACTTAGCTGTGGGGGCAGCTGCTGACGAGCTAAATGCTAAAAATGGAGGCTGCACACCAGCAGGCAGGAGGCCAGGTCTGCCCTTTAGACGAGCTGTGTTTGACTCACACTATGTTTAAGCAAATTAACTGCTAACATTGAAAAGTCTGAAGATTTCATATAAAAATCCAGACTTGTGGCCCCTCTCAAAAGATGGGAAGAACTGGTCTTGCAGGCCTGCAGCTCCACATACAGGAGCAGTTGGCACTGGGTGGTGGCTGTGCCCTCTAGGGGTCCCACATCCCCCCAGCTGGCATCCCTCCTGTGACAGTTCCTGTGTTGGAGTTTGTACCCCGGTGTAAAAGGTGTACTCCACCTGGAGGTACAAGCCTGAAGAAAAACCTCCTCCCCCGACACACACACACACACACACACACACACACACACACTGGCCATGGCAGATGCAGACCTCACCGTGCACATCTCAAACCACACCCAAAGTTGGCAGGCCGGCTACAGCCACAGCTCCGGGGAGAAGCTCTCGCTTAAGCCACTCTCACCCCCAGGTGTCACCTCCCTCCACCTACCCTCACATCATCCTTTGTCTGTCCTGGGTCATAAGCACCTTCTGTCACAGGGACAGCTGTGCTCTTATCTTACCCTCTATTAGGTTTCCAGTTACTTGGTTCTCTTTATGTCCTTTGAGGCACTTGGAACAGAGGGCACAGGGTGGGCTCAGTAAGCATTAGAGCCAAATATCACACATTGCTTTCGCAATCATCCTTTCTTTGTAAAAAGATAAGCCCTTGGAATTCCCAGCCTTCCACGGGGCTCAAGATATAGAAATGGATTGGATGGACTCAGGATTCCTTTAAAAAAACACTCTTAGGATTGTCCACATTTTTTTTTATTGTTGGATAAGATGCCATCTTAAATGAGAGGGACACAGGTTAGAACTTACTGGAATTTTCCTTGCTACCACAGATGCTACTGATGCCCACCCAGACCTCCTTCTGCAGGTGAGCAGTGCACCCACCACGCTGCCTCTTCTCTGGAGAACTGCCCTGCCTGAACGCTACAGAACCCCCTACATACACACACATCTGTGCAAACACACCTATATACACACATACACGTGTGCACATACACATGCATGCACATACATATACATGCACATGCATATGTGCCCACATGCACCACACACATACACCAGTCTGAAACCAATGAGGTCATCACCCTCCAGACTGTGAAATTCATGCTTCAGAGCCCTTGTGGGCTGGGCCTAATGCTAGACTTCAGTTGATGGCACATCCTTGCCAGCTCCTTCCCCTTCCCCTGCTCCGCTTCTCCTGGGTCCCTCCCTTGACAAATCCCACACACCTCTATCCCTGTCTCGGGCTCCACTTCCAGGGAACCCAACCTGAGGTACCAGCAACCTTTTCATATTCTATGCCTTTGCCCCAGTTTGTGGTTCCAAGAAAAGAGATGCATGTATGACAACACAGAGGATGTCTAGCCCATCAAAGTCAAGCCAGGAGGAACCATAAGGGTACGACTGGAGCATGCTCTGTCTAAGGAGGCCTGGAGCCTGGTCTCTTCAAGTCACAGAACCCCTATTCCTCACGCCCGCCTATGAAAGCTTTCCTGGAGTCCTTTCTGCTTCCTCTCCTCCTCTTCTTCCTCAAACAAGAATTAAGCAGCTCCACAACATCAGCTTCTGGGTAAAGCTCTAGGTAATCAACAATGAATAAGACACTGTCCCTGCAGGGATTCAGGGACTAAAGGTGAGACCAGCAAGCAGGCAAACAGTCTTTGCACGATGAGACGTGCTCTAGCAGAACATTTACAGCATCTGGGCAGGGAGGGTCCCTGAAGCCTCTCGTACATTTCACGGAGCTTGTGCAGTTAGAAGGGACTTTGGGCCTGGCATCCACTGGGAGGGCCAAGTTCTATCCTGGGATGAGACTATTTTCTGGGTGCTTGGAATGGGCCAGGCCCTTCTCTAAGCATTTTGGCACTTATGGATTATGCAATCCCTGCGAGAAGCCTATGAGGAAGGTATATTACCCCATACCCACTTTACAGATGAGGAAGCTGAGCCCAGAGCAGGGGGCCAGAAGGCAAGGGCAGAACCTGACTTTGACCTTGAACCTCATGCTCAGTGTCACCTTGTTCCACCACCTCCTCTCTACATGGCAGTCATTGGAAGGGCTCCCTGCCCAGAGATGGTTTCTATCACTAAGAGACAGAGATAAATAAGACAGGGCTCTTCCACAGCTGCTAACACAGTTTTGCAGCACATATGTTTCACAGACTAAAATGCATGGGGAAACATATTTATATTGCTTATCATCAGGTTCTAGATTTTTCTAAAAACTTGCATGGGTCACACAGCCCACCCCTGCATCCTCCTACCTGCCTTGCAGACATACAGTTCTCATAGCTCTGCCTCAAACTGATGGCACTCAGGGAAATCCCCATCTCTAAGATGTCATCAGTTAACACTTCTGATTTAAAATTGGGGGGCCGGATATAACTACATTAGGCTGGTTTTCCAGCGGCCCATCCCTCCCAGGCAGGATTTTCCCATTCTGAATCATCACCATTTTGCCAATGTTGCCGCTGGCCTGAGCACGTGGTGTCGCCGATGTCGAGGAGAGGCCTCACTCGGGGCAGACGGCCCCTCTCCCTGCAAATGTGGTATCTGCATGACCAGCCTGTGCTGTGTAGCCCAACACGGACCAGAAACCGAAAGTGGAAATGCCAACACGAATTTGCACTAAACTATTCCAAATCCATCACTTTCACTCTTCCATGTGGAAATCCACCCCAATTCCCTGGCTCCCTCCCTCAGACCTTTCACCTTTCTTCTGATGCTTTGACTGTCCCTTCCCTCGCCCATCTGAGCCCACACCTCTGCCTCCCTTCCCCTCAAAACAGAAAAGGAACGTCCACCCTCTTGCCTTGAACATCCCCTCTCAGAACTTGGATTATTTTATTTGGTAACTGTACTCCTTCAGTTTAGGGGGAGAGAAGAAATGCAGTCTGTATGAACCAAGACGTAAAAATAACATAACAATGTATTATTAATAAGAATTAAAGAGAAATGTCTACAAACTCCAGTTTTTATTACCAGCACTTCACTTACTGCTTTGGAGACTTTTGGGTTTTTCGGTTTTGGGGTTTTTTTTTCCTATTTTTTTTTTCTTATTCTTTTTTTTTTTTTTTTTTTTGCACACCATAGCATGAATAAAATCTAAATATGAAAAAAAAAAAGAAAAAAGAAATGAAAAAAAGAAAAGTTTACAAAAGGGAGAAATGCTGATCTCGTCTAACGATGCCACAAGTTACTCCAAAATTGCTCAATACCCCATAATGGAGGAGGGAAAATTGATCGTCCTCATTATCACTGCAGCTCTGTCAATACCAATATTGCCTTGTTTTGAATAAAATGTGCTGTTTTTTTCAATGTCGGTTCCAGTAAAATGGTGTTTTAGTGAAAATATGAGCAGTAGCAGGAAACCAGTCTGGTTTCTCCCCCTACAAATGGATTGATTTTCCTAACGCATATTACTTCCAACGCAGGAAAGGGGACGGTGGTTCAATTAGGACTCGGTGGTCAGAGAACAGGCTCACCCGGCTGGACCCACAGGCAAATTATCATATAGCGATTTTCGGGGCAGCCTTAAGGAGTGTTCTGCTTTCTCCACTTAACCGTCTAGCCTTTAAGTTCTCCCTTGTGCAGCTGTGGGTGTTTATTCTTATTTGTCTCTCTCTTTGCCTCACTGTCTCTCCTGGTCCAGATTAACATGACCCCAGAACCCAATGAGGGCCAGGTCCTGGTGTGCTGGGTCCCTCCAGAGAGGTCTGGGTGTTGGGTACACCACAGTGTCCGACATGGGTATCTGCTGGACCTTACCCACATTGTCCTGACACGATGTAAAAACCATCAGAGACACCCAGTGTCTGCTTCCCCCACACGCTCTGAAAAAACTAGGGACTTTATTGAGCTATTCACATTTGTGTTAGTTGCTTGTTCCAGTTTGGTTGAAATGTTCTTTATTTGCTGATTTTAGAAGAGAAATGGCAGACTTTAAGTGAGCTCAACTTTTTAAGTTATGTTCTCAAAGACTATAAATGGGATGGCAAGGATAAATAGGGCCCACAGACACGCTTCACTTGACAAGTTCTCACGGCCTTGCTATTGCTTACTTGGAATTAGTTCTTGTTACATGGGCATGAACTTTCCATTCTGCCACCATCCTACAGCCTGATACACTCATTTGTGGTGCCCCTACGGCCTTGGGAGTTTGTGATCTTGGTTTAGGTGTAAAAGATTCTGATTCCCGTGAAATCAGCAGAATCCATGTCTAAAGGGCCTGGCTTCCTCAATGCACTTGGACAGATTTGTAACTAAGATCAAGATGTGTGTGGTAAAATGACTTTTTTCCTTTGGGTAAATCAAAAAACACTTGCACTCAAATGTTTACTGCAGCACAATTCACAATTGCAAGAACGTGGAATCAGCCCAAGTGTCCATCAATTCATGAGTGGATGAATAAAATGACAACGTACACCATGCAACACTACTCAGCCATAAAAAGATTAATACCTTTTGCAACAATCTGGATGAAACTGAAGACCATCCTCCTAAGTGAAGTATCACAAGAATGGAAAAACAAACCCCACATGTGCTCACTATTGAATTGGAACTAACGGATCAGCACTCATGTGCACAGATGGAAGTAAAACTCAGCAGAAATCATGCAGGTGGGAGGTGGGAGGAGGAGATGGTGAAATCATATGTAACTGGTACAGTGTACATTATCCAGGTGATGGGCATCTTTATAACTTTGACTCAAGCAGTACAAAAGCAATCCATGTAACCAAAACATTTGTGCCCCCATAATATTCGAAAATAAATTTTAAAAAAATAAAAAAAAAAGATGCATGTGGGTAAGTGGGTGCCTGCTCCAAATCTTCTGCTTCTTTTACAAATTACATGCATTTGATGGCCAGTGCTCCCAGGTCACTGGAGCCTAGAATCTCACATTTAGAAAGTATTTCTCTCTTTCCAACTTTTCTTCCCACCCTCCCCTTTTGTCCACCCTGTACTCCAGCCATAGTGACACTCTCACCCTCTGCTGAATGTACTGGCCCTTTTTGACTGATACCCAAAATTGGAAATGTCCTTTTCAATCTCACTCTTTGCTCAGTTTCTACTTACTACTCAAGAGACAATTCACATGTCCTCTCACCCAAGAAACTTTTTCTGACTTTTGCAATCAGAACTGTGTCTGTTCTTTAATCATGGTAAACGCCACACCATGGATGGTTCACTCTGTGTCTCCCCTTCTCCTCCCCACCCCACAGCACTGTGAGCTGCTGCCTGCGGCAATGACTCCTCACCCCTGGTGCCTTTCTCTGCCTCAAATACAATAGCTGCTCACTAAGTGCAAGCACAGGACATTCTAGAACACAGGAAGTGCACCTAACCTAGAGCGCTGACAGGATGGTCAGAAAATGTGATGTGCCAATTAACTGTTGAAGGATAATGAGAGAGTGAGCCAGGCCGGCAGGAGAAATGGTCTTCCTGGCAGGGGAACAGCAGGTGTGAAGGCCAGGGATGAGCATGAGCACAGCCTTGTGGGAAAGGCTGGGGTCACAGGGGTGAGACACAACATCAGGGGCCTTGGGTGTCATGCAGAGGGGCTTGCTCTTCTGCCTACCAGACCCTGTCCGCCCCAGCTCATGGAGCAATCCACAACTGAGCACAGAGCCCTGAACTCTTCAGATAGCCAGTCCCAGAGGGCTAAGAGCCCAGTGACCCAGCACTGACCTCGCTCTTGAGAGCTGCTTGAGGATTCACCCACTTCTGGTGCAGTTGATCTGTAAAGCACCCCAAGTCTCCGAGCCAGCCTCTACCAGATGCCCCAGATCACAGGCTACCCTCTGATTTTTGTACCCATTCCAAGCTCTGGTCCCAGGCCCCGCCTGACCCAAATCAGTATCCCAATACTCACTCCAGGCCCTGACACTAGATCGGGAGTGAGGGGTCTCCCTCTGGGGACAGCCTGCCTGCCAGGGCTCCTCACCGCCTGGTCCCGACTTCCTGGGGGTGCTGTGAGTGGGCGTGGCTATGCCCCAGCTCAGACCCTGACCACCCAGCTGGACTGCAGCTGCCGCTGGGCTCACCCCCCCTGAGAGAGTGGAATTCACCATACGGTGTCCTCGGTCCACCGGGGATGATTATTGACCTTGCCCTAAAACCGCCAGGACTCACACACATTCTTTTGTCCTGCACCAGCCAGCACGAATGTGTGTCTAGACATGAGTGTGTGTCTGCTGCACTTTGACCCCATGGATTCTTACCCATTGCTCAAGCTGGTAGGGACCCTTCCCGTCCCCATTCTGTCATCCAATGGTGAACTCCTCCCCCGCTTTATGCTGGCTACACTCTGAGCTTCTCTCGGGTCACTAATAAAGTACAGACGTGGCACGAGAAAGCACCCAGTCTTCCGACTCATAAGCAGATATTAACATAGTTCAATATCAGTTTCCTGTTATAATTTATCAATAGTGTAATGTCAGTTGGAAATATACCTAAAATGTATTACCTTCCATTTAATATTTTCAGAGTTTTATATACCATGACCCAGACTCTGAAGAATACAATCAAAGCTAGAAGAGAAGGGAGGGAGTGTGGAGCAGCCTCTGACAGGCACACACCGAGCGCAGGGACTACACGGAACTCTGCAACTCTGCGTTTGCTACTCTTCTCAACAGGAAATATTACGCCTATTTTGCAAATGAGAACACTGAGACGTGGAAAGTTTTCATCAATTTCCTAAGGCCATAGAGATACTGGGTGCCAGAACTGGCATCCCAACCTAAACCTTACTACAAAGCCCATGATTTTAACACTGCACCATACACTAATTATGAGGAAGAGAATTTATGACCTCATAGGGGTCATAAACTGAGGGTCTATAGAAGCCTTTCAGTTTGGTTTTACTTCTGTTTCATTTCTTCTTAATTAAATGTGGGCACCTTTAGGCAGGGCGAGTACTCCCCTTTGGCCACTGGCCTCACCACTCCCTATTGCTGACCCCGGGCTTCATTATGCATGTCCATTACCTCTCTGGCCCCGAGACATTGACTCCAAACCCTTTGACTTAGGCCAAATCTGAGTGGTTGAAATTGAGGTGCAGAGAAAGGAAATGGCCTACGTGTCACATAAGCAATGATGATAAAAGGTACTAGATGCAAACTCGCCTGATAATTGGGCCCTCACCGTCCCCCTGCCATCAGGCTAAGTCCAGGTAGCTTGCTCCTGATCCTCGTCACCTCCCTGCACACGGTGCCTCTTTGCTCTCTTTGAGAGGCTACCCTGAGAAGTCACCTGGATTTCAACTAACATCTGAGATTTTCCACTCATGAATAATAGAACTATTTTGGGGATGGGGCTCAGTGGGAGAGAGCATAGGAACCATACAAATTCAACATATTTGAAATGCCTAATGTGTTATAATTTAACAAAGCAAGAATCCCACTTTACCATTTCCTTGTTGGAGGAAATGGCTCTCTTTTCAAATAGCCTGTCCTCGTGCAATGCTATCCAGGGCTATTAATGTTGTCAATATTTTAGTTATTTGAAACCCATAGGATTAGTTCAGTGTGTTTGAAATACAGGCTAATTCCAGAAAATGGCACCGTTTCCAAATTTAGGCACAAATGAGTTAATAGATACACGCAGCCTGAACCTGATCTTCTTCGCATCCCAGCAGACTGTGCAGAGGTTTCCACGGCAGCAGAGTCTTCTCAGCAGCCTTAGGCCTCTGGGACCCACCCAACAATGACCCTAATGCCCAGGCCCACCTGTGCCGTGGCCTTCCCATAACTGTCCACGGCTACCACTTCCCCTCAGGAAAGGTGACTTGGTGGGGTAGCAGGAGGTCTGGACCCCACAGCCACCAATAGCAACAACGTTGACTGTGTCACTTAATTGCTGCAAGTTTCAAGACTTCATCTACGAAACAGGAATACTGATAGCCACCTTACAGGGTTATTATGAAGATTAAACGGGGCCGAGCGTGGTGGCTCATGCCTTTAATCCTACCACCCTGGGAGGCCAAGGCAGGCGGATTGTTTGAGCTCAGGAGTTCGAGACCAGCCTGAGCAAGAGTGAGACCCTGTCTCTACTAAAAATACAAAGAAATTATATGGACAGCTAAAAATACATATAGAAAAATTAGCCAGGCATAGTGGCGCATGCCTGTAGTTCCAGCTACTCAGGAGGCTGAGGCAGGAGGATCGCTTGAGCCCAGGAGTTTGAGGTTGCTGTGAGCTAGGCTGACGCCACAGCACTCTAGCCCGGCCAACAGAGTGAGACTCTGTCTAAAAAAAAAAAAAAATATATATTAAATGGTAAAATGCTTGCAAAGTTTTTTTTTGGCAAGTAATAACAGTAACTACACCATTATCAAGTCCTTCCCACACTGCTGTGCAAGTTATGCTTGCCATGAACTGTTTCATGCGATCCTCACAATGATGCCATGAGGAAGACCCATTATTACCCCCACACTACACAAAGGAAGTTAAGGATCAAAGAAGTTAAATAACTTTCCTATGAATCTGTGACCGCTAAGTGACACAGCTGAGACTTGACCACAATCTGCTGTCTTCGAAGCCTAAACTCTGCCCCTCCTACAGTGGGTGTTCATTAAATATGGCAATGATGATGATGATGATGACGACGATGATGACGACGACGACAATAACGCCGACGCTGTCAATGGATGGTAACCCAATAAAGTCCAACTCTCTTAGCTCGGCATTCAACGCCCTTCATAATGTGGCTTCAACTGACCTTCCCAGCCCCACTCACTGCCTTTCCACCCATGTGGTTTACCCTAGCCCCACTGAACTATTAAAAGTCCCCCGTAGGCATCTTTGTTTGTGTTTCCCTCCGTGTCTGAGCTTCTCTTCCCTCCCTCCTCTCCCTGATCTGGCCTGGGCACACCTTCTCTTTAAAGCCGAGCTCTGGCGTCCCACCTCTCTGTGGCTTTTCCCCTGCCCATGTCCCAAGGTCCTGTGGCCAAGCCTCTGTTACAGGTGTCAGGAAGTTTCCTTACTGTCTTCCACGCTCCTCCGCCTCCCACCCGCAAACCCAGAGTATGAGTTCCTGCGACATTCATCTGTGGATCCCCAGAAACACACAGTACATGTTTTGTAATTATTCATAGAAGCAAACATATCAAACGGGTGGCTCCAACACAGGCTGAGTTATACCTCGGCTAAACTAGACCTGGCCTCCTGCCTTCTGCCACATGCACAGCAAATAGCCCTCAGCTAAGACCTGCGTAAGGGCCACAGTGCTGGAGGAAGGGGTGGTGCCTCGGCCTGGGAAGCCCTTCCAATACTGGTCAGAGCTCTGGCCCACTGCCTCACCCTTACCTCCTGGATTCTCGGTATGCTAGAAAGAGAAAGTATCTTTCTTCCCAAATAGCGATTTCTTTCTGGGGCCAATTCAGCTCCAAGAGAAGCAAGGTGGACTCCATTTTTGCCTTGTGCACAGTAAAATTCCCACCACCCAATTTTTTATACCAGTGATGCCAGAGGCAGCAAAACAGCTGGATTATCTGTTTCCAAGAGCAGCTCACAGTGCTGGAATTTCAGAGGGGAAAACACTTCCAGGTCATTCACAGAACAAATGTCATGTGGCCACAACTGGAAATAAACTAGAACAGAACGCCCATAAGGTTACTTAAATGGTGGCCTCTCAGATGACATCTGTACCTCGGAAAGCCATCAATTTCTCATCCCTGAGGGAGGAAGAGCATGTGAGTAATGTAAAGTGGGTAAGAGTGTAGGGAGTGTTAGCAACCGTCAAGCAGACCTAAATGATGATGGGGACTCAAGCTCCATCTGCTTAGTAGCACTGCCATCTACTGAAACTCCCCGCTCTGTCTCCTGCACCAAACCTGCGGAGGCCTGCAGTCAGTTCTGTTTCAGCACTTTTGTGTGTGGTCTCATTTCTCATTTGATGTACTACTCTATCTGCTGTTATGAGGTTTCCTCCACCTCCTCTCAGAAATTAATTACTGTAATTATCCAACTTTTAATAGCTGCTGATTTGGCATCTGCAGAAAATATTTGAGAAAATGCACCACTACATTTCATTTGCATATTTGAGAGACAGTGCAAGACAATTAGACTTTTTCTTAAATTACTCATTATGACCCGAACAGAGAGAAAGCATACCAAATGGAATTCTCATTTGCATGCTTAATTTGTCCAATTATCATCAAAGGATGAGCAAATAGTAGAAGTTCTTCCTTACATCGTGTTGTGACGACCAAGGAGTCAATCCGAAACTCCATCCATGGAGTTTCTGTGCCTGTAGGAGGGAGTAAGACAGGGCATTGTCCTCTCTGTGTCACTTCATCAGTCACTATTGCAGTGGATTTTCGCAGAATGCATCCATTAGCAATCATCTGACTGCTAAGACCAGCTGAGGTGTTCCGACTGCAAGGGCGTTGCATGGTATGAAATATAGCTAAGGGAGCTGGACGTCCTCGCAATAAGGCCACTGCACCTGGAAAGGTGTCCAATGCCTAGAACATATGACCTGCATTCTGGGAGACCTGCAGAACTCAGAGGCCTGTTCATCAGCCATGTCTTGTGCTTGGGCCAGGGCGACTTTCAGATCTTCCCTTACCAGCTTCCCTCACCGTGATCCTAGGGGTCACATAGCTTTCCTAAGCCTCTAGCACCTGCAGCATGGGAAGCACCTCATAGACTTCAAAGAGTCATTGTGAAGATTGGCAAACTAACATTCCTGGCACAGAGGCAACCTCCAATGTGTATTAGTTTTTAATTTTCTCCAGCAAGTCCTGTCTTGAATACTAAGGTAAAGAAGGTAAGGTCCTGGACTTTAGATATTAATAACTCACTGGCTAGAAGACACAGGATTTAGGGGTCGAGTGTTTTTATCCATCAGTCAGAGGCTTAAGGCAATTACAGTAGCTGGTCTTTACAGATGGCCCCAGCAAGTCTCTCTCTCCTGTACACACACGCCACCCCTCACCTCAGTAGGGGAGGGGTATGTCCCCTCCTGTTGAGTTGAAGCTGAGCCTGTGACTCGCTTTGACCAACAGAATGCTGTGGAAGTGAGGCTGGTTTGTCCCAGCCTAAGCCTTCAAAGCATGGAAGCTTCTGCTGTTGTGGCCATGGGAGCCCAGGGCTGCTGTGTGCCCTGATGGAGCACCCACTCAGAGGGACACAGGTAGAGGCCAGATGGAGAGGGCTGGGTGGCGGGCAGCCCAGGAGCCCACCGACAGCTTGAACCACGGCCTAGTTAGACGACCCAGGGGAGCCAGCACAGGAGCCCCGGCCAGGGGAGCCAGCCTTGTTGAAGTGCCACCTCTATGAAGAAGAGGCCGTTTTGGGTGGTCCAACACAGCCAGCACCCTGTGGAGCACAGACCGGCCATTCCTGCTGTGCCCTGCCTACATCCCTGACCCTCAGAAGCACAGGGAATAATGGCATGCTTATTGTTGACTTTCCGACCCTTTTTGTCCCAGCCTCCTCCTTGCCTCCAGACGGGCGTTCAGCACCGTGTAGTGCAGTCCCTCCCACCACTCTGTGCGTGCCCGCTCACCGGTGTCATAGCCACGTTATCATCACTCTCCAGCGGAGGGACAGGAACCAGAAAAAGAACTCTAGTCACCAAAGGACACGGAGACATGGAACCGAGTTAGGCTTTTTTCACTCCTGTGCTGAATACTCCAGATTTTCCTCCATGGAAGCGGCTCCTTTCCCTACGCATCAAGGCTTCCGCTCCTCCACTTCTCGCATGGAATTCGGACTTCCTAATGTCACTGTCATTCACAGGCTGTGATAAATAACGCCAACCAGTTGCCATTTCTTCCTAAAATATGTTGCCTCCTTTTTAACCCTCAGACAAAGCAAAGTTGGACCCTCCTTGCCTCCACTGTTCCTCCTGTGGAAGCCACGGCTGCATGTGGGAGAGACCAGGAGACCGGCCACCAGCTAAGACAAGATTCAACACCAGGGCCACCCACTGGGGATCCTTCAAAGTCTTTTAAATGATCTGAATCTACATTTCCCCCTTGGTTAAAATGGAGACAATAATACCCCCCAAAAAAACTGCAGTTAGGATTACAGAAGCAGTGAAAGGGTTGAGTGGAGAACCCGCGGCCTTCTGATTTCAAGATTTTCTCTTTTAAGCACAAGAGGAGGCAAGAAAAGTTTCATCTTTCTCTACTGCACCCCTTTTAATAAAAGGATTTGTTCTGTAAAATTTGGATTTAGTCAAAAGGTCACACTCAAGGATCCAGAAGGCCACATGTGGCCTTAAGGTGAGAGGTTCCCCATCCCACCATGCCTGGGACATAGTATAAACGCAATTCAATTAATTCCCTTCCATCTGCTGCTAATAAATCTAAAGTGATACATTTTCCAGTCTTCCTCAACTCTTCCCATCACCTCCTTGGAACTTCTAAGGTCTTTAATCCTCCACTGGAGAGTACCTGCTCAGATTTTGCCTTGCTCTGCTATTCCACGCCTGCCCCTACCAGCTTGGCTCCTGCGTGGGACCACTAGTCCTGCCAGGATAGAGACTTGAAGGTCCCCTTCGACTCCTTGTCTTCCCAGTGCCTGCACCCCATTCATCTCAGGGGTACAGAATCTATCTCTGACAAGGTCTTTTTACTCCTTTCTCCACACCTTCACACAGACACCACCCTAACTCAGCTACCCCCAGGCATCACCTGGACTGCAGCCACAGCTTCCTACCCGCCGCCCCTCATCTCCTCTCCACAACCCCCATTCCCAGTCCCTCCCCCACCAAACAGTCCACATGACATTTTTAATACAAAACCTGAGAGTGTCCTCCTCCATCCCCTTGAGAGAGGCTTCCTGTTACACTTGGGATGACCTGCACGTTGGCAAGGGCCCCTCCATCCCTGTCTGCCCCAGTGCCCCGTGTCCAGCTCACCCACTGGGCTCCTGCCCCGGCCACCTGCAGCAAGCCCCTGCCTACCAGGTTCATGGCAACTCATCTTCCAAGGTGCTGCTTAAACGGCACCATCTGAGAGATGGCTTCCCTGACCTCCACCCCTTCATCTCAGTTAGACCTAATTAGGTCTGTCCCTATCTCCATTCCCCTTATTCTCTCTTGGCACCCTACTTTTTCCCCTTAATATCATTTGTCACAATTCATAACCATATGTTCCTTTGTGAGCTCATTTATTTAGTCTGTGGGCACCATCACCACCTCCAGCCCCCACCATAAGCGCAGGCTCTGTGGACAGTGTCTGTACCCATCTTGCCAGCCCTGCAGGCCCCACACAGAGCACAGGGCAGGGTCTCTGCAGCCCCCGTGGGAGGAACGAATGTGTTGGTGAGTGGAGAACTCCTGGGCCCACCCATCAGTACCCAGTATTGTGCCTAGCACCTGGGACTTGCCTCGCGAAGGTGCCATTATTTTCAGTTGTTCCTTGTTTTGGCTGTTGTTTTAATAACAGAAAGGTCAGTCTGCCAACAGAAGTGGTCTGTTTTGAATGGCTTTGGAAGGGTGAGCACAACTCAGTCAAGGGTCCAAGACACATTGGGGCTTCCCCACAAGAGGTGCTTCCCAAAGGTGGCTCTGTTAACAGACGGCACTGGGGACAAAGGAAAAATGAAAAAGGAGTCTTGGGCCAGAAGGAGTCTAAAAGGTGAGTCATGTGAAAATGACAAAACACGTGTGTTTTTCAGAAGGTACCTGTGGGTGATCTTCATGGTACAGCCGCGGAAGCAGCCTCACCATGATACACACCATCCCGGGATGTGCGATCACAGCATCACCTTCCTCCATCCTGCAGAGAGAGGGAAAGGGGGACATCAGACATGGGCCTTCTAGTCCCTTCCCTTTTGACAGAACTTGCTGGATCTGTCTTTCTAACACTGACCATGGTACACACCCTCAGTCTCTAGATGACCTTGAACTGCTCCATCTGAGCCGAACTTTCCCCAGCTGTACAATGGTGTTGACGACACCACACTTTCCTCCTAGGAGTGTACAATAATGGACTATGTGCCCGGCACACAGTCAGTACTCAATGGAAGTTAGTTCCCTGGTCTCCTTCCCTTCACTCCAGATATGCGGGAGATTGAGAAGCTCTCATTTTACATTGAACATGCACACATACATACACACACACACACATGGGCTTCTGGGTCCCTTCAAGATGGTGTAAGCACACGCTGCTCTGTCCCCCCCCCCCCCCCCCCGAATGCAACTAAAATCCAGCAAAACTCATGCAGCAGCTTTCTGAGGATGCTGGAACGTAAATGGTAGCAGAGAAAGAAACCAAACTCAAAGCACCACAGAACTGGCAATGAGTTTCCTAGGCCTTCTCCCTCTAGCATCCCCTGGTGTGGACTCCTACGTAGACTAAAACCCGGAACTGGAGGGACAGAGCTCCAAGAGAAGTCCTCCAGTTCTGTCTGAGGAGTGAGAAGGGAGGCTCCTACGGGTCCCAGCACACTGGGGGAAACCCCTGGCATTTTCTTTGGTTTCTCCATTCTTCCCGCCCCGTTTTCTGGGAAATTCCCTCAGCAGCAGCGCCAGCAGCAGCAGCAGCAAGGCAGGCTCTAAAACTCTCTCTGGAGAGAAACCTTCTCTCTGATTAGAGGAACTGTGGTCCCAAGAGTAGGTGAAACCCTCATTGTTTTTTCCGTTTTTCTTTTCCCTTCTTGGCCCCAGAGACAGACGCTGTTGCGGGCAAGAGCAGAGAAACTAAAGCCCTGCTTTCTAGAAAGACAAGGAAGGGGACCCATGGGAACCAGAAAGTGTTAGGGAGAGAACGAAGAGGAGGAGGCTGAAGAAAGTGTGACCACTCAGCTGTGTACTAACCTCTGGGCTCAATGCTCACTGGGCTTGTGTGGATCCGACCCCACCTAGCAAGTAAACCACGGAGACTGACTACTGCATGAGGCAAGAGGGGTGCACATCAAGTCAGTCTGCAAAGTCTTTGAAAACTGAACTGACACTGGAACCACAGTCCACAGAAGGTGGGGACAAACCTGTGGCCTGAACCTCACTGGGTCAATTGCTTGCTAAAACAAAAACATGAACGTTCTCTGTAAGACGCCAACAAGAGCAAGAATTCATAAGATAACATCCAAGATATCCAGGATACAACCTTAAATTGCTCAACATAGACCAACCCAGGGAAGTCTCAATCTCTTACACAGAAAAAGGCAATCAACAGATGCCAGTGCTGAGATGACACAGACATTGGAACTATCAGACAAGACCTTGTAAGCAGTTATTATTAACCAAACTCCAAGATGTAGGAGTGAACCCTTTTGAAATGAATGAAAAAAATAGAAAGTTTCAATAAAGAAATGAAAACAATAAAAAAGAATCAAATGTAAATTTAGGAACTGAAAAACGCAATAACTGAAATTTTAAAAACTCACTGAACGAGACCAACAGGAGAATGAGAGTTCATGAACTTGCAGATGGATTGAAAGAAGTTGCCCAATCTGAACAACAAAGAGGAAAACTACATTTAAAAATGAAGACAGCCTCAAGGTTATATGTCAAAAAAAAAAAAAAAAAGGATCTAACATTTCTACCATTAGCATCTCAGAAGGAGAGGAGAAAGAATATGGTATTTTAAAAAAAAATGTTTGAGTAGTTTTTAGCCATTCTTTTTTCAAGTTTAGTGAAAAAAATGTTTGAGAAGGTTTTTACCATTATTTCTTCAAATTTAGTGAAAAGTATAACCTTAAAAAGTCAAGAAGCTTAGCAAAAACCAAACAAAATAAACAAAGAAATTCATGCCTAGGCACATCATAATCAAACTGCCAAACTCTGAAGACAATGAAAAAATCTTGAAAGTAGCCAGAGAAAACCGACACGTTACATACAGGGGAACAATCTGAGTGACTGTGGATTTTCTCATGAGAAAGCAGAAGGCAAGGAAACAAAAAGTGCTGCAAAGAAATGCACAAAATCTCATATCCAGCAAAAATACCTTTCTGGAATGAAGTAAAAATAAATACATCAGATGAATGAAAACAAAGAGAATTTCTTGCCATCAGACTTGTTCTAAAAATGATACTTTTAACAAGTTCTTCAAGTGGCAGGGAAATAATAACAGAATGAAACTTAGTACTTCAGGAATGAAGAAAGAGTAATAGAAATGTTAAATATTCATATAAATATAATCCACTATTTTTCTTTTTTTAAGCTCTTAAACACATGTATGACAGTTGAAAGCAAAATTATATTAGATATAATGCATAGGAGAGCCACAGCAAAAATAAGGAAAGATAAAGGGACCTGTAGAGAGATAAGCTTTCTATAATACATTTGAAATATTAACTCTAAGTAGACTGTTGAAAGTTAAGTATGGCTGGGTGCAGTGGCTCACACCTGTACTCCCAGCACTTTGGGAGGCCGAGGTGGGAGGATTGCTTGAGCCCAGGAGTTTAAGACTGGCCTGGGCAACATAGCGACATCCCATCTCTACCAAAAAAAAAAAAAAATTTAATTATCCAGGTGTGGTGGTGTGCATCCATAGTCTCAGCTACTTGGGAGGCTGAGGCAGGAAGATCACCCTGCACCTGGGCAACAGAGTGAGACACACTGTCTCTAAAGAAAACAAAAAACAAAAGGTAAAGTTAAGTATGTATATTGTACATCCCTATTACACACACTAAAAAGACTAGACAGAGAAAGAGAGCCAAAAAATCAATAAATAAATTCCAATAAAATATTAATATGTATTCAAATTATCTGCAAAAAGGCAAGAAAAGGAAAGAAACAAAAAATAGGGGAAAAAAGAGAAAACACACAATAAAATGGTAGATCTAAGTTCAAACATATTGATAAATACATTAAATTATTAATGGATACATATTTTCAGAATGGAAAAAAATTAAAAACCAAGTTATATGCCATTGTTAAATATAATGATATAGATAGGTTAAAAGCAAAAGTATAGAAAAATTTTCCCATGCTAACACTAATCAAAAGAAAGCTGGTATGGCTCTATTAATATCAGAGGAAGTGGACTTCAGAGCAGGGAAAATTACAAGGAATAAACAGGTGATATTAAAGGAGATATAACAATCCAAAATGTGTATTCACTTCACAAACAGAACCTCAAAATTCATAAAGAAAAACTGATAGAACTGAAAAGACAGCAAAATCCACAACTAAAGCTAGAGACTTCAACACCTTTCTCTCAGTGATTGATAAAGTAGACAGAAAATCATCAAAAATAGAACTGAACAGCACCATCAACAAACTGATGTAATTGACATTTATAGAACACTCCTCCCAACAACTGCAGAATACACATTTTTCTCAGGTAGTTTCCATGGAACATTTTTCAAACAGCAAAATCATACAAAGTGTATTCTCTGACCATACAGAATTAAATTAAATACAAATAATAGAAAGATAATTTAAAAATCCCCAGGTTCTTGAAAATTAAAATAACCTATGGGTCAAAGAGAAAGTTTCAAGAAAAAGTTTAAAATATTTTGAGCTTAAATAAAAAGAACATACATAGAAATATTTGTGGGATGTTAGTAAAGCAGTGTTTAGAGGGAAATTTAAAGGATTAAACATATACAAAAGAAAAAAGATCTCAAATCAACAATCTAAGCTTCTACCTGAAGATACTATTTTTTTAAAAAAAACCAAAGCAAGCAGAAGAAATGGAATAATAAAGATGGCAAAAATCAATGAAATTAAAACTGATTATAAACATTTGCATGGTACTAGGATAGTCAAAGGCAAAGGAAATAAAATCACCAATGCAAATTTGTAAAGGGAGAATACATTTAAAGAACACACATTAGCTCATCTGATGACTTATTATCAAGCTAGAATAATCAAGACAGTGTTGGTGAAGGACTAGACACGTAAATGAATGGAATGAAATGGGGTCCAGGAAAAGACCTACACAAATATGGCCAAATGATTTTTTACAAAGATAATTTAATGGAAAAAAGATAATATTTTCAACTGCTGGCATTGGAAGAATTAAACATCCATATGAAAAAAAAATGCATCTCAACCTAAACCTCACACCTTGTACAAAAAGTAACTCAAAATGAATCACAGACCTATGAAACTTTTAGAAGAAAACATAGGAGAAAATCTTTGTGACCTTGGGTTAAGCAAAGAGATTTTAGAACTGACATAAAAGCACTATCCATAAAAGAAAAAGATTGATGAATAAGACGTCATCAAAATTCAAAACTTTTGCTCTGTGAAAGACCCTGTTTAAAGATGAAAACATAAGTTATGGACTAGAATAAAATATTTGCATCCATGCAACAGAATAATATGAAGCAATAAAGATGTATGAACTAACTATACACACAACATGGATGAAACTCAAAGGCCTTAGGCTGAGTGGAAGAAGCCAGTCTCAACAGATTACACATGTATATGATATTCTGGAAAGACAAAGCTATAGGGAAAGATTAGTAGTTGCCAGGGGCTGGGGTGGAGAAAAGGTTTTACCATGTGGGGCAATATTTGCGAGCTATTTGAGGGGATGGGACTGTTCTGTTTCTTGATTGTGGTGGTGGACACATGACTCTACACATGAATCAAAACCCACAGACCTGCACAACAACACGGAGACTTTTACTGTATGTAAATTGAAATAATAATCATAATAAACTACAAGGCTAGTCCCAGATTACAAGCACCTGATTTTCAAACACTTTGCATGTAACATCGTTCTCATGCTCATAGTGAGACTGATCTCAACACCAACAGCCCTCAGAGTAGCTAAGATGCCCAGGAGTGCTTCCAGCACTTGGGGTTAATTTATTCAACTCAACTGAACAAATATTTATTGGCCTTTTACTATTTTCTGGACACTATTCAGGAAATTTGGATACATCTATAAACTAAGCAAACTAAAATCTATGACTGAGGTGTAAGGAGAGGAGTCTAGATAATAAAGATAAACACGACAAATAAGTAAATTAAAAATAATATGATATATTAATATATATTACATAATAATAAATCATGAAAAAGATGATAAGTGTTATTGAGAAAAAAATTAGAGTAGAGAAAGGAGAATTGATAGTGCTCGAGTGGAGACAGAGAGCTATGTGCAATCTTAATTGGGGTGGCAGGCTTGACCCCTCAGCAGGGCAGATTCAGGCAGAATTGAAAGAGGAGATGCAGCTTCCAACAGGAAAGCAAAGGGAAAGGGAACAGCCCTTGCAAAGGCCCCACAGTAAAAGCATGTCTGGCATATTCTGGGAATAGCAAGGAAGCCTTTATTTTTACTTTGATATCAAAGCCACACAAAGACAGTGCAGAAAAGAAAACTATGAATATAAATGCAAAACTCCTAAACAAAATACTAACAAAATAAATGCAACAGCATATTAAAAGGATTACACACCATGACCAAATAAGATTTATCCCAGAAATGCAAGAATGGTTTAACACAAGAAAATCAATCAATAAAATATACCGTGTTAATAGACCAAACAAGCAACACAATCATCTGAACTGATGCATTAAGAGCATCTGACAAAATCCAACCCTCTTGTGATTAAAAAAAAAAAAAAAAATCAGAAAACTAGAAATAGACAGGAACTTCCTCACGATACAGGGCATTTATAAAAAGCCCACATCTAGCATTATACTAAATGGTGAAAGCTGATCCTCAAATTTATGTGGAATTAATTGCAGGAAACTCTAAACAGCCAAATAATATTCAAAAAGATAAACAAAGCTGGACAACTCACATTTCTGGAGTACAAAACTTACTACAAAGCTACAGTAAGCAAAACAGTGTGGTACGGGCATGAGGATATGCATATATACCAATGAAATAGAATTGAGAATCCACAAATAAACTCATACATCTATGGCCACTTGATTTTCCACAAGGGTGCTAACCATTCAAGAATGAACTTTTCAACAAATGGCACTGAGACAACTGGATAGCCCTATGTAAATTGGACTTCACCAAAATTTAAAAAATTGTGTGCACCAAAAGACATGATTAAGATTGTGAAAGGATAACATACAGAATGGGAGAAAATATTTGCAAATCATATTCTGAGAAGCGTCTAGTATCCACAACATAAAAAGAACTTATACAACTCAACAAAAAGAGAAACAACCCAGTTTAAAAATGGGCCAAACCTTGAATAGAAATTTCCCAAAAAAAGACATACAAATGGCCAAGAAGCACATGAAAAGATGCTCAATATCATTAGTCATTAGGGAAATGAAAATCAAAATCACAATGATATCCTACTGCATACCCACTAGAATGGCTATAATCTTTTTTTAAAAAGGACAATAACAAGTGTTGACAAACACATGGAGAAATCAGAACCCTCATATATTGCTCATGGGAATGTAAAATTAGTTCAGCTCCTGTGAAAACAGCAGTTTGGCAGTTTCTCAGAAAGCTAAACATAGAATTATTATTTGACCCACCAATTCTATGCCTAGGTATATAACTAAAAGAATTGAAAACAGGTACAAATGAACATGAATATTCATAGCAGCACTATTCACAACAGTCAAAAGATGGAAACAACCCAAATGTCCATCCACAGACGAATGGATAAACAGACTGTGGTATATACACATACAATGGGATATTATTCATCCACAATAAGAAATGAAGTACTGATACATGTTAAATGTAAATGAACCTCAAAAATGTGCTGTATGAAAGAAGCCAGACACAAAGGGCCACATGTTGTACAAGTCCCTGTATATGACATACCCAGAATAGGTAAATCCATAGACAGAAAGCAGACTGTGGTTGCCCAGGGATGGGGGAAGGAATGAGAATGAGTCTGGGTTTTCATTTTGAGATGATAAAAATGTTTTGCAACTAGATAGAGATGGTTGTTGTAAAGCATTCACTAAATACTTTAACACATTGACTGCCATGTGAGTTGTATTTAACTCAGGCTAGTTTTGAGCCCACAGCTGTGTGAAGCAAAACCCTGCAGTTAGTTTATGAAAATCTTACTTGTTGATGTTCTTATCATTACAATTAATATTGATAATGTAATTCTTAAAATGTGGATTGCATTGCATATATTAATAACTCATGCACACAAAACAATAAAAAACAATAAATTAGAAAGGATCATTTTGTTTTCATAAAACACTGTGGTCCCAAGGAAAAAAATTTTTTTTCTAGTATGGTAGTCAATGTGTTAAAATTGTTAATTTTATATTAGGTGAATTTCAACTCAATAAAAAAAATAAGATGTTTAAAAAAAATTTAAAAGAAAAAGATGCCTAGCAGCTGGAGCAGAGTTCTCAAACCTTAATGTGTTTGCAAGTAACAAGATGAATTTTTTAAAAACAGACCCCTAAATTTCAACCCCAGAGACTATGACTCAGGAAATCTGGTTTACATACTATTTCTGTGCAGTTCTGCAACTGCCTCTGATGCAGGTGGTCAACAGGACACACTTTGAGAAGCACTGCCCTAAGGTATAGATCACAAGAGCAGAAACAGGGACAGGGCTCTGGATCCCAGGCAGGGCAGGCGCTGGTACCCCACCTGACCTGATGTTCCCAGATGGCTTGTATTTCACGAGAGATCCATGGCTGTAACACAACATCATAATCCAAAAATACACAATTACCCATATTTTTGGGAGCCAGTAGTGGTGTTAGGGATGTCTGGCCAAATTTTGCATCTCATTTGAAGAACCATAGCAGCCTCTGTGAGGATGTGAACCAGTGAAGCCTCATCATGTCACACAGCCCCTGAGCTTGGCTATCAAACCTGCCACCTCTCACCTTCAGCAACCACACATCAGAGAGGATGCTGCTCTGATCCTGGTATTTGTTCTACTTAAACATGGAAGTCAGGCTGTCTCTTATCTGATCAGTAGCTAAATTCAAGGGGCAGGATTGATACCCTATCTCCTGTAACTAAGGCCTGTGGATTCTGAGTGGTTCATTAGAAAATTAAAAGAAATATGGTCCCATTTGGGCACTCCACACTGATTACACTAGACAGCGACCATCTTCTTCCACATCTTGAAGAGCTTCTCTCTCAGGGCCTGAGACCAGCCACTCCCCCTCACACTCTCATCTAATTGGTCGCCGAGGTCTATCAAAATATGTCCTAAGTAGTTTTCAAAATGTTCACCTGATAGCAGTGTCCCTGTCTTAGCTCAAGCCACCATTATCTGTGGAAGGAGGGACTGACAGCTCCTCTGCTCCTCTCCCTTCCACTGTGGTCTCTGCACATCCACTCCTACAGCTTAGAGCTCTACTACTGCTCCGAGTCTCAGCAATCCTGACAAAAGGTCGAACGGGCCTCACTCAACACAATTGGTTTTTGAGTCTCTCCTCCATACCTTGGAACCCCATCCACAACCCATCTCAGCCCAGGCAACTCTTCCTCATCTGTCATAGCTTAGTTCAGGGGTCTCCTTGTTCAGGAAGATCTCTCTGACCCCCTTTCCAGACTGCATTAAGTACGCAAGACTCTCTGCCCCCTCAGTCTCTGGAGATGCCCCTATCAGGGCGCCCACCACACAGGAATGATGATCTGTCCATGGCTGTACTAGGAAGGAGCCAAGGGGAGGTGCAGGCAGGAGCAGCCATGTCTGCATAAGCTGCAGGATCACTGCACAGTGGGTATCCTGTCTTGGAGATGCCAGGCACGAGAGCCCCAGACTGTCTGCCTTGTACCCTCCCTGCCTTCCCTCCTGTCCTTGCCCATCCCCTCCATTCATTCATGCACATATTCCATTCCACCACCTCTCATGAGGTCCCTGATGTAGACCTTCTGCAGAGCCAGTCCTTGCTCTCACAGACCTCACCACTCCAGTACAGAAGAAAGAAAGTCAAGCACCACCTTGTTTCCACAGTGGTAAGAAGCCAAGGACTGAGAGATGCGCCGTGGCTTTATTAGCAGATGGGGAAGTAGTAACTAAAGTGGCTGATGTCCTCCTTATGGCATCAGTTTTAACATGCATCCTGGTTTCAGGTATGCCAGAGTGTGAAAATGTGCTCCAAAGCAATAGGAACCATGGTGGCTACACAGTTAATCATCAACTTTCACTGTGATGAGTGCTGAGGGTGCTGAGAAAATGTGAGACGGTGGGACCTGATTTGGCACACAGGGTGGGGATAGGGAATTCAGAGGAAGTTTCTTAGAGGAAGTGACATCTAAGCAGAGATCTGAAGCTTAAGAAACCATTTTCCAAGCAGGGTGAATACAGGAAGGCCATCCCAGGCAGAGGAAAGGGTGTGTGTGAAGTCTGAGTCTGGAACATGGCTACAAGGTGCCAGGTGAGGCTGGGAGCAATGACACCATGGAAACGTGGGACCCTCAGGCCTGTGTGACCCACACTCCCAATGTCCAGCTATATCCTGGGAGCCACAGGGAGACACTGGAGGCGTCCAAGTGGGAATAACAGAATCACATCTGTGCCTTCCAAACACCAGTATGGCCTTCGTGGGGACTGTTCAGGATCTGCACTGTCCCCCCTGTGGTCTGGCTCAGCCATCAAACTCACAATTACCAATAACAAACTTAAGTTGCGGATATAACTCATATCCACAAGGGGACATTGTTTCAACAGGAATGATCAGAATGATGCTGCAAGAAGACCAGCAGCAGAGGAAGATGAGGGACCGTTTGGGGGCTCTGGCCTACAGAACACCCACTGAAACTTCACCATGGCCTGGTGTATTCCGCATTCCTGCTGAAATGGTGTCCCCTTAGGGCTACGAGCCATAGTCATAACTCAAGGTAAAGGTAATTGGGGTTGCTCCCTCTTCTGACATCAGGAATAAAAGTCAGCCCACAAGTCCTGACAGGGCAGGGAAAGGTCACATGCTAAGGCAGGAATCAAGAAGGAACAGACACACCCTGCTTGAAGAGGCTCCTCTCTGGGCTATAGAAAGACCCAGCTGTAGAGAATGGTCCTCACAACCCACAGGCCCACCCAGAGACTGTCCTGGTGCCACATGGCCTGCAGGAGGAAACTGAAATGGCCTCGTGCATGGAGTGTGCAAGGCCCGCCACAGTCTAACCCTGCTCCCGCCCCACCCTCATCTCCAGACCTGCACTGTGGATGGGCTGCTGAGAGGTACATTGTCCATCCCAGGTAACAGCATCCAGAAAATACCAGGAAGGTCAGCACATGACTGATGACAACCACAGATGCCATTTACTGAATTCCTCTGCACAACAACTGTGTGTGTATGTGGTGTGTGCATGTAAAGTATATTTTCAGTATGTATATGTGTGTGTGTAGTGTGTGTGTGGTATGTGTGGTGTATGTGTATGCATGTATAGGTGGTGTGTGTTCAGTGTGTTGGGGGTAGGTAGTATGTATATGTAGTGTGGTGTGTGGTGTGTGGTATGTAAGTGGTGTGTGGGGTGTGTGTCTGATGAATGTGGGTGTGTGAATATTTCATAGAGATGACATATTATGTATTTTGGAAATCTCAGATATGTTTTGGGGATTACATAATATATAACCTCTATTTTGTGAAATATGTTACTTAAATCATAGCAGTTATATAGGTTAAGTGAATTGAAGAAAAGTCCATTGTGTGTGGCACACACATGTTCAATAAATGGCAGCTGTGATCATTCTAACTACCACCATCATCATCTTCAATTCTCACCTTGCAACAGCTCTCAAGGTAGATACTATTATAATCTCTGCCTTCAGATCAGGAAACTGAAGTTAGAGAAATAAGGCAGCAGGCCCCAAGAACACAGCCACTAAGGCACACAGAGTGGCCAGTCTGCCTCCATGGCCCACAGCCTCTTCTCCTCCCTAGAGACTGGGCCCACTTAGCAGGAGGCAGGGCTGAGCAAAGCCACCTGCCCAAGGGGAAGCAGGTGTCAGTGAGGGGGCAGAGGTGAGTTCCCTGCCTCCGATTCCCAGGCCACTGTCCTGCCCTTTACCCCACAGACTCTCTGGAGAGTTTGCGGTTTCACTTCCTGTTCTCTAACCATTAGGGAAGGTCAAGGGTCATGTAGCTCTTTTAGTGAGGAAAAAAAAAGCCCTATTTATGAAATATGTCTCTTATAAATTTAAAATTACTAATTATGAAACCAGGATGGCATTTGACACAGGAGTTATCTTTAAAGAATCAGAGCTGATGCAATCTATAGGTTAGAGCCTGAACCTCAAGCTGCAGGCTATCATGTTAAACATTTGGCAAACCATCACTATTATTGTGGGAGTATCAAGAAAAAGCTAGAAGAACACACACACAGACACACACAGACACATGTACAGAGGCTTTGGAGGTAGATCCGGGCTCAAATTCTGGCTTTATCACTTACTAAATGTATGACCTTTGTCCATGTTACTTGCCCTTTCTTAGCCTTGGTTTCCTCATTGATAATATTTCATGATTTGGGAGGGAAATAAATAAAAAATGAACATTTAGTGCTCAGAGACATTCAACAAATGACTATTGCTTTCATCACCCAATACAACTACATGTCTTCCACTGCTAACAAATACTCTCCTGCCCTCTGAGAGCTGTAGAATAAGCAGAACAAGTTTCCATACTGAGATTTCAAAGTAAACTCATGTTGTCAAGGTGGCCAGGACAAGGATCTCCTCAGAGGATTTCCCTGGAATATAGAAATCATGAAACTCAGAGAAGGAATTCTTCCCAAGACAAAGCAAAAAGAGCAGAGCCCAGGACCTGGCCAAGGCCTGGCTCACACAGGGCAGCTGCAGCCTCACCAAGGCATCCCCATGTCTGCAGAAAGGCAGGATGGCCAGACTGAGAATGGTTTACATGAAGCCCAGGAAGAAGAAAATTTGGAAAGTGACTCACCATCAAAAATCATGTACCACACAAGGAACCTTCAGTGATATAGCCACAGAAACAACAGACTGTAAAATCAGACTCTCAAAAGATACAAGAAAAAATAAATTATGATTCATATATTTGAAGAAATGAAAAAGACAAATATGGACAAGGAAACATGCTATTAAATAACTCGGTTGATTTGAAAAAGAACCAAACAGTATATCTAGAAATATATGATACTGTCACTGAAATTTTGAAAACAAAACTGGAATGCCTAGATTAAACATCAGATTAGACACAGCTAGTAGGAGGTTCAATTAGTTGGAAGAGAGATTAAAGAAATTGTGCAGAACAGTATACAGAGAGACAAAAAAATGTAAAATGTAGAAGAGAAATCAAGAGACATAGAGGATAGGATGAAAAAGTAAAGCACACATTTAGTTGTCTTAGTTCCAAAAGGGCATAATAGAAAAAAAAATGGAGAAGAGTTAGTAATTAAAGAGAATATCCAAAATTGATGAAAGACACCAATTATTAGATTCAGGAATCCCAATGGATATGGAGCAGAATAAATTTTAAAAATAATGCACATCAAGATACATGATAGTAAAACTACAGAAAAGAATGGTAAAAATCTGAAAAGCAATCAGAGAAAAATAACAAATTACCTTCCAAAGAAGAGAAATAAAAACTAATTTCTTAATGGCAACATGGAAGCCAAAAGATAGGGGAGACCTTTTATTTGCTGTGAGAAAATCACTGTCAACCAATAAATGTATACCCAGCAAAACTTTTAGCAATTAGAGATGAATAAAGACATTTTCGGACAAATAAAAACCAGGAGGGTTTACCACAAACAGACCCTCGCTAAATATCCCATAGATAGATAAAAATAATCCCAGATAGAATGGCGTAGATGCAAGAAAGAATGCTGAGCACAAATATTGAAAGTATGTAGGTAAATCTAAATAAACATTTTATAAAACAATGATAACAAATGTCTTGTTTGGTGGATTTACTAACATGAGATAAAATTAAAATATTGGACCACAATAATGTATAAGTTAGGAAAGAATAATAATATATAAGTTATAAGATCTTGATGTATTAATTAGAAGGAGGATAAAGATACATTTAAACATTATAAAGACGCCTGTTAAATTATTCTAGGGTAACGACTATAGAACTAATCATAAAGAGTATAAGTTTCAAACTACTAGGTAGAAAAAATAAATTTTAAAAAATTCAAATAATTTTTAAAAAGACAAGATAAAAATTTAAAAAAAAAGAAAAGTGGGACAAATATAAAATGCAAAGTAGAAATCATCCCAAATATATTAAGGAATTATAAAAATGTCAAAAGAAGTCATATTCTCCAGTTAAATAACAAAAAAAATACCACACTAGATTTTTTTTAAGTAAAGCAAAATAAACATAGCTCTATATTTTGTACAAGAGACACACCTAAAACATAAAGACAGGACACAGAAAGGTTACAACAAAGAATGATGAAAAATCCTAGACACACACTAACCAAAAGAAACCTGATATGGTCCTATTATTATTAGACAAAATTGGTAATAAAGCAAAATGCACTACTAGAGATAAACAGGTTACTATATAATGATAAAAATTTAATTTACCAGACTTCAAGCTATACAATAAGGCTACAGTAACTAAAACAGCATGGTACTGGCACAAGAACAGGGACATAGACCAATGGAACAGAACAGAGAACCCAGATATAAAACCATCCTCATATAGCCAACTAATCTTTGACAAAGCAGACAAAAACATACACTGGGGAAAAGAATCCTTATTCAATAAATGGTGCTGGGAGAACTGGACAGCCACATGTAGAAGACTGAAACAGGATCCACACCTTTCACCTCTTACAAAAATCAACTCAAGGTGGATAACAGATTTAAACCTAACACATGAAACTATAAGAATTCTAGAAGAAAATGTTGGAAAAACTCTTATAGACATTGGCTTAGGCAAAGAATTTATGAAGAAGACCCCAAAGGCAATCGCAGCAACAACAAAAATAAATAAATGGGACCTGATCAAATTAAAAAGCTTCTGCATAGCCAAAGAAACTGTCACAAGAGCAAACAGACAACCTACAGAATGGGAGAAAATTTTCCCATGCTACACATCTGATAAAGGGCTGATAACTAGAATCTATTTAGAACCCAGGAAAATCAGCAAGAAAAAAATCAAACAACCCCATCAAAAAGTGGGCAAAGGACATGAACAGAAACTTTTCAAAAAAAGATAGACTAATGGCCAAGAAACATGAAAAAATGCTCAACATCTCTAATCCTTGGGGAAATGTAAATCAAAACCACAATGAGATATCACTTATCTCCAGTAAGATTGGCCTTCATCAAAAAGTTCCAAAACAATAAATGTTGGCGTGGATGTGGAGAGACAGGAACACTCATACACTGCTGGTAGGACTGCAAACTAGTGCAAGCTCTGTGGAAAGCAATATGGAGATACCTTAAAGAGATACAAATAGATCTACCATTTGATTCAGCAATCCCATTACTGGACATCTACTCAAAAGAACAGAAGACATTCTATAAAATAGACATCTGCACTTGAATGTTTATATAGCAGCACAATTTATAATTGCAAAGATGTGGAAACAACCCAAGTGCCCATCAATACATGAGTGGATTAATAAAATGTGGTATATGTTTACCATGGAGTTCTATTTAGCTACAAAAAACAATAGTGATATACCACCTCTTGTATTATCCTGGATAGAGCTGGAACCCATTCTACTAAATGAAATATCCCAAGAATGGAAAAATAAGCACCACATGTACTAACCATCAAATTGGTTTTAACTGATCAACACTTAAGTGCATATATAGTAGTAACATTCACTGGGGGTCAGGCAGTGGGAGGGGGGAGGAGGGAATGGGTATATACACACGTAATGGGTGCGGTGCACACTGTCTGGGGGATGGACACGCTTGAAGCTGTGACTCAGGTGGGGCAAGGGCAATGTATGTAACCTAAACATTTGTACCACCATAATATGCTGAAATAAAGAAGAAAAAATAAAAAAAATTTAGACTCTATAAGAATATAAAACTTATAAAAATGGATGATCCTTAGAGCCTCAAATATATGTAAGTTAAAAATTAACAGAAATTGACATATACACTATTATAGGGAGTGATTTTTAATGTATCTGTCTTAACTGACATATCAAGCAGATTTTAAAAATTTAATGATAGGGGAAATTTGAATGAAACAATTGACAGCTTCCATCCAATGGACATAAACAGAACATCAAATCTAACAATCAGAGAATATACTTTCTTTCTAAGCATGCGTGGGATATTATGAAAACGTACCACATGGAAGGCCATAAAGTCAACCTCAACTAATTTCAAAGGATGCAAACCACACCGTCCACCTTCCCTCGCCATGGTGGAGTGAGAAGTCAATAACAAAAAGATGACTAGAAACACTCTGTAGCATTGGAAAAACTTCAAACAATATCCAAGAGTCAACTACAAATTACAAAGGAAATTAGAAAAATATTTAGCATTAAATAATATTGAAAATAAAACTTGTGGATTACAGAGAAATCTATATTCAAAAAGAAAACACGCAAGTTAAGAAAAAAAAAAAAATACCAGAACAAGCCCAAAGATAGAAGGAAATTGTAAGAACAAAAAATAATAAAACAAAAAATTTCACCAGGAGAAAGAGGAAAAGTCAAAAGTTGCTTCCTAGGACACACTAAAAAATAAACCTCTGGCAACACACTGAGGGGAGGCAAGGGAAGACACGGCTCACTGAGAGGCGTGAGAGCTGGGAAGCGCACAGCGGCTGCCGGAGACACACGTGAAGACGCTACACTGGAAGAGGCTGTATGCCAGTAAGTTGAAACTGACATGAAATGGGAAAATAAGCTTGAAAAATAACTTATCAAGAAAAATTAAAGAATAAGTAGAAACTTATTTCCACAAGAATAAATCTTCTCGTAAGAAAACTCTAGGCTCACAGTGTTTTACCGGCAAGTTCTATCACATGGCTGAGTGACAGAAGTAAACAATCTTTACATAAACTCTTTCAGAGCATAGCAGAGGAACACTGTGCAACTTATGCCATGAGACTGGAACAAATTTGATAGGAAATTAGCAAGAAAGGAGTATAAAAGGCCAAACTCTCTCATAAACATAGATGCAAAAATCCTTTTTAAAAATTAGCAAATCTAACTCAGCAATAAATATAACACGAACAAGTTGATTTGTGCAGAAATGCAAGATTAGGAAACCAGTCAATTTACCAGAGTAACCTATGAAGCAAAAAAATCATATGATTACCAGTATAACCACCTCTCACCACCAACCCCCCACACTGCAGTCTGGGACTTGGGAACACTCTTCGGATAAAACTGCACAGTGTCTTTCACAAGAATAATCTATTGCAATATTAATTGCTATTCTGTCATTGATGCCTTAGAAGAAAGAAAAACACACCAACTATTGCTGTTGCGTTCTTGCATTTCCCCTCCCACTCCGTGGAGGGTGGGATGGGGCGGTCCTTTGTGTTCCCTTGCTTTAGTGGAATTCTGTGTCACAGAAATGAAGTAAAAGGCTGTTTACAAAAGTCTGAGCCCATGGAAGGGTGTGGCCAGTGGATGCAGAGGAGCCATTGTCTTGTTAGGGGCAGTGGAAGCACCAAGAAAGAACAGGAAGAGTCCCGTGATTGGGATGGACACTGTGGTTTGTGCCCTGCAAATTGAAGGACTTCAACCTGGCCTCTGGCAGAGCCCTGGGGCGGAGAGAAGACCTCAGAAGGCAAAGGCTGCCAGCACACCCAGGGAGGCTGGCCCAGGCACCACGGCTCCTTGCCGCAGTAAAGATCCCAAAGGAGAAAGTGGGTACATCAGCGGACGCCCACCCCGGGTCTCCAGGCATCCTGTGAGCCTCCCTGGTTCCCACATGACTCAACAGCATCCTCCAACCCTGCACTGACTCAGACTGAGTCTTCTGTCAGCTCCCAGGGTAGCAGAGCTTGGAGTCAGCAATAACTTGATTTTAAGAAATGAGTCTTGTGACACTTCTGCACACCCAATCTGTAGCTTAGCCCTCCCACCTACTGCACACGTGCAGGATGTTCGGGTAAGAAACAGGAAACAGAGATACACATCGGCAGAAGAAGGCAACAAAGCTCTGCTCTACCTCTCCTCCAGGTCTGGCCACTGCTTGCAGTCGCCTTGGGGGTCACTGCCAGCTTCTCCCCTCCGGATATCCACAACTGGCTCCTGCCTGGCCCTCAGGGACTCCTTCAAGTCCCTGCGCAGGTGGAGGGTGCCGCTGGCCATGCTGTCCAGAAAGCCAAGGATCTGGAGACAGCTCTGCACCCTGGGCGGGAGGGAGCCGCTGGAGGAGAAGGCAGCGCTCAGCAAATCAGCAAATGGCCTGGCCTTCATCTCAGCCCCGGAGCGCAGAGGGGCTCCCTCTTCCTCAGAGGCCCCAAAACAGCCCAGCAGGCACAGGTCCTCGGCCAGCTTCTCAAAGAGCCCGTTCCTCCTGAAGAAGTCGCCGTTGACAGGGTCCAGGTGCAGCGCGGCAGACATGGCACAAAGAGTGTGCAGCACCAGCTCCAGGGTCTGGCCGGGGGTCACGGCCCCCCACGCCTGCAGCCGGGGCTCGTGGAGAGAGCCCTCCAGGTCTGAGAGCAGGGTCAGCAGCCCGTTGAACCCGCTGGCGACTCTGAAAGCAGCACGGCCCTTGGGAGTCTCCAGGATCCGGAGCAGAGACTGAAACACCAAGCACATAAACAATGAGCAAATTCCAGAGGCAGACTAACACTGCGCTCAGGTGCATCGCTGCCAAAGCATCCCCTGCGCTCTTCCCTCCTCGCCCTGTCAGAACAAGCTACGTGAAGGAAGATTCTGAAACACTGGGACGTCCATATTGTTCCTCTTATTTTTAGGTTCTGGTTGCCCACAGGTGCCTTCTACGCTAATTCATAGGGTTGAGTGACCTGTCCTGTGTCTGGACTTAAATGCATCTCCCTCCAGAAAGCTTCCTCTGACCTCCAGCTCAGGTGCTGCCATTCCCCGATCAACATGCTCATCACACTGTACTGCAATTACAGTACAGTGTGAGAATGATCTCAGCTCTCCACCAGATGGAAGCTCCATGAGACCAGGAGCCACACCTGGCGTGCTCACTGCTGTGGAGCATAGCACATGCTTAACAAGAATTCGCTACTTGAGTAGAATGAACCATCTCTCTGCTGTGCAGGACACTCACAGTGAAATCTGTAGCTTATTATATAGTTACACTGTACTATATATTATATAGTAGCAGCTTATTATTCTTTATCTTCCTCTCAGCGTCAGCATGGTACATCTATCAAATGAGGAGAAACAGTAAAATGAATCTACTTGAAACATGGCGTAAAAAGATGAGGGTTTCAGGGAAGAGAAGAGAAATCTTCAATGGAATGAAAGGCGTATGTATAACACACAGTACAGGCCAAGTGCGCAGAAGCATTTGGGCTGCTCGTAGCATGCACAGTAGACTTCACCACCCTCTAGATGACTAAGATTTTTACTGGTCAGACAAACTTTTATTTCCTTCTAAAGTCAAACTTTTATTGAGCACTTAGGCTGTGCCATCCATGCAGCCCAATGCATGGCTTACACTAGGTATTCAATACACATTATTGGAAAGAAGGAGAGAAGAAACGAGGAAGGGAAGGCCACACTTAAGCAATTCCCATTCTGTGCTAAAGCTTCACACCTAAAAGTGGAGAATGTATGGACAATTTTGGATGAATATTAAAAGCCTGTAGTTTTTGGTATTTACTTATTTGTTGATCACGTGAGTTGCGTGGGACTCCATCTAACACTCAGGGCATTGTGTGCATGTTTCCTAGAGAGTGGCCCTATCCTCACGGGTTCATTAGCAGACTGCAGAGAGGTTTGAACTGTTTTATCTTTTCAGACATTTAATGCTCTAGTAAGACAGGGAAGGAGATTGTCTGAGCCGGCACAGTTAGGAGTCAATTCCAGGATGTGTGAGACAAAGTTCAAAGAGAAAAGGTAAAAGCAAAATTCCCAATGTGGGGGAGGGGTGAAGCTGTAACTTAACTGCATGGTTTAGGATGACAATCTATGGCATGGCACATGAAAGTTAGTGGGCAAAGAGAAAACTGGCAGCTCAGGGGGAAAAAGGAGGGAAGAGGTGAAATTTCAAAACTCTTGTATACACAGAAAGGCAAATAGGAACTTAGTGACGTCATAGGCTATTGCTAAATATGAAGTCATGCACTTTGGAGGGAAAGGTCATTCTCCAGCTCTAGCTCTAAAATGCTGGCACCCTAACCTAACACTAGTGTTTATCTGAAACACACAATGTGTGTTTCCACCGCTCCAACTTTGTTCTCTAATATTATATCCCCCTACAAGAAACCTGAGCTGCCTGGTGAGTAGCAACCCCACGTCTGGGGCAGGAGAACGCCGGATGAGCCTGTTGTCTTCGCTCACACAGGCCAGGATTCTTTCACAGATGAAGAGAAACGGCAGCCAGGGAGCTGCATAGGGGTTCCCACAAAACAGACTACAGTAACTAGGAGACCCTGTGAAGGGCCAAAGTCCCCAATTATGTTCAAAATGGACAAATAATATAAAATGAGGTAGACAGAGTCATCCTTATCAATACGGGTCAGTTGATCTTTTCCCAGTTACAGAAAAAGAAATGCATGACTTGTGGTGGCTGGATCAGTGATACCCAGCACAGCCCACAGGGATGACTGTGGGGAAACCGAATTGTCATTTTACTCTTTGAAAGAAACTCAGCCTCAGGGCCACCCAGGAAAGGGTGGAGTGGCGTCGTCCTGGCGGAGACTTCAGGGAAATGGACTTCCCAGACTGCCAGAAAGGGGGAGGAATATTCAGGACTAGGCAATGACATTGCTTTCTCCTCTGCATCAGGATATGGCCTAATGCGTTACAAATTTGGCTCAAAATCCAGGAAAGACGGACATTTATAGACATGTCCTTAAAGAGAAGCATGTAGATTGTTAGAGTAGGTTCTTCCAGAATGGTGATGCTCATTGGGTGTGAAAGTGCATGGCATAGGTTAGGAAGGCCTTTCGTGGTGTAGACGGTCACCACGGCTGCCTGCCCCACCCCCGGGGGCCCTGGGGCCAGGAGAGGCTAAGGCAGATTCGCTGCATCTGTGCCTGCCTTGTCTGAGCCACTCGTTCCCAGCAAAATATTATTTCTTCAGCTGAGTTGGAAACTCAGTCTAACCTTGAAGTCTGTGTGGGGGGTTTGGTCCCTTCCGTCCAATTGATGACCCAGAGGAAAGGCTGCACACTGGTGTGTGGGACGGTGGACACCTGAACCTGATCTGGTGCCTGCTCTCGTGACACGTTCCAGGAAAAATAAATAAATCAGGGAGACAGCAGGAAACCTTAAGCTCTAGGATGCTAAACCGTCTACATTTATATGAGTGCTTTCAAAGGCTCCTAAGGCCACTAGATTTGTTTAAGGCAAATGGAATGAATGAAGCTCTTCTGCTTATCATACGACATATGACAAAACAAATTCCAAAAAGGGAGAATGATTAAAAACAAAACTAATCAGATTACAGTCATCTGAGTGCTGCATGATCACTAAAACCTCCTCTCTCTCAAGGAGCCACCTTCCAATTGTCCAGTTTGATGCCATATATTACCTAAAAGAATGCCATCATTCAAAGAGTGTCAAGAGCAGATACTTTAAAAACAGAAGCAACACAATAATCATCCCCACCGCTACCTCTGTCTCTCAGCAGCTCTGTCACCTGTAATTCCTAGGTGGTCATTTTCTTCTCCTCCTGTTGGGAGGGGGAGGAGGAAGAATGGCTGTCCTTAATTGTTGCTTTGTTTGATTTATTAAATTTAGAGTCATTATCTAAAATGGGGGTAATCTCATTAGAACTTAGACTGCTCTATTATTTCTTGGGATGGGGTTAATTTCATATTTGCAGAGTCATAAAGTAAAAAGTCCAAAATCCAATTACAAAGGCTTAATTTCATAGCAACTAAAGAGAAACATTTCTATCATAAAAGAAAATAAATACTTTGCTACTTCGGGAAACGATTTGTCAGGAACCAGGGGCCTAGGAGGAGGGTCTCCATTACTGTCATTCAACTTTGCATGATAATGCATCACACAGGGTTTCCAGTCTGCAGAAGGGAATAAATTTAATCAGCTGAAGTCAAAGTAATCAGGCTAAAGTTGACACATTTCAAGAAAGGTCAGCGTTAAGCACATTTTCTCATCCTTAACTCAGTTACCATGTCATTGTCTCTGAGTTAGTATTCCTCCAGCTTGAATCTATAAAATGGATGTCTGCTGCAAAGCGCTAACTACGTTAGGACTAACAGGATTTATTTCACATTCTATTATTTGTTATTCCTCATAATTTTCCATGTGTCATGCTGGAAGACCGGTGAGGTAATGTGATTAAGCTGAGAGTTGAACAGCTAAATGTATATTAGCAAATCAATCTGAATTTGTGCATAACCCAATCACGGTCCCACCGGCCACGGAGAGGAAATTCATTTGCTTACATTATTCTTTAACTCAGTTATCATTTACCAGAATTAGGTGGGGAAGTCACATGTGCTTCACTGTTGGTATGGAAGCACCACTGGATTTTGGAAACAACTACCCTAAGTTGCTCTCCTCTGGAGAGCTGGCAGATCTGCCTCAGGGAAGGGACACAGAGTGACACCATGGCGTGAATGCAATTTGGAGGTGGCAGCCTTTATCAGGTGGGGGCGCTGCCTACTCCTCAGTCTTTCAGGCCACCCACCCCAGCACTTCCCCTTCGTCCCACCACTGACCCACTCTGTAGACACGGTGCCTGCGGACAGAGTCTGCTCTGACCTGCTAAAAGGCCTCCCAGAAAGAGCTCCTTTTACATCTTTGTTTCCAAAGATCCAAGGGGTTCCCAAGACGGTTTAGGAACAAATGTGGATCTCACATCAGATTCCAGCAAACATTCCCTACTCGCTCACGTGACTCAGTGGTGGACGAGCCTGGAAGAGGCTCGTGGGCCCATCCCTCCCCACCGCCCCCTGGAGCAGCAGTGAGCTGACAACCCTAGTCCTTGGAGAAGAACGGCAGCTCCTGGCACCTCTGGCTGCTCGGCAGTGACTTGGCACCCAGGGAAAAGACAGCACACTGAGTGCCAGCGATGACTTTGTTAAATAAGCTTCCCGAGTGTTCGTCCCTTACGTGCTCTCTTGATAGTGCGATTCTGAAATGATATTGAATCTGTAAAACACCATAATGGCTTTGCATTGCTAATTCTAGAAATGCAGTCCCATTACTCAAGGACTGACACTCCAATAAGATGCTTCTGCCCACAGAGCAAAGCAGAGCACTCTTTTCTACACTGGACACAAAAATACTTTCACTCTCCCAAGTAAAAGCAAAAGTTTCCTCTCTGTGGAAATCTGTCTTTCAAAATGAACATGTCAGAAACAATTATTCACCCAATAGAAAACCGAAGTCCTGACTGTTTTGGACATGCCATCCCTGTTCCTACCAGAACATGCCAATCAAGCTGAACACAGACAGACATATGAGGGAAAATGCTCCAAACAACAGGGTGAAGTGCAAAAATCACTTAGTTTTCAGTTGCTGGTCTTAGACTGAAACTCAACTGCGCCTTTCGCAGTTGTGTGATTTAACTTTGTCAGTGAAGCTCTCTGTATGTCTCTCTGCCTGCAACATTAGAAGATTGGATCACATGAACCTGAGGTTCTTCCCAGCTCCAAATTTTCATTAATTCTTGATATACCTCCCCTTTACCTGATTCTCTGCTTTACATGTCTCTCTCAATCCCCTGACCTCATGTAACACAAGATCCACATGTCTTTCAAAAGGCATTTAACTTTCCTTTTGTTTCATATAAATCACTTGCACTGAATTTTTTGGCCCTGTCATTAAATCACTGTTTGGGTTCCTGTCATCTGAAAGACACATGATAATTATGGTCATGATGTCACTCTTGGATGGCCCACTAGTGATGCTGTGGCCACACCAAGCACCTCAGACTTAGGCCACCTGACAGTAGCAGCAGCTCGCACCGCTATCTGGCATCGGCTCTGCAGAGAAATACGGTCAGTGAGGGGACTGAACACCGTTCTCTAAATACTAAAAAGGTTTTGCACAGAGACGGTCACAACTAACTGAGTTAGGTTGATGTTTACCTAATTTGGGAAGTCAGAGCAACTTTGTACTTTTTTTTTAATTCACCAATAATGAGGTGTGGTGTATTAATTTAACAGGAGCATGTGCTTTTTATGGGGTGGTGCTGCACATATGCACGGAAAGTCCCAAAGTCAGCCCCCTGGGGGATGTTTGTGTTTACTTCTGCTCTTCTCTCATACAGCATAAAACAAAAGAAAAGAGAATTTTTAAAAGGCATAAACCCTGCGGTCCCCAATGCCCAGGCTGCAGACCAACACCAGTCCATGGCCTGTCAGGAACCGGGCCGCACAGTAGGAGGTGGGCGGTAGGTGAGGCGACAGAAAGAAGCTTCATCTGTATTTACAGCCACTGCATATAAGCCCAAGCTCTGCCTCCTGTCAGATCAGGGGCTGCATCAGATTCTCATAGAAGCACGGACCCTACTGTCAAACGTGCGTGGGAGGGGTCTAGGTTGCACACTCCTTGTGAGAATCTGATGCCTGATGATCAAGGTGGAGCTGAGCTGGTGATGCCAGCACTGGGCAGCGGCTGAAAATACAGATTATCATTAGCAGACAGGTCTGACTGCACAGTGAATGTGATGTGCTTCAATCGTCTCGAAACCATTTGCCCTCCCCCAGTCCATGGAAAAATTGTCCTCCATGAAACTGGTCCCTGGTGCCAAAAAGGTTGGGGACCACTGTATAAACCCACAGAGACAAAAGGAATGAAAAGAAAGAACAGCAACAAAACTGTGAAAGCTGTAAGATTGAAAAGATGGGAGGGATGGTATTTATTGTATTTCTTTAACTATTTTAAGATAATTTGATGATCATTAACAATAATATAAAAACCTATTCTTCTGTTACCCAAACATGACAACCCAACCTTGCTTGTCCCTCTGTACCCACTGTCCCCACACCTTTCACTGTGTTTTGCCTCTTTTTCCTGGCTCACAGGTTCTCTCCCCCATGAGCCTTCCTCAACCAGGTAAAGCAAAGCCGGTCTCTCCTACTTCTCTTACCCACAGCAGCCTGTGCTCAGTGTCTAACAGGGATTTACCACATTGCAATGTAACTACTGCTCACTTATCATTATCACCAGTCTGTAATCTTCCAGATGGCAAGGCTGTATTCCACTGCATGTCCCAGGCACTCTGCACCAGGTCTGGTAATTTACAGATGCTCAATAAATGCTGGTCAAGTCACCAGTGGAGCTGTTTGGTCACCACTGGTTCAGGCTCCACCTCCACAGTCTACAGTGTTGCTAGGAAGTAGCTGCCTACCAGGGACTACATTTCCTGGGACCCCTTACTCCCAGGCAAGTTCTGCCCAATGAAAATTGGAGACAGAAGTTAAGGGAGGCCAGTCCTACACCTGAGTAAGATACACTGTGCAATTCTCTCTTACCTTACCTGCTGGCTGAGTAAGGCTCAGGTGACAGCTGTCCTTGGATGACAATCCCCAATCATTGATTGGACTGTACATTAGAAAGACATTTCCAATGTGCCAGGCTACTGAGAATGTGGGACTTACCTGTTACAGCACCTAAAACTACCTCATACAGCGTGCTCCCTACCTATACAGTGGCCTGCTGAATAAACCATGCAAGAGCAAATGTGGCAAACGTGGTGAATACCCACGGAAAAGCCAATCATAAAGGAAGACTTGAAGTCACCTTGAGGAGATCCAGTTTCAGCTGCAGCTCCCCTTGAGTGGATGAGCACAGAGCACCCACAATGATGCTCATGTACTCCTCGGTGTTGATGACTGACAGCTGCTCCAAGATGCTGAGCGAGGTCTCCCGGTAGCATTCGTGGTCCAGGAAGATCTTGATGAAGGGCACCATTCCGTGGTCTTTCAGGACAACTGGGGAGCAGACAGACAGGACAGGGCTAGAGTGATGGGGGCCTTGAAACCTTCAATCACAAGGAAAGTTTTTTCCGACAATTATCAGAGTTCATTTTACCACATTTTATGTTTCTCTCTTGTCCACTGGTAAGTTTTTTTTTGTAATCCACACCCACTATTAAAATGAGAAGAGTAAAAAAGAAACTGTGGAGCTGAGAATTAAAAAGAAAAACAGCTTCTTCTCCAGTGAGAATTTTGCTTTTTAAAAAAGAAATCTCTTGACAAAGATCTACCCACAGGAGATAAGTTCAAGACAAGAGGAATAAGCCTGAGAGATCTATGGTACAACATGGTGACTACGGTTATTAACAGTGTGTTGCATTCTAGGGGGGGAAAAGAAAAGAAAAGTACCCCTTATTTTTAGAAACCTAAGTAATATAAACCTCAACTAGATCTACCTCTCCCTTGATTCCCCCGTAATTCCCTAACGCAGGGCAAATGACAATTCTCTCTCTTCTCTCTGCCAAAATTCATATGGAAAGCAAGCCAGAATATAAGTTAAGAACATATTTCATTTCTAGGTAGTTTCTTGGGGACAGAACTAAAGAAATCTGGCTGGTGGTATGTTTTTGTTTAAATGTAATCCAAAGCATTTCTTCCCCAGGATTGATAGTTGGATTAATCCCTGTGGAATAAAAACTGGGACACAACTGGAACCTTCAAATGGCTTGATTATCTGCTTGAGCAGATAAGATTTCTCCAGTTATGGGTCAGGTACCCCATGCACAGAAATCACCCTGCAGGGCTGTTTAAAAGTAGATTCCTGAGCTCTACTTTAACCTACAACTAATTACATATCTGGAAGTGAGCCTAGGAATGTGCCTTTTAACCAGCAGCTCCAGGGAATCTTTTGCAGACTAATGTTGGAGACTCTTTCTCCGCTATAATGAAATAACTTTTTACATTTGGTGTAATCTATGAGGGCCTCAGATAAAGATGCCTAAATTACCAAACTTACTGACAGGACTTTGTTGGTGTATCTGTCTCATATTATAATATACATATGCATATATATTTTATGGACTTTTTTTTAAATCTAAAAGCCACATGATTTTAGGAAGCTAAAAAGATTTTTCAATGGATGGAGCTGCTAAGTCCATCATGGCTGGGAGTATATAAAATTATGTTTCTTTAAAATAACTAGCTTTCTTTACATGTATTTTACTGTTTGGATATTAAAAAACTCTAAAGTCAGTACAGCAGGATATTAATAGATTGCACTTGAAAAAAAAGGAATGGGCTCTGTGTTCTCATAAATTTAGAAAATTTAGAAAATGCTAGCTTAAGCATTTTCTTTTCTTTTCTTTTCTTTTCTTTCCTCATCAACCTTCTTTAGTAACCTTACAAGTGAAACATGTCCACTGAGGTCCGTATCTACCAGCTCACTAATGATCACTGAACATCAGCCAATAGTCAACCAAAGGGTTGACGTTAGCCATTAGCCACAGTGTTAGTATTGATTATTCCTTGAATATAGCCCGTGAACACTGACATAAGTAACCAGGAAATAGTAATGTGGTACCAAGCAGTGACAAGGCAAAGCTGGTACCAGCCTTACCTGCATTCCTAACCGACCCTTTCAGAAGTGTGGCCACAGTTCTCAGCATCACACAGGTGAGTTCTCCTTCCAGATCCTGAACACCAGAAGCAGACTCTTTGTTTCCTGAATATTTCAGAAGCAACAAAAACAACAAAAATTTAAGTACATATGGTATGACCCCTCATCTCTGACTGCATTAGTTTTCTATCCTCTTAAGGAGATGTGAATACAATGCTTCCATTACAAGGCAGTGTGCATCCCAGCTCATAAGACAGACACTACCACAGCAGAAGCAGGGGTTCTCCAACTCAAACACATCGGAGTCCCCTGCAGGGCTTGTTGCTAAAATCCAGAGCGCCATGCTGGGTCCCATCCCCAGAGTTCCTGCATCAGTGGTTATTAGATGGGGCCCACAATATGCATCTCTAACAAGTTCCCAGGTGACGCTGACAAGGCTGGCCCAGGGACCACTCTTTGAGAAGCACTGCCCTATAGGATACACGGAGCCCTTTCTCCTTGGTTTCCCTTTGGCCACTTTTGTAGTTTGCCATGTATGTCTGGAAGGCAGGACTGCCAGCTGATGCCTGAGCCACGGAGAAGCTCAGGAAACCCGGGAGTGAACGTGGCCCCACTGGATCCCTGAGGGCAAAACCAGGTCCCTTTGGTTACCATTGAATCCCCAGTGCCAGAAAAGTGCCTGACACAAATTGGAAGCTCGATACATATTTGAGGAATGAATGAAATGAGTAACAGTAGAGTTTATTAACCAGGTGACAGAATATCTAAGAAACAGCAAGATACATTTAATAATAGAAAGCACAAAGTAGACAAGATGCGTCAGCTCATAAAAAAGTTCAAATTATCCTAGCTATGGTCATAGGTCTGGGATTGGCTTCAAAAGCAAATTGGATATTAGACTGCTGAAATGCAATATCCAGCTAAGACAACACAGAAACACTAAACAAAAAAGATGCAAAGACTTCTCAGTTAAATGCCAAGGAAAGCAGGGGAGGCAATATGTTAACTTCATTCATGATGGGATTTAAGGCAGGAAGTTACTGAGCTGTAAAAGGAAGCGCATAACAAAACACTGCCAGGGCCCAGCCCGAGGCCCAGATGCACAAAGCATCCCAGGGCTCAGCACCCACAGGCCTGACCTTGTTTGCAAACATCCTAGGGAGGGTGTGGGTCCTGCTTGGCCTCCAAAAGGTGCCTGAGCAACAGCACTGAAACTCTAGGGATAAGGTGGACTACATTTCTTGAGCAACTGCTGTGTGCCAGCGCAGCAAGGGGTCCTTTTCAGATATTTCCTCATGGGAACTCACAACATGCCTGTGATGTAGGTATCACTGCCCCCATTTTACAGAGGAGGAAACAGGCTCATGGAGGTTAAGTAACTTGCTCAGGGACGTTCAACTTGTGAGAAACATGGCCAGGATTCCAGCCAGGGCTGTGTGACCCACGCCCTCTCCTTCAGCTGCTTCCCGCCAGAGAGGCCCAGGAAATAGACAGACCAATGACCTTGTCTTAGGCCTGAAGCACAATACAATGGGACAAGGAGAAGAAGGAGAGGATAAAAAGGTGGGGAGAGGTAAGTGGCCAGATTCCTGTGTCCCGGTGTCCCTTCTCCAGGCTTATTTCCCAGAGCAGCACGTGTAGACAAACGGAAAAACAAGAGGAGCTGGGAAAAGAGTTTTCTACCCACTTCCCATTTGAAAGTCAGTGGAGGTGGGGGTTACAGCCCACCATACGGGGTGTCCCCAGCAGGACATGTAGCATGGAGCTTGGAGAGGCAGGGAAAGAGCCCAACCCCTGAGCCACTTGCACCCCAATAAGAACAGAGTTCGCAGCCCCGTGGGGCTGCAGGGTCCACAGAGCTTGAGACCCCAGAGTGTAGAGGCCAAGGCAGGGGAAGGGGACATTGCCAAGGAGCCACAGGTACATCCCAGCAGGACACCTACACTCAGTGGGAGTGCTGGCCAGGGAGACCCTGGTGACCTCTTTCCCGGTGGAAGACCACTGGGCTGACAGTGCAGTGACCCAGGCAGCCCGTGTCCCAGCAGACCCCAGAAGGGCTCCAGATCCCCAGGCTCTCCAAGCTCCCACGCCTGAGGACCTGTCACACCCTGCTGTCTCCCCATCTGCACACCCAGGCAATGTCTAGGGCAGGAGATACCCTAAAGCCGAGAATTCACAGGGCCTGAGTTAGCCCCAAGTTCACCATCCCACTTGTCTCTTCATGGGGAAGTCTGGGAGGCTCCCTGCTGTTTGGGAAGCCCTGTGTCCCAGTACCTTCCTAGTGACACAAGCATGTCACTTTACTACATTTACAGGTGGCCAGGTTGGCACGCAGCCCAGGTCTGGTTGACACTGGCCCCAGCCCATTCGCCCGCCCCTCCCGATACCCGGTAGCACCTGACTTCCTCATGATCTTGGCCTGTCTCCGCAGCTGCGCCAGCAGCATGCCCAGGAGCCCCGAGTCCCGGAAGATGTCACTGAAGAGCGGGTCCCCACCAGCGATACTGAGGATGCTCTGCAGGGCCACAAGAGTGCAGGATGGCTCGGGGCTCTCCTTGATCAGATGCTGCACCTTCCGCAGGATCTCGTGGGGCACGTAGTGCAGCTCGAACACCAGGGCCTCCAGCAGCCGGAAGAAGTGCACCTGCACCGGGGCCGGCTTCAGGGGCACGAGCTCCACAAATTGGGAGATGGGCTGCAGGGTCCACTCCAGCAGGAAGAAGTTTCGAGCATTCCAGGCCCACATGGTCCTGATGGCCGACAGGACTTGCGTGCAGAGGACAGAGTTGCTGGATTTGTGGAAGACATTCTGCAGGACCTGGAAGGCCTGAAGATTCTTAACAGTCACCCCTGAAGAGGAAAACAAGAATCACCCTGCAACCCATTTCTCCCGCCTGCCTCTAAATTAGGTGCTTTCATTATCATTAGGACAAGCTATTTGAAGTTGTTATTTTCTAGCTCCTGTGGGTACGTGTCTATCAGAAGTCCAGAAAATCCAGCCACCCAGGACGTGAAGAAGCCTGGTGCTGCATTGCCCAAGGTGCACTGGAACTGTGGCCACTCTGAACTGAGACGTGCCATAGCGTCAAGTATCATACTGGATTTCCAAAGGACAGCATGAAGAAAAGAATGCAAACTATCTCATTGACAAGTGTTTGTACTGACCACACATTGAGATAGTACTATTTGGTATATACTGAGTTAAAATCTATTACCAACAATAATTTAATCTGTTTCTTCTTATTTAAAATTAAAATTACATTGAAAATACATAGGCCGGGCACGGTGGCTCACGCCTATTATCCTAGCACTTTGGGAGGCCGAGGCAGGAGGATTGTTTGAGCTCAGGAGTTCAAGACCAGCCTGAGCAATATCAAGACCCCATCTCTACTAAAAATAGAAAGAAATTATATGAACAACTAAAAATATATACAGAAAAAATTAGCCAGGCATGGTGGCACGCGCCTGTAGTCCCAGCTACTCGGGAGGCTGAGGCAGGAGGATCTCTTGAGCCCAGGAGTTTGAGGTTGCTGTGAGCTAGGTTGATGCCACAGCACTCTAGCCCAGCCAACAGAGTAAAACTCTGTCTCAAAAAAATATATATATATAATGTACCTTGCATTTTATTTCCATTGGACAGTGCTGAGCTGGGAGGATTGGTTTCAATTGATTAAAATCAAGTGATTTTGGAGATTATTAAGCAAAGGCAGTTTCATTTCTAGGCAAGCTGTTAAATAAACACACTTTCCCAGTCCAATGTTTCCTCTACCTTTTTCTCCAGCTTGAAGGTTAAGCTTCATTCTCCCTGATCCAGGATACACTTTGTCAGAAAGCTCTGACTCCAGCCCTCTCTGCCTCGAATACTAGGGATGTTTCTGAAACTCCCCTCTGATGCAGTCACTGCCCTAGACCACATTCATGCCCCTGTGTGTCTGCTGAAGCCCCATCCGCAGGCCCTTCTTACCCTGGTCCCTACCTCTGCTCCACGGCAGGTGTCATTTCTCCAGACTTACTCAGCTGTTTCCGGCCACCATATCCTCCCCAGACTGTACTTTCTGCCTTTAAACTTCTTCCCTTTTATTTCAACCTAGACAACCTACACTTAGCCTTAAAAACCCCTTCATTGAGCCTTCTGTTTGGGGTTTTCTGAGTGACCCACCTTGGCGTCACGGCTGTGCCTGACGTATTTATCCTCCTGGTATCTAGCAAGCTAAGGTTCAGTACACATGTGGCAGACTCTACAGAGGATGTACGGGGAGCAGACACCGGGCCTGTTCACACTGGCATCCGCATGGGGCAGAGCGCCTGCTGCATGGAAAGAACTGGTGCGTCCTACCTGAGCTCATTAATCAATCAATATCTCAACGTACTGAGAAGTCTCTGACCCTGCACCTGGGTGGCTGTTTCAGGGACATCAGTCCCCATTATGAAAGCAAATGTTACAGAGTAAGTCACACTGGAGTTGGGTGACAGAATCAAGCCCTCTTCCTTTAGTTGAGAGAGTCTTTGCCTTTATTAAGCAATGCTTCTTCTAAGTCCCACAGGTAACAAACTTCCTCATTGCTCAAAGCTGAGGTCGCACAGCTGGGAAAATCTATATGGGGAGATTTAGGATCCATAGATAGTCTCCCCAAAGGATATGACAGAATCAGAGCCTATTGCATCATTGACAGGTGCACAGAGAACCAGGGGAAGACCCTCGTAGCCATGTCAGGGCACAGCCCCAACTCTGCCAGTCATCCAGAGATGCAGAAAGGACCCACCAGAAGCCTCCTGGTAGAACTTGAAGCCTTCAAGCTGAGGGTAAGTGACACTGTCAAACACCTTCAGCTCTGACTTCCCACAGGTCGTCAGCCACACCACCAGCCCAAGGAGCTCCTCCAGGTGTGGGTCCACTTCGCTCTGGGGCAGCCCGTCATACCTGTGGGGACAGATGAGGCCAGATCCCTGTACTTCTTGGACAGAGCATCCCCCTTTGTTCGTGGTGCTCCTCACAGGGATGCAGAGACAATGCAGGTCTGCAATGCTGCGGAAAACCCCAAGGGTCCCCACCAAGAGGCAGTTCATCACCAGAAGGCAAGGGGAATGCCCTGGGAAAACATCACTGTTTGCAAACTTCAGCCTTGGATGGAAAGAAGTCAGAACCAGTGAAAAGCTACAGCATCTGCTCATAGGAAAAATGACGTGTTGTTCTTAGGGCATCAGCAGAGCAGGGGCACCTCTAAAATGAGGGATGGAATAGTTCAAAAGAGCAACAAAACAGTGGGGGAAATGGCTTTATTGGCTTCCCTGTACTTATTTTAAGGTTGAGTATTATTTTTGCCTTCTAATGACAGGCAGGTGGGCTGTCTTGCTCTCAGTATTCCAGCTCGGCCGTTTCTGGAGTAAAAGTGCTCACTGCGCAGTTTCAGTTACGGCAGAAAGGAAAACCAATGAGCCAAAATGGGTCCTTCCGGACATTCCCCCATACAGGCTCCTGTCCCCCTCCGGCCTTCCACGAGATGTCTGGGGAAACCTGACCACCCACTAAACCAAAGAAATGTTTAAGAAATGTTATGACACAGACCTCCATGGTGGCAACAGTCATCCGATCATGGTCCAGACTAATATGAAATGTGGCGTACCCAGAGGGACTGTTATGCTTAGCAGCCCCGTGGAGGAAGACCCTCAGGGTGTGGTCATTTAACCACATCCTTTTGGAGACTGTGGGCCAAGAGTCTTCAGCCCCTCGTCCAAGCCAGTGCCTTTAGACCTGAAGCCTGGCTCTGCGGTGAAGTCTGTGAAGCGCAGGAGTAAACCACACCCCACAGGGGAGAGAGCACCTCACACTTGCTGAGCAAAGCCCGAGGGAACGTACATGGTCTGGCCCTGAAGCAGCTTCCCCAAGATCAGTGGGAGAGCTTGGATCATCAGGAAATTTCCGTGATTTCCATCCCTTGCTCTCCCTAATCCTTGGCCCTGCCTGAAGATGATGTGACAAGTCAGCATAGGGGAAGTTTGTCCAGACTTGGCTGAACATGTCTTTGGGTTTCCTATGGCTCAAGGATTTGAGAGACAACAGTTCACTGGGGAGCTGGTCCCAGAAAATACCAGGAGGGGCGAGGCAAAGTAAGACGGGAAGGGAAGGAAGCCGATACAAGAGCATTCCCAAGCGAACTCATACTAGGCAACAGGAGTCACCCTTCCAGGGACCCCTAGAAGCAGTGTGGAGCTTGCCCATCCCAGGGGAGGCTTGGCTGGATATGGACCACCAGCTCATGCCAGTCACGGGTCGAGAGCTGCTTTTGGGGATTGCTGATTCCCAGACACGCCCTGCCCTCCAAGCACAGCAGCCCCAGACAGCCCTCCAACACAGACAGGTGGTTCTCTCTGGGTCTGACACCTGGAGGTCAGGCCAGCAGGCATGCAGGCGACAGGTGCCACCAAGTGGACTTGGTAGAACTATCACTGCTATCACCCATTGATTCTCTAAGGAAATGACCCCCACACCTGTCTGCACATTGAATTACTTTTGCAATAGGACGTCTCTCTGGCCACACTCTCTGGAGCTTTGTATTTCAGAAGATGACACCTCACTATCTGTCTTCCTCCAAAGCACTCTGAGTAATTCTGAGGACCAAGGCTTTGGTGGTCCCATGTTTTCCCCCACCAAGCACAGCCACTTACTGAAGTAACACCTTGAGCAGCAGGGGGTAGCCCTCCGCATTCTCAAACTCCAGGAACAGCGCCGCAGAGACAGGGTAGGAGTCCTTCACGAAGCCCAGGATGAGGTTCATGGCCTCGCTGACCTCGGGAGCGGGCAGAGTGCCTGCCAGCCTGGAGAGGTTCTGGAGGGAGAGCCTCACACAGTCCGTGGCTGCAGGAGGGAAGCACAGTGCTGAGCTCCAAAGCAAGAGCTTTTCAGCCACGGTCACCCCCATCCCCCCACTGAAAGCTGCATGTCAATATGTGAATGAGAATTAATCCAAAACATGTTCTGCTGGCTCTTGCAGGCCCAGCAGGTAACACAGGAGTGGAAGGCGGCCTCTCAGCCCTCTGCTCCTAATTCCCGGAACCCCAGAGAGCCCAGGTCCATTAGGTAATGAGATGCAAGACACAAGGCCTGAGCCCACAGCAGACTTTAAGGAAGCAAAGTTGGAGCTCAGCAGAAATTAGCTTGTGAAAAGTGTAGGATGTATGAATACGTGAAGAGATGAGGGGGGAAGAGAAGGTGTGTTTTGGGTACTGAAGAAGCCAGGAGACCAGGGAGGGGGAGGAAGGCGGCACCCCTCCTGTGGGGCGTGGCCATGGGACTTGCTGGCTACCCCAGAGCAGTGAAGAGCCAGAGTTAGAAGAGAGTGGTCATCAGATTTGCATTTGGATGGATCACTGTTTTTAGAAATCTCTCTTTGAGAGAAGCCTCTCTGAGTGCTGGGAAAGCCACACCAGCAGATCAGGAACCGTACCTATGAGAACTTGAGATTACGCAAGCTCAGCCTCTCAGCTGCAGGGACTCCGAAGTGCTCTGAAGTCTGCACGTCCAGCAAGGCAGCCCCCAGAATTGCCGGCTTAGCAGGTAACTGTGAGGTCAGCCCTGACTTCCTGACCCTCTCCTCACCCCATAAACCCACAGACACCCCCCGCTGCCCTAAGGAAGGAGTGCTTCGGTGGCAGGCTCCCCACTCAGGAGGAATTTTCTTTCAGCGTTGCTGTCTCGGGCATCAGAAAATAACACAGCGAGAGACCCCTGCAGCCAATGGCAATAGTTTCTTCTCAGCCACCTCAGACTCCAGCCTGTTGAGGAAGGGGTGCCCGGGCTGTGGAGCACCTCAGGAGACTGTTCCCACTGGTCCTGGCTTCACAGGGAGCTTAGAATCCCCGAACTGGAGCCGCCATTCTGTCCGGGACTCAGCTACACTCAGAAGAGGGGCTGCCAGGCTCTTCCCCAGATCTCACCAGCTGACTCCCTCCCTCTGTTACAGGAGGCCCCAGAAAGAACACAGCTCACAGGGCAAGTGTCTGTGGACAAGCAGATCACATGGGTAGGCTCAGACCCCCAACTCTCCCCAAAAGATCCCCTACCTGGGGGTTAGCACAAGAGATGGACTGCTGTGCTCAGCAGGGGAGCTGAGGAGATGCTGCATGGTGGGGGGAGGTGAGCAGAAAGGAAGCTTCCTGAGAATATTCTCCTTGGTGCGAGCCTTGCAGAGCCTCTCCCTGCCCCGTGTTGGGCCAGCAGAGATGAGGCCGACACAGTGTCCTGAGATCCTATGGGCCATGGTGACCTCTACGCATCCAGCATGAACTGGGTCCTCAGGAGGCAGATGACGCCAGGGAGGCCCTGGCACCACTAACAAAATTGATCCCTCAGTGTCCTGCTTCTGATCAAATCCAGGTAATGAAGATGCAACTGATGCTGACACCTACGTGGCACCCACCACATACAGGGTGCTTTTAATATTAAAATACATCATTGAAGAACCACAGCACTTAAATAAGGTCAGCAGTATGATTCCCCCCATTTTACAGATGAGAGAACGGAGGCCCCCAGGTGATTAAGTGCCTGAGGTCACTCCGCTGTGAGGGCAGAGCTGGAGTCCACACCCTGGCTGTCCGACTCCAGAGTCCGTGGCCTTAATCCCCAAGTGGAAATGGAGGTGCTGGAGTCAGGCATCTCCAGGTTTGGAAATTGATTCTCTTCTTCACTAGCTGAGTAGCCAGGACAAATTCTTCTACCACTCTCAATCTCTATTTCCCCCACCGCAAAAGAACATTAATCTCTCTCTCAAAGAAACGAATGAGACAACGTATAAGTGGGCCCAGCACAGTGTCTGTTCGGTAGTATGTTCATAGTAAATGAGTCTCTCTCCCTCCTCCTCCAGTTAGGATCAGAATGAACAATAAGACTGCTTTCACGAATGGAGCCAAGCAATGAGGGATTATCTACTGGGCATGGCTGCTTATTCGTCTCTCCTTTGGCCCCAGAAATCTATACTGATGCTACAAAAGCATCCCAGGGTCTTATTGTGAAAAGTGGGCTCTCAGCCTTTGCTCTCAGAATTCAAGGGAAGCCCTTGGGTGGCCCACAGCCTGCACCTGGTCTCCTGGGACATACCCTGCAGGTATTGGATGATGCCGAGGTTCTGGGCCTTGGAGATGGCCCTCAGCACGCAGAAGGTGGGCTCTTTCCAGAAACAGCAGCTGTGCTCCCGAAGACAGGTTGTGGCAATCAGTAGAGCCTGGAGGTCGCTTCCCGAGAGAAGTCCCTCCAGAGCTTGAGACTCGCTGCAAATGTTCAGCAACATCTGGGAGGAAAAAAGGAGAAGGAGAAAGAAAAGGAGAAGGAGGCATAAAACAGCCAAGGAGACCTGGTTAGGAGCCTCCTTCCTATGACCGATTTGTTCCCTACTTTCCTGGAGCACTGATGGGTATGTCTCAGTGGGAGGGACAGGACTGTACATGGTCACCCTCTGCCCCTGACCAGCAGGGTCAACAGAGCAGGTTTTGGAAAGGGTGGCAAGGGTTGGGGCTCAGGTCTGCTGGCATCATCCCTAAACAAGCAGTTGTTATCCTTTCCAAATCAGAATGACAAAGAAGTCATTGACTTCATGTCTTTTTATATAGAAATACAGAAAAATGCCATCTACGATTAAGGTATGGAGTTAACAAGACCCTGTGCTGTTTAAAAAAAGAGGTGTTCCAGAACTCCTGATTGACACTCAAACTCTACTTTTCCATCAGATCATGAGAGTTATCCTAGAACCTCCTGACTGGGCTTTCCCTGGCCAATCCAACCTTCCAATGGCTAGCTGAGGGACTTCCGGTACCTTCCTACCCACTTGGGATAAAATCCAAACCCCCAGCACGCCTCACAGCACCCTGTGTGGCCTGGCCTGGCCTCCTCTCTCACTTTAACAAGTGCAGCTCTGCCCTGGGCTCTCGGTGGTCCAATGGACCTTCCCTCAGTTCAGCAGGTATCACCAACTCCTTCCACTGCAATGAGCCCATGAGCCCCTCCTAGCCCGGTGACAGAGCAATGCTGGGCAGCATGGACCTGGCCTACTGGTCCCATGTCCCCACCTCCCCTAAAGGTAGTTGTGGACACATGATCAAGGTCTCACCTGGTTCTCACCTGTCCCTGTGCTTGGGTGACCATTTCTCTGCTCCTGCCACCCCCACCAGGACACCTCCTCTGACCCTGCCGACCTTCAGCTCCCGGGGTAAATGCCATTTCCTTCAAACGTCTCCACTGATTCTCCAATATAAATCGGGGCCCCTTGTCATCATTGTCCAGCACACTTTTGACTTTCCCTTCATAGCACATAAAAAATTTCCAACTATGCACTTATTCCTGGATCGTTTTTCCATTTGGCTTCTCTACCTTTCTGTCACCTCTGAAGTAAGTGCAGTTCTGGTAGGAGTTCTGTGTATTTTCATGGAATGAAATAATGACAACTCTTAGGGAACACAGACATAGTCTACCCTCGGGGTTCACATCCTGTCCTCATGTCCAGAGGACCTCAAAGACAGGAGCTGCACTAGTTCCTTGCAGGGCACATAAAAGCCACATGGTAAAGATTTGTGAAAGGGCCTGGTATAGCATTCTGGGAATCCCCTAGAATCCGATTTAGGGGCAAATGACACCTACATTCATTGCGAGGAATGCAGCTTAGGCGACAGCCCCCCATAAGTGGAATCTGAAATGCCCTCCAGCAATGATGAGTCCGCTTGAGAATCAGTCTAAAATGGATGTTTCTGGGGACACTCATGTACGATGGACAGCTGCATTTGGAAATTCACTGAATGGTCACAAGCACCTGCTACATGGGAGACACTGCCCAGGTTGTTGGACACAGAGATGGGTCCGGCACATGGTCCTCCCTGCCCTCCCCCACAAGGTCAGAGAAGCAGGAAGAGTTTTCTGCAGAACCCAGCATCTCAGGAGCTGAGAAAGCAGAAACTGTCCAGAAGAGGGGAGGGAAAGGAGGTAAGGAAAGGTGGAATGGCAAGAGGATACTGTGTTTGATGCTCGAGGCCTGAGCTGACTGCTGGGGGGAGGGAAGGAGGTGCCCACAGAAAAGCTAAACACATGACTGTGAGTGGAAAACCAATGCCCAGAGCGCCAGCCCCAGCGCCTCCCACAGCCTCTGTGAGCACAGACCCCACACTTACTCACCACACCTTTGCTTGTCAGCCTCAGGGTGACAACACTACGCATCCTGGGACAGCAGAGAGGGCTCATGGGAGTGACCAGCATTATCAGAGGGGAAGGAAGGGCTGGAGGGAGGAGGACCAGATGCCAGGGAGGGTGGGCAGGACCAAGAATGCAGACTGTCCGGAAGGAGCTTGGGGTGCAGGGCAGCCAAGTGGTGGGGGCACACCTTTCTGTGAGGGGACACAACCGCTTTCCCACCATTCAGGTATTGGGGGAGTAGGGGCAGAGGGGAGAGCCAGCCCCTGTGGGAGAACAGAGGAGCTCAGGACCTGGGTCTGGGAAGCACCTGAAGCATCTCTGGGAAGCAAGGCCCTCCTCACACTCACCTGCACAAACATCCTCTGAACTTGAACATCATTTTCAAAAAGCTCATCCTTTTCCACAGGAAATGCAAAGAAGAGGTAAAGGCACCGGAGGAGCAGGGCTGGAAGCCCAGACTCTGCAACCCTGCCCAGTGTCTCCTGCAAGGGAAGAACACAGGTGACCCAGGGCGGCAGAGGCAGTGGGGCCTGGGAAAGCCACTTCCTCTCTGGGTCCAGTCCTTGAGTGTAAAATGCAGACAGTCAGAGGCCCAGCCAGGGCGGCTGTGAAGGTTGTTTATATAAAGTACCTACTGTGTGTTCTATAAATGTTATTAATAGCTCCTCTATAAGATACACAGACTATAGGAAGAAAGGAAGGTGGGGAGAGAAAGACGGGGGAAGGGAATGTGGAGCTTAGACTTCACGGGCACCCTAGCAAACCACACCAGCTGACTGTGGTCGGCCAGAGGCCTCCCGACCAGGAAGGGAGAGAGAGCGGGAGTGGTCAGGAGGGGAGGTCGATAATAAGCTCGTGAGGATCTGATCCGGCCCCTTCCACCGTCTCATCCAGTCCCAGACCTTGCCAAGACTCACACAGCTCTAGGTGCAGACAGACAACCACACCTCACTAAACTGCCAGGGCTGCCAGGCAGGGGCCAAAAGGTTAGGAGGCCGGCAGAGAGGGAGACCAGCCTGAACGCAGAGCTGCCTAGGGCCTTTCTCCCACGGGCTCTGCCTGCAGCCCACTGGGATTAGAGCAGCTGCAACCTCTGTGTGCACATGTGTGCGCATGTGTAATCGTATATGAGCACCTGTGGGGTCAACCCATGAAATATTGTCCATGCAACTTCCCACCCAGTTGGCTAAGCTGACAGACATGGGGGTCAGTTAGAGGAGAGAAGGAAGAATGTACAGTCTGGGCCGCACTCAGGCACAGACACAGGTTGCTGATCCTAATCTTCCTTCTGAAAGTTCCCAGTGTGAGGTATGACATCTTTCTCTTTATTTGATGCCTTTCTGGCGGTGACCCCCTTGGGGCAGCTCCCCCTATCCTCACCCATCTGCACCTGCTTCCTGCTCCTACTGCTCTGTGTGGTGGAACATAAGCCCTTGGGTTAATGTGTCACCACTCAGGCTACAGAGTCCCTCCCCAGGGCAGACAAGCCCGCGTTCTGAGCTTCCGGCCACTGACAGTGGTCCAGGTAGTTTATGGGGAGGAAAGTCAGGTGGCCCTCCCTCCTGCTAACTTCCCGAGCAGGACCATCCCCAGACAGCGACTGCACACCGTATTCCTATCACACCTCCGTGCACAGATCCAAATGCCCAACTGGTGTCTGTTCATCTAGTGAAGCAGCTTTGGAATCAGGTAATGGGTAGAGGCCAGAAGAATGTGAAGTTACACTGAGAGCAGCGGGCCAGACACACAGCGGGCACTCCCGATAAACCCATTAGTCTCTGGGTCAGCCCTGCTCAAGACATCTGGCCATTTCTGCTAATGGTCACAGCTGCCAGGGGCCACTACCACCCAAGAGGACATCAGCCATCAGCAAACCACTTAGGGAAGAAGCCCCAGGCCCCCAGCCTCATGATGGCAAGATGTGACTTCAGTCAGGGCAGGCACAGTGGGAAGGAGGAGGACCCAACGCCATCCAAGCATCATCTCTGGGCAAGTGCAGGACAGGTGCCTGCCCGTGTACCTCGTTCAGGCTGAGTGTCACAGGAAGCAATGAAGAACAGTGGCTCAGAGCATGGGTTCTGCAGTCATAGCACAGGTAAGCCTGTTTTCTAATCACTAACTGGGCATCACCATAGTCCCCTCATAAGGGAGATTAATTAGCCCAATGTTTGGGACACGCCAGCCTTACCCCCAACATTTGGGAAATAGTCGATAAACATCGGTTATCAATCCCACACTAACCCTAGAAGAGAGGCATTATTACCCCAATTCTAAAATTAGAAACATAACCAAGTGGCAGAGACTTAAAACAATTTGCCCATGGTTACGCAGCTTGTCACTTGGAAAGGCAGGATTCAAACCTGAATTTCAGACTCTGAAGTCCATGTTCTGTACCAGAAGGGGAGTAGGAAGGAGAAACAATGTCAGTTTCATAAAAAGAAAGACCCCTTGGAACTTGCCACCGCCCTGTGTGGCCTCCCCTCTGCACGTGGAGGAAGAGCACCCGGGGCAGGGGCCAATGGGCCTGGAACTCACCGAGTCTGTCCCTGTGAGCACGTACACTGACTTCAGGAGCAGGTAGCCATCCTGATCCACATCCCCCTTCCACCACAGCAACTGCCGAGCTGCCACCCGTGCTTTCTCTGGAAGAAAGTGTCACCACAGGGTGTACAGTGACCTGTCCAGCTTCCCTCCCTCCACACAGGGCATCATCTCCCCAGGAGATGGGCCTGAGCATCTTTAGGGGGCTCTGGCCTCCTGCCTGCACACCTCCAAGGCCACTCAAATCTCTACCAAACATTTCACACTCTGCCAGACCAATCTCCTTGCAGGACAGCCTTTATCGTGCCACCATCCCTGTTTAAGAACCATCAATGGTTCCCTATTGCTAGTGAGTAAGAACAAGCTCCTCAGCTGTTGGAGTCCCCACAATCCAGGATCTTCCCCACTTCCTCTATCACACAGTCCCTTACATTGCAGGAGTCTCCACAATCTACACCATGCTTGAGCTAGTTTTCCTCTTGGAATTCTCTCCTGCCCTGCAGGCTTCAGCCACCATGAAATTCTGCCCAGCCTTCAGGGACCAGCTCGCACAGGTGGAAGAATGCAAGTCAGGAGACCTGCAGAAGATGCACACTTTGACCTCTGTAACTTTTGGGGACCAAGCTCTCCACTGAACATACAGGTGCACCTCAGATCTTGGCCCTTCCTCCCATAGACCCTGGTCCTCTGTGTGTGTGTGCACATGTGTGTGCCTATGTGTGTGGTGTCTGTGTCTGTTTATGTGTCTGTGTGTCTGTGTGTGTCTTTTTGTGTAATGTCTCTGTATGTTGCTGTGTGTAGTGTGTATCTATGAGTGTCTGCCTGTGTGTCTGTGCGTAGTATCTGTGTGTGTCTGTGTATAATGTATTGTGTGCAATGTGTCTGTGTGTACATGTACGTCTATGTGGGTGTCTGTGTGTATCTCTGTGGGACGTGTGTGTCTGTGTGTACTACATGTGTACGTGTCTGTGTGTGGTGTATCTGTATGTGTCTGTGTATGGCGTATCGTGTGCAGTGTGTGCAGTATGTCCGTGTGTGTATGTGTGTTTCTATGTCCATGTCCTAGGAGCAGCAGAGCTTCCCGACCCCGTTTCCTTCCTCCTCCGCCCTTCTCTCTGCCTCCCAGGAGGGAAGGGGCAGAGCGGGGCCCACGTGCTCTCTGGTGAGCAGCACTCTAACTCCATGAAAAAGCAGAGAGGGGCTCAGAGAGGCCTGGAGGGGTCTGCAGAGCTGCTTTGCCCTTCATAGAGTGTGCTCCAGCCCCTCTGTTCTCTTACCTGCAGGCTTCCCAGCAAGGGCCTTCTGTAGTTCTCGGGCAAGCTGGTCAGAAACGTCTTCTGCCAGCCTTTGGAGACTGGGAAAGCAGATGATGCCCACAGAGTGTTCCCAGGCCTGAAGTGCAGCAGACAGGGCTCGGTCAGAGATGTCAACGCTACAGGCAAGGCATGAGAATCACCTTGCCTCCCGCCGTCCCAGCACAAACCAATGGCTCAACTCCCTTCCCCAGCTACATCCCACAGGCCACCAAATCACCCCCTCCCAGCTTCAGCCACAGTCCCTACACCAATGTCTCTAAATCCTTTCACTTCCTGCTGGGCTCCAGACTCACACATCCAAATGCCCCTGGACATCTCCCCAGAAACCCGTGTTCCAGAAACATTCAACACACAGAGCCCGACCCCTCACCTTCCCCCACAATCTTCTGTGGAACCAGTGCCCTTGTGGAAATTCCAAGAGGGACTCTCTAGGTGTCCCTCTCTCACCCTTATCCAATTAATTGCTGTGTCTCGCTGACTCTCCTCCTGTACAGTTTTCAAATCTTATACAGACATCTTAGTTTTAGCCATTCAGTTATTTCCTTTAGATAATTCTAAAAAGTGAATTGCAAGTTAAAGCACATGCTTTTTTATTTTTAACCCTTTACTACATATCACTAACTCATTCTCCAGATAAAGTTCACCAGATTAGACACGGCAGGCTCCGTGGAAGAGGGCTGCTTTCTGCATGCCCACACCAGCACTGAGCATGGGCACACTCCTTCATCTGTAATGGAAAACCTCACGGAAGAAACATGTCTCATCTCCATTGCAGCCTTTCGATCACTAGAGTGGACAAGCACTTCTCATGCTTCTTGCACGCCAGTTGATTCTTAGCCTATTACTCCATTAGGGTTTCCACTATTTTCCTGTTTATTTAAAAAGTTATTTGTATATAAAAATGTTAATTTGGGTCCATAATGTAACTCCAGTTATTTCCAGTTTGCCATTTTTGTCTTTCAATTTGGTATTGTTTGGTTTTGCTACATGGAAATCTGAAATTTGTGAGAATGAGAAATCAAATTTCTCAATCTATTCTTTCATTTTATGGCTTTAGTTCCAGGCTGAAAACATCTTTCCCCAGTCCAAGTTGCTGTTTTTAATCTCATTTTCAAATTCCTCAAAATTCTTTCTCATCTGTCCCTCCTCTATTTCTATCCCACCTGTTCATTTTTTCCTCATACTTTTTCCTCTTATTATTTAGGATACTACTAAAGGATGGTGCAAAAGTAATAATGGTTTTAGCATTGATGAAATTTGCCATTTGATGTTGGAATACATTCTTAAATAAATGTGATTATGTTATACATCATTTTAATGCACATTTCTCACTTTATGTTTTTGTGCTAATGACTTATTACTTGCTGTTTATTTTATATTTATTTTAGACTATGGAAATGATGTTAGACAAAAATCAAATTCAAGTGATTTTCTTATTCGAATTCAAAATGGGTCCTAAAGCAGCAGAGACAACTCTCAACATCAACAATGCATTTGGCCCAGGGACTGCTAACAAACATACAGTGCAGTGGTGGTTCAAGAAGTTTTGCAAAGGAGACGAGAAGCTTGAAGATGGGGAGCGCAGTGGCCGGCCATTGGAAGTTGACAACGACCAACTGAGAGCAATCATCGAAGCTGACCATCTTACAACTACACGACAAAGTGCCAAAGAACTCAACCACCAATCTACGGTTGTTCGGCATTTGAAGCAAATTGGAAAGGTGAAAAGCTCAGTAAATGGGTGCCTCATGAGCTGACTGAAAATCAAAAAAAATCGTTTTGAAGTGTCATCTTCTCTTTTTTTATTTCAACATATTATGGGGATACATCTTTTCTTATACAAAACAACAAACCATTTCTCCACTGGATTGTGACATGCGACAAAAAGTGAATTTTATACAACCAGTGACAACTGGTTCAGTGGTTGGACTGAGAAACAGCTCCAAACCACTTTCCAAAGTCAAATTTGCACCAAAAAAAGGTCATCGTCACTGTTTGGTGGTCTGCTGCCAGTCTGATCCACTACAGCTTTCTGAATCCCAGCGAAACCATTACATCTGAGATGCTCAGCAAATCAATGAGATTCACCAAAACCTACAATGCCTGCAGCTGGCATTGGTCAACAGAAAGGGTCCAGTTCTTCTCCATGACAAAACTTGACTGCAAGTCGCACAACCAACACTTCAAAAGTTGAACAAATTGGACTACAAAGTTTTGCCTCCTCCACCATTTTCACCTGACCTCTCGCCAACCGACTACCATTTCTTCAAGCATCTCGACAACTTTTTACAGGGAAAATGCTTCCACAACCAGCAGGATGCAGAAAATGCTTCCCAAGAGCTCGTCAAATCCCAAAGCAAAGATTTTTATGCCACAGGAATAAACAAACTTATTTTTCATTAGCAAAAACTGTGTTGATTGTAATGGTCCCTATTTTGATTAATAAAGATGTGTTTGAGCCTAGTTATAATGATTTAAAGTTCATGATCCAAAACCACAGTTACTTTTGCACCAACCTAAAGATTTAACAGAAGTCATGAGTTTTAAAATTCTGCTTGCAATGCGAGACTGTTTTTGGAATCTCCTCCCAGTTTCTGCAGCAATCCTGCCCCTAGGTCTGCCTTGCATCAGTCCTTGGGCAGATGTCCTTTACTCTTTGTTCCACCTCATTGTCACAGGCCAAGTTTACCAGTCCTAGGGTGGGGAGGGCGCCTTCCAGACCAATGGTCAAAGCGGAGGGACTGCCCTTGGCCAAGGACTTGAGCTCCAGTGATTCCCCATCCCCAGTTCCCACCAGGAAGGTAGGCTACTGTGCATATTTCTGGCTCCAGTGGCCTCCATGAAGTGCAGTTTTGCCAGCTGCCATCCACTTGCCCCCACTCTCCATTTGTATTAAATTAAATCCCTGCCCAAAGACATGACTGGGTTTTGTGTGCGTGTGTGTGTGTGTGTGTGTGTGTGTGTTTAAAGCTGAGCTCATCCATCTAGAAAAAGGGAGGAAGGCATCAAATTCCCAAAAGGAAAACATTTTTAATGTGTTTCTTGCTATGACACTGTTTGTTGAAAAATAAAACCTTTAAATATTTTCTCTTTATAAACAATGTGAAGCGGCAAGCCACAGATTGAGAGAAAATATTGCAACTGACAAAGGATTCCTAACTAGGCCTCCATAAAATGATAAGAAAAGGACAAACAGATTTTTAAAACACAACAAAATAAACACAGGAAAAAACAGATAATTTATATAAGACAAAATAAATAACAAATTGCTAATGATCAGGAAAATACAAAATAAAACCTCAATGAGATGCTTTACGTTGACAAAAATGAAAAGCCTGATAATACCAAATGTAGAAGAACGTGAGGAACCACAGGAAACGCTCTGTGCTATTGATGAGGTGTAACTTGGAAGGACCCATCTGAAGAAATGTTTAACTCAGTCCAATAAAGTTAAAGAGGCACATACCCTACAACCTAGCAATATACTCCTCGGTATATTCCCACATGCTGGACAAGAAATATTTATTTGGCATTATTTGTAATTGGGAAAAACTGGGAAAAATACATAATATGCATTGATAGGACAATGAATGAACCGTTTGTGGTATATTTATATAATAGGATGCTGTATAGTACTGAAAAAGAAATAGAGCTAAATGTATCAACATGTAAAAACTCCAGAAATAGAATGTTGAGTAGAAAAAGCAAGTTGTAAAAGTGTATTACAGTATGAATCTACAAAAACCTGTAAGACTGTATTGTACACTACTGATGAATATTTATATGCATCTAACAGGGGTGTACATCCACACGGAGGATGATGCACCCCAAATTCAATGTGGGAATTAGCTATCATTGGAGTAGGGCAGCAGGAAAATGGGTTATAGAATGTGTACATAGGGGGCTTTAGTTTATCTGAAATGTTTTATTTCTTATATACTGGGTTGTGAGTATCAATGTGTTATGTTTTGAGAAAAATTTTGTATGGGCCTGATTTTTTTTTTAATTTTCTAGCCTATAAAAAGACATGGTTGACCCTTTCCTTTGTAAATTTAAAACAAAAAACAAAAAAAACACTGCATTAGAACTGTGCTAAAACAACCAAAATGCTAGATTATTGTTAAACACTATTGGACATAGTGGATCATCAACAAGTACTTGATAAGTGAACAAAATGATTATAAAACTCACAATACACGGTAACAATGGCCAAATGTATTGTGTGTTGGTCTTGTGCCAAATGCTGGGCCAAGCACTTACATGCATTATTTCCACTAATTCCCACAATGAGCCTTTGAGGTTGGTACTAGCATTATGCCCACTTCACAGAAACCAAGGCTGAGGTCAGATTAAGCACAAAGAATCAGTTCAGTGGCAGTCAAGAGTTAAATAATTTCACACACACATGAACATACCCAAGTAGCATTTGCATGTCTATGAAACTTATAGCTACCACCTGGAAACCAGCTGTCACTCAGACACGTTAATCCCTGGAGAGAAAAAGTCAGTCAGTCCTCTGGGCTTGGAATTTCTGTGGCAAGATGATTTCCCTCCCCAGGACCGAGAACTCTGCTATGATTTCTTTCTAACAAATTCCTGCGCCTCCTCCCTGCACTGGCGAACCCCTCGAAGACCAATTTGCAGGCAGTTGACTCAGAGGCATCTGTATCATCTCTGAGCAGTGGGACTCCAGGAGGCACTCTACAATAAAGCAAATTGGGCCACTGTGAGCTGAACAGTAATTGTACTCTGAGCCAGATCTCCCAAGGCTCAGGCTCCTTCCTGGGACCGTGATGGGCACTTCTGGAGGCGGCGTTAACTCCTTCAGGCCACCGGGGTGCTGTTTGATGCACAGAGCCAATCATTTGCCGAATGGTACCATGGAGACCCCAAAGAGTTAAGGCAGCTTCCAAAAGGCCCTAATTTTTTTCCCAAACTGGGAGTTACGTGCTGGGAGAATATTGCTCAATATTTTTTAAAACTTTTATTTACGAACATTATTTAAGCTGCACCACCAGGCTGTGTGACTGTCCCCTCACATGGAAGAAAAAGAAAGAAAATGATGCTCTGGTCGCCAAAGGAAAAAAGGAATGACAAAAGCTCTTGAGGAAACGGGAGGAAAAAAACAGCTTCTGAATGACAGTGAGAGCCTGGCTGGTTTTCCAGCATGATCGCAATGTTACTATTACTCCATTACTGCAGAATTTGGGGGGTTCATCTTTAAGAGAGCTCAAAGCATTTCTGAGATACTGCATTAGGTTTCCGTGCTAATGTGACACACTGGAACCTCTCCTTTGTAAATTTAAATTAAAAAGTGGTGCATCGAAACTCTGTAAAACAACAAAAATCTTATTTCCATGAGATGACAATAGATACATTGTAGGCCTCACTCCAAGGTGGGATAGAGTCAGTACTGGACAAGGAAGGGCGCTTTCCCTCATTGCCTCTGGACACCACACTTGAAATAATTGTTGGTTATCCCTGCTGTTTTATTTAATGGCACTTATCTTTCTTCAATTGTCAGTTAGATTCACAGTTGGTTTTTATGAGAATGATTGACCACAATCAATGGCACGAACTCTACACCACTGGCAGGGTGGTTAGCCTGAGAATGAAAACACACACACAGACACACACACACACAAATACACTCACCTCTAAATACAACTAACTTAGTGTTAATTCCAATCCTCTGGTACTAGGAAATGGATTAATTTCCCCACACCATGTTACCCACTGTTCCAGTTACTTTTGCTGCATAACAAAACACCCCAAAATTGAATGGCTTAAAATAACAGCAATCATTAATTTTGCTCGCTGATCTGCAATTTGGGCAAGCCTCAGCAGGGGTAGCTTTTCTCAGCTTTACTCAACTGGGGCAGCTAACGGGGGCTAAGAGATCCACTTCCAAGATGGTGCACCCACATGGCTAGCAGGTTGGTTCTGGCTGTCAGCAGCAAACA